>NC_140582.1:971385546-971985546 GCF_964204655.1 Triturus cristatus
TGAGCCGCTTCCAGTCTCAGATGAGACTTTCTTTGTGGACGGCTCCTGCTTAAGAGACAGTGCTGGGCGACTGAAAGCAGCGTTTGCTGTATGTACCATCACTGGAGTGGTTGAAGCCGCTTGTTTAGAAGGAGTATACTCCGCACAGGTGGCTGAACTTATTGCTTTGACCCGTGCCTGTTTGGCTGCTGACAAAATCCGTATAATGATTTATACTGATAGTCAGTATGGGTTTGGTGTCGTTCACGACTTCGGACAGCTATGGTCACAAAGAGGGTTTATGACATCTTCTGGTTCACCCATTAGAAATGGGGATTATGTGAGGCAGTTGTTAGAAGCGTTGCAATATCCAGAGGAAATCGCAGTTGTTAAGGGAAATGATTTTGTGTCACTAGGAAATAACTATGCAGATGAAGTTGCTCGATTTTGTGCAGAGCAGGGATGCACATTCACTGAAAGGATATTGAGGAGAGCCAAGAAAGAACCCATTTCAACGTGATGCTAGCCATGGCTGATACATGGGAAGAACTGAAACGGTTGCAAGATAAGGTTTCTGTCCAAGAACGGGATAGTTGGATGCGAGCTGGATGTGAGAAGGGAGATGTGGATGTGTGGGTTTCGAATGACGGAAGAGCTGTGTTGCCGGAATGTCTGTTGAATCCAATGGCAAGACTGATACATGGTGCTGTACATCTTGGCAGAGATGCGATGGTGCAAACATGGTACAATCCAAAGTTTCGTGCAGTAGCTGAAGCTGTGTGTCAGAGATGTGTTACGTGTCAACAAATGAATGTAGGGAAAAGGACAGCGGTGACTCTGAGTCATATTGGGAGGTCAGGTGGGCCTTTCAACAGAATGCAGTTGGATTTCATTGAGATGCCAAGGTGCAATGGGTTGAGGTGCATATTAGTTGTAGTATGTGTCTTTTCTAGAAGTGTCACAGAAGCAGAAAGAGTTTGGCCCGTGGGTCAGAGACGGGTGAACTTGCGAGTGGCACCGGGAAGAGGTCTTGCCACAGTTTCTGAAAGGTCCGAATCAGAGGAGGCTGACGAAGAGCAAGCTCAAGGTGGCCTGAGAAAGTCGAGGAGAGCAAGAGTGCCGTGTAGAAGGTACGCCTCACCAGAGTGGACATACGTTGTGACTGATGCCAGGCATACCGAGCACGGGGAGGCTGAAATCCTTGACGCTAGTCAGCAGTTCTCCGAATCTGAGGGTAGAAGTGTTGCTGAAAATTCCAGGACTGGAGATCGATGGGATATTGACCCTGAATATTCCGAGTCCACCGCTTCTGAGTAAAATTCGTGAACTGATTTTGGAAACTTTAGCCTTTCCGACTTTTGTTGTCATACCAGCACCTCAGGTGTTGATGACACTTCGAATTGAAATCTTGCAAGGGGTCCTGGAGCTTTTGGGACCGTATATTGTTATGGACTGATGGCGAACTTTTGTTGTATATAAGTCTGAAAGAAGATAACCTAGACCCGAGTGGAAGAAGAACACATTTAGGGACTTTCCTGTTAGATAAAACGAGAGAAGGCTAAGGAAGTCTTTTTCTGGACTGTGTAAATAAGGAACTGAAAATTGCTAGGGGTTTTCCAGCTTCAGGGTGTGGTGGTTGAACTGATCTGACAAAAGACACTTGAATGAGAAAGAGACTCTTACCTGTTGTCATCGAAGTGGATTCTGAGAACTTTTCGAAAATGGCAGAAGTTGGAAATACTCACCGTAGGGTTAAATTAGTGATAGGTACACTTTTAGGGGTAGTGATAGCTGTTATATTTGCGGTAGTTGTAGCCTCATATGTAGTGTCACACGAGCAGGGGGGGGAGGTACAGGGGACACCTACACCTACCACTTCCAGCCAAAAAGAGGTTACTGTAGGAGCTCAAAAAGCTTTGACACTTGAAGAAAGTCGTAGATTTCATGTAGACTTATCTAGGGGCGATTTCAAACTTAATGCTTATGCGAAGCTGTTGTATGAGTATGTTGATGCGATGGATGCGAAGGATTGCTATGTGTGTATGCAGTTGCCTTCTTCTGTAGATGAGGGTATTAGGTACCATTATCTTCCACTATATGGGATTTCTTGCAGCTCATTGATTAGCCTGTTTTATGAAAGGAAACAGTTTGAGTATTTCTTTTCCAATTATGATGCAGTACTTCCTGAAGTTCCGGCATTTAAGCATCTGAATAGGAATGATTATTATAAGTCAGAAGACAGACTTCGGACTTATTTCATACCGACTACGAGTTTAGACACAGCTTATGCTCATAGACATAATTTGACTTGCTTGTTATCCGAAACTGAAAAGAAGTTTATTGGCCAGATTGAGGATAGATATAGAAAACTAACCCAGACACGAAATGCAGGAGAGAGTCCAGTAGATTGGACTGAGGAGGAGAGATTACACAGATCCAAGGGAAGCTATGGACCTATAGCATTAGATCAAGTTCAGAAGGGGAATTTGTGTGTGGGACGTCCTCAGACCTATTATGATAAGGTTTCAGTGGGACATAGTACGTGTGATCATACCTTTACCATGGAAGATTCCGCTAAGAACTTTTTGCAAGGTCCGGTGCAAGTGATTCCAACGGTGTATTTTGTATGCGGAAAGAATGCATATGTGAGACTGCCTGTGAATTGGTATGGTACATGCTACTTGGCTATCATTTTCCCGAAGATTTACCATACAGAAGATTTAAATTTGTTGGAGACAGGACATCATTCGATAGTGCGAAGGGCTGCAAGTGCAGGTGCAGTGATTGGTGATATCTTTAGAGCAATGATACCAGGTTTGGGAGTGATCTTGAACGATGTTAAAATAAGAAAGTTGGCGACTGTGGTTGATGAATTGTCAATGAACACTGCGAGATCATTGTTGTTGGTTGATGGGGAGATGTTATCGATAAGAACGATGGTTTTGCAAAATCGTCTTGCTTCGGACGTGTTATTGGCAAAAGAGGGCGGAGTCTGTAAATTGTTGAAAGTTTAGGAATGTTGTACGTATATTCAAGACAATAGCAAGGATCTGGAGAGATATATAGATAACATCACGACGATTCACCAAGAGATTACGGAGTTGACTGAAGAGAATGTGTGGGAGAAGATTGGTAAAGGATTTGGTCGTATTGGAGGTTAGTTTGCAGACTTGGGAAAGGGATTCCTCGGGTTTGTACTGAAGCCACTAGTTATTGCTGTGGTTTGTGTGATTTGCTTGTGGGGACTCGTAAGGGCCTATAAGTGGTACAGGGGAAATAAGGTTGAGAGAGCTCTCAGGGCGAATGAGAGACGAATGGCGAGACTGCAGGACAGTCAGTATCAGAACCTTAAAAGGATGTTTAGGTCGGTTCTTTCTCCAAAGGGAATGAAGTTGAGATGGTGTGATGACAAGTTGTCATCAAAGGGGGGGGAACTGATAGAGCACCATGTGATTCTGAGATTTGTAGGGGTGCACCATATTCACTGTTAGTCGGCACCCGCATATAATCAATGTATATTTAGAAGCGTTATAGAAATGTATTTGCTATAATCATGTAACATAGAAGTGTTAGAATGTAATAACGTTTTGTGAAGTTTAACGTTGCAAGTTATCGTGAATGTATTCATTATAACGTAGCTGATTAGGTTTCACAAGCAATGTAATGCAAATTAAATGTGTGTCATTTTAGAATTAAAGTGTAGGTTGCTTATTTACATGATGGTAATGTCGAATTAATGCCTAGAATGTGAGTTCGTAGTGTGTTTAATTTTGTAAGGCCTAACCGCATATGTTGAAGAAAAGGCCTGTTTTTTACTTATTTTAGCTATGTTGTAGGCCTGCAGGGTTTTCTTGGTTAAGGCTTGAGTTGCAGCGAAGTAAAACTTCAAGATGCGAAGAGTTTTGCTTTTTCGTTCCCATGTTTCTGTTGCAGGTGCAAGGACATTTAGCTCGTTAGTGAGAATAAGTCTTTGATTTAGGAGTTGAGATACGGTGTGGAGCCAACAGGGGAGTGCATTGGAATGTGCAACTGTAACTCTTGGGATGGAAGGTGCCTGGGACTCAAGGAAAAGCTAACGGACGATGGAAGATGGACAGCTTTGGATGGAAATTTACCGGAGGAAGATCTGGCTGAAGAGGGGTGTCAAAGGGCGTGTTCTGAATTATTGGGGCTTTGTATTAGGGACAGTGCCCCGTGGGTGAGTCAGACGAGGCTTAGATGGGAAGCTAGAAGGAGCATCGAAGATCGAGCTCTCACTAAGTGAAGACTTCTTAGGGAGTTTCACGTCTGAAACCTTTTTCCAGTGATTCTCTTGCATGGGAGGGAATGCTAAGTAGGGATGCCACTTTAGAATAGAGTAGGGACAGAAAGACTTTGACTGATGATACCCAGTATTGACATCAGTATTTCAATTTTATATCTGATGCTTTTAGAATCTGTAATTCTTTTCATTTTTAGTCGAATGCAAATTCTTCGTAGGTTAGCTTTTGTGTCAGTGCCCATTTACCTTTTGTGCCTTGTACTAAGGTGCCTTTATGTTCAGATGTTTTTGCTCATAATAAAATCTCGGAAATTTTAGATCTTGAGTCCTTAGTCCTTTAATGATGTCAACCTGTGGTAGTTATCTGTTGATAATTGTGTTTATTCCCTCTACGCTATTTGGCAAGTAAAAAGATCCTGGCGACCTGAAAGGGTTCTTGTAGATAATTGGGTCGACAAGAATCCGGCCCTATCAGTTGGTAGCAGAGACGGATGGTTATGTCCGATAGCGAGGGAAGATCTAGATTAGGATAAGTGATCCTTGAGGCCCATAGACGCTAAGTGATGGTGAATCATCAGATGGTGAGCAGCGGACGGCGGCGGCTGATGGACATCGACGGAGAGTAGCAATGCGGCAGAAAGCAGTGGTTCGAGGAGTGAGTATGAACAGGGCGAGATGTTGTAGATTGCGGTGTTGATTTGTTGTGTGATGTCTTGCGGAGTTGGTGTGAATGTTGAGTGATTGGGAGATCAGGCTGTGAGCGTGCGCAGCCCGGGAAAGTCTTAGGCTCGACGAGTAGCTTAAGCGATTGGGTGTAGAAGACACCCGCGGTAGATTTTGTTGACCACCCTAAGGAGATCGTGAGGCGCCATCGATCACCTGGACCGAGATAGGGGGAGCGATCGTGTGAGTGTATGACAAGCCGACACTGGTCGTGGGTTGTTGTATGTGGATTTGAGTATTTGTAACCTATCAGAGGCGATCTGTCTGTTCGGACGGGGACAGACAGTTGCCAACCGAGGTC
This sequence comes from Triturus cristatus, assembly GCF_964204655.1. NCBI lineage: Eukaryota > Metazoa > Chordata > Amphibia > Caudata > Salamandridae > Triturus > Triturus cristatus. Next base: position 971,390,811 of record NC_140582.1, read on the forward strand.
GACAATTTCGAGAGACTGTGGACGTACAGTCAGAGAAGTAACTTGTTTGGGACAAACGGTTATTTCAGCGTATGAATGGGACGAATGTAAGAGTGAGACGTGAGTTGTGAAGGAGGGGAGCTGCTGCGAGTGGAGGAAAAAGTGACGTCAGAGGGTGTTGCGCTGCGATAGGTCGGTTGGTGTGAGCCGCGTTGTCATTGGTGGATTAATACCAGGAAGTAAACGAAAATATTGTGTGCATTCAAAATTTGGTAATAATGAAGTGCTTTAAAGTGTTCCGAGAGTTGTGTAGAGGTGACAAACATGTGGTTACTCGTGGGGGAGAAGAAGCCCCTCCAGAGGATACTCCGGCACATTACATGGCAAGAAATGTGGGGTTGCATACTATAATTTGGCTTGAAAATTGGCATAAAGTTACCCAAGGAGAAGGAGAATTAGCGTTCCCGAGATATGGTTCATTCAAGTTGGACGTATTGTACCAGTTGAAGTCCGTAATGGCGGCTTTACGACCTCTGCCGAGGCCAACACAATTTGAGGAATTGCATGCGTGGATTAGAGCGGCGCATGATAGGAAAAGAGATAGAAGCCAGGAAAGGGTGAAAAAGTCAATTAAGGCGTTCCAGGATGCCAGATGGGATGCAGAAGAGAAAAGATGGAGAGTACAGGCAATAGAAGGACACAGGTTGTATCCCTTATGGGTAAAAACTGATGGGTCAAAAGTAAAGGCAGCGGACGATGAGGATGACAGTGATACTGATGATAGCCCACTAGAGAGGTTATTATCTGAGAGACCACCTCCATACATCCCAGATGCCCCGGAAGGGAGGTCAGCTCTGATGGAAGGGACAGGGGGAGTACCAACTCAGTCAGAGGTGAGAGTAGTAGGAAAGATCTCGACAGGAGCTGAGGATACTAGAAATCAGTCTGTAGCTAGCGCAGAGGTTGGAAGATGTGCAAGGCTGCCTGATGCTCTGAGGGTACGGGTCACTATTGGACCCATTGTTTCTGTTTACGACCCAGATCAAGAGAAGGTTGGAAGCTCAGTACAGTCAGCTGTTGGCGTGAGGAGTGTGACCGAGGGAAGTGGGTCAGTGAGTGGGATGGAGCAGACTCTGAAGCCTATAGAATGGAGTACACCATTGCCAGCCACAGCAGACTCCTCTAGGGGACAGGGAGAGCCGAGACCAGTGAGACCTAGGTCTTTAGCCGAGTCAAAATCAGATTTGTGAATGTGGACACCACCAGTGAGAAACCAGAGCCAGAGTGTGATAACAGCAGAAAGCGAACGAGGCACAATAGTGAATCGTTCTGTTCCTATGAGTATGTCAGAAGAGAGTAGGTCATCGGAACGAGAATGTAGGTATGACGAAAGGGATGGCGTGGTTTGTCGAGAAGTACTGAAGGGAGCCCTGAAAGAGAGGATGTTAGACGTTGTAAGATTGAAGGCAGAGGTGGACGAGGTAAGAAGTGGGAATCTACCTCTTGAGAGAGTCTAAATGTACGAACAAGATGAATTGCTTTTTGTAGCGAAGGATGTGACTCGCAAAGCATGAACTGCTCATGAGAAATTGTCAGATTTGGCCAAGCGGTATGAGGTGGATTTGTCTAAAACGAAATCATTGCAAGGAAGCCATAGGTTGCAGTACAGTGATCAGGAACTAGAAGAGAAAAGAATCATGGGATTGAGAACCCATATCAAGGATCTCATCATAGCAATGCGTGCATGGGTTATGCTTGACAAGTGGGAGGAAAGATGGTCCAAGAAGAAAAGCTCTAAGAGAACAATTGGAGAGACACGTCCTCCGGGTGGAGGGACGACGGAGATAGGGAATTACCCTTTACGGGAGGTGCAGAATGGAGGATATGTCCATGTACTTTGGAGTAGGGGTGATTTGGCTGCCTTCACAAATGATTTTCCCCGACTTAGGGAGAAACCTGTGGAGTGGTATAAGCAAGTTGATCGCTTTGTCAAAATTTCGAAGGTATTGTGGATCGATCTGAACACGTTGTTCGACATTGTGGTTCCGGGTGATTTGTGGTCGGCATGTAAAATTGCTGTTGAGTGACCGACTTCGGAGCCTGACAGGGACCCGGTTTCGAATGGTCCGTCGCCTATAGTGATGAATTAGTTTGAACAGGTGATTACATGGTTGAAGTCAAAGATCTCACCTCAGGACATCGATTGGGTGAAGATAGATAGGACAGTGCAAGAGCCTAAGGAGACTGTGCATGAGTTTTATGAGAGACTTTTGCAGGCTTTTAAACAGTACAGTGGTCTAGATGTGTTGGATACGAAAGACATGGGACAGTTTGTCTCTAAGTTTGTGTTGGGACTGAGGCCAGAGGTTAGTCTCATGATACAGCAGCATTTGATTTGTTGGCAGAACAAGCCTGTAGATGAGATCTTACGGTATGCTAGATACTGCAGTGATGAAATAGAATCCAAGCACAGGAAGTTGAAGGATAAATTGATGCTCGTGCAGATGCAAACAGCCCAGGGACAGCCTAATGGGGGAACATTGGGAAGGAGACAGGGAAATAATCAAGGAGGAGGGCAGAATGCCCAAGGTCAGGGAAGGCCAAAGTCCATAGACCCTAAGACAGGGATGGATGTGTCGACATTGAAAAAGACTACAGCATGTCACCTGTGTCACCAGATTGGACACTGGAGACGCGAGTGTCCTCTGAATCCGTTGAACCAGATACAACAGGAAGGAGAGTTAGACCAGGTTCCGGTGGCGGACGTGGTCCCCACAGTGACTCGGCCTAAGATGGTCAAAGGGGGGACGGGTATTCCGCAGATGCAGATTCCCCAACCACCCAAGATACAGAACATGCAACAGGGAGCTCGGACATATTTGCAGATGCCTATGTTTGAGGGGAGTGAGGAAAACGATCTAGACCAATTGGCACGACCCTGCCCGAGAGGGGAAGAGGATTGCGCGCTTGGAGCTGTCCTAGAGGTAGATCAGAGAGGACCCTTTGTGGAAGCAGATATTGACGGTCACCCTACGACCTTTTTGGTTGATATGGGCCCTACACGATCGACTGTAAGATCTGCAGAGGTCCCAGACTTACCCCTTTCTGGACAATCTATCCAAGTCATTGGTGTGGCAAATAAGAGACTGACTAATCCATTGACAGAGCCAATACGAGTCAAGATAGGGAATTTCAGCGATCGACACCAGTTTGTCGTGTGTGATTCTAGTCCAGTTTGCCTGTTGGGTAGAGACCTATTGTGCAAGCTCAACTGCACCATCTACTATACCCCGAAGGGAGTGGAAGTACAGACGAGGGATGATGATGATGCGACCTTTAAGGTTGCGAATCAGCGTGTGTGTGTGGAAATGTATCCAGCATTGACGGTGGAGGAACTTCCACTTGATCTGAGGGATTCAGTGTCAATTGATGTATGGGACCTCAGTGGAGAGAAGATTGGATTAGTCAAGGGAGTAGACCCAGTGAAAATCCAGATTAAGCCAAATGTAGAGTACCCTAGGACACCTCAGTACAATTTTTCACCGGAAACAATTGCAGGGATTAAGCCTGTAATTGAGTCTATAATCAAGCAGGGAATTCTGAAGGAGATCATGGGTAGCCCATGCAATTCGCCTATTATGGGACTACAGAAACCGAGTGGGAAGTTCCGGATCGTACAAGATCTGCGAAAAGTTAATGAGATAGTTTTTCCATGTTGTCCAGTGGTACCGAATCCGTCTGTGATCCTGTTTCAGATCCCATGCGAAGCTGAATGGTTCACAGTGGTTGACTTGTGTCAAGCTTTTTTCTCGATTCCTCTACATGAGGAGAGCCAATTTCTTTTTGCTTTTCGGCTGGAAAACCGTGTGTTAACATGGTGTCGTATCCCACAGGGGTATACAGAAAACCCGTCTATCTTTAATCAGATCTTGAAGAAGAATCTCGAAGGTCTTGTGCTGCCACAGAACTCTGTTCTCGTGCAGTACATTGACAATCTGCTCGTTGCGTCAAAGACTGAAGACGCCTGCAGGATAGATACCGTAGCTCTGTTGAACTACCTGGCGGAGAATGGGCACAAAGTGTCTCCAAATAAGCTGCAGTACTGTTTGAGCGAAGTGCAGTATTTGGGTCACAGAATTGAGAAAGGCAAGTGCAAGGTGTCACCAGATCGCATTGAGGCTATTCTGAAAATGCCTGTTCCTACTACCCAGAGGGCAGTTCGAATGTTTTTGGGAATGGTTGGTTATTGTCGCCAATGGATCCCAAACTTTTCCTTTGAAGCGAAGCCTTTACAGCGGCTGACGCGTAAGGATGTGAGTGATTCGGTACCATGGGACGAAGACTATTTAAGGTCATTTTTGAGGCTGAGAGAAGCTTTGTGTGGTGCTCCAGCTTTGAGAATGCCAAATTACAACAAGGCATTTGCCTTATTCTGCTGTGAGAGAGAGGGTTGTGCATTGGCAGTTTTAACCCAGGTTCATGGAAATGTCCGTAGACCAGTTGCCTATTTTTCAGCTACTTTAGATCCAGTAGCTTCTGCGTTGCCCGGATGTCTCAAATCTGTTGCTGCAACAGGTATTCAGTATCGAAAGATGTGAGAGCATTGTAATGGGCCACCCGCTTATTGTTTATGTACCACATTCTGTCGAACTGTTGATGACTAGGACTAAAACACAGTACCTCACGAATAATAGGTTGACGCGTTATGAACAGGTCATCCTTGCTGCAGAGAATGTGACGCTGAAGAGGTGTTCTGTTTTAAATCCTGCTACACTGTTGCCTATTCCAAATGTAGATGATGAAGATTGTGAGGACCATGATTGTCTCGATGTGACTGATTTGTGCACCAAACCAAGACCTGACATTGTCGATGAGCCGCTTCCAGTCTCAGATGAGACTTTCTTTGTGGACGGCTCCTGCTTAAGAGACAGTGCTGGGCGACTGAAAGCAGCGTTTGCTGTATGTACCATCACTGGAGTGGTTGAAGCCGCTTGTTTTGAAGGAGTATACTCCGCACAGGTGGCTGAACTTATTGCTTTGACCCGTGCCTGTTTGGCTGCTGACAAAATCCGTATAACGATTTATACTGATAGTCAGTATGGGTTTGGTGTCGTTCACGACTTCGGACAGCTATGGTCACAGAGAGGGTTTATGACATCTTCTGGTTCACCCATTAGAAATGGGGATTATGTGAGGCAGTTGTTAGAAGCGTTGCAATGTCCAGAGGAAATCGCAGTTGTTAAGGGAAATGATTTTGTGTCACTAGGAAATAACTATGCAGATGAAGTTGCTCGATTTTGTGCAGAGCAGGGATGCACATTCACTGAAAGGCATATTGAGGAGAGCCAAGAAAGAACCCATTTCAACGTGATGCTAGCCATGGCTGATACATGGGAAGAACTGAAACGGTTGCAAGATAAGGTTTCTGTCCAAGAACGGGATAGTTGGATGCGAGCTGGATGTGAGAAGGGAGATGTGGATGTGTGGGTTTCGAATGACGGAAGAGCTGTGTTGCCGGAATGTCTGTTGAATCCAATGGCAAGACTGATACATGGTGCTGTACATCTTGGCAGAGATGCGATGGTGCAAACATGGTACAATCCAAAGTTTCGTGCAGTAGCTGAAGCTGTGTGTCAGAGATGTGTTACGTGTCAACAAATGAATGTAGGGAAAAGGACAGCGGTGACTCTGAGTCATATTGGGAGGTCAGGTGGGCCTTTCAACAGAATGCAGTTGGATTTCATTGAGATGCCAAGGTGCAATGGGTTGAGGTGCATATTAGTTGTAGTATGTGTCTTTTCTAGATGGGTGGAGGCTTACCCAACTCGTAGATGTGACACACTCACCGTAGCCAAATTACTACTGAGAGAGCTTATCCCGAGGTTCGGTTTCCCGAACTCTTTTGAATCAGACAGAGGAACGCATTTCCATAGTGAGGTTATGAAATTGCTTTGTGCGGCCTTGAATGTGGACCAAAGGTTGCATTGCAGTTATCGACCAGAGGCTTCTGGGATTGTGGAACAAGTTAATGGGACTTTGAAAGCCCGAATGGCTAAAGTGTGTTCCTCGACCTCTTTGAAATGGCCAGACGCATTACCATTGGTTCTCATGAGTCTCCGTAGTGTGCCTGATAGGAGGACTGGATTGTCGCCTCATGAGATCCTCATGGGGAGAGCGATGCACTTGCCAGCGATACCTGCCACTGCTTTGATTAACATCACTGATGATTTGATTCTCGACTACTGTAAAGGCCTGGCTGCCGTGGTCCGTTCTGTGTCTCAGCAGGTGCAAGCAGCAGCTGTTCCAGCCGCAAGTGACCTGTGCCATGACTTGTGCCCAGGGGATTGGGTACTTGTGCGTAAACACGTGAGGAAGAGTTGCCTGGATGCTCGTTGGCGTGGGCCATACCAGATAATCCTGGTAACGAATACAGCAGTGAAGTGTGGGGGATTGCCGAACTGGGTGCATGCCTCCCATACCCGTAGAGTTCCAGCACCCATGGATGATACAGCCCCTCTTGTGAATGAAAATCCAGCTGAGGTGGCAGAGCCATCTGAGAGGGCAAGTCAAGCTGTAAGGGTTGCTGATGCAGTTGGTTGTGCACTAGACCGAGCTGAAAGGGGAAGTGCAAGTCGAAGCCCCGAATCTGACTCAGATGAAGAAAGTGTTGCTGTGGGTGGAGTAGAGTCAAACTCTGCCGAAGAAGATAATAGTGCACAGGGTATTCGAAGGGAGAGCAGAAGTGTCACAGAAGCAGAAAGAGTTTGGCCCGTGGGTCAGAGACGGGTGAACTTGCGAGTGGCACCGGGAAGAGGTCTTGCCACAGTTTCTGAAAGGTCCGAATCAGAGGAGGCTGACGAAGAGCAAGCTCAAGGTGGCCTGAGAAAGTCGAGGAGAGCAAGAGTGCCGTGTAGAAGGTACGCCTCACCAGAGTGGACATACGTTGTGACTGATGCCAGGCATACCGAGCACGGGGAGGCTGAAATCCTTGACGCTAGTCAGCAGTTCTCCGAATCTGAGGGTAGAAGTGTTGCTGAAAATTCCAGGACTGGAGATCGATGGGATATTGACCCTCAATATTCCGAGTCCACCGCTTCTGAGTAAAATTCGTGAACTGATTTTGGAAACCTTAGCCTTTCCGACTTTTGTTGTCATACCAGCACCTCAGGTGTTGATGACACTTCGAATTGAAATCTTGCAAGGGGTCCTGGAGCTTTTGGGACCGTATATTGTTATGGACTGATGGCGAACTTTTGTTGTATATAAGTCTGAAAGAAGATAACCTAGACCCGAGTGGAAGAAGAACACATTTAGGGACTTTCCTGTTAGATAAAACGAGAGAAGGCTAAGGAAGTCTTTTTCTGGACTGTGTAAATAAGGAACTGAAAATTGCTAGGGGTTTTCCAGCTTCAGGGTGTGGTGGTTGAACTGATCTGACAAAAGACACTTGAATGAGAAAGAGACTCTTACCTGTTGTCATCGAAGTGGATTCTGAGAACTTTTCGAAAATGGCAGAAGTTGGAAATACTCACCGTAGGGTTAAATTAGTGATAGGTACACTTTTAGGGGTAGTGATAGCTGTTATATTTGCGGTAGTTGTAGCCTCATATGTAGTGTCACACGAGCAGGAGGGGGAGGTACAGGGGACACCTACACCTACCACTTCCAGCCAAAAAGAGGTTACTGTAGGAGCTCAAAAAGCTTTGACACTTGAAGAAAGTCGTAGATTTCATGTAGACTTATCTAGGGGCGATTTCAAACTTAATGCTTATGCGAAGCTGTTGTATGAGTATGTTGATGCGATGGATGCGAAGGATTGCTATGTGTGTATGCAGTTGCCTTCTTCTGTAGATGAGGGTCTTAGGTACCATTATCTTCCACTAACATATGGGATTTCTTGCAGCTCATTGATTAGCCTGTTTTATGAAAGGAAACAGTTTGAGTATTTCTTTTCCAATTATGATGCAGTACTTCCTGAAGTTCCGGCATTTAAGCATCTGAATAGGAATGATTATTATAAGTCAGAAGACAGACTTCGGACTTATTTCATACCGACTACGAGTTTAGACACAGCTTATGCTCATAGACATAATTTGACTTGCTTGTTATCCGAAACTGAAAAGAAGTTTATTGGCCAGATTGAGGATAGATATAGAAAACTAACCCAGACACGAAATGCAGGAGAGAGTCCAGTAGATTGGACTGAGGAGGAGAGATTACACAGATCCAAGGGAAGCTATGGACCTATAGCATTAGATCAAGTGCAGAAGGGGAATTTGTGTGTGGGACGTCCTCAGACCTATTATGATAAGGTTTCAGTGGGACATAGTACGTGTGATCATACCTTTACCATGGAAGATTCCGCTAAGAACTTTTTGCAAGGTCCGGTGCAAGTGATTCCAACGGTGTATTTTGTATGCGGAAAGAATGCATATGTGAGACTGCCTGTGAATTGGTATGGTACATGCTACTTGGCTATCATTTTCCCGAAGATTTACCATACAGAAGATTTAAATTTGTTGGAGACAGGACATCATTCGATAGTGCGAAGGGCTGCAAGTGCAGGTGCAGTGATTGGTGATATCTTTAGAGCAATGATACCAGGTTTGGGAGTGATCTTGAACGATGTTAAAATAAGAAAGTTGGCGACTGTGGTTGATGAATTGTCAATGAACACTGCGAGATCATTGTTGTTGGTTGATGGGGAGATGTTATCGATAAGAACGATGGTTTTGCAAAATCGTCTTGCTTCGGACGTGTTATTGGCAAAAGAGGGCGGAGTCTGTAAATTGTTGAAAGTTTAGGAATGTTGTACGTATATTCCAGACAATAGCAAGGATCTGGAGAGATATATAGATAACATCACGACGATTCACCAAGAGATTACGGAGTTGACTGAAGAGAATGTGTGGGAGAAGATTGGTAAAGGATTTGGTCGTATTGGAGGTTGGTTTGCAGACTTGGGAATGGGATTCCTCGGGTTTGTACTGAAGCCACTAGTTATTGCTGTGGTTTGTGTGATTTGCTTGTGGGGACTCGTAAGGGCCTATAAGTGGTACAGGGGAAATAAGGTTGAGAGATCTCTCAGGGCGAATGAGAGACGAATGGCGAGACTGCAGGACAGTCAGTATCAGAACCTTAAAAGGATGTTTAGGTCGGTTCTTTCTCCAAAGGGAATGAAGTTGAGATTGTGTGATGACAAGTTGTCATCAAAGGGGGGGGAACTGATAGAGCGCCATGTGATTCTGAGATTTATAGGGGTGCACCATATTCACTGTTAGTCGGCACCCGCATATAATCAATGTATATTTAGAAGCGTTATAGAAATGTATTTGCTATAATCATGTAACATAGAAGTGTTAGAATGTAATAACGTTTTGTGAAGTTTAACGTTGCAAGTTATCGTGAATGTATTCATTATAACGTAGCTGATTAGGTTTCACAAGCAATGTAATGCAAATTAAATGTGTGTCATTTTAGAATTAAAGTGTAGGTTGCTTATTTACATGATGGTAATGTCGAATTAATGCCTAGAATGTGAGTTCGTAGTGTGTTTAATTTTGTAAGGCCTAACCGCATATGTAGAAGAAAAGGCCTGTTTTTTACTTATTTTAGCTATGTTGTAGGCCTGCAGGGTTTTCTTGGTTAAGGCTTGAGTTGCAGCGAAGTAAAACTTCAAGATGCGAAGAGTTTTTCTTTTTCGTTCCCATGTTTCTGTTGCAGGTGCAAGGACATTTAGCTCGTTAGTGAGAATAAGTCTTTGTTTTAGGAGTTGAGATACGGTGTGGAGCCAACAGGGGAGTGCATTGGAATGTGCAACTGTAACTCTTGGGATGGAAGGTGCCTGGGACTCAAGGAAAAGCTAACGGACGATGGAAGATGGACAGCTTTGGATGGAAATTTACCGGAGGAAGATCTGGCTGAAGAGGGGTGTCAAAGGGCGTGTTCTGAATTATTGGGGCTTTGTATTAGGGACAGTGCCCCATGGGTGAGTCAGACGAGGCTTAGATGGGAAGCTAGAAGGAGCATCGAAGATCGAGCTCTCACTAAGTGAAGACTTCTTAGGGAGATTCACTTCTGACACCTTTTTCCAGTGATTCTCTTGCATGGGAGGGAATGCTAAGTAGGGATGCTACTTTAGAATAGAGTAGGGACAGAAAGACTTTTACTGATGATTCCCAGTATTGACATCAGTATTTCAATTTTCTATCTGATGCTTTTAGAATCTGTAATTCTTTTCATTTTTAGTCGGAGGCGAATTCTTCATAGGTTAGCTTTTGTGTTAGTGCCCATTTACCTTTTGTGCCTTGTACTAAGGTGCCTTTATGTTCAGATGTTTTTGCTCATAATAAAATCTCGGAAATTTTAGATCTTGAGTCCTTAGTCCTTTAATGATGTCAACCTGTGGTAGTTATCTGTTGATAACTGTGTTTATTCCCTCTACGCTATTTGGCAAGTAAAAAGATCCTGGCGACCTGAAAGGGTTCTTGTAGATGACTGGGTAGACAAGAATCCGGCCCTATCACAGCCAAGACCTGGAACGAGCTACCGGCAGACATCAGACATGCCCCTTCAATGAACACCTTCAAGAAGACTCTCAAGACCTGGCTCTTCGGCTAGGCAGATCTGCTGTCATCCCCCCCTTCAGCGTCTTGAGACCCTCACGGGTGAGTAGCGCGCTTATAAACCCCTGATTGATTGATTGATTGAAATCTACCTATTTCTCCCTGGGAAACACCCACCTTTTCTCCACTATTCCTAAACTTTCCACTGTGGAAAATCAACCATTCAACCATATTGGTGGATGTACCACAGTTGTAACCTTCATATGCTGTCATAAATGTCCATGAATCCTGATTTTGTTAACAAGAATCTACCATGTGTTCCCCCAGGTGCCACTTTTTGCACATCCAATACAACATAGGTGCACATACAGTGTTGTGGATCAATCAGGTGTATGAAAGTTTGCTGCTATTTCACCTCTTTTGAGCCCAAGATAACACCTTAGACTATGCTTCCATTAAAATCAGCTCATTTAAATTGACATTTACAAATGCTCATTGTTACTCTGTGGTTTTTAGAACAAACAGTAGGAGTCATGTTATTCAGACTGGCGTCACTGACAGTCTATGGTTTGGTTCTATAATTGCTTCTATGCATCATTGTGTTTGTGATGACCACATTTGCAAAGCATTATTCAAATCACTGCCTATATAGAGTCAATATTCAAACAGGGCTATCCTATTTCTCCTTTTACTACTTCGTAGACCTTGACGACTATGCAGGAGCTAGTTGCTGTGGAAACAACTGCTATTTATTCAACTTGCCTAGCTGGAGAGATTTTCCCCTGAGTCTGAGGAACTTGTATTTATTTTCTGACAAAGTCTATAAACTTCTATTCCTCATGAGACCCTGGTCCTATTAAGATATTTCAAATGATTTTAGACCATAATTTAGCTTACCATAGTGTGGTAATCTATGTATTATGTATGCTCAAGACATAGGCTTTTTGAACCTTGGCATTGTCATACGAAGGTTTCACGTGGAATGTGCTTTGAATTGCAGCAGTTGGAAGTGTCCTGCGACCCACAACAACTCGTTTGTTGCATCTTGAAATAAAACATACTTGAGTACTTACAGTGAGTGTCTGCTGTCTTTGAATGATGACGCATTTGTTGGCAGCGAGTGGCGAGCTGCTGAAACGAACCCATGTGTTCTGGTGAACGAAGATTGCAGTAGAAGGGATTCCGGTACTTCGGCATTCCCTCCTTCTACTGAGAGGCTATTCGTAAAAATTGTGGTGTGCAGAGGATCCGATTGACTTGCTGTCGGTGGTGACATTTTGGTGAGCGAAATTGAAGTGACATGAAAGGTGATGTGGGTTCCGAGGCCATGGAACGCGCACTTCGGCGTGGAATGCAGCACTGCCAACTAACGTTGATCACATTAAAACGTAACATGATTGCAGCTTATACGACGTACAGCAGCCATTTTGGTGGTGGGAAGTGTGGTGTTTTACTTCGTGTTGGTGTCGAGCATCGCTGTCACATATAGCAGCCATTTTGGAGTGTTGTGGGGCGGAGTCAGGGCACCAGCTTTCGTACAATAACTCACGATCCACCACTTCTTTATTAGCAAAAAAGGCCACTTTATTAAGACAGGTGCCAAATTATAATTTTTCTCTAAACACTATTTTTCCATTATCTGATGATCAAATCCCCAAATTTTCTCTGACATCTATAAAAACCTAACCCCAAGGTAGACCCCAAGCAAAAACAACTCAATGACTCCTGTTGATAGATCCCCCTCATTCTCATTTCCCGTCCCCATGACTGCGTCCCCCACTTCCCCCGTTGGAGGATGGGCAATTCCGCTCCAGTCTGCCCACCCCCCCAGCAAAAACCCGCCTACCAGAAAAACTAGCTAACCGAAAAAACCTGTCTTATCGTGGCAAAAAGAAAAAACCCCAGGCCTGGCCGTAGCCAAACCTGGAAGAAAAAACCCCGTAGAGGGAAAGGGAAAACACAAAAAAGGGGGAAGGGTGGGTGGGGCAAATTCAAAACCCTTCCTCCCCACTCCCTTGATCACAATGAATTTCCCGCCCCAGCACCTCTAATTATCACCTCCTCTTGCCTCGCGCCTCCCGCCTCCCTAATTAACTCTACCCCGCACCTGGGTGGCCGCTCCCTTGTGCGAAAACACCCAGGGGGAGACTGGCTCGCGCTCCGCTCCCCCTGGGTCCCCTCTCGCACAATAACTCACGATCCACCACTTCTTTATTAGCAAAAAAGGCCACTTTATTAAGACAGGTGCCAAATTATAATTTTTCTCTAAACACTATTTTTCCATTATCTGATAATCAAATCCCCAAATTTTCTCTGACATCTATAAAAACCTAACCCCAAGGTAGCCCCCAAGCAAAAACAACTCAATGACTCCTGTTGATAGATCCCCCTCATTCTCATTTCCCGTCCCCATGACTGCGTCCCCCACTTCCCCCTTTGGAGGATGGGCAATCCCGCTCCAGTCTGCCCACCCCCCCAGCAAAAACCCGCCAACCAGGAAAACCCAGAGAGTTTTCCTGCCCCACCCAAGCTAAAATTGGTACCATCTTGCAGATGCGCACCAAAAGCTCTCTTTCCAAATTCGAGCAATCATGACCCTCAACTCCAGCAAATAAAAAACTTGCCCCATGGTAGACAAAAGTACCCCACCATCCCCACAAAGATGCCCTTCAGAGCCCCGTATATGGGAATAAGAAAGAAACTGGATTCCCACCTATACAAAATATTCTCATGGCTCTAATAAGCTTCCGTCGCGCTTTCTCTATAGCTACATGGCTCCATGCTCCTTTCCAGTGCATCCTCGGTATGAACTCAGTCCCAAACTACCTTGGTGCCTGACCAATTAGACTCGATGTTTGCTAGAACTTGCTCCATTAGCTTTATGAGTGTCGGCCCAAGACAGGGCCGCGAGATCATTCTCACCCAAATGAATAATCAGCCAGTCTGGCGGGCCCTTGTTGGAAGAACTCAGGACCAAATAAGGAAAAATTAACCCCAACGCATACCCCCGTTACCCTAACAACCACTTCATGCTTAACACCTTGTAGTCCAAGCGATCTCCCACAAATCTGTTGCTCAGCATAAACGTCGGCCCACTTTACGAAGGAGTGTCCTATTATCCATGATGACTGTTTGGTATTTACCAGCCCCGAAGTCGTACCTAGGTAGAAAAACAAATGTTAACCAAAAGGAAACACAGTAGAAATAAAAACTTATTTTCTAACATAGTTCGCGCACCACTTGAATTTCCAGCTCCCAATCCGTCGTATGTAAGTCTATGACCATCCCAATCTCGCCGCCTCTGTTGCAGCCCTATACAAAAACGAATGTGTTCCAAACATTAAAGGGTTCTCTCCCACAAGAACCAGCACTGTCCTCATTACTGCCAACAATTGTGCAACTGAAATCTGACTCCCTGCTGCATGGCAAAAATTGTCCTCAATAGAAAAGGAACTAGACGCCCTAAAAAACCCTCCCATAACCTCACTGGACCGCAGAGGCCCACTCCACACCTGTTTAGGAAAACCCAAGTACCCCTAACCAACTGAACCGTTTTTATAGACCCTCAACCAAATCCCCGCCTGTGTTCTTCCCGAGAAAACCTCCTCACTGGTAATCCCCACCCTATGACACAAACCGAGCAGCTCGGATGCCCTAAATGCTCCAAAATTAACCATACAAAACATAGCCTAAACCGGCCGCATTCGTCCTCATTAGAACAGCAAGTGGCAGCCGCCCAAGCATCTTGTGCAACAAATCAAATGACACCGGTCGGCGTAACTGCTTGTTCCCAGCCCAAAGTCTACGTAAACCTTTGAGAACTCTCTGCACACTCACCCCCCCCCCCCCCCCCCTTACCGGGTCCTTCCCCCACCTCATTGTCCGTAAAAACGAAATCCCAGCCAATTTACCGAAAAAATGGTATTGTGGGAAAAAACCTTGAACCAACAGGTGTAAAGCCAAACCCAAAAAACTACCTGATCATAAGCCATCCTACCCCTCCTGAGAGCCCCCGCGTACCCATAAGAGAAGAACGCGCTCCAAGCTTGCTGACAGCTCTGTCTCGTAGTATCCGCTACAAAGTGCTCTACCAATTCTACAATGCTTAGGCCCCCCACACCCAGACACACAGTGGGACCGGAGTCTATGGGAAGTGCGGCCCCAGGAGCCAGCCGGCGAAATTTCTCCCGCAGCCACCGAGACAGAAAGTCCACCATAAAATTGTTGACACCTGAAATATGACGTGCCTTAAAAACAATGATAAGCTGTAAACATTTCGACAAGCCATCACTCAGCAAACGTAACAACTCTCAAACCCTTGGCCTTCTGACGTTTGATGAACTCTACCACCGCTAGATTGTCGACATTAAACATCACTGAACGATCCCGAAACACCTCACCCCAGACATACAATGCCACTAGTAAAAGAAAGAAGTCTAAAATTGTGAAACTGCGACCTTGCCTTAATCAAAGCTCTGGCCAACTCGTGGCGCACCAACGCCCTGCCCAAAATACGCCAAAACCTGTTGCTCCCACCACCACTGAGTAAAACCTGAACCTGCCAGACCATATGTTTGACCGCAAAACAAAGACACGCCTTTGAAGCCCTTCGAGAGAATCAGCCACAATCGCAAATCCGCCCTATAGGCTGCAGACATCCCTACGCTCTGGTGCGGAAGAAAAAACCCCAGACATAACCAACCCCAACCTCCTGCATAAAGATCTCCCAGCCCGCACCACCCTACATGCAAACATGAGGTATCCCAATAACTTCTGCACTCCCCTGACCTCCGATTCGGGCTCCCCGATCACTGATGACAAAATAAAGAAATCTCCTGCAACTGTGCCTCCGGCAGCCGGGCTACCATGGTCACTGTGTCTATTGCAATACCCAAGAAAACCATGTAGAGCTGAGGCCCTCCGGTGCGTCCCGAGCCAACGGCACCGATCTCCTGTGCCATACTCTGAAAAGCAGACAAAGCCGCATGACATTGCCCCGAGTTCTGAGCACCAAGGAACCAAAAATTAACAAAATAATGGCATACGAGGGGGTGACCAGAGACGTGAATAAAAACGCCACTGTAAAAAAAGGGGCTAAATGTTTCAAATATTGCACACAAGAGAGAATAAACCCCTTTGGCAGCATCGTATCTAAGTAAACGCCCCCGAAATGCATGTCTAACAGTTTAAAATCGCATGGATGGATGGGGAGGAAACGAAAGCAGACAGTATATCACTTTTAGCCAATTGCACGTTACGCCCTGCAGAGCGTACCAATCCCAGTGCATTATCCACTGAAGCGCAAGACACGCAAGAATCCGCTGGCGAATATGAAATCGGTCATAGAGGCACCCTCAGGCTACGACAGATGTAGCATCAGGCGAAAAAATCCCCAGCTTTCTGTTTGGGGCCCACCCCCAATGGAGAGACCATCAAAATGCGTATGTGACATTGACCGAAAGGGCCAGCCACCCTACCCGCTGCAACCTTGTACTGCAACGTATGTTGGACCACCTGCGGGAACCCCTTAGCAGATGTCAGGTCATCCAAACACGTACCCTGACTTGGGCCCTGGTTCCTAACCGGAAAACCCCCTCTGCGAAACCCTCTTTGACCAGAATAACCTGATGCAGCACTTTAAAACAGCCACAAATTCATATGTAAAAATGCTGCTTGTGACCTGAACCAATCAGTGTGATCCTAAAATCATACCAAACCCCATATACGGCAATTGTTGTGTATATTCACGTCTCCCTCCACTGAATCCTACACGTCCTTACCCGTCTCAGCGACCGTGCCTTGCCAACAATATCGAGGCCCCCCCCCAACCTTACAGCATCTAGCAAATTCCCAGGGCGCACAACCCCAGCATGAGCATTAACCCCCACCAACTCTTCCCCCACAAAAAGGGGACCTTAGTGCTGTGTGCATTTCACCCCCCTGTTGCCAAACCGACCACCATCCTGCCGTACCTGTTGGCAACTGGGCCGCTCTGTGCTGTACCTTCCGCTGTACCTCCTACAGTTGAGGGACAGTGACCTGGTCCCGCTGCTTGCTTGGTCCGCTCAAGACACCTGCAAAAAACTAAGCTTACTGTGTTGCCCCAGCACTCCCCTCTTACCCTTCATTGACATCACATACTGTGCCTCAAAAAATCCCCCACCAGCTCCCTCACGCAATACCCCTTCAATCCAAATCATCACTGTCAGTGACCAAATACCCACGCCATCACGGCAACCCCACACAAATGCCCCACTCCGCATTGTATAAATGGACGTTCCTCCCGTAGGTGGGTGTCAGTATCATGCTCCCGCTGTTTGCGTGGTCCGCTCGTGACGTCTGCAAAAGAAGCATACTGGGTAGCCCCGACAAACCCCTCATACCCCTCCATGATGTCACATATCGTTTCCGTCATCCCCACCAACTCCCTCACTCCGTTCCCCGTCTTCCAATGCATCGCTGTCAGTATCAAATATCATGTCAGCGCCATGATCACCACACAAAGCCCCACTTCCACCCTGCATGCCCCGCACTCCCC
The DNA here is from genome assembly GCF_964204655.1 of Triturus cristatus. Lineage (NCBI taxonomy): Eukaryota > Metazoa > Chordata > Amphibia > Caudata > Salamandridae > Triturus > Triturus cristatus. Next base: position 971,407,893 of record NC_140582.1, read on the forward strand.
TGCCGCCAGAAACCAAATAACAGTGAACACTTGACTGGACAGATGGGGGGCCGTGTGCCAGAAGGGAAAACCGCTCCAGATCTCCCTCCCTCGACATGCCCCCAAGACAGAGCCGCTGCGTGCTCTATCCGCAGTGAAAGCCTGCCAGCCGTCAACCGTGTGGTCAAAACTGGCAGTGTGGAAACCGAGCCGCTCTGACTAGTCTCCTCCGGAACTTCTTATGCGCCCCCTAGGACCCGTTACTCACCACCCGCGCCGTGCCAGGGGCGCCACCCACGCTCCCCCAGACCCACTGGCCATCGGTGTGCCCGCGCTCAACTTCCTGGCAGTACCCCGCAAGCGTCCTCGCTGTCGCCCCAATCCAGCCTGCTGGCTGCCAAAATACCGAGCTACCTGCTTGCCACCAACCTCTGTCTGGCCTAATATTCCTGCAACCTGTAACTGTGAGGACTAGGCTGCCACTGGCGCCTCCCCTGAAGCTCCCAGGGACCCGACTTGCCGAGAAAATTCCGCCTCCTGGGGAGTTGGACCGAAAACAAGGCGCCCTGAGACCAGCTAACGCCCGTATGTGGCATCAAAACGGGCGGTCCAGCCTGATTGTGCTCCAAAACAACAGGGGGGGGGGGGGTGTGGGGCCAACGCAGGACACCGGCGGGGCAGGGCGAATAACACACTGCCACCCATTGAAATTCAACAACTGCGGACCCCTCGGCCCCGCCATACCGTTATGCACTGGGCAAGCGACTGTGTCTGCCACTAAATTCGCCCTGGAATTGGGGCCCCTACGTACCACTAACACGTTTTGCCAGCCTCACACTTCACAACACTAGCGGCTGCACGGCTCCCAACGCCTCTCCCCCGCCCACCAGCTGCGCTTAACGGCCGCCCTCACCTGCCTCCCCCCGCAGTGCGCCGCCCGCTTACAACGCTACGGGCAGCCCCAAATACCTGTAACTCTCGAGCAGGCTCACCGAGAAACACGGCCTATGCTTCCAGACGCGCAGTCCCTGCCTCCATGGCCCCCTCCTGTCCTGCCGCAGTGCCCACGCCGCCGTCTCCAAGCTGGGGATACACACACGCCGCCACCGCCATCGCGACGCCACCTGCAGCCTTCCCGGGCCGACACTCCAGTCCCAAACCAGCCTGCTCTGGGTCGCCCGGCTTCGTAAATCATCCCCACCGGCCTCGCAGCGCACCCGGACAGCATCACGCACTTCCACCTGCGACACCCTCTACCGCCCCCAAAATACGGTGTCAGACTTGAGCCAAATAGCAAATTCAAAACCCTTCCTCCCCACTCCCTTGATCACAATGAATTTCCCGCCCCCAGCGCCTCTACTTATCACCTCCTCTTGCCTCGCGCCTCCCGCCTCCCTAATTAACTCTACCCCGCACCTGGGTGGCCGCTCCCTTGTGCGAAACCACCCAGGGGGAGACTGCCTCGCGCTCCGCTCCCCCTGGGTCCCCTCATCACGTTGACAAGTGTACTGTACTCCAGCATCAGACGTTAGCATGTACTCGCTGACATGCACAAGCTCACAGATACTGGCATTGCACCTTTTTGGTATAGCACTGATGCGCACTGGACTGTTCTTAGCCAAGTAGCATTTTGGTTTGCTGACATACACAGCACACAGGTACTGTCATTCCATCATTCCGTCTTAATGCTGACGTGCACAGTATTGTTTAAACCTATGTGTGTTATCTCGCTGATGCTCACAGCATTACTGATATCCCAAAAGCAAGTGCGTTATCTTTCTGATGCACACAGCATTACCGACATCTTTCATCTTGGCATTGCACCATACTTTAATAACGCTGACATGCAAAGCACTTACAAAGGGAAGCGCGTTATCCTGCTGATATGCACAGCATTACTGACATTTCAAATTTTGCAGGGTTATCACACCACACTGAAGTTTCAGTGGCATAAGCAAATATAATACCGATTTTCTTTTCAAAGCCATTGTGCGTGAAGATTCTTATTTGCACAACCGGATTCAAAACATATATATGGATATGTTTTTGGCCATGATAGATAATTGCATCCAAGTATGTCATTTAATTGAAAAGGTTTATTATAGGCATTTTTATGTATTCAAGTCAAATTGTATTGTGGTGTGTCGAACCTCACTGGCATATTTTTTTATTTAACGGTTATTGTGACATTACAGTAGAAAATGCAGCCAGTAACTCCTCATCATCATTTCTTACAGACACCGGGTGATCCGCCCATGGCTTGGAAACAATGGTTTGATGCCTTTCACACATATTTGAGTTCCATTGGGACATTAAGTTTTCGTTCAAAACTGAAAAAATATCTGTTGTTCTCTTCATCTATATCTGTTATTGCACTCTTTAGGTTTTGAATGTAGAGCCATTTTGAAACACTTACCGGATTTGGATGTGGAAGAAAGAAAGGATGAGCTTGATGAATACCAAGAAATGGTCAAAAAGCTACAGGCTAGGTTCGATGTTCAACCAAGTCTACTAATGATTAAACACAAATTATTTAAGTGGGTCCAAAATCGTTGGGAAAGATGTGGCTGCATATATAACAGCACTCAGGAGACTAGTGACTGAGTGTCAATATCATAATTTTGCTGATCAACTAGTAAGAGACTATTTTATAGGGCATTGTCGTAATAAGCCTATCAAACAAAAATTATTGTCCATGGGTAACCCTTTGTTAGAGGTGACTATTAAGACAGCCAAAGCATTGAAACATCTCAGGCAATGGCAAAGGAACTGGATAGTAGGAGTTCTGATCCAGTGGCAGTGGTAAATACTAAGGTGATTACATTTTCAAGGGGTTTTAAACAGGTTGACAAATCTAAGTCCTTTTTCTCACAACATGATATGTGTTTCCATTGGGGGAATCGTATGCATGCAAAAGGAGGGAGACAAGTCAAGATATTGATCCTAAGCCCAGTCTAGTGAAGAGCATCTCTCAGGGAAAACCACTGGTAGAAAAAGCAGGTCTAAAGTAGTTTCTTGGCTTATGTGAATGTTATTCTAAATTTATACAAAAGTTGACACCGCTGTCTTGTATGCTAAGGAGAGGTGTTGTGTTTGAGTGGAGAACAGAGTGTCAGGAAGTTTTCGAGTGGGTGAAAGAGCAGTTGACTGCATCTAAAGTGTTGAAAAATTATGATCCTGAACTCCAGTGTATATTGACAGTGGATGCGAATAATGTGGGGTTGGGTGCACTTCTTAATCAGATCAAAGAGTCTCAGTTTCAAACTACTGAATATGCATCTTGGGTCTTGTCTGATACCGCAAAACAGTATTCTGTAATTGAAAAAGGAACTGTTGGCCTGTTGGTGGGTGGTCATGAAATTTCAGAATTATGTATGGGGAAACAGTTTTCTGATCCAGACGGATCACAAATTTTTAGTTTACACCTTGAGTGGAAAGAATTCCAAGGGTTTTACACCCCGCATTGCGAGGCTTTCAACAAAGCTGCTGCAATTTGATTTTGCGCCAGAGTACATCCCAGACAGGAAAAATGGATGTACTGATTTTTTATCACATCCATCTGAGTTGGAAGAAGATGATAAGGAGTTGGGATGTGAAAAGATAAGGAAGACTGCATTGTGGCATCTGTGGACGTACCCCCGTTAGGGGCGTTTACAGAGCAAGATTGGCATAAGGCTTTGTAGAAGATACCACTTTGGCTTTGATAATGAAGTATGTAGAATCAGGTTGCCCAAAGGAGAGACATCTTGATTTTGATCTCAAGACTTTTGTCAAAGTTGATGAGGAGTTGTCAGTGGAAGATGGTCTATTGCTGAGAGTAGATAAGATTGTTCCCCCATTACTTTGAGGAACTCTATCAGAGTTGGGGCTTATGAGGGTCATTTAGGTGCCAACATGATCAAAAGGCATGTAAGATTGACATGTTGGTGGCCTGCTATGGATTGTGAGATTGATCAAGTTGTTAAAGAATGTGTAATCTGTTCGAGTTGTGATAAGTCTATGAAATTAAGGACTCCCCCATTATGTCCCATCAAATTACCCAAAGGACCTTGGGAAATAGTGGGAATAGATATTGTCAGGCCATTCCATTCATTAGCTAGTACTTCAGGGTTTGCATTATTAATGATGGACTATTACAGCAATTGGCCTGAAGTAAGATTTGCAAGTGATGTTACATCCAAATAGGTTGTGGATTTCTTAAAGGAGGTTTTTCTGAAGGAGGGATTTCCAGCCACGTTGGTATCGAACAATGAGGTCCAATTTGTTTCAGGTGAAGTGGAGATGTTTCTGGAAACAAGTTGCCTTAAGCATCGTAAGAGTTCATGATATCATCCCCAAACTAATGGACTTGTTGAGAGAATGAACAAAGTTTTAGGAGAATGTATTCAGTGTACTATTGCCAATAAGTGTGTTGTGGCTAATGCGGTGAAAAGTATGCTGTGGTTTTATTGCCCCACTCCTCATGTGACTACATGTGTTTCACTGTTTGAATTGTTGTGAGGTAGAAGAGCCACACCTTGTTTTTGTCCATCATGGATGAATAAATGAGTGAAAGCGAATCACAACAAATGGTCAGATTAATGCATTATATCTAGAGTTATTAAAATGCCAGAGAAACAGACAAAGTCAGAGTACCAGACTTCAAGGTGGAGGAAATTGTTCTTGTCTATAACCTGTTCGTGTTCAAAAAGGGGGTACCAAATTTGGAGGTCCAGTTAAAGTTGTGAATGTAAAAGGAAATAGTGTGGAAGTGGAAGGTGGGCAATATTGGAACAGCAGAAATGTGGTTAAAGTGAACAATACACAAGGTATTGGAAAGTATCAGGAGTGACACTCTGGTCTCAGACTCAGGTTTGTCAAAGTCTATGTTGGATGTAGGGACTCCTGACCAGAATTCCAGGGTAGTGGGGTCAGGACTTAATTTGAGGCATAGTAGTAAAGTAAGCAATTAGCTTTTTCGGTTTAGGGAATTTACTTAATTGTGGAGGTAATTTATTTTCTCTTATAATTCCTATTCATTACAGTCAGTCAAAAGCTTTTATTTCGGTAGAATACCATAAAAAGACATAAATAATTATTTACAATAAAAAATGATTAAATAGACATTGCATAGAGTATAATCCATCAAAACATTAATAGTTTTTTGTGATAAAAATTACAAAGCACAGTTAAAAAGAATTTTTTCCCATAAAAACATAATATTAGAACAATATCCGTATCCCAAAATAGTCTCACAACACCACATGCTTCTATAATAGCAATAATATCAATAGAAGAAGCAGGAGAATTATATGGCGGATAGAATTTTTTTGGACCTGGCAAACCACATGGAAAGAAGAAATCTAGCCATCACAAACACTATCATTGGGGTAGTGTCGTACTTCAGGATTCTAAACACCTCCTGATAGTCCCTGAAACCCCTGGACTTACAGAGTTGAATGATCCACTTCTTCCTTGCCTTGGTGTATAAAGGGCAAAAAAGAACAACATGCAACTCTGTCTCACAGATATCAATACATTCAGGACACGAGCTTAAGGGGTCAGATGCATTAGACCATCTATGTGTAAAGGCCCTCAATGGTAACGAGCCGTGTCTAAACTGAATGTAAAGTTTCTTTGCCAAAGGGGGTTGAATAACATCCAAAAAAACTTCAAAATGGGGACTGATCATAATATCCAGAAAGGTGTTAGTAAGCCTTCCCAAGGACGAATGCAATAAAATTTCCTTCCGGTACAACTGTAAAGCCTCACGCAGTGATTTCTTAGTTAACGAACGGCTTGTCTCTTCCGGTGCGGACCATAGGTCCCCCATCCCTATAAGATAACAAAGGTTCTTTACATATGTTAGCCAAGGTATTTTTCCCAAATTCCCCCTTGACAGTAGATCACCGAGATCATGACTATAACTTGCAAGCTCGGGAGTTGACCAGAGTCGTCTCCAATACAGGAGAGGGTGATTCAGGGCGATCTCTTCAATGGGAACTAAGCCTAGATCCCATCTCAAGGGAATTAAGGGGGTACTCATAGGTAATTTCAGGAGTCGCCTAATAAAGGAATTCTCGGTTGACGATAAGGAGGCAGTAGTTCAATATCCCCAGAGTTAAGCGCCATATAGCGCGCCCCCTCTTGCTTGGGATTTGTAAATTTCCATGGGGGGGCCCAGAGGTTTAAAAGAAGTGTTATTAAAAACCTTCAGGATGCCCCCCACTGATTGTGTTAACTTCAAATTAGCCTTCGCCATGTGGGACCCCCATTTCATTTTATCATTGAGAGTTACCCCCAAATAATCAAAAGTAGAAACCCTATCCAGCTCTTCATCTCCCATCTTGGGGTGAGGACAGTTGGTTGAATTGGAGCTGAAAACCATGAATTTTGTTTTAGATAAATTCAATTCCAGATCCCTTTTTTTGCAGAAGGAGCAGAAAGCCTCTAAGGAACGCTGGATGCCCATGTAAGATTTAGACAACAGGAGCGTATCATCCGCGAACATTAGGGCCGGTATCTTACGCCCGCTAGCATTGGGGAATCCAGATTGGCGACACACAAAAGGTGCTCAATCAGCCAATTGATAAAAAGGGAGAAAAGTGTAGGGGCCAGAACACAGCCCTGCCTCACACCCTTTTCGACCGGGAATGGGCCTGAAATTTCCCCACATCTCTCATATCTCACCCTTGCATAAGTGCCTTCATGCATACATTTAAATAGGTAGCAAAGGTGAGGGGGAGCACCCATCTCCAATAATAAAACCCATAATTTCTCCCTTTGGACCGTATCAAATGCGGACCGAAGGTCCACGAAAAACAAGTAAAGATTACCAGCACACATACAAACTGTCTTCCAATGAATTAGCTGTAACCTAAACAATTGATCAATGGTGGAAACCTTTGCTCGAAACCCCGCTTGGAGAGAGGTTAAAATTTGATGATCCTCCATCCAGGTCTGTAGTCTTGTTAAGAGGACTCGGGCAAACAGCTTCTGAAGAACATCGATCAAACTTATGGGGCGATAATTAGCTGGATCCAAAGGGGAAGATTTTTTATGAATGGGTATGATTTCTGCTCCTAGCCAAGTATCCGGGATCTCAAGACCCTGCAGAATAGCATTAAAGTAAACCCGAATGTAGGGGGCCCAAATTTTTATTTCGCTTCTATACAAATCACCAGGGATCCTATCGAGCCCCGGGGCTTTCCCTACTGATAGGGTACTTAGGGCCAGCTCTATTTCTGGAAGGGAGAAGGATCGACTCACCGAATCTTCATAATCAGTTTGATCCACTGCAATGACGTTAGACTGGATTACCGGGTCAAGTCTACCACTATAATTACTAAGTGAATAAAGAGGTTTAAAATACGCAAGCCAAACCTCCTCACTAAGATTGGGAATAATAGCGGGGCAGCTTGCTGCCGTACCTGTTCGTACAAAATTCCAGAAAGCCCTCGAATCACGGTCTTCTAGTGCTTGCTTCATATTTTGCCACCTTAGATCCACCCACTCAGATTTTGCCTCTTTAATCAAATTTTTGTAGTAGGCCCTCGCAACTCTGATGCTTAACTGGGTTTACTTCTCTGATCAAGGCAGTCTTGGCCAGCCTGCAGGTTCTATTATACCAATTATCAGGCATTGAAGTCCTTGGTCTTGGCGTAATAGGGCTGTAAAAAATGCCAACCAGGCCACCGAGAAGTCCCTTGTGAATATCCTGCAGATCTGAGAAATGATTCTGCAAAATATCACCATTGGGGCTCAAAAGGTGGGAAACCTCCACCATAGAGCGGGCGACACTACAATATAATGCTGCAAGCTTTGCCTCATCGGTCACAACCCTTGCCCACCTAATGCGTCTACCTCCTGCAGCTAACACCAAGTTCTCACTACTTGGTAGTGCTAGGCCCTGAGGGACTGAGCTACCACCAATATTATTTGCCAGTTCCAATGACAATAAATTGTGGTTGCTATCGACCCTGGGTATGACGGAGAAAGCTGCTAAAAAATAACAAAATTCCACATTCACCAGAATATAGTCCATTGTTGAACAATTCCCGGGTCTATTGAAAGTATAAGAACCCGGGACATCGGGAAAGAGTCTGCCGTTACAAGCCCTCAAGGAATGCACGATGGCTAGCTTATTAATCTCAAGGGCCAATGGGTGAAGACGTTTAGCTGGGTACATGGTAGGGTCTGGGATTTTATAGTTTTCATCCTCATCACAAGTAGCTGAGGGAATCCCAAGAAGGGGTTCAAAGTGGCAATTAAAATCGGCACCTATTATTTTATGGGACACAGGGGGAAGAGAATGTAAGATATCATCTAAGGCACCCAGAATCGACAGACCCAACTGTACCGGATGGGGACGCAGGTAGACATTAAGTACTACCAGCGAGTATCCGGCAGGAAAGGTAAGTAACAAACACAAAATATCAGGGGGCTGTGAATCTACGGGCTTTACAGAGCAACCTAGATGGGTTGCAACCCAAACAACTAGCCCCCCCCGAAGGTCTGCCCCTGCCACCTTGAACCGCAGGAACAAAAAAAGACGCATAGCCCACCCTCACTGGATTGTGCTATAGCCATGTTTCTTGAAATAGGCAAATGTCATAATTGTCCATTAACTCTCCCCACTCTGGGTCAGAGAGTTTGGACTCCAATCCAGCCACATTCCAGGACCCTACTAAAGGTCTGCGTGAAGGTGTACGGAGGGGACTGGCCACTGGGGGGACAGAGACGGTACAGCAATGGGAAGCAGTTTGGTCAAAAGGACCCAACTCAGAGAGCCCTTGGGTAGAGCTAATGCTCAGGGACGGAAAAGAGGCGGAAGTAAATCCTGTCCCGGTACCAGGTACAACATTGGAGAAATCCATCTCCACACCTTGACCACCCCTTACCAAACTCCCCCTCATATGCATGTGCCTTCCCTTGGTGTGCCTCAAAGATGGTGGTCAATCCACGGAACTAAGCGCGTCAAAACGGTTAGCAACCGGGATATTGAAGTGGGAATTATGAGTAGCTTGGTGAAAATAGGGTAGTTCCACAAGGTTCAGTGCACTAAAGTGGGTGTAGAAGTACCCCAAATGGCAGGTATCGATGGAACCTAGTTTGGACTTCCCGCCCAAATCCAATATATGGCCAACTACTCTTGGGTCCCTAAAATTGATTAGGACACAATCCCCACCGATGTCCTTTGGTCGAGTCCCCAGCCAGCAAACCCTGCGAACAAAAAGGATCTCCCCCCGACCTACTCCATTCAATGGTCTATTTTTAGACAACTAGTGAATGACTTTATTTTTTAGTTCGTAATATGTTTCCCCCTTATCATTTGTTAATGGAGGAACTCCTGTAAGCACAATCACATACGGTGCAGCCTCGGGGGGGAGCTGTAAAAGGGGAGAGGAATTAACCAAGCTCAATGTATCTAAGTTCCCACCCAAATTAGAAGGTGGCCTACCCCCACCTGAGGTCCGTGAAGTACGATCCTTATTACTAGGATACTGATCACATGCTGCTGGAACAGTAGGAACTCGGGGAATGTTCGAGGGCATAGGAGGACCGCCAAAGGGAGGAGGAGGAACTGGCAGCACCGAGGATGACTGAGCTAAAACAGGAGGGGTAGAATGGGAGGAGGAAATAAAGAGACCCTGTGAAGTGGGATTGCTGATCGTAGCTTGAGTACCAACACCCTCCACGCTACCAGAATCATGCAATACATGATGATTTGGCTGCTTCTTCCCAATGCCTTTGGTATTGATCAAAGATTCATTACAGTCATAGTGATTGTAGGTTGTTTTGTTGGGGTTATTGGTTTGGATTTTTCCCCCAAAAAAAGTTGTGGTCAAATGTTCATGTCAAATGTTCATGTATTGTGATAACAAGGTGTACTGTTGAAAGGGATAGAGCCACATGTAGTATTATATGCCACATTTTTATTTAGGATGATGTCTAGAGGTATTTTTGTAAAAGGAAAGAGCCATGTGGTAATTTATGTGTTATAGATGTTCGAGGCATAGGCTTGTGGAACCTTGGCATTGTCATGTGAAAGTTCCACGCAGAATGTGCCTTGAACTGTGGCAGTTGGAAGTGTCCTGCGACCACCAGCAGTTCATTGTGTTGCATCTTGAAATAAAACATATTTGAGTACTTACAGCAAGTGTCCTCCATCTTTGAATAACAACACATAGCCTACCATAACGCCCCTCATAAACACCTCTTTTGTTAAAAATATGGTTTCCTCATGTTGAAAAAAAGCACTTCCAAATATTTTCTTAAAACGGTGCTCTTCAATGTTTGTATATTAGTTGACTACAGATCAATATCGCTGCTACCTTTTATGGCCAAAGTAGTGGGAAAAATACCAGTAAGCAGTCATCTACATTCATTCATGCTAATAGCCCCTTGAAAAATGGGCGGGCTGGTTTTAGGGTCTTCCCTGGATCAGACGTAGCACTAGTATCTGTGATGAATCAGCGGTGGTTGGACCAGCACGAGTGAGGTGTTGGTGCCCTTGTCCTGCTGGATCGGTCTCTGCATTTGATATGGTGTCCAATACAGTTCTCTCTACTAGTTTAATGGAGACAGGTATTAGAGGTAAGGCATATGATTGGCTTATGCCTTGACTACAGTGTCAGGCAATAACCACTCACTCTTCCTTTTACTACTGAACTTATGAGCATAACAAACAGAGTCCATCAGGGCTATTAATTCTGCCCAACATCGTTTTTCTCTGTTTTTTCAGCTTTATATAGCACAAACTCGTTTCGAAGGTATTGGGGTGCTTCACATGAGCACCTGTTACATTACACAAGGATACGTTAATTTTTATTGTGTTTTTTAGGCAGAGGGAGATTAAGGGCCAGATATAGGTGGCTAAATATCGGTCGATAATGGCGAAATTTGGTAAATTTCAGCATTACCGACCGGTATTTAGCCATGTGCAACGTAGGTAAGGAATCGGTAAATAAGGAATCGGTAAATACCGATTCCTTATTGCTCTTGCATTTAAGGAATCGGTAATACTGATTCCTTAAATGCAATGTAGGAAGCACTGAAAACAGTGCACCTCAGCCTTAAGGAATCGCTATTTACCACCAACTTCAAGTTGGTGGTAAGTAGCGATTTCCTTACAAAAAGCACTTTTTTACTTTTTTTAATGTGCCATGTGGCACACATGCACATTTCAGGGGTGCAACAGGGAGTCCTTTGGACACCCTGGCACCCTTGAAATACCTCCCGCTATTAACGATTCGGTAATACAGAATCGCTAATAGTGAATGTCTTCACATTCATTCCTATGGGCCTCCAAGCCCATAGAAATGAATGGGTAGGTATTCCTTATTACCGGATCCCAATTACCGATTGGGTAATAAGGATTCGGTATTTTTTACCGAATCTTTACGTACATTGGAAATACCGATTTCTTAATTCCGAATCGGTAAAATTCGGTATTAAGGAATCAGTATTTCACATTTACCTACATCTGACCCTAAGTGATTTGCTCAGAATCACAGGATTTGAGCCAACACGGAGACTCAAACCTGGTTCTCCAGTTCCAATGTCGGCAGCTCTGGCCGTTATGCCACATCCTTTCCCATATTGTTTACTATCTATCTGGTACCCCCATTAGGTTAATTAAGTCCTTCAGCCTGGAAGTGATGTCATATGTGGACAACACGCAAATTGTCCTGAGACTGGATGGTTCAGGAGACCCTTCATAAGTTAACTTCTAAGCCTGTATGTCTGCTGTGCCTTGTTTGAATATGTAACAGCTTTTTAAAGTTGAATTCTGGTAAGATGAAGGTACTGATTGAAGGAGGCACACCAAATCACAAATGATACTGTTTAAGAAATTGGTCGCCTCACTTGTTAGATAACTGTCCTATGCTGGTGGACAAGGTCTGCAATCTAGGCTTCATTATTTATAACAAGCTAGATTGCTGGGCCTTAAAAGCTTTTTCGTTTGAAAGTTTTGAGGAAGATTCTACTTTTCTTACCCTCATAACATCCCTTCATGGCCATATGGGTGACCATAAGTTCAGGGCTGGACTACTGTAATGCCTTTTACTTAAATCTACCTACATATCAGACGTAAAATTTGCAAATCATTCACAGCCAGAATTTACTGAAGACCGCCATGATAGACTCCCTTTTCTAACTATTTGGAACAGTTGCATTGGCTGCCTATTTGCGAGCAAGTCACAAGTAAAAGCCTGTGCATCTGTCACAAAGTTATGTATGGCATCCGTCAATCCTTTATGCAAAAGATAATCATTCCTGACCATTTGTTTAATAATTATCAAGTGCTACTCAGCCGCCACGGGTGAACGCGCGCTTTACAGGTTTTATGCCAGGCATCTGTACATGCTGTAGGACATCCATCTGTACATGCTGTAGGACATCCCATTCATCTTTGTTCTCTGTCCGCCGGTACGTGCGGCAGCCCTATCTGTATTTAAACTTGCCAGCACATGAGGTTGTAGGGAACACAGTCATGTGGGGCCTGGGGCATAGGCATGTGCCTAATCTGCCAATCTGGGCCACGCACAACCACAAGTGTGCTAGGTGGTATCTAACACTGTGTACCCATGCCAGTCAAATGTTAATGCCCAAAAATCTTTGATTTGCCCTAGAGACACCTCCCTCAACCAGATACACACACGTGTCTAACAGCACAGGGACTTCCTCTTTTCAGGGTCCGCTGAAAGAGGCAGCCCCTGCCAAAGGTCGTGGCCACAGCTTCGAAGCGCTTGCACCTGATGTCAGAGATGGCATTTTTGTCAATAGCACAGCGCTGAGCTGGCTAACTTGTAATCCACAGCTTCACGGCTGTGTCACTGGTGGTGTAAAGTAGATGAGGAATAGTTTGGGAACATAAAATATCAATTAAAAATGTCAGGGTGAGTGGAGAGCAGGCAGGTTATTGGGTATACTCCCGGTAAAAATAATAAAGGGAAATGTTGCCAAAGCTGTATAACCACCTTTATAAAAGCATTCATGATTATGGCGTTTGGCATCACCATCTGGTCTAGAGCAGGTATCTACAGCGGTGTGAAATGGCCCCACTGAGGTAGTACGCTAAATGAATCACCATGGCTGTTATTTTTGTATGTGCCGGGTGTGTATCTGTTTAGTTGAATGCCTTTCAATGTGCTTGCCCTTATGCTCGCCTTTATTTCTGAGTGTCACGTGTGTTCAGGTATGTCAAGAAGTTATATAAACAAACGACTGATACCAAAGTTGCAGGATTGAACAAAGTAAAAGCAAAAATGGGTGTTTTGCACCCTCGTTGAAAAGCCAGCTCTACCAGTACAGGACATGCTACTGCCCAGTACCTCTCCGTTATGTTTGTAGACAGAGAATTGTTTTAATGTTCAGATGTTCAAAACATTTTTTAAAAAGGCTGAGGACGACGCGCTGTCCTCGTAGACCACTTTGAATGTCAGTGATGTAGGAGTGAATGGGTCTTTCCAACCTGTGCGCAGACATAGCAACACCGGAATGTAGAAAGTGAGCAGTCTAGTAGTTGGGTGGGCGGAGCTACGAGGCTAAAGGGAAGAGGAGGAGACACAGCAGGAAGAGGGCAGTTAGAGTAGGGATGGGGACCGAGCAAGAAGCACTAAATAAAGCTTGTGATAAAAGTATATAGCGTCTGTCATTATTGGGTCAAGACACTACAACTGGCGACGAGGGTGGGATGGTGTAGCCCACCACCCACCGAACCTCAGGAAGAAGCGTCCCGTCCCCTGTAGCGTGAAGGAAGAAAACGCTGTCGAGACACACGTTTCTGAAGTAAACCCACCGCCCAGATCAAGAGGCCAGTGGTGATTGCACCTGCTCCGCGAGTTGCTAGTCGCGTAGAGCCCCAAGGAGAACGCAGAGGGCGTTTGAAGCAGAACGCCGGTTCGCGCCAAACTGAGACTTACCCCTGATGCGTGCAAGTCGGCACGCGAGTGATGAGGAGAAATCGGGAGCCCACCCGATCCTGCCTGCTGCTCCGGTGATCGGGAGGTGTCCGAGGCACTGCTGAAGCCGCGTGAAAGTGCCCGGAAGAAAGAGCGCCGTTGCGCGCCAAGAGCGGAAAAGCTCACCCCCGATGCGTGAGGAACGGCACGCGCACGAAGGAAGAAGTCGGGAGCTTACCCCGAGCCTGCCTGGATAGGCGAAGTGACCAAAAGGTGTGCGAGACACTGCTGAAGCCCTGGTGCCTGTGGAAGTGGCTGCCGGTGAGTGCCGAATGATGCTCGGTGAGCCTGAAGACTGAATGCAGCCAAATCTCATGGGGATGAGAGTTTCTGTTTGGCGGCCATCTTAGAGTCAGGCATCCTTGAAGGACACCCCTATGAAGTTCATGAGCGGCCATTTTGAAGTCAGGCAATGCCAAGCAAACAAGTATTGATCGAGAAAAAGGCGTGAAAAGTAAAAAAGCACAATCCAAAGCAAACGTGAATTAACAAACAAGCACAAGTCAATGTAAATGAGAAATAACAAATAAGCACAAGCCAAAGCAAGCGTGAATTAACAAGCACAAGTGAATGCAAATGAGAAATAACAAATAAGCCCGAGCCAAAGCAAGCGTGAAGTAACGAACAAGCCCAAGTCAATACAAATAAGAAACAACAAACAAGCACGTGCATAGACAAGAAAGGAACAAAAGCGTACTGCCAAGATGTCGAACCACAACTCTCCACAAAGAAATGAAGTCAAACCACTCCTGACGGGGGTGTCACATCTGCACCCCCCAGAACCTTTAACGCTGACGACTGGAGAGAGCATGGGCCCCAGATGGCAGGAATGGCTCGAGGACTTTGAAGATTATATCAAGGGATCAAAAGTGACAGAGGATGAAGACAAAGTGATTGCACTGCGCAATCTCGTGGGTAAAGAAATCAGCAAGTTAATCAAAGAACTGCCGACGGCAGACACAGGAACCTATGATAAGGTGCGAGACGCTCTGAACAAGAAGTTCCTACATAAGAGAAACGTGGATTACGAGAGACATACCTTTCACCAAGCCCGTCAGGGGAAGGAGGAAGTGATGAGCACATTCATAACGAGACTACGTCGACTGTCCAGGTATTGCGAATTTGACGCGTTTTCAACGGATGATGCAATCAGATCGCAAATAATCGATGGTTGTCAATCCGAGACGCTGAGGAGGAGATTATTAAGAAAGAGTCACAATCTGGATGAGATTGAGGAAATGACCCGGGTTTACGATCAAGCGGAGGAACACGCCAAGAGCATGGAGACTGGGTGCACTGAAAGGAGAGAGCAGGCATGCCGAGTGCAGGCCAGCAGTACTCGAGAGAGCGACAGCACAGATCCCGACCGTCCTCTCGCCATCAATACACAGAGCGTAGGCGTCACGAGTCAGGCCGGAGAGACAAGAAACAAGATCGCTCAAGAAAATGTTATCGGTGCGGGTATGACTTTCCGCACATAGATGCCTGTCCGGCCATGGGTCAGAAATGTCGGAAATGTGGACGGACGAATCATTTTGAAGCGATGTGTGGAGACTATCGCAGGGAAAGAAGGAATGAAAGGACAAGGCCATCTCGCCCAGACACCAGACGGCACCATGTGAAAACCGTACAAGATCGACCGAAGTCGTCCTCTGGCTCTTCACCCTCCAGCAGAGAATCAAGGAGGTCCCAATGGTCGAGAAGGTCGCCGCCCAGGGATTCCCGATCAGGGTCGCGTGAATCAGAATATACTATTGAATACGCTAGTATGGTAGCAGATCCTGACCAACTCAAGAAATACCCGAAGCTAAATATAAGCGTGGGGAATCACGCAACGAAATTTGTTCTGGACAGTGGAGCATCACTAAATTATATCCCTGTGACGGAATACAAGAAAATGAAGCCACAGCCGCCTTTGAGTCCAGCGTATGTCAGGGTATTTACCTGGATGTCGAAGAAGCCCCTTCCCTGTCTAGGAAAATTCCCAACGACACTCAGGCACCAGACCACGTCTGTGCCGGCATTCATACACGTAATTGAGGGTCCGGAGGCTGATTGTCTTCTCAGCTTACCCACTGCGGAGCGCCTTCGTCTAGTTGAGATTCTATACAGGGTTAGTGATGACCCGGACATTATACACAAATTCCCCAAGCTATTCACCGGGCTGGGAAAGATGAACAGATGCCAAATTCGACTTTACATTAATGAACAGATAAGGCCTGTAGCACAACATCCCAGGCGAGTGCCTTTCCACCTTCAGCAAGCAGTGGAGGATGAACTTCAAGAACTATTAGCAACCGACATCATTGAACGGACCGACGGTCCCACACCATGGGTGTCGCCTGTAGTCATCGTGCCGAAGAAAGGCACCCCCGGAAAGGTGCGTCTATGTGTTGACATGCGGCTCCCTAACACTGCCATCGAAAGGGAACGTCACCCCGGGCCCCATCTGAGTGACATGATCTCTGCATTAAATGGTGCCTGGGTATTTTCGAAACTTGACTTGAACAAGGGATACCACCAGCTGGAGTTGCATGAAAAATCGAGATACATAACAACATTCGCAACTCACTTGGGGCTGTTTCGGTACAAACGGTTAAGTTTTGGTATTTCCTCAGCTGCGGAGATCTTTCAAGAGGCCATCCGCCAGACTATACACCATATACCCAACACGTTGAACTACAGTGATGATATTCTCGTGTATGGGTCAAACGTTCAGGAACATGATAAGGCTCTGGATCGGGTATGTCATGCCCTCTTGGAAGCCAATCTGACTCTAAACAAAGACAAGTGTGAATTCCATCAATCCACTCTCAAATTTTTGGGACATGTGTTCTCTGGAGCCGGGATGAAGCCTGACCCTGAAAAAGTGATGGCGCTCAATGACACTAAGAGTCCCCAAGATGTCAGTGACATTCGATCGTTTCTGGGCATGGCCAGCTATTGCGCCAGATACATAAAGGACTATGCCACGATTAGTCACCCTCTCAGAACACTCACGAAGCAGGGACAGCCTTTTGTCTGGACCCCTCAGTGCGAGCGGGCGTTCCAAGACATCAAACTTGCGGTTGAGTCTGCCGACAACCTAGCTTATTTCAGCCCCAAGAGGAAGACGGAGATAACTGTAGATGCTAGCCCAGTGGGCCTGGGTGCAATTTTGGCTCAGTATGACAATGACATCGATCAGCGGCACATTGTGGCTTGCGCCAGTCGCAGTTTGTCGGACACGGAGAAGGCGTATTCTCAACCAGAAAAAGAAAGTCTGGCAGTTGTATGGGCCTGCGAACATTTCCATGTCTTTATCTATGGCAAACATTTTACCATGGTGACCGATCACCAGGCGCTTGTCACCATCTTTGGAAACCCCAGGTCAAAGATGCCACCTCGGATTGAGCGGTGGGGTTTGCGTCTACAGGAATATACATACACAATACTGCACAAGCCGGGAAAATCAGCAAATCCGGCTGACTACATGTCACGACACCCTCAATCATCTCCGGCATCACGATCATCGATGGCCGAGGAATACAACCACTTCGTGGTGGACCAAGCTCAACCACCAGCAGTTCCCCTGGAAGTCATTCAAGAGGCCACTGCGCAAGATGCCATCCTGCAGAAAGTATTACGCCGACTGCAGACTAATCGTGGAGACATGACAGTGAAGAGGAAGGGATTGATCCCACAATCCGACAAGAAATGCAAGCATTCCGACATGTGAGTAATGAACTCTCTGCTACCTCGGAAGGTCTCTTGCTGAGGGACCAACGGATTGTCATTCCGACGCAATTACGTCAGGGCATCATCAACCTCGCCCATGAAGGCCACCGGGGAGTGGTCGCAACAAAACGAGCCCTCAGGGAGCGGGTGTCGTTTCCGCTTTTAGATCAAATGGTGGAACTCACCCTCAAAGACTGCCCCCAATGTCAACTAGTCAGTCAAGGAGATCCTCCAGCTCCTCTGCAAATGACAAAACTGCCCAGTGGAGTGTGGCAAGAACTTGCCATGGACTTTTATGGACCTCTTCAATCGGGAAAATATGTCCTGGCAATAATGGATGAATATTCAAGATTTCCACTAGCCCAATTCGTATCATCCACCAGTGCATCAAGCACCATTGCGGTGTTAGACGAAGTGTTTGCGGCATGGGGTATTCCCAAGGAACTCAAGACAGATAATGGCCCTCCTTTTAATGGACACGAATTTGGTGAATTCGCAAAGCATTTGAATTTCAAGCACCGCCCTTGTGGCCGCAGGCCAACGGGACTATTGAAAGGTTCATGGCCACTTTAAAGAAGACTTTTCAACAGGCTACAGTCGAGAAAAGGGATCTTCAAGTGGCTCTCAATGAAGTCCTAAGGGCATATAGAACAACACCGCATGCCACCACAGGAAAGTGCCCTGCCACACTAATGCTTGGGCGACCAATCAGGACCCGGATACCTACCTGGGAAGGCGCCCTGAGAGCGGTGTCGCCAGCCCGTGTTCATCAGGAGGTAATGACAGCTGACCGTATTGGAAAAGACAAAATGAAGTCATATGCGGACGCTAGAAGGAGAGCAAAATCACCATCCATACATGAAGGGGACTGTGTCATAGTCAAACAGGAACAGCAAAGTAAAACGGACTGTAAATTCAGAGCTGAGCCTTTGACGATTACTCAACAAAAGGGTACCATGATGACCTCAGAGTCTGACAGCAGACAAATCACCAGGAATGTGTCCCACTTTCAAAAATGTACTCCAGTCATGAGAGAGTCACTCCAGAAGATGATGAGACGACCAGAGAGTGAGGGGAGAGAAAGGCCTGAACCGGTAGTCGCGGTCCAGCGACATGATACTCACGTAGAGCCTGAGTCTGAAGCCGGAAGCGTATCCCTCCGACCTCGACGAGACATTCAAAGGCCAAGACGACTAATTGAAGAACTATGAACAAGTCAGTTATCTTGTTGTGTTAACAAAGGGGGAGATGTAGAAAGTGAGCAGTCTAGTAGTTGGGTGGGCGGAGCTACGGGGCTAAAGGGAAGAGGAGGAGACACAGCAGGAAGAGGGCAGTTAGAGTAGGGACGGGGACCGAGCAAGAAGCACTAAATAAAGCTCGTGATAAAAGTATATAGTGTCTGTCATTATTGGGTCAAGACACTACACGGAAGTGCTTGCATTAAATGCCCCATAGCCACATCTGACAGGCCACATCCTGAAACAGTAAAATGGTTCTGAGGTGCTTAATAAAGCCTCAGTGTATTGACACATAATTCTTCCACCAAATAAGAGGTGCCTCATTTGTTAATGCACAGACCCCAATGCCAGAGAGATGCACAATTTACCAGCTACATCACCTCCACTCTGGTCAGCCGAGGACCTAGGGACCAGCCTAGCAATGATACCCACGGGCATCACTGGGTGGAAGTGAGCAGTGCAAGATGGGGCTGGGACTGCCATTCCCACAATGAATAGCACCAGCATCAGGGGACATAGCGCAAGCGGCTGTGTGGTAAGAGATGACGGGCCTAGCTGTGACACTAAGGGGCATATCAGCAACAACCGGCGATAATTATCGCTAAGCGCACTTAGCGCTAGGATAATTCTCGCCGGCTAGCGTGGATTTTTATCGCTGAGATAGCGTGCTATTAGCAACGCTTATCTCAAAAGCGATAAAAATCCTAGCGCTAACTGCCTAACGTGAGATTATCGCTGGAAACCCCGCGATAATCTCACGAAATGTGACGTTAGCTTGTTGATAGGGCCTCACAAATTTAGCCATGATATCCACCTTCCATAGGATATCATGGCTAAGTCAGTCCTGAAGCAGGCGTAAGGAAAGTATCGATAACAGGGGTTAACGCTACTTTTCTTGCTGCTATGCTTCATGGCGTGGGGCTTGATGATAGGAGAAATGTCGCTTAGCGACATTTCTCCTGTCATGTCAGGTAAGGAACGCCCACTTTGCATCTCATTAGAGATGCAAAGCTGGGCGTTAGGAATTCCTGCGCTAATGGAAGGTTTCACGCGTTAGCGTGAGCTTGCTAATTAGGCCGAAAACGGCCGCAAAAGCGGCGATAATTTTCTATCCCCGCGTTGTAGATATGCCCCCATGAGAGGACAGGGAACACAACAGCACTGATACTGCTGAGTTGCAGTGAAGGAGAGGGCTGGGCCTTGCACTGTTTGATAGCTTTTGGGAACATTATATAAACACGAGTTGGTAGATCCGTCTTGTCTCTTTGCCAAGCACAAGTCTAAACCAACTTGAGCATTCTGAACAGAAGGAACAGACACATTTTGTCTCACATATCCCGACTCAGCTTACCTGGAGATATTGCTTATCGAGCACATAACAATGGCAGACTGTCAGACATCATATTTTATTGTTGTGGTAAGTTCTAGCGGCCTTTCGCCATAAGGGTGAACGCAAGAAATCCACAATTGCATTTTTAAAAGGCTTTTTTTCAAGCCATATTTTGTGCAGAACAGGGCTTGAAGTGTGCCGGGTCATGCCAGTGCTTAGCACCAGCAGTTCTAAAAAGCAGGTGCTGAGACTGGTCCTTATGGGGCCATTTGCTCCCTTTGATGTAACTCTAAAGATACTCGTTATAGTTATTTTATAGTCTCATCATTTCAGAACTAGATAATTTTTAATATTATATACAAGAAAGCCATAGTTGTTTATTAGTCATCTTATGCAACTAACAATCATTGACAAAGCCTATAGTCCTGGCTTGTTGTAGGTGTGATGTTACTTGTAGTATTTATCTGCATGCAAAGTCAGAAGCAGCAAAGTACCAGTCGGAGGGCACACTGTGCTAAACACAGATTTTTAGCTTACATGTTCTTAAGCAACGCCCTTAATTACATTGGCCACGCCTCGTCGAGACACCCTCCCATTTTTTTTCATACCATTTAAAGTCCTGGTGCAGTGTAAGTGAAACTAAATAATTGCAAACGGGAGTTGAATCGTAGCAAAGACCGAAGCAGAAAATGTAAGTATATATAACGGCTTGCGCTATGTCCCCTGAAGGTATATGTTTAAATTCCAGTGCATGGCTAGTCTTTAGGGTTCCAATCTCTGCATAGTTTCAGAAGCCCACCAAAGACGGTAAGTGTGCCACACCTGCAGGGTGCTTTCTTTCCAGGGACTGCTCGGATCATCTGTCCACTTCAAAATGTTTTGCTGCTCTTGCTAGGTCAAAATTAGCTCCATGAGTCAGGAGCTGATCAGATTTCAGAGTGATGTAGGACACACGGTTTCTAAAACTGTGCATAAATGCTAAGAACGTTTTATAGATTCTGTGTAATGCATAAAACAGTTATTAAAACAAAGAAATAGCGTTATTTAAAAAAATAGATAACAAATGTGTAGTTTACAAAATATGTCTAGCAGTCATTAAAACTTCGCAGTGTCAAAAAAGTATTCACACACTGAGTCATCCTAATGAATATGGAGGTTGCATATGATTTATTCAGTGTGATTTATGTTATTGATCATTCCATTGTATATTGTGCTGTGGAATGTTTACATGCTTATTTTAATGTTTAGTTTGTATGGTTTTATTTTTCTCCAACTCATACTCTGTAGTAAAATAAATAAATATGAATATTTTTCTCATTTGACATACATTTCAAGATCACAAAATGTTGCACGTGTATCTTTTCTAAGGTATAGATATGAAAGCACATGGTGGATATTTCACTGAAGACAGTGGGGGTCAATCTGCGGGCGCACAGGAATTGTCATTGTCACAGATGTTTTCTTCAATGGTCACCAACAAAACATAATGTTTCCAGTGTATCCAGATTCCATCAGGAGGAGCTCCTTCTCTTGGCAGAGATTGGGACATCATCTTATGGACCCAGCCCACATAAATGCCCGGCTATTCACCACACCTAATTTAATCCCTAAATGCTCCTTCTGTCCACTAGTGTGAATGGTTAACTCATATGTCTCCTTCTCGCTGCTTAATACGTTAATCAAACTGCTGGCTACATGAGCCACAACAGATGGCCACAACAGAACATGGTCTAAATTGTCCACTTCTAAAGTCACTGAAGTTCTCCAGCTCACACGCCTGTCATCTGGCTGAAGCTCCTCATCTGACGTTAATGAACGGTCTTCAACAATTGGATTCTAAACAAATTAGGTAATGCATTACCTTAAATTCCAATCAAATCTCACTTGCTCCTGGCCTTCAAAAGAATGGTTTTCCACTGCTCTCAAGAAATAGATTGTAAGCATCTAGATTGCAAATGAAGAGCCAAGCATCTTCCTGCTGACAAAATCCTCTATCGCAATATTCTTCTGGAATATAAAAACTAGTACCAACCAATATAGTTAAATATTATGGCAATCGTATTCAACAGGAGCCAATAAAACCAAAGACATTTTTGAGGTTCTTTTCAATCTAAGTAAGCCTGATTGTTGCCAGTCCCTTTGCTCCACCTCACAGTCACTATGCGAGGAGCTCTTGGACTTTTTAAAAAAAATAAAATCAGAGGTCTTGTACAATCATTCACCTACAGTCCAACTTTTCCACTACCTCCTAAAATTGTTGCTGAAAATTACTTCTTTCTCCCCTATGTGTTTCCGCCCATTGAGGAAGATTTTGTTCATGTAAGGATTCTCTCACTCATACCCGGATCCTCACTCGAAATATGTTCCTTAACAAAATATCTAAAACAGTGGACTTCTCTTTTTGTCCCTCTAGTTACAGAGCTATTAAGCTGTTCCTTAGACTGTAGTCAAGTTCCAGATTCCTGGAAACAAGCATTAGTTCTCTCTCTGCTGAAGAAGCCCACCATAGATCCGAGGCTTCCCTCTCACTCTAGGCCTATTCCTTCTGTTCTCATCTCCTACTAAAATCTTGGAATGCTACATGAATGTAAAGTTATCTTCCTAACTATAATCTTAAAAACTACTATAATATGCCAGCCACCTCAGCTTCTTTGTTTACTTCCACTCTGATTCTAAATATCAGCTGCGCTTTCTGCTTCCATGGCTTTAGGAAAAGGACTGATGCTGCCTGCCCTTCCCAACAATATGGTTAGCTATTCCATTGTGTGTTCTTCACCTTACCCCTAGATATTCTCGTAAGTTTGTCCACCTGTTATTTCCAATCTCCATGTTTCTTGTTTATGCTGACAGCTGTAGAAAGCCTCCCACGCTTTTGCACATTTTCAAACTTTCCTTGAGTATTCTAGCATCTTCTTACAGGTTTCTACTTTGTCTGTTAAACCGGCCTACTAGCTTGAAGTGTGCTAAAAGAGGGGAAAAGGTTCACATGGTTTCTACAACATGAAGATGCAGGTGTTGGTGTTTGTCTGTGACTTACCTGTTTTCAAACATTCATATATATTGTTTTAAGAGAAAATAAAAAAAATTACATTCAGATTGTAATAATCATATCAAAAAAGCATGCAGTTTTATCACATTTTGTAACTTTGCATATATCTTTGCTGATACCGCTTTTGTTAGTGTATGCTCTTATCGCATGATGTCTGACTTTTACCATCCTCTCGGTGCCCGACTGTAAATGCTGTGATATTTGCATGCCTATCAATCATGCAATGGAGTTAATTATTCCTGCCGTTTACCCTCAATGCTATTGTTGGTTTGTAAATGAAGATGAAAGTAGGGTGGGTATGTCTACATCATGAATTTATATGGGCCTCCAAAAGGGCTTAAATAGTATTTACCTACAACATATCTGTAGCTTAGCTATGAGCTGGCCCAATGTATTTTGTTTATTGTTGGACACACTGCTTTTTGGCGCAGCTGGTCTTCTGAACTATTATAAAATATGAGGCCAGAGGAGGCACACACATTTATGTAACCACACCCTCTAACCAGTCAAAGTCGTGTCGTTTTCTTGCCTGTAGCACACGTATTCGTGAGAGAAGTATGGGTTGTGACCAGGCCATGCCAAATCCCCATTTTGTTGTACGAATAGATATTCTTACAAACCTCGTTCCTTGTCCAGTTTCTGTAAGTTGAGTGGTGAACATTGTTGTTGCAGCACACACAGAACACGTTCCAGCTCCACGTTTCTCCTTGAACC
This sequence comes from Triturus cristatus, assembly GCF_964204655.1. Classification (NCBI taxonomy): domain Eukaryota; kingdom Metazoa; phylum Chordata; class Amphibia; order Caudata; family Salamandridae; genus Triturus; species Triturus cristatus. The sequence goes on from NC_140582.1 coordinate 971,431,866, forward strand.
CATTCTCTAGTGAGAGAAAGCTAGTCGGTCATCATGGGCATAGGCAAAACAGGCAATTACACAAGATACAGGTAAATGCCCCGGTTACTTACCACTAATCCTCATTACTCCAGGTTCAGGTCTCACTCGTCACAGTCCTCACCGGGTGACATTCTCCATCTCCTGCAGAAGTATACAAAGCGCAAAAAAACTACAAGCAATATGGTCGACTTCCCCCTTCCATCACGTACAAACAGGGGAAGTCAGCACATCACTTCCTGGAAATACTTGAGCTAAAATATCTTCCAAGAATCATCTGCTTGCCTCTCCCTCCAGTGGAGGGAGGGAGGGACTGAGGACTGTGACGAGGAAGACCTGAACCTGGAGTAATGAAGTTTGCAGGTAAGTAACCATTGCATTACCTCCATGTTCTTCTCAAGTCCTCACAGGGTGAGATGGTGCCCAAACGAGAGAGCAAGCAGAGGCAGTCAAATGTATGGTGCTATCACCAATAAACATGTATTTAATCATGGCAATAGGAAGTTATACAGTGTTATGTACAGCCTGCAATACGCTTTCCCCAAAAGGAAATGACACTCCCCCGCCCACCCAAAAATATGAATGTGCCATAAATGTATTAGGAGAGACCCGCACGGCTGCCCAAAATATATCTTTCTTGGAAGCCCCATTCAGTAATGCCCAAGAAGCCGCCATACCTCTGCAAGACCTCCTTTTGACTGGCCTGGGAAGAGTTTGGTCAGATTTTTCATATGCCAGGATGATAAGCTGTTCTAACCATCTACTTAAAGTCGCCAGTGATGGCTGCAAACCTCGGCCAGACAAACCAGGATTGCTCATGGCTTAAAGATGCTGTCCTCGAGATGTAAACTGATGATGCCCTGTGAACATCTAGAGAATGTAAGTCTGTTTCCTCCGGAGTAGATGGATTTGGAAAAAAGACTAGCAAAACCAGGTCTTGAGGGTATGAAAATCCATAGCCACCTTTGGTACAAAAGATGAATTTAGTCACAACTTTTTCAGTAAAAAAACACAAAGAAAAGGGTCAAATGAAAGAAATTACCCTAATTCAGCAAATCTTCACCCTGAACAAATTGCTATAGGAACAACACTTTGTAGGACATACATTTAAGATCCACTGATTCAAGAGGCTCAAACTGGGGAACAATGTAAAGACCTTAAAACCAAGGGAAATCCCCGAAGGACACAGGAGGATCGATAACTGGACTTTTAAGAGAATACCCTTTTAATAATCTGGACACCAAGCAGTCTAGATCTTCCAATTCTGACTTCTTAAAAGCCCTAATGACTGCTCCTAGACTCCTCAGTGTAGACACTGCCAAGTCAAAAAGTGAAACCATCTTGAATGAAATCCCAAATCTATATTGGGTCTCACTCCAAACGTGATAACAACTTTGTCAGTCACCAACTAGCGGTCTGCATACCATTGAGAAATGAAACAAGCATTGGCATAGCCAATAGGTCTCGCCTTTGGGACCTTACAGACCTAAAAACAGGAAGTGATGTGGCTGACTGCCCCTCTTTGTAAGTAATGGGAAAGGGAAGTCAGAAATACTTTGGTAGGAGATGGCGAATCTCACCCAGTGAGCACTGGGATGAGGGAGACGAACATGGAGGCAGTCGCACAGCAAGGATGCCATGGGCCCTGGTGCCAGCAAGGAAAATGCCCCCTTTGACTGCTGCTGGGGTAGTAAAATTCAGCAATTATCAAGGTATAATGTACCGCCATAGGCCCCGGTGTCACTACACATGCTACCCCAATGATAGGCACGCCCCTGCCAACTTTCAGGACCTATGGGGGAGCTCACTGGTTTAATACAAATGTACACACTTGCCTAGTTTTTAGACATAAATACATTATCTGAACCGGACCCTATTTTGTGCCTGTACTCGCAAAGTGATGTTCGTGTGGGGCAAATCTGACGTCAGCTCCTTAGCTCACTTTAAATGTGTCACACTTAAATTCGTGTGCTGCACCCATTGTACATTACATCCCAATCTGAAATAATTCTGCCCTTGTAGAGTTTATGGGACGCATAATGTGAAATAAATGTACATTTAGAAAAATTACTTTCTTGAGTGGTTGACAAAATCCCCAATATTTTACCGGTTCGAAGATATAATCACAGAAACACCAGACTTTTTTCTAAGAAGGCTGCGATTGGTCGCCCAGGCCTCTCTTCCATGCCGCCGTCTATTCGCCAGAGAGTGATTGCAGGCTGGGATGTGTACACTCTAATGACACCATCAGCTGTCAGCTCTGTAAACAGACATTTACCTCCTATTAGGGGTTATTTGCCCCTCTCTGTGACCTCTCGCCGGCTCCCTGTACCCTGGCCATGTGGCACAGATGGTATAATCCCGTCAGGCAGTGTGGCAGGTGACAGTGCTTGCTTGCTTGCTCTGCGCTGAATAATCAGCGGCTGTAATTAGCCAGCCCGGACGGAGTCGCGGATAATGGCGCAGACAGCCAGCTGCCAGTCATGGACTTTCCTGTGCATTATGGGAGCCTGTCAGTGGGGGAAGGTGCCACCGGCAAACATAATGGGCTTTCAGCGTAGAGCACACAAAATATATCTTTCCTAATCTGTGACAAATTTGGAAAAGATACCATGCATGATTCACAGGGCCTCCAAAAGCGGCGTGAGAAGTCAATCAGAAAACACCTACATGAACAAAGGATTGCGGGGTTATACGGCTGACATGTTGTTCCCTGTGTGACTATGTCCAACACATTTTCATTGAACTTCAAATACAAAACACGGTTTTAAAAAAAAGGTTACATTGACTTGATGCATTATTTTTAATTCCCTCCAATTCTCATTTAGAGGAGGATTTGCAACATTCTTTAAATAATTAACCCTACACAGCACTTTAGCGTTTTCCGGTAAAAAAAAATAATCAAAACTGACATATGGAAGAACAAGAAACTACCATATTACGCTAGGCTATGTGCTGCTACGGCATCCTCCCAGGCCTTTCTGGAAGCGGTGTGGCCTTCTGTAAAGAGACTTTCCTTCCACAATCGTTTGTAAATAATTCTAAAGTCTGATAATGGGATTGCCTACTTGATTGCATCTGAGCACACATGAACAAAAATGCTCTGTAAAATCAATACAACAAACTACAAGTGAACACCCCTTGCAGATTCTGCACAATGCAATGCAATTGTTTAATTCAACTTAAACTGTTCCGATTATCAGAAAGGAGAACACAGTGAACACAAACAACCCTCATAGATGCTTGCGAACAGACAGAGCATCTCAATGAATTATAACTTATGAACCATTGAGAAGCTCTGTCCATAATCAATAGTTGCCCTAATTTTTAGAAGCCACTGCCAAACCTATCCCGGCAGAAGATAGTGAAGATAACATTTGCAATAACTTGTTAATATAATAAAAAACGAAGGGCCACATGTACGTAACTTTGGATTTCCGATTTCGTAATTGCAAATGTTTGTGATTCGCTATTAGGAAATCGCAAACAGCTATATACTACACTGTGTTTAGCACTGTTTGCGATTCCCAGTTGGCCGCACACAACCTACCTCATTTATATTGATGAGACAGGTCACAATTTGGGACCCATTGGGATTCGCTGTAAAACTGAGGGAGGGAGGCCTGCTGGGGACAGCAGACCACCATGTCTGTGCTTGCGTTTAAATAAAGCAACACATTACAAAAAATGCAGCCTTTTTTCCTTATAGGAAAACGGGGTGTGTTTCAAAAAGAAATTTTAAAATTATCCTTTTTATATTTTTAGAGTAGGCAGTGGTGGACCATTGCCTGCTCTGAATTTTTTTTCCCCGCATGCATTCACAAAGGGGAAGGGTCCCTTGTTTACCCTTTCCCGTTTGTAAAAGCGTTAGAACCAAATTGAAATTGGTGTTCAAAAGTGAATGTTTTGTGACCACATTTCGGTCGCAAAACATTCCTATATAGCACTGCAAGTCGCTATTAGGAAGGGACGCCCTTAACCCACCCCTTCCTAATATCAAATGGCTAACCCATTTTGCGTCAGATGTACAAAAAAAGTCCGTTTGTGATTTCCTGATTGCAAATTTTTGCGATTTGTAATAAGGAATTCGCAAACAGCGATGTAAAACTGTCTCAGACAATGTTTGAGATTCCAAATGGGTTGCAAATGAACCTGCCTCATCAATATTCATGAGGCAGGTCGCAATTTGCGACCCATTGGGAATGGCTACAATCACACGGGTGGTGGCTGCTGGGATCAGCAGACCACCATGTCTGTTATTGCTTTTAAAATAAAGCAGTATTTCTAGAAGGAAAACGGACTGCATTACAAAAGTAAAAATGAAACCTTTTTGTCCTTGTTTTAGGAGTAGGCAGTGGTTTTTGGGACCAAAAAAAATGTTTTCAGCCACATTCACAAAGGGGAAGGGGTCTAAGGGTCCCCTTTCCATTTACGAATGAATTACCATCTCCTCTACGGAATCAGTAAATTAAAATTATAAATGTTTTCGACCACATTCCGGTCGCAAAACATTCATCCATACCAGTACTATTTGGTATTAGGAAGTGATGCCCTAACCACGCCCCTTCCTAATAGCGAATCGCAAAAGCAAAATGTGATTGGGTAACAAGTTAGAGTCTCTTTTTGCCTTTTAGACTTGGTAAAATGTATTATACCAGTCGCAAGCGGCCTGGTAAAATGCTTCGTACATCTGGTCCCAAGTGCTAGGGTAATAGGTTAATCACAAGAAGGTTGAGGCAGACATAGGTGTTTGTCACACATATAATCACAGAGTCAAAGTAGATATAAATTCAAAAGTCCACAAACAGATCCAAGCTGTAATTCGGTTTTCATTATTTATTTTTCTTTCTTGTATTTTCCAAATATCATTACATAGACATGACAGCCGACACGTGTTTCGTCCATCCGGACTTTTTCAAGGCTTGTTGAAACAACAGTATTTCTTCACGTGTTAGTTTGGTACGAAGTATTGTCACTTCTGTTCTCTCTGGTGGATTCGTATTGTTAAATACATCAGCAACCCATCTCTAATGGATAACGTTCCTATGAGCTGTACAGTTCTCCCAGTCGTAGTTGATTTATCTAACGGCCAGAATATCACCGTTTTCAGCAGGTAATGATACACCTGTCATCGGGGTCAGTAACCGCGTCCGCACTTCCTCAAGCTCGTACCGGTTACCAGATCGCAAAAAAGGGTTTTGTACAGAGGAAAAAGTTTTTTTGTGGTCGCAAACTCGGGCCATTTGTGACTGAAAAAAAGCTACATACATGAATGAAGACATCTCATTTATTTCATCTCTATGATATACAGTTAAATTACAGTGTTTCCACTGTGCGGTTGCCACTTATGACTTGGCAGTAATAACACACCTTTAACAAAGTTGATGACAGAATCCATTCTCCCAGAGCAGAAATAAGCAATTAACCATCTTTCGCCTATTACGTTTTGTTTCAGCCCGCTGCAGCTTTTCTGTGTAGGGTTTATTCATTAATCTTTAAGGCAGCACCTATAGCGTTTCACTTCCCAGCATTTTATTTAAAAAAGGGCATTCTTAAATAGATGCAAGCAATAGATATTGCATCTATAAATAAATTATGCAGAGCTGAGAGCAGAGATGGGGTTACACATGATCATTGTCAGCCTGCCCTGCAAAGGCTGAGGCGGGAGTGCAGCTGTTGTCTTTGTGATTGGGGGCTTCTGCGTGTTCCATTGTTCGTGTTTAGGGCTGGGGGGCAGGGCGAAATGTTGTGTATGTGTGCGTGTGTGCATGGATAACATTTGGCAGCATCAACGATTGCACTGATAGACTCTGCGTGGCTGTGTTATCAGTCCTCAGGGGACGGGACAGTCTGTCTGTCGAGGGTCCCAGCTCCCAGCTCCCCTCCCTGACTCAGCAGTTCTGCCGACCACGAGCAACGTGTCACCGTCAGCGCGCGCCAGCTGGACCCGGACCAGATACGTCCGCATACTCTCTAGAACGTGTCAACAGATGGCGAAAAGGGACAAAAAGGGCACTTTCTCAAAACCCAATAAGTTATGTTAAAAACGTGTTGAGGTCAAGCTCAACTATGCACCACCTTCCGCGAAGAGTATCATTTATTTACTTAGCGATAATTAAGTCATCTCCTCAAGTGCACACAGTTCAACAGACATGCTAAGAATACGGCCGGTTTCTGAAATCTATTTTTTTTCTGAAATGCAAGTATAATAGAACATCTCCAGCTAAGGTAGAGATGGGACAAAGAAGGCCTGCAGCGGGCTGCACGTAAGATTCTAGCTGTAAGTTTCAAAGGCGTTTTGAGGGCCCTAAAACCTCTCCCCTCATAAATCACTTTTCGAACGAGGAGCAGAGGCACCGTTTTAAAACAACAAATGAATGTAAACGACTGCTTGGAAACCTGTAAATAGAATCCCAGTTCACCCATCCAAACGGAAGGCGGAAGGATGGCTATAAACCGAGGGAGAGCCGGTTCGGTCGTCCACGCACCTGCCGGAGCATCAGCAACAGAAGGGGGCTCAGCTTCGAAAGAGGCCTGCTTATCGTCCGGGAATTCTGAGGATATCATTTAGCTTGTCTATCACTGAACGTAGGAGATCTGTGTTCAGATATGAAGCGACCTTAATTTTAGTTTCAAGAGCCATTAGTGTGCTGTGAGCGCCAAGGGCAGCTTTTAACTTGATCTTTGGCGCAGAATAGGCCACAGTAAAAAAAAAATGCCACTGCATGCTGGTTTCTCGTATGCATTGTTATTAAATGGTAAAAACCGAGCACAAAATTAAATCCATGCAGTGAGACAGAATCCCTGGCCACAGACACTCCCATCGGTGCGATGAAATGGGCACTGTCGAGGCCAGAAATACAAAACTCTCAAGTTCCAGAGGCGGTGCCATGGCTTATCTGTGTCTGTTTTAGGTCTGGCGCTAGCCTAGACCATTTGTTTTGAATTAAAACTGCATTTATATAATATACTTACTGACAGGGGCTTTCAGATAGCCCTCGTTGTCCCTTGGTCTGTTGCAGTGTCATTTATTTATTTATTTTTATATAGTGAGGAAATTACCAAAAGGCGTTAGCGCGCTTTACAAACGAAGAGGTTTCATTACAAGACATGCAGTTTTACAAAACTGTTGCTAGTTACGAATTATACAAAAGACAAAAAGTGGCAGGTAGATACATAGTGATAGAAGTTAGTAGCAAAATGGTTACTAAGGATTGGATTTTCAGTTGTTGGAAGATATAGATGGTAGCAGCAGGGTAAACTGGAGTGGGACAAGGGTAGTCAGTAGATCTCGGTCTCAGGGTGGGTACATTATCATGTGACATTGGGAGGATGGCCAAGGTCAATCACATTTTCTACAGTCAGCACACTTCAGCCATGGCTAACTTCACTGTGAGTATCAGCATTCTGCTCTTTCACAAAGAGCACAACCACACAAGGTAATTCCCTTCAGTGCCAGAGACTACCAAGGCTGGACTGGCCATACCGGGCATCGGGCCTTTTTCCAGTAGGTGGAAGGCTGGGGGGCCGGTTTGTCAGTGGGGGCCGGTTTTGCAGCACTGCAGCAGTTTTAAAAGCACTGCAAAGTTCCTTGTATATTTCATAGATTTTGGGCATCAATAAAAGTATCAAGTTAACTCTGATGATTAATGTACCCGCTGCTGAGAGATGGGAGTTTTTTCTAGTGGCAGTTTAGTGGTTCATCTAAGGTAGCGAAGAGGGTTAATATGCCTGTTGCAAAGAACCTGAACCACTGTATGTCAACACATTTTTTTTATGTGCATAAATCAGTGGGTTACTGCTTTTGTCACAGAGATTATTTTGTTACTGAGCAGTTACAATCGTAATCTAGTACTGTGAGCCATGAACTAATGTCTAAAAGAGCTGCATGCAAGCTGCATGGTACAGGTTAGAACACTGTTTTTTTCCCAGTCTTTCATTATCCTGATGTTGATAAAAAAAGGTTTGTTTGGGTAGAAAATAATTCTTATTAATATAGTCAAACCTAACCACTGTATTATGTTCTGAATACTGTTTTTGCGCTTCTCCAGACTTAGCACTCTTAAAAAGTACCTACCAGTATGGATGGAATCCTACACCTTGTAATCACCTTTGCCTTATGCAACATTTTCTAAACACTGATTTACACATGTATGATCCATTGTCTCTGTATGTGTGTGTGATGTAAAGTGCTCTGACACCCTACACTGGTATGAGAGGTGCTATAAAACAAATAAAATATATGTGAGAGGGGGCAATGGAGAGATGAGAGACACTGTTGGAGGGTCAAAGTGAGGGAATCACTGAAGAGCCCCCAAAAATATTGTCATATCCTGGTGCTCAGTAAAGTTATTATTTACTATGCTTTAAAAGCTAATACAATTGAATATGTAATGACAAAAGTGTTGTAGAATGTACAATTTTTCTCAAAGTTTCTTGGGAGCGGGAACCCCCCTAAAACCCTTCTTTGTAGTGGTCAGGCTTGCTCGCTGCAATCACTATGCACTGTACGGGGGCACGTCTGACAGAACTGGACGCGGCTGCTTAGGTTTCCCAGTCAGGCCCTGGAGACTACTATGGCAAAAAGTACTTTTGAAGATCAAAAATATATTTACTTTTAGTCAATGTTTATTCTTCATATTGGCAACAGTCCAGCAGCTGTTCAAAATAAAGCTTTACCTGCATGACAAAACAAAATAGGCATTGAAAAAGCCAAAAGGCTGTCAGCCAATATCAGGCCTATTGGCTTTTTTCGTTACACTGTAGCACTTATACTAAGTGCAAGGCCCGCTTGTTAAGAATGGTACAGGGATTCCAGGAAACAGGTTTGATTCAAGGTTTCTGTGCCAGGGTTCCAGTGTTGGGGTTCCAGCGTTAGTGGGTAAATCTGACTTCAACCATAACTTCAAGACTTAGTCAGCCTTACAAGCACTGTGGCTAGCTCACGATGGTTCGAAGTTTGTGTTTGACATTTGGCAATTATATAGAGCTATCTAAGTATCTGAGCAGTGTACCTTTCTAGCCACTAAAGTGACTGATTACAAGATCCATGACATTTTCTAGTGATTAGACAACTGGCTGGTGTTTGCATACTGATTTCCTGGTGGGAGATTTAATTATATTTCTATGGCGACAGAAATGTCCCCAGCATGGCTCGGGACAGTGTGCTTCCTAGTCGTGTGTTCAATGACTGACTGTCTCTGTTATCTTTTTGTTTTTTGCAAAAGTGAGCATGACAATCATACGTGTTCACTGAGGGTCTCTGGGGTAAATGGAATGAGAACCTCTGAGGTCAAGCATCACTCATAAGGAGATTGACTACTGTACTCTCAATGGCCAGGAAGAGGCTGGCTCCAGGGAAATGAGATTGACTACTGCACTCTCAATGGCCAGGAAGAGGCTGGCTCCAGGGAATAGATGCTTGCTGGATTTTCCTGTAAAAAGGAGAGATTGTCTTACTCAAATGGATCTTGTGCTCGATCTATGTGTAACTTTGCAAATGTGAGGTGGGCTGAGTTTAAAGTCTGTGTGAGATGTACTTCTTTGATTGTGTACAACAATTTCTTTTAGTGGATAGCCCCTCACAATGGAGGGCCTAAGTGAGTTTGTCCAGGTCTTTTCTTTAACTTGAAAGCATGCCCTGGAACATTCCTGAGCCTACCCCTAGATATGTCACTGTAGCTGGAGTTTATTATCGAGTGGGTTAGTGGTTTAAAGTCTCTAGTATGCACTTTCTTCATTAGTGGACCTAGGACTGCTCTACATTGCTAGTCTCGTGAGCAAATGCTAAAAGAGTGTATATAGTGCTCCGTTTGGGGTCAGTAGGGATGCTAAATAAAGGGGTGCGGGAGGTGCTGCAGCATTTCTAAATACCATTGCAGAAGGTCAGCTAGGGGCATTTATATTATATTATTATCTTATTACAGTTGTTGTACATTCAGAGACAGAGGTTAAAGATTATATAATGCCTCCTGACAAGTTGCTGTTTATTCTTTTAATATGGAGATTGGTTTTTACTTTTACTTTCTCTAACTTCATGGTAAGGGAAATTTGTAATGTGAACTAAGTGACAATCTTGCTTGGAGCATGAAAGGAAAGGCCACAGAATGTCAGTTGTTTTATAACACAAATCATTTAAATAGTTGTAAAATAACTATACAGATATTTCAAGATATATCAGAAGCAAGGAAACTAGAATTGAGACTTTTTTTGTAATTCTTAAGTGTGATAGGATCATTATATACCAACAAGCTGCGAGAATAGTTCCCCCTTTGCCATTTGAAAAACGAGCATGGTGTAAGACGCAGGCCAAACCCCAGTCAAGGATGCCGAGTGGTTACCTCTCATAAATTACTATGCAACAAAGCACAACATAAACCTCACGCTGAAACTCGTGAAACATAAAGAGGAAAGTTCAAAAGTTATTTCTAGCTCATTCTAGTGCCACTATATCCCAGGGCAGTTTTATCACTGTAGTACATTACCCTACAGAATTTCATCTCTGGATTGCAGGTTTTTAAATAAGATAAAAAAATAGATGGAACACCCCTACTCCTGGATATTTATTCGCTAGACCAATGGCTGGATTCCTACACAGTGCAGCCCAGAATATTAGGAGAGGAAGCGGATATTTGCTATCTTACACATTGTTATTCCCCAACCACTCACCTTTAAACCTCTTATGGGTGGTTCTGATGAAGGTGGTTTCAAATTAAGAGTCGCCACCGAAACGTGCGTTGACCTGGTTGTTGTGATACCCAAGCCTACAACACTCTCACAGACATTTTTCAAGTTGCTTTTACCGTGATACCTATAGTGTATGCCATCTAGGCAGGGTGGTGAATGCATGTGATGAGAGAGTGGTAATGCATGGTGGTATGATAGGTTAGAATGATTGAGTGGTATTGATTTGGGGACACATTAACTGTCTTGTTATATATATCATTGTCTGAAATGAAGAAGTACATCAATGCAATGGTTATGTGTATTAATAGATAAAACTACTGCATATTTGAATTAATGACATTTTTATATATGTTTTGTACATTGTTTGTACAATTGAAAAATTGAAAAAAAAGAAAAAAATACAAACTAAATCTAAGAAATACAATAAAAAGATTAATACTATTGTGATTAGGAGTTCTTGAATATTACTGTATACATTGGACAGCCCCCGAGAGCTTTAGTGCCTCTTCACAAAGAAATAGAAGTTGTGTGGGAGTTCTGATTGTTTTCATTTTTGAAACAAAGATTTCAACAGGGTCAAAACAAACCAAGGCACTTTACACAGGTGATAAGTATGTAGTAAAACCAATCAATAACACTGGGTTACCCACTATCCTTGGGTACCAGAGTAGTGTGCTACTCACCGTAATGTACTTCAACTCCTTGTCAGGGGGAGTAAGCACCATATAAATACAATTACAAATCCCACTTCTTATTATTTGTATGTTAGGCAGTAATTCCTCATGTCTGATGCAGTGGCGTAACAAAGGCCCTCGCAGCACCTGAGCTCCAGGGGGCCCCCGGGCACAGTCCTCAGGCCAGAGAGCTCCTGAGTGAGTCAAGAGGGGGGCCCACAATGTACCTTGCAAGGGGCCCCCTCAATTTTCGTTACGCCACTGGTCTGATGCAAATTTAGTTGCCATTTTAAGAAGAAATTTCAATGGAAAGTGTGTCACCACGCTTCAGTTATATATTTATGACAGTGTGCTCCAAAAGGCACCACTGGAGCCATAATGCTCCCCTACCAGTCTCCTGCCCAATGGTCCTTGCTCATCTGCTTCCCTTGTTTGTGTGTAACGCCTGAATGTTCACGTCTCTGTGACTTTAGTAACGTAACATTGATGGCAGCACCTCCACTGTGAACATTTTTCCAGTGCCATTGAGCCAGTAACCCCAGGATACTAGAGATAAAAGACTCCAATTGGCACAGCTGGATCCAAGTAACCAATGGTTGCCCTCAGGTCTCCCAACTAGTTCCCGCAAATACACAGCCATTCATGAAATTTGTGGGCATATCAACAACAACCAGCGATAATTATCGCTGAGCGCATTTAGCGCTCGGATAATTATCGCCGGCTAGCGCCGATTTTTATCGCTGAGATAGCGTGCTATTAGCAACGCTTATCTCATCAGCGATAAAAATCCTAGCGCTAACTGGCTAACCTGATATTATCGCTGGAAACCCAGCGATAATCTCACGTTAGCTAGTTGATAGGGACTCACAAACTTAGCCATGATATCCACCTTCCATAGGATATCATGGCTAAGTCAGTCCTGAAGCAGGCGTAAGGAAAGTAGCGATAACAGGGGTTATCGCTACTTTTCCTGATGCTATTCTTCATAGCGTTAGGCTTGCTGATAGGAGAAATGTCGCTTAGCGACATTTCTCCTGTCATGCCAGGTCAGGAACGCCCACTTTGCATCTCATTAGAGATGCAAAGCTGGGCGTTAGGAATCCTGACGCTAAAGCAAGGTTTCACGCGTTAGCGTGACCTTGCGGATTAGGCGATAAAACGGCCGCAATTGCGGCGATCATTTTTTATCGCCTGCTTGTTGATATGCCCCTAAGTTCTTCCCATCCCATGGTAAAGCACAATGTTATTAACACATAATAGGTTAATACAAAGTAATTGAACTATATTCATGCCTATGGTTCAGGTTGGGTCAAAGACAATAGACATTTGGTACCCTCTGCAAGTGAAATCCAGTACAATCCATGTACGCTGCTCTTTAACAAGATGGTGTCAAAGTGCTTGCTTGACTAAAGAGTACCTGTTAAATGTTGGGATAGGATGGTATTTTAAATGTTTCTTGGATTATTCTTGATGTGATGCTGCTCCTTTCAAAGTCTAGGTCCTATAGATAACAAATCTGTGCTTCTAATACCTTATCAGGTACACTGTTTAACATAGGTTAGGCTGTCTCTTGAAGATCCTATGACTCTATTAGAGGCATACAAGCTAAGGGACTGTACCCAATCATCTGCCCTTGCATAGTATATTGTACATATGCACAATTTCTGGGAACAATATTTCCCTAATTGGAATGTAAGGCCTTAGGTTCTGGGAGATATCATGACATTTGGTAATGCCTGACACTGCGCTTTCTGGATGGTTTTGAATTTTTTTCATCAATCTGTTCATCAACTTTTCAGGGGCATAAAGAATAAATCTACCACAATAATCATAATGAAAACAGTAATAGCATGGGTGATGGCTGCTCATGCATGTTCACTGAGAAACAGAAGAAGCTTGCCAATCAGTTGAATGCAGAAGGTGCAGTGTTTTGTTAGGGCTTTTACCTGTCCCTCTAGGGCATCTGTGGAGCAGACAAAAAGCTCAAGATCTTTACCTTCTTAGCTGTAAGGATCTTTAATGCTGCCACCAAAAAGGCTTTGTCATCTGAGCCCAGTTAACTAATCCTTTTGCGTGATCAAAATACCATTAGCTTGGTGTTGGCATCATTGACCACCAACCACATATTCCTCATCCAGACTTAAACTGTGTTCATTTGTTTTGTTGAAAGTCTTAAAAACCCTGGAGAAGTTCCCCTTAAGGGGGAAAAACGCCAGAGTATAAGCTATATAAATATATATTACACAGCGGCTGTCTCTTATTTAGACAGTGGTGGTTGCCATTGTGTAGCAATAGCAAGGTCAGAGTTTCTATAGGAAGAGCTATTTTTGTTTTGCTAATAACTTTGGTGTCGTTTGACGAATCTTCCAAAAACTGTACAAAAAAGTTCATCCACCTCAACTCTCTTATTGACAGTTTTGTGGTGATCAGTCAAGTGGAGGTGAGAAAAAAGGTGTGGGGTAGAGGGGGTCCCAAAATGTCTAATTTACATGCAGTTTCCTAGAGGAATTGTGGAAAGCAAGACAGAAAAAAACAGCTAAACAGAAATACACTAAATTTGGCAGAAAGCTAGATCTTTATTCAGGAAACATGCTTTTGGTGATTTGGTGTAACTCCATTCAGCCGTTTTAGAGAAATTAAGCTTAAAAAACAGTGATACCAGGAAGGTTGGTTCCTCTGAAGTACCGCAGTACTATACATTTAAAAAATAGGTAATTTTGATTGGCCTGGAGGACTTTTCTTCCCTTTAGACTTTTCGGTTCCGCTGGGCTGCTATAAGTCATACAGGACCAATTGATCTGATCAGCTGGCCACAACTGAAACAGAAATGTTGTGGCCACCATTTCAGGACTAGGGCTCAGTCCTGGGCAGTGTAGGATTACCTTTACCCTCTGTCATGGGGTTTTGACCAGGAACGAGAGGGGTCAGCCACCTGCGGGATTTAGGAGCTAACCCTGCACCATGCAAGGCTAAAGGCCTTCTACAGCAGGGGGTTGGCTGCTGCCGGCCTACCCCACTCCTCCCATGGCTAAAATGAAGCTATGGGGGTTGGACGCAGGGTCAAAAGCTATGCAAAGTGATGGATATGGGTAAATATGATGAAAACCCACAGAATTTCACTGAAAAAAACGAAGGTTTAAGTGATATTATAGTTAGGTATGGTAATAATATATTACTTTTCATTACAAAAAACCTCTAAAATTCATTGAAGAAAACAAAGGTTTAAGTGAAGTTATAGTTAGGTAAGGTACTAAGATTGTAGCTCATGTTAAAAAAAAAACCTAGACGTTCACTGAAAAAAACAAAGGCAAAGTAATGTTATAGTTAAATCTAATACAAAAACAAACATTTAAAACAACAAAAAACCTGAAACTCACCAGCTATAGTTCACTAAGCTAACTATAACTTTTGACCCCGCCATGCCCTGCTTATGACATCACATATTATGTCACTCATGGCATGCTTAATTGATAAAGGCACTGATGGCATCTCAAATGACATCTTTGATGACATAATTGATGCCATGATCCAATAGAAATTACAATTTGCTGTAAGCTTCTCATACTGAAAGAGGATGTAGCCTAACGGCTAGGGCGGTCGTCCTCAAATCTGGGGAACTGGGTTCGAGTCTCGAAAACGATGCTCAACATCCTGTGATTCTGGTCAAATCACCTAATCTCCCCATGCCTAACAAATGAATGTAATGCAACTGGTGCTCATGTAAAGCGCTCTAATACCTTCGGGTCAAGTTCGCGCTATATAAAACTTCGGGGAAAAAAGTTGTTCAGCAAGGGACACAAACATTAGACCCAATATCACATTAATTCTCCAGAGTTTATGGGGGTTTCCATTCACAAGAAGCAGATCATGAAGCATATCTGTGAAACCAACTACTTTAAGAAGATAATGTGCTCTTTTGTTGCTGATATTGAGGTGCATAGAAATCGAGTAGCTGTGTAGAAATTAATGACAGCAGCAAGTTCAAAAACACAGTTTAGTTATTAGGTATCTTAATAAGATGTGTCTGTTAAATACATTGTTGATATAGAATTTTAGCAAAAAAGGTGTCACTTCTGTACATTAGCCAGTTATAAGGCATGCACCACCAGGCCCTATGGACAACCCTCTGTAGTATGTCAAAATACCTTATCCATATCCCAAAACGAGCAGATTGGTGTACACTATTTTAAGAATGCTCATAATCATACTTTGGTTTGAACTGTCTGTACGTGAGTCTGCCATACATGATACATTCTACACCTCAGATTTTGCAATTATTTTTTGCAAATAAATATCTCCACTTTATAAAACTCCTTTTTTGTAGAACTTGTCTGCAGCAGTACATGACAAGTCTTTCTCATCAGCATTTTCACAGACTTCCACAAGACAATAATGTATTGTAAGGAGAAGCTTTAGTTGTTCTGACATATTCTTGGTAACAAACCTTTGCATTAAGGCCCAACCTATTGGAAACATACACCTGCAACTCACACACATTGTGTTCAATCTCTACCTTACTTTAATCAAGTACTGCTTTTGTTTAAAACTTCATTTGTTACTAGTGTGTAGACAAAATATGTTTTAACATACTGAATAAGATCGGTCTCCAGTACTACACTCTTTCAATTTGAGGAGCAGTAGCTTAGACGATGTCATCAGTGATGTCATCAATTATATAATTTCAGATATATCATCAGTAATGTTATCAATGTTGTCAATTAACATGTCATGAGTGATATAATATGTGAGTTCATAAGTGGTGTACAGTGTGGCCCAGGCAAATTATAACTGGTGACTTTCAGCGTTGTTTTATTTATTTTTTAATTGTTTTTGTATTATTACAAAACCTAGCTATAACGGCACTTCAACCCTGGTGTTTTTTCAGTGAAAATATATGCATGGTACGAAATTGCGTTATTGGTTGAAGAGGGTAAAAACCCTAGTCAAGTAATAAATACAATCCTTGTCAGTGTAAACTGCAAAAGTCACCAAATTAACCTGTGCTTAACCCTCTGGTAGCTAGTCCCAAAAACAGTCAGACTTATTTAGAGACAATGTGTAAAGTATTTATGCAGCATGCAAACAGTAACAAGGTGAAAACACAACACAAGAAAAATCACAAACCCATTTAGAAAAAAATAGTAAACGTTAATAAATAAAACAATACCAAAATGGCAAAAAAACTAATCAGTAGAACCAGAGACATAAATTTTTGAAGTTTTAGGTAAGTATAACTCCGAAAAGTACAAAAGCATCACTCACAGCCTTCTGGTCGTGATAGACCAGGAGAAAATCACAAGTTAGGGCCAACTGTGATGGAGCTTGGGCTGGATACAGGGACCAGGTGAGTCCAGCTGCGAAACCTTCCCAAAGTCTGGCACGAATAGTTCCGTTCACAGTGGAGGAATCCCTGAGGAGCAGGGAAAGCGTTGTGGATCGTCACCGCTGTAGCACGAAGATCCAATCAGGTATCGCAGACAGCCATGTCTGGAGTATCTTGTTAGCGGTCACGACAGGCTTTCATTGCTGTAACGCGAAATGTTGATCTCATGTTGCCAGTCATATTCGGGGTCGCTGTAGTGCAAAGAGTCAGGTTCACCGGAGCTTCACATTGGTGATTGTTGCGGGGATGAAGTCTTGATGCGAACGGGCCCATTTGCGGTCGATAAGAGTCCAAAACTCCACAATTAATTTTTTCTTTACAGGAGCAGCTCAACCATTGCCAGCCAATGGTCCAAGACCTGGGGAGGCACCTTTTGGGGATCAGTAACCCACTCCAGCAGAGGCAATCTGGGCTCAGGCAGGTCGAGTTACAGACTATTTGCTGGAGGTCCAGTTGCAGGTCCCAGCAGGTCCAGTGCATCAGGTAAGCTAGGCAGTTTCAAGGAGGCCTATGGAACTTGTTGTGTCCCTGCAGCTCAGACAGGTCGTCAGCCAGCTGACCCTTGTAGTCATGCACGTAGACTGGGATTAAGGGAGCGGGTCCAGGCTTCCTTCTCAGCGATCAGGGCAGTGCTGAAGCAGTAAGGGAGTCCTCTGGTAGCAGCAGGGCAGTCGTCTGTAATGTTCACAGGTCCAGGAGTGTACTGAAGAGTGACTCTGGAGGCCCAACATGAATACCTGGTGCTAGCCGTTGAAGTGGGGGATTCTCTATACTACCCCCACATCTAGTTTTTGGAAGTTCTTTCCTTCCCTGTCAAGGTTCCAAGAAGTCTGGGGTGACAAAAAGACTAGTGTCAGGTTATTTGTGTATGCTGAAGGCAAGCCCTTTTGCAGTGTAAGTGAGGCAAGGCACATCTCCACCCCCAGCCTCCCAAGCAGGATGACCCATTCTGTGCACACCTAGTCCCCATTGTGTCACTGTCTGGGATGAATTGACAAATACCAACAACAGAGCCATTCACAGTCATGTGACCCAAGACACAGTATTCAGGAACAAATGGTTAGGAGAAGAAAATGCTTGCTTTGTAAAAGTGGGATTTTCAGAACTGTGACTTAAAATCTGACTTTACCATTACATAGGATTTTAAATTACAATTCATTGACCTCTCTATCTGCACCCAATCCAAAATTAGCACATAATCTATGTCATAAGGTAATCTAATGTTATTCAAGGAGAGAGATTGACCTGACAATAGTGACTTTAAGAGTTTTTCACAACCAGGACATGTAAAACTTAAACTCACATGTCCTACTTTTTAAACACATGGCACATTGCCCTATTGGCATTTAGGGTCTATCTTATGCGTCACTTATATGAAGGAAAAAGGTTTATTTTGACAGGTCGAAATGGTAGTTTAAAGCTGCACTACAGGATTTAATAGTAGGCCTGAAACTTGTTTTAAAGTGCTACTACAGTGGGTAGAGAGTCTATGAAGGAGTCAATGGAACCACTAGTTAACCAAATAAGAGTACCCAGCAAAATCTTCTGATCATTATTATCAAAATCAGCCAAATGAGCTAACAGTTTACGGGGGGCATCGGATCCAAAGTCAGCTGGCCACACCAGTTGTTTCCTGTCTGGCAGAAGCACTTGCTCAGTAACTCCCCTTGACAAAAACCTACAACTTTCTGAAGGCTATTGGTCAGAAAGGTGCAATGGCAATTGTACTATATTTAGCTGGTCTGATGCCTACAGTATGACTTTTTCAGAAAGTGACTAATCCATGCTTTTGTAATGCATTAGTTGCTGTGAAAGCACTAGCATGGTGTTGAACAATAAACAGAAGGCAGTTCGTGGCACTGAAACCCGAATCAGACAGTCAGCCTCAGCAGGCATGACTGGTGCATGCCAGCATAAAAGCAGGTCTTCATATGGGACCTCTAATATTTTTTGCTAAACTGATAAGGATTACATGGTCAAGAAAATACTCCTGGTGTCATTTTATAGAAAATGCCCAGGGGTAGCAAGATCACATGCACCCGCTTTTGTACCCTCAGAGCACCTTGGTATCATAGAAATGGACCACATATACTCGTGGGGCCCTCTTATTGGCACACCTTGCTTCAGCATGATCTCAAAGGGACTATACTTCATTTGTTTGAACCATGACACATGCAAATGAGGGAACCCTTTACCTTTCCACTTCTGCCATTTTAGGTGCTGGCACAGAGGTTATCAGGATGCACACTGACTGTGTGCCACAAGGAGGTGGTGCTCTTGGTGTGCACCCTGATTGCATTCCTCAGAAGAGGGGAAAGGGAGTCCCAGAGATTCCCTGGACATGTTACTGAAAGCCATGTGTAGTCACTCACTGCACTCGCCTGCAAGGAGGATCTCTGTCCCCTTTCAAATACAGGTCAAGATGCTGCCTGCACAGTGAGAGTTGGCTTCAAATAGTTGACCTACCTCTCCATAATGTACTGTTCCAGGTAGAAGTGCAGGTTTGCAACTACGCTGGAAACAGCACATTTGTTATGATATGGCGCATTGTCCCGGCCTGCACCTGGCACACAGACTTCACTTTGCACTGCTGCGCAATGTGGGGCAGTGCACCATATCGACAATGTGCCAGTGGTGCTCAGTTGGTGAAAATGGAAATATTATACTTCACTGCGTGCATCATCTGAACACACCTAAACTCCTTTAAGAGATTGAAGATTTCTTTTGTCCTGTTCCCAGCTTGTCAGATCACCCTCACAGCTGGTGTCTCACTTGGTAGTATATAAAGGGTTACCAGAGTCAAACAGGCATCGTCAATGAATCTCAGCCGACATGCCTGAATTTCAAATTAGCGATGGGCAGCCAGTTGGACATGTTTAGCCCTCCGGCATGATTTACTTCTAAGGTGACACTACCTCATGAAATAGTGTTCCAAGTGGCATAATGAATGACATATTGATTAGGTGACACATAGTTGATGTCTATCGATGAATGATTTTTAAACCATGTCTCTGTGAAAGCCATGGCAGCAATATTGCGTCCTCTAAAACAGGATAATGATTAAATGGGTGAACTATCTCAGATTGCAATTTTATGTGAGAAATAATTTGAATCCCAGGTTTTTGCCAAGGGCCATCATCAAGAATCTGCATACAGTGCCAAAAAGTGAGGAGTGATTTACAGAACCAGTTTGTTTATTCGAGATAACACAACCCAAGGGATTCATATTTTATTATTTCAAGCCAATTCGTCATCTTGATTGACAGGTCTATCCTTAATGTTTTTTTTCTTTTGCCTGCGGGAGTAAAGTGTGGCGAATTCCAAGATCCTTTTTGTTCTTCTGGATGAAGAGGATTCACACACAATCCAAAATCGCCAAATGGCCTATTAATATGATCATGAGGGAAATCTTTGTTGGTTCTTTCTGAAGATTGAGACAGACAGCCACTTACAGGGTTTAAAATGCTGGCTGGACGCAGTGGAAATATTTGGAACAGACCCAGTGGTTGACACCAGCAGCATAGAGCACACACGTTTTCACAGTGTCCTCAGTGTATGGATACATATTTTGCACAACACATCTCATGATCATCACAAGAATGTGCTGCTATAGGTAAGTTACAAAAATCAAATAAACTTCTATCAGTGTACCCACAAATAAAAGAGCAGCCCCGCCCTCCAACTGGCCACCACCAATTAGATAAACCATACTGTCTATAAGAGCTAAAGTTATACCTTGCCACTGGCCGAACATGTGGTTTTACATCAGACCTTCAGAGTGGCAGGCCTTCTATAGGATTCTTTTGCGGAAGTTCACTTGTGATGTTGATCACTTCACTGTTGGCAGTTAAACAATATAGCCTACCACTTGAAGAGGAGGTCTGTGGTTTTCATCCTACACTGGTCTCTTCCTTCCAGAGATATACATTAAGTGAATTTTCTGGGAGAAGTGTCAAAACTGGTCAATTCTGTTCTTTAGTAATTTCCTTGAGATTTACAAAAATCAAAGGTGGGGTCTGACTATTGATAAAGTCTAGCTGCAGTCTTTTGTCACCTTATACAGAAAATGTGATTCGTCGTTCATTCATATCTCATGGCAACAGAATTAGAGTCCAATAATTGTCTTTCAACTCCACGCAGGAAACGTGGCACTCGGTAAAAATGCACAGCTTGTTTGCAGATTTAATAGCGCTTGGTCAAAAGGAAGTGCAGTATTGAAAACAAGCAAAGGATTTTGCAGGTGCATTTATAATTTGCAATGTGTTGGTACTGGCGCATACTTCTTTTTCTTTAGCTTATTTCCAACATTAGCTTGTGCCTAGTGAAATTTGAGATACAGATTACTGAATTACAATGGTCTCTTAATTAAAAGAATTTCAAATGCTATTATACTATTTCACCCTACTTGTTGTCTGTCTTCAGAGAGCATCTTCTCTAGCAGCAATGGCAGCTGATGGCACAGCGACTTAGTAAAACAAGCATTGGCCGCCAAGCCAATAGGTTTGGCTTTAGCTGCTGAGCTATTGTTTACCAATTGTTGTTTTGTTTAATGAGATTTTCATAGAGTATCAGAAAATCCATTCAAACACGCTGCCCATGGGTGTGCTGAAGGCAAACGCATAAGTAGCCACTTTGTAATAGTTTTTGTCAATAACTGTTTGAATGTCGGCACCTATGAGTACTCATGCGGGTGTATTCTGGGATTTTCCTAGGTGGCACCTAGCAATGATTTTTGTTTTTAAACGAAACAAACACCATTACAAGCTTGGCACCCGTGCCTTTGCATGTTTGCACACACATATTTGGTAATCTTTGAATGGGTCTTCTTATACTAGACTAAAAAAGACATTCCAAGATAACTGCCGCTGCATGTGCACACATTGATAGTAGGCTTGAAATTGGTTCAAATGTCCATTTCCAAGATAGCCCCTGCTAGCAGCACCCACCCAGTATATGGCACACAGGTGTCTCCAGAGCTCAAGTCTCCAACACCTAAGGCACAGGATCTGGATAGTGCTCTCTTGTGTGCTTCATCTGTTCTCTCTGCCAGATTAAGTGCAAGGTATTACCTCCCCAACCCCCCACAACCACCCCCCGCCCATCTCCGATTCTGTGCCATTGTCTTTGTCTCATGAAACACTGACTTATGCATTCCCAAAAGCAAACCTGGACTGAAAGGTAATAGGGAACTTCAAACAAAATCTGATAAAGCATACAAGGACCAGGCACAAGTACACTTAACAATTAAGAAACAAAAATCAAAATTCCAAAGTGTTGAAGCATCAATGCATAATAATAAAACCGAAAATTAGGGATAGCCCACCCCCCACGAGCAATAGGCAAATAAAGCCATTTCATAGCTCTTCTCGCCCTCTTATAACTCCACAAAAACCGAGAGCACACCCTTTCAATCCTCAAAAACAAAGAATTAGGAAACAATAGCGGAACAGCCCGGAAAACATATAAAAACTTCGGAAAGATTAGCATCTTAATAACAGTACTTCTCCCATAAAGTGATAAGTGCAAATGATCTAATCTCTCCAAAGTCTTATTAGACTCTAAAACAATAGGATCCACATTTAAGGCAGGAATATCCTGTACTTTTGCCGAGATTGTAATACCCAGATAAACTGCCTCAACAACAATTGTAGGGTCTGCTGGGCGTCCCTTTTCCGAGTGCAGGATCTGGGTCTTAGCTAAATTCAGCTTATAGCCTGAAAACCGAGCAAATTCATTCGTCAGAATCTCAATTCTAATTAACGCGGTAGCCACATCCCTTGTCAATACCACAAGGTCATCCGCATAGGCTAAAACTTTTACATTATGTAACTGAGGTTTAACAGGAATAATTAACGAGTCGTATTCCAGTTTACAAATCAGCGGCTCTATATAAAGGGCGAACAGAAGGGGCGAGCAAGGGCATCCCTGCCGAGTGCCCCGTAACACTTTAAACTCCTCCGTTTCCACCCCAGAAACCCTTACTGTGGCAGCCGGATTTATATATAAAGTCAGTATAGCCCTCAAAAAGTCAAAGGGGAATCCCTTCCAAATAAGAACTTCCCACAGGTAAGCCCAGGAGACCCTGTTGAATGCCTTTTCGGCATCCAACAGGGCCACGCCAACCTGAGAGTCTGTAGCCTATGCCCAATCCAGCAAGGATATAACCCGGGCAATGTGGTCGGTGGTCCCCCGTCCTGCAATAAAACCATGCTGACGTAATGAGACAATTGAGGTGATGACTTTAGTGATTCTCTTGGTAAGGAGTTTCGAATAGATTTTACTGTCTGAATTTATTAAAGATATGGGTCGGTATGAGCTTAGCTGTAGCCCATCCTTCCCCTTCTTCTTGAAGACCATAATTGTCGTCTTGGACCATGAGTCCGGCGAAAATCCGTTAAAAGCATTTTTCATTAGAGCCACTAACTCTGACCCCAACTCTGCCCGAAACTTGCTATAAAACTCCAAAGGTATTTTATCAGGGCCCATTGCTTTGCCACTTGGAAGTGAGAGGATAGCAGCCTCCACTTCTTCTAGTGTAATTGACTCAGATAGAATATCTTTCTGCTCTTCTGTTAAGGAGGAGGAGGCAATCCCTGCTAAGTAACTATCCGCCTTATCCGTGTCCTCATTAGAATATAGATTCTCATAAAAAATTTGAAAGGCTTTCCTCACCCCTTGGGGCGATTCCTGGAGTACTCCCTGAGTATCTTTAACTTTAAGGATTTTATTCTGCACCTCTCTTTGTCGAAGTCGATTGGCTAATACTCTTCCAGTCTTCTCCCCATACTCATAGCATTCCCTTTTACATAGCTGAAACTTAGCAGCCACCTCCTCAGCAAACTGTTGAAATAAAGCAGATCTATTAATAGCAAGCCTTCTCAATATCTCAGTCAAGTCCGCTCCCTCTTTAATTTTTTTATCCACCTCACGTTCAATATTACCAAGCTCCCTAATGCGATTTACCAAAACTGCCTTCAATTTCTTGCGTTTATAAGCTGCAAAACTAAGAGTCTCACCCCTAAGTCCCGCCTTAAAAGCGTCCCATACCGTCCCTTCCGGAGCAGAATTCCTATTAATCTCGAAAAAGCATGGAATCCATACCTTAATATGATTACAATACTCAGTATCGGACAGCAGTTTTCTATCAAATGTCCACTCATAATTCCGTGAGGTAACTAAATCCAACTCAATTTTTAAAACTAAAGGATTATGGTCAGAAATAAACCTTGGGAGAGTAAATATATTCGCCCTACTCAGCAGAGAATTAGAAACAAAAAAATAATCCAATCGAACCAATTTTTTATGAGGGCCAGAGAAAAACGTGTAACCTGGTTGATCCACATTAAGTTCGTTCCAGGCATCAAATAATCCTTGATCCAAGGCAGTCTACGCACACTTTTGTATACTCTGGGCTTCCTACCAAGATAGGCCTGATTGCTTTTGACATCGAACCCCCCATCCAAATGTATGTTTAAATCCCCGCAGATTATAAACGGTTGTGACCAGGTGGACAATTCTAAATTAATCTTATCAAAAAATTCGGCCTCATCTAAATTTGGACCATATACAGTGCAAATTGTAAACATTTTACTATTAAAAATAACCTTAGCAAGTACCCAGCGCCCCCACTTGTCCTCCTTAAACTTCCTAACCGCTAATACCCCCTTCTTAGAAAGAACAGCAACCCCCCGTGAATTTATTGACTGACGAGAGCAGACAACCAGGTCCATACCTAAAGCCTTAAGCCAACCTTGGTTCGACCATGCTATATGCGTCTCTTGTAAACACAAAACATCCCAAGACAAGTCATGCACTATTCTAGCCAAAACCCTCATCTTGTTAGAATCATTCAGACCACATATATTGAGAGAACAGATTGTAAGTTTACCCATTTATATTGCTGCAAGTTTCCCCAAATACAACACTACTCGTCCCCCAATACTCCCCCCACTGGCATTCCTTCTCTGACTAAGACACGTTATTGCTAATATCAAACTAGTACTGAAAAAATAAATTGAGGAATACCCTCCAGACCGATACATGAAGTAGTCTTCCACTGCTGAAATTTTCACCCATAACCTCCCCCTTAACCCCCCCACCCAGTGCAAACACCCCCAACCCTCAAACCCCCCCCACCTCCCCACAATCACCCTGCCACCCCCATGAGGCATTGGGATCAAGTCCCTTGCGATGCAGAGTCGGGCACCCACCCCTCCCACTCCCCTTTCTCCTCTCCCAAAGCAGAACTAAATCTAGTAACTGCAATTTAATTTCTCCATACTGTACAAGAAGAATAGTGCATTCATCGGTTAAATGTTATAAAGTCTGAAGAAACTCCTTGGCCGATAACTCATCAAAAAACATCATTGTCCGCCCTTTAACAACAATCTTCAACCACGACGGCTTCTGGAGGAAGACTTGGGCACCTTTGTCCTGGAACTGTGGGATCAGCTGTCGCATCCTCCAACGTAGGTCAACTGTGGGCTGACAAAAATCGGGCCTCACGAAAAAATCACAGTCCTTCGCATGACCTTTCTTACTGGGTCGTGCGATATCATAAAGGGCCTCACGAGCCAGAAAATTATTTAGCGAAATAAGAATTGCACGAGGGTAAGCAGAACTTTGACCTGGCTTCTTTCTCTGGCTGGCTGGGAAGCGATGTGCTCGCTGTATCTCAACTCGCCAATCCCATTGTACAAGCTCCGGGAAAGCCTCTTGCAACAGCTCGGCTACAAACTTGTGTGCATCTGCTCCCTCTTTACCTTCGGGGACCCCCAAAATTCTAAGATTGTTACGTCTTACACGATTCTCTAAATCGGTCAGCTTCCACTGTAGGTCATCGTGATGAGCTTTCATGGATCCCGTAATTTCTCTCTGCTTAGTGAGATCATCCTCCAAAACGGATATCCGTGTCTCAGCCTCACTAATTCTATTAGACATATCCGTACATGTCTTCACCACCCTGCAAATTGAGTTCTGTATTTTCTTAGATGAGTTTTGCATACGGATACTCTCGGCCTGAGTTTTTGCCCTATGCGCCACAATCAAGTCATAAATAGTAGCCAGAGTTATTCCCCCTTCCTCACTCCTTACAACGGCATCACCAACTGGTAAAAAAGAACGGGATTCTAACGGGGGAGCGATTGTATTTGGCGAGCCCTCATAATCCCAAGAAAGCGACACATCTGAACCTGGTGGACTCAGTCTTGCAGCTCCTTCTGGTGCAGTCAAAGCAATCGTAGCACTTATTGCATCCTCTGGGCTCTCTAGATTCATTCCACTCGGAGGCCGTGTCACTTTAACACCGTCTATGCCTGAGACGGCTTCTTCCAACCCATCTGCTATAAAACTCTCATCCGATGAATGATCTGATAGGGAGAAGAAATCGTCTGCACTAGATAGTTTGTCAGGTGGCTCACAAAGCTCCAAATGAGAGTGGTTATCCGCCACAGTAGATACCATACCAGGATCCACAACAACACCATTACTTTCATCATTCCTGACAATCTCGTTTATAATCCTTCTGGCCCCTCCGCTATCAACCCTCAGTGCTAGAGAGGCATTCCAATAGGCTGCTTATTTATTTCTACTGGCTGGACTTCAACTCCCAGAATGCAATCTATAAGTACATTGCCGCCCGGCTCAGAGCCATGCAAGGTAGCGTGATGGATTGGGGCTAGAGGCACTGAGGTATCTTCCACTACCCCCAGTTTTTCATTCTCCACACTCATCCCAATGCCAACATTACGCTCAAAGTCATCCTCCTCCTCACCTTGCATCGCCCGGGTAGCCGACGCTTCCCCTTTTTTCTTTCTATTCACCTTTTGCATGAACATCGCGGGTATTGCCGGTGAAACCTGAATCTGAATTTTGCGTGCACCTAGAGAGCCGTCCGTCGAGCCTTTCATGCCCTGTCCCAAGACTTCTGATGCTTCCACTGCAGCTGATGGTAGTCGATTATGTGCGTCAGGGTCAGGTAAAATTAAAGTTTTTTTGCTTAAAGCAGCATTAGCTGTGTTGACGGCCAACCGTGTTTTAACCGGCGTACCGGTCTGTAGCACAGCAACTTGTGGTCTCGCAGAGCGTGTTGTCGATTTCGTCGCCATAACGTGCACTCCGTAAACCGGCAGCCTTTGCTTTAAACAACCGCAGTCCAGATAAGAAAGCCGGCAAAGGGGGTTACGATGCAACAGCAGCCGCCAACACATCGGTTCGTTCTTCGGAGTGAGGAACAGAGCTAAATCAGGTAAAGCAGAATCACAGCATCTATAACAAAATGAGAGGGGAGTGAGAAGCAGCCCGCTCAACCGGCTAGCTGCGCGGCCGCCATCTTGCCTCTGTCCATATGCGTTTAAAAGGAAAACATTAAAAGTTTTCTTTTCATTTTTTAAGAGCAGGTAGTGGTCTTACTGCCTGCTCTTAAATAATGTTTTTACAAACATTTACAAAAAGGAATGGATCCCTTGGGGACTCCTTCCAATTGGCGAATAGATTACCACCTACTTAAAGTAGGCAGTAAAATGCGAATGTTTTGAGACCGCATTTCGGTTGCAAAGCATTCACACACACCACTGCGATTTGGTATTAGGAAGGGACGCTCTAAACACACCCCTTCCTAATACCAATTGCAAACCAAATTTTTAAATCTGTAATAAGTTACCAAATTACAAATATGGATTTGTAAATTTATAAATACTTTTTGCACTTGCAAACGGGCCGGTTCTACAATTTAGCCTGTTTGCGAACACAAAAACCGTTTGTTCATGTTGCCCATAGTGATTTAGTATAATTTAGATCAAAAAGGAAATCATATTGGATATAAAAAACGAGGTGAGTTATGAGGTGACTTTTCAAAGTGAGGAGGCAAAGTTGTTCCACTACTCCAGGGTGTAGGGAGTTCAAGGGGAAATTTGCGACCAGAGAAGGAGTTTTTTAGTGTAGGTGTTATCTTGAACTTTGCAACCTCAAGTAGTATGGTATTCCTAGTTCTAAAGACTACCACCTTAGATGGACAACAATCTTGATTATTGTGGAGTATAACTTAGTAGGCCTGGCAGTGGAGTGAGCATTAAATCCTTTTCCACAATGAGAGGCAAGTAGAGATTGACTAAGGGGCTTATTTAGAGTTTGGTGAATAGGATACTCCATAAAAAAGTGATGGATAATGGTATGGCATATTACAAGAACCATGGGCATTAATGCACTTGTAATAAGGCAGACGGGACATCTGCCATGTTTGTGATTGAGTGTCATGTCTTCCAAACTCCAAATAAAGTCATAAATTTGCATGCAGTGTTGACAAGTTCAGCTGCTGAATGTAGCACTGCTAACAGTGGTATGATGGATGCCTGGGGAGCAGGATGGTATTCCCAAAGTCCAATCCCAAGATAACTGAGCGCAATACAGCAGTTTTCAGCTGGCAAGGGGAATTAGGTAGCAGATAGCCTTAATGGCATGAAGATGGAATTGCATTACCCCATCTTGTCTATGTTCTAGATTAGGGTGATTTAAGAAACAAGGGTGAACCAAAGTGATTTTACAAGGCAAGAGTGAAGGAGGAACCCTGTGAGTATGTGAAATGGAGGAATTCAAATTGTGGGAGATTTAGCATGAGGAACTCCTTTGCCATCTACTTGT
Organism: Triturus cristatus; assembly: GCF_964204655.1. Classification (NCBI taxonomy): domain Eukaryota; kingdom Metazoa; phylum Chordata; class Amphibia; order Caudata; family Salamandridae; genus Triturus; species Triturus cristatus. Next base: position 971,460,264 of record NC_140582.1, read on the forward strand.
GAGGTCTGAGGAGGCAGTCCACATGATGATGATATCCTCAGTTGTTGCTGTGTTTAGAAATAATTGAGTGTATTATACATTTTTCTTGATAGCCAGTTTTCAGATGCTTACTGCTGGTGGACCTCGTCTTCAACAATAATGATCACTATTTAATGGTGGTTCGTTTGGGAAACAGGGTTGATGCGGCGGACAGCAAGAGGGAGAGAGGTTCTGCCTAACCCATCTTTGATGATCTGCAACTGCAGGAAACTTGACACAAGTAGGCTTCTTCTAAGCAAAAGCCATTTACTGTGAGTGTTCCTAGGGAAGGGTGGTACAGCACTAACCTCAGTCCCTGTGAACTGAGATGTCTGCTTCAAATGTTAAACTTTCTTTCCGTGCCTGTTTAGATTTACTGAATGTTGTCTCCCAGGAGAGCCTATGAGTATGTCTGAGTAGCATTCAAATAAGTGGAATGGTCATCATTTTCTGATTGATGATAATTACATTTCCAAAGTACTGCTTTCTTATAGCACCGGTGACTTTGCCTTTTGGACACTCCACTGGGTGCTGGAGCATTGAAGGCATGCTTTGGTGATATTACCCTCTCATTTTCTGGAGTTGTCACTTGAGTAAGATGTTCACACTGCCAGGGGTCCAGCAACTGTATAGTCAGGGAGTTATTTCATCTTATGAGACCCACACCATCACCCCATTAGTTGACATGTTTGAGCAAACCAACCATTCTGTTGTAGACCATCTATTTTACTTGTATCGCCACTTTTGTAAAGTATTAGAAGTATATAATGAGGAAGGTGAGTGTTAGACCTGGCACCTTGGCGTGAGTCTCCCTTCCACTTTTTGTCGCTGTGCCTCATGTGTTTTGATGGTGTTAGCTGCTCAGAGCACTGTGCCACTGCCAACCAGTGCCACAGTGCAAGTGCTCCCTATTTAAAATGTATATGTTGGTTGGATTCCATGATTGGCTTATTTGGTTTACTGTCAGACCCCAGTAAAGTGCATCAGGAGTTCCCAGGGCTTGTAAATACAAATGCTGCTGGTGGGCTTGCAGCACTGGTTGTGCCACCCACAGAAGCGGCCTGGTAAAATGTATCTAAGGTCTGCCATTGCAGAACCTGCGTGCAGTCTGGTACTGTCATGCTGACTGGGCAAGTGCACACACTTGCCAGTCCCTAAACCTTCTCTTAACTTCATATAAGTCGCCCCTATGGTAGGCCAAAGGACAGGGTGCATTGTAAGCATAAGGTAGGACAAGCCCTGATGTGTGTGGCATGTCCTAATAGTGAATTACAGCCATTTTCGTTTTTCACTATTGTAAGGCTACCTGTTCTCCATAGGCCAGAATGGGCTGTTAGAATTGTTACATTCTATGATCCTAACAGACCCAGGGAACATGGTAGAAATTCGAGTTTAGTATGCCTGAACGTAGAATAATAAAATACACCTTTTAGTAAAGTTTATTTTAATATTCTGTGTTTGCAAATCCCACTTTTAGAAAGTTGGTATTTGCTTGCTTGACCATTTCAGCCCGCCTCTGCTATGATGTGTATCTGCCTGTCTGGTTGTGTGAGTGACAGGGCTGGGGAAACCCAGAGGGGCAGGGCTAGGTAGCCTGGTGGTGAATAGGAAGATTGGGCGTCAGATGGGTGGGAGGAGTACACATGGGCTCTGAATAGGGTTGTGCTCTGCTACCACAATGCTGGCTCCACCTCCTGCGGAGCGGCTGATGTCTCTGCCCTGCACCCTGAATAGAAAGGCAGAGTCATGTCAACAGAGTGCTCAAGAACTGGTTTGGACTGGGCAAAGGCCCCTCAACCCCAGAGGAACAAAGGAATTAGAGGTATAAGTATTGGGACCCTGCTCCCAAGAAATCAGATCCTGCTGAAACAAGAAGAACCTCTGCCAGAGGAGAAGGAATTGGGAAAGCTGTAGGAGGAGTACTGTCCCTGACCTGGGGGATTGGCCTGCAGTGGTTGCCTTGCTGCTGAAGGAGAGGAGAAAGACTACTAAAGACTTTGCTTCAACTTGTGCTTTGAAAAGATCTCCAAGGGCTTGAACTGAGCTTGCCCCCTGAACGAAGTCCCAGGACCAGTGGACTTCACCCCCAGCTCCCCAGAGTCTTTTGGAAGTGCCTGCTGCTGTTGTTGGGCCTTCTGAGGGACTGCGTGTCGCAAGGAGCTGGAAGCGCGACGCAAGGAAGAGAAGCATGCCGCCGTCGGAGCCGCGGTCGTCGCATCTCGCAGAGAGTGTCGCTGCTGCAGCATCGCATCGAGCGGAAGCGTCTCCCATCATTCCGGAAGTGTCTCGCAACGCCGAAGAAGCGTGTTGCCATCGCAGCCATCATAGCTGTCGCATTGCACCGCATCGAGAGAAGAGTCTCGCATCGTGGAGGAAGCGTGTCGCCATCGCAGCCATCGTAGTTGTCGCATTGCACCACAACCAGAAAAGCGCCTCGCATCCACAGAGAAGCGTGCCGCCGTCGGAGCCGCTGTCGTCGCATCTCGCAGAAGGGGTGTCGCCGCTGCAGCATCGCATCGAGGGGAAGTGTCTCGCAACATCGGAGAAGAGTGCCGCTGCCCAGGCCGCTGTCGTCGCATCTCGTCAAGGGTGACGCCGCTGTAGCTGACGCATCGAGTCGAGCCTTCTCGCAACATCGGAGAAGCATAACGCATCTGGAAGATCCCGTATTTATTTCTTTTGCACCAAGAACTTCAACGCATCTGCATCGCTGCAACACATTCGTTGCCCTGCGTGTCGCATCTGAGGTACATTGACTTAAAGTGTCGCATTTAAGAACTTAAGAGAAACTAAGCAATCTTCTACCAACTAAGCAACCGTATTATGTATTTTTAATCGTTTAAGGGTCTTGTGATAATCCTATATAAAGAATCCTTATTTTTAATATAAATACCTGTGTGGTGTCCATTTGTAGTGTGGTCACTTGGTTACTGTATGTGTTCACAAATGCTTAACCTATAACGCTCTGAGATAAGCCTTGTCTGCTCGCGCCAAGCTACCTAGAGGGTGAGCAAGGTTTTTTTTTAGGAGTGCAACCCCTTACCCTGATTAGAGGAAAGGTTCCCTGCTTGTCACAAGTACCTACCTGTGCCAACCAGAGAACCCGGATTCTAACATTGGTGGGCAGCGGTGAGGATTCTGGACTTGCATTTGTGACTCATGTACAGTGATTGGTGAACACTACTTAGTGAGTGCAGACCTTAAACGCAAACAATACTTGTTGATAGATTTCTTTTTGGGACTTTCTATTTTTGAGTACTGCCAAACTTACGCATGGTAGAGAAAGCAGCATCCGTAGTCTCTGTGAATACTGAATTGGAATGGGAAGAAGAGAAATTGGAAAACCACACTGCCAAACAGCTGAAATCCTTTTGCAAAAAGTTTAGTTTCTACAACTGGATGTAAAAACAAGGCAGAGTTCTACAAGGCGCTGAGGGCCTGGGTAGAAGCAAGGAATGCCATGGATGATGATAATGCAGAGGAGCAGCTGGATGGGCCAGTGGGCTCAAGAGGAAGGAGGACCCCTTACCCTGCTGGTAGCAGTGTTTCTAACCACAATCTATCTCCAGAGGAGCTGGCAGATTGAAAAGAGTGTAGGATGCATGAATTGGAGCTGGCCAAGCTCAAGTTAAGTGGGTAGTTAGAATTGGAAATGCAGAATAGAAAGTTGGCCCTGTAAGAAAAGAAGCTACAATATGAGCATGAAAAGGTTTTGAGGGAGATGGAGCTGAAAGCCCAGAGTCTAGAAAAGGCTCCCTCTGGTGGCAGCACACCGTCAGTGCAGACAGAGTCAAGGGTGTACATACCCAAGGATGTGGTTAAGGAATTCTTCAAGAATGATGACATAGGGCAGTGGTTTAAGGTCTATGAGGTAGCCATGTCTTCCCACCGGGTCCCTGAGAAAGATTGGGGAGCGGGGTTGTGGGGACGGTTCCTTAGTGAGGGGCGGGATACACTGCTGGATTTGCCTTCAGATGATTATAATTCCTATCCCCATATGAAGGCTGCTTTGATGTCTAGGTATGGGTTGACCCCTGAGTTGTATAGGCAAAGGTTCAGGGGTTGCACCAAGATTCCAAACAGTACGTATGTTGAGTATGTGACTTATTTTTGCAGAGCACTGGATGGTTGGGTGAAGGGTAGCAAAGTTAATGATTTTCAAGGGCTTCTTGATTTAATGGCATGGGAGCACTTGTCTAGTAATTGTTTTCCTGAGCTACGCCAGCACCTGATTGATAGTAGGCTGACTAACCCTAGGAAGCTTGCTGAGGAGGCGGACCGCTGGGTCAGTACCAGGGTCCACAAGGGTCAAGTGGGAGATTCCGCCAAAGGTGGGCAGGGTCCCAGCAGAAGAGTGGGGGGGACAAGGGTAAACAGAGGGAGCTCCAGAAGAGGCCCCAAAGTAGTCCCCAAGGGAAAGGTTCTTAGCCTCCCCCACCACAGAAACCGGCCGTGGCCCCGACAGGTACACCTGTTCAGAAGGGGCCCATCAGATGTTACAAGTGTAGTAACATGGGGCATTTTGCCTCTGATGTGAAGTGTCCATTGTTTGGTAAACCAGCACCCACTGGTGCTCCATCCCGGCAGGTGACTAGTGTAGCCCTGGGGGAGGAGATGGGTGTCCAAGGTGGGTGGGGTCCCACAGAGATGTCCCTGGTCTCATTAGGAGACCGTGAAGTGGTCCCCCAAACCCAGCTGCCTGAGAACACTAAAAAGTACAGGCAGTGGGTGACCATAAATGGCCATAGGGTTGAAGCTCTCAGAGACACAGGAGCCAGTGTGACGGCTGTCAAGCGCCACCTGGTGTCTCAGGAGCAGGTTGTCCCAGGAGCATTCTATCCGGTTGTTGCTGCTGACAACACCGAGAGTCACTGCCCAGTGGCTCAGGTTCCCTTTGAGTGGGGGGGTCTCTGGTACTCTTCAGGTAGCTGTGAGGCCCGCCATGCCTGTAGACTGTCTGTTAGGGAACGACTTGGAGAGCTCACCTTGGGCTAAGGTGGAGCGGAGTGCTCACCTGGAGATTTTGGGTATGCCGGATTGGGCGTGTGTCACCACACGGTCCATGGCAGCCAGTAGAGGTGCTCAAGAGGTCCTGGAGCCTGAGAGGGAGGCCCAGGGACCGGCCTTAAAGAGAAGGAGCAGGGGGCGTGGGAAACCGGCCCCCAAAGTTCCCACGGTCCAGGAGGGAGCAGACCTTGAGGGGGATGCCCTGGAACCTACAGGGGAACAGATAGCTGAACTGGGGGACCTGCCTGAGCTGACCCATTGGCAGCAAGAAGGAGGACCCTCCAGGGAAGAGTTCTGCAGGGAGCAGAAAGAATGCCCTTCTCTTGTGGGTATGCGGCAGCAGGCTGCAGACCAGGCCAACGGTGATCAGTCCGGAACACATTTGATTTACTGGGAGAACGACCTCCTGTATTCTGAGCCTAAGGTTGCTGAGCCTGGGTCAGCCCGTGTGCTGGTGGTACCCCAGCGCTTCAGAGCCTTCCTACTGGGGCTGGCTCACGATGTACCCTTAGCAGGACATTTGGGGCAGGACAAGACCTTTGAAAGGCTTGTCACCCACTTCTTTTGGCCCCAAATGCGCAGTAGTTCAGATACTCACTGCAGAACATGCCAAACTTGCCAGGCAAGTGGGAAGAGTGGAAGGAAGCAGAAGGCTCCACTCCAACCATTCCCTGTGGTCGGTACCCCATTCCAGCGAGTGGGGATTGACATTGTAGGGCCACTGGACCCCAGCACAGCGATGGGCAATAGGTTCATCCTGGTCCTGGTGGACCATGCCACCCGGTACCCGGAAGCCATCCCTCTGAGGACAGTGACGGCCCCCGTGGTGGGACGTGCGCTGATGGGAATTTTCTCCTGAGTGGGATTCCCTCTAGAGGTGGTGTCTGACCGAGGTACCAATTTCATATCTAAATATATGAAATCCCTTTGGCAAGAGTGTGGTGTAACCTACAAGTTCACCACACCTTACCACCCCCAAGGAAACGGGTTGGTTGAGAGATTCAACCGAACCCTCAAAGGCATGATAATGGGCCTAGAAGGACCCGTGAGGCGTAAGTGGGACGTCCTCTTACCATGCCTTCTCTTTGCTTACAGAGAGGTGCCACAGAAGTCTCTAGGGTTCAGTCCCTTTGAGCTTCTGTATGGACACCCAGTGAGAGGACCTCTAAGTCTGGTCAAGGAAGGCTGGGAGCAATCTCCCAGGAAACCTCCCCAGAATGTATATAGTTACATGCTGGCCTTCAGAAACCAGACTAGGCGTTTCAGGGAACTTGCTGAGGCAAACCTGGAAGCTAGCCAGGAGGAGATGAAGCAGTGGTACGACCAGAATGCCACTCTGGTAGAGCTTCAGCCTGGACAGAAGGTATGGGTCTTGGCCCCCGTGGAGCCCTGTGCGCTCCAGGATAAGTGGACCGGTCCCTTTGAGGTGGTGGAGCGCAAGAGTTCGGTTACCTATTTGGTGGACCTGAAGTCTCCTAGGAACCCCTTAAGGGTCCTACATGTCAACCGCCTCAAGCCCCACTTGGAGAGGTCCCAAGTGGGCATGCTCTTAGCGACAGATGCTGGGATGGAGGAGGAGACCAAGCCTCTTCCTGACCTCCTGTCAGCCCAGGAGCAAGATGGGTCAGTGGATGGTGTCATCCTCTCTTCCACCCTGACCCCTGAGCAACAGAATGATTGTCGCCAGCTGCTGGGACAATTTTCTGACCTGTTTTCCCTGGTTCCCGGTGTCACTGACTGGTGCATCCATGATGTGGACACTGGGGATAGTACACCTGTGAGGCACAAGGCCTACAGGGTGACTGACAGGGTAAGGGCCTGCATCAAGGAGGAGGTCTCCAAGATGTTTGCCCTTGGGGTAATTGAGTCCTCAAGCAGTCCTTGGGCCAGCCCAGTGGTCTTGGTCCCAAAGGCTGCAGCGCCGGGAGCCACACCCGAACTCCAGTTCTTTGTGGACTACAGAGGACTCAATTCGGTCACCAGGACTGACGCACACCCCATCCCCAGAGCTGATGAGCCCATAGATCGGCTAGGGGCTGCCAACCACCTCAGCATGTTTGACTGAACGTCTGGGTACTGGCAGATCGCCTTGACCGATGGGGCCAAAGAGAGGTCAGCATTTTCCACCCCTGATGGGCATTACCAGTTCCGGGTTATGCTCTTTGGGATAAAAAATGCCCCTGCCACCTTCCAGAGGTTGGTCAACTAGGTGTTGGTTGGGCTGGAGTCGTTCAGTGCCGCCTACCTGGATGACATCGCAGTGTTCAGCTCCACGTGGGAGGAACACCTGCGCCACCTCTGGGAAGTGTTGATGGCGCTGCGGAGGGCAGGCCTCACGATCAAGGTGAGTAAGTGCCAGATCGGGCAGGGTTCAGTAGTGTACTTGGGGCACCAAGTTGGGAGTGGCCAGGTGGCACCCCTTCAACCCAAGATAGAAACCATCCTGAATTGGGAGTCACCCAAAACCCAGACGTAAGTGCCAGATCGGGCAGGGTTCAGTAGTGTACTTGGGGCACCAAGTTGGGAGTGGCCAGGTGGCACCCCTTCAACCCAAGATAGAAACCATCCTGAATTGGGAGTCACCCAAAACCCAGACGTAAGTGCCAGATCGGGCAGGGTTCAGTAGTGTACTTGGGGCACCAAGTTGGGAGTGGCCAGGTGGCACCCCTTCAACCCAAGATAGAAACCATCCTGAATTGGGAGTCACCCAAAACCCAGACGGAGGTGAGAGCCTTCCTAGGTCTCACCGGGTACTACAGGAGGTTTGTCAAGGGGTATGGCAACACTGACTTCAAGGAAGCAGCCCAGGAAGGTGATCTGGACTGACATCTGTCAGAAATCTTTTGAGGCCCTGAAAGCTGCTATGTGCACGGCGCCCGTGCTTTTGGCTCCCAACTTCTCCAAAGAGTTTATCGTTCAGACAGACGCTTCAGAGCATGGTGTGGGGGCTGTTCTTTCACAGATTAATGAAGAGGGCCTAAATGAACCTGTAGCCTTTATTAGCAGGAGGTTACTACCACGGGAACAGAGATGGAGTGCTATTGAGCGTGAGGCATTTGCTGTGGTCTGGGCACTGAAGAAGCTAAGACCATACCTGTTTGGGTCTCACTTCCGGGTTCAGACAGACCACAGGCCCCTCAGATGGTTGGTGCATATGAGGGGTGAAAATCCAAAGCTGTTGAGGTGGTCCATTTCCCTACAGGGTATGGATTTCACGGTGGAACATCGCCCTGGTACAGATCACGCCAATGCTAACGGTCTGTCCAGATTTTTCCGCCTTAGTGATGAAGAACTCCCTGGGGTAGGGTAGTTCTCCCCACTTTTCAGCTGGAGGGGACACGTGTTAGACCTGGCACCTTGGCGTGAGTCTCCCTTCCACTTTTTGTCGCTGTGCCTCATGTGTTTTGCTGGTGTTAGCTGCTCAGAGCACTGTGCCACTGCCAACCAGTGCCACAGTGCAAGTGCTCCCTATTTAAAATGTATATGTTGGTTGGATTCCATGATTGGCTTTTTTGGTTTACTGTCAGACCCCAGTAAAGTGCACCAGGAGTGCCCAGGGCTTGTAAATAAAAATGCTGCTGGTGGGCTTGCAGCACTGGTTGTGCCACCCACAGAAGCGGCCTGGTAAAACGTATCTAAGGTCTGCCATTGCAGAACCTGCGTGCAGTCTGGTACTGTCATGCTGACTGGGCAAGTGCACACACTTGCCAGTCCCTAAACCTTCCCTTAACTTCATATCAGTCACCCCTATGGTAGGCCCAAGGGCAGGGTGCATTGTAAGCATAAGGTAGGACAAGCCCTGATGTGTGTGGCATGTCCAAATAGTGAATTACAGCCATTTTCGTTTTTCACTATTGTAAGGCTACCTGTTCTCCATAGGCCAGAATGGGCTGTTAGAATTGTTACATTCTATGATCCTAACAGACCCAGGGAACATGGTAGAAATTCGAGTTTAGTATGCCTGAACTCAGAATAATAAAATACATCTTTTAGTAAAGTTTATTTTAATATACTGTGTTTGCAAATACCACTTTTAGAAAGTTGGTATTTGCTTGCTTGACCATTTCAGCCTGCCTCTGCTATGATGTGTATCTGCCTGTCTGTTTGTGTGAGTGACAGGGCTGGGGAAACCCAGAGGGGCAAGGCTAGGTAGCCTGGTGTTGAATAGGAAGATTGGCAGTCAGATGGGTGGGAGGAGTACACCTGGGCTCTGAATAGGGTTGTGCTCTGCTACCACAATGCTGGCTCCACCTCCTGCGGAGCGGCTGATGTCTCTGCCCTGCACCCTGAATAGAAAGGCAGAGTCATGTCAACAGAGTGCTCAAGAACTGGTTTGGACTGGGCAAAGGCCCCTCAACCCCAGAGGAACAAAGGAATTAGGGGTATAAGTATTGGGACCCTGCTCCCAAGAAATCAGATCCTGCTGAAACAAGAAGAACCTCTGCCAGAGGAGAAGGAACTGGGAAAGCTGTAGGAGGAGTACTGTCCCTGACCTGGGGGATTGGCCTGCAGTGGTTGCTTTGCTGCTGAAGGAGAGGAGAAAGTCTACTAAAGACTTTGCTTCAACTTGTGCTTTGAAAAGATCTCCAAGGGCTTGAACTGAGCTTGCCCCCTGAACGAAGTCCCAGGACCAGTGGACTTCACCCCCAGCTCCCCAGTGTCTTTTGGAAGTGCCTGCTGCTGTTGTTGGGCCTTCTGAGGGACTGCGTCTCGCAAGGAGCTGGAAGCGCGACGCAAGGAAGAGAAGCGTGCCGCCGTCTGAGCCGCTGTCGTCGCATCTCGCAGAGAGTGTCGCCGCTGCAGCATCGCATCGAGCGGAAGCATCTCGCATCATTCCGGAAGTGTCTCGCAACGCCGAAGAAGCGTGTCGCCATCGCAGCCATCGTAGCTGTCGCATTGCACCGCTTCGAGAGAAGAGTCTCGCATCGAGGAGGAAGCGTGTCGCCATCGCAGCCATCGTAGTTGTCGCATTGCACCACAACCAGAAAAGCACCTCGTATCCACGGAGAAGCGCGCCGCCGTCGGAGCCGCTGTCGTCGCATCTCGCAGAAGGGGTGTCGCCGCTGCAGCATCGCATCGACCGGAAGCGTCTTGCCACGTCGGAGAAGAGTGCCGCTGCCCAGGCCGCTGTCGTCGCATCTCGTTAAGGGTGACACCGCTGTAGCTGACGCATCGAGTCGAGCCTTCTCACAACATCGGAGAAGCGTAACGCATCTTGAAGATCCCGTCTTTATTTCTTTTGCACCAAGAACTTCAACGCATCTGCATCGCTGCAACACTTTCGTTGCCCTGCGTATCGCATCTGAGGTACATTGACTTAAAGTGTCGCATTTAAGAACTTAAGAGAAACTAAGCAATCTTCTACCAACTAAGCAACCGTATTGCGTATTTTTAATCGTTTAATGGTCTTGTGATAATCCTATATAAAGAATCCTTATTTTTAATATAAATACCTGTGTGGTGTCCATTTGTAGTGTGGTCACTTGGTTACTGTATGTGTTCACAAATGCTTAACCTATAACGCTCTGAGATAAGCCTTGTCTGCTCGCGCCAAGCTACCTAGAGGGTGAGCAAGGGGTTGTTTTAGGAGTGTAACCCCTTACCCTGACTAGAGGAAAGGTTCCCTGCTTGTCACAAGTACCTACCTGTGCCAACCAGAGAACTCGGATTCTAACAGTGAGTATGCGACTTTTATGGCACACATATTCCCCAAAAGAATAATGACAAAATAGATTACCCATTTCATTGCAAAGCTGGTGGTACTTATGTGTAGATAAAAAATGTCCAGTGTCCAGGTTTCTGTACACTTTTCCACTGTGCACAATCACAGACTTGTCCAATTATTTCAGAGAGGTTGAGCAGTAGTACCAAAAAGGAGAGTTCTCCACAAACATTCTGCTTCCAGTGGGAAAATGCCTTCTAATTATCCATCAGATCACCCACCAACCATCAAAATACAGCAGAGAAAGCGGTTGATAATGGTATTTCTTGAAGAGCCTGCCTTATCTACCACCCAGTATAGTAACCGGGGCCTAGGCTTCAAGAATTCCGAATTAGGTGTACTGTGGAACCCTGAACCTCGTGTCGACTCTACCCTTGCAACTAAAAGGTGCTTACAGATGTTTTTTGTGCCACTGGCCTCATAATAATGAAAAGTTCTGTAAACACTATTAACGCTAATTACATGAGCCTCAATATTAATAATACCAAAAAAGGAGGGCACTTCCATGTTATATCAAAGTTATTTGCAGAAGAGCGAGTGGTATATGACGAACTGTTTAGTATATGTTAAAATATGATCTCAGTCTGCCACTTATTTAAGCATTTTCAATAGGATTTGAGGTGAAGTTAGGTTGACATATCAGTCATATTCAGGGTCTGGCTGGGACAGAAAATAGGTCGGGCCCCAAAATAAAAATGGCCCCTTTAGTGAATTTGAAATGTAAAAAAAATGCCCCATATTTGTGAATTGGAGTTGTTTTTAACTTGTAAAGAACGCTGTATAAGTGTCTTGCAAGAAGACACGGAAGACAGCATGCATTTGTGCTTGCTGCAGGCAATGTTTGTGGTAATATCAGGGAAATCAAGGGACCATATAACACAGGGCTCAAGTCGGGGGTATACGCGGGTGGACGTCGTCCGCCCACTATTTTCACAGGGTGGACGCCGTCCACCCTGCCAAGAAGTTGGGCCCCACTAAAAAATATGCTGAATTCGTCCTGGTGTTATTTGCAAACACCGGGACACATACAGCAGCGCCTGCACGTTGTTGTCTGCTTTCGATCGCAACAACATGCAGGCTTGGCCCAGAACAAAGCCCCAATTTGAGGGGTCATCAGGCCTCCTTTTGTTCGAGTCTCCTGGCTGGGAGCAGTCAGGAGCCTCACACTTAAAAGCAAATGCAGCAGAGGGGAAGCAAAGGCTCACACCTTGTTCGCAATTCACACATACTTAAGTGAGGCAGCTTTTCACTTTGATCAGTCCCTGTTTACAAGATACTCATGTGCTGTAAGAATGTCAGGTGCATTGGTCTTTCCCTGTATTTACTCAAAATAAATGTATAGTGCTTACTACCCCTTAAGAGGCGTTAAAATAATTTAAGTACCACTATGTTTTCTTGTAAAGCACTATGGATGGGGGAAGTTTGCGCTGACAAAAGGCAACATTGTTTTATGCATAGCTTTCAAAAGTGTGAATCTTCTGCCCCAATCAGGAGGGTTTGCGTGTATACTCGAAATGTACTCCAATGTACTCATGATAGAATTGCTAAACATATATGTGAGTGCTCAAGATCTGATATCACTTCCTGTGATGTCACAAGCCGTGATGTCACGCACTGCGATGTCACACACCGCGATGTCACACACCGTCATGTCACGCGCCATGTTGCCATTTGCATTCTGATTAACTAGGTTAGTCCCCCCATTTCTTTTTTTAGGACTTGTGCCTTTTATATAACAGGTCCACAAACAACCAAAAAAACAAAACAAAAAAACGGCCCACACACTGACCTGCCAGACTGATTGCCTTAAAGGCCTGTCCGACCCTGGTCAAAATCGGTGCTTTTTAGCGGTAGAAAAGGGAAATAAACTTTATTACACAAAAATCAGCAATCACCACAAACTGCTTTCATAGTACGATTCTGTCGCCAAACCAGTCAGAATGCATTTGTGGGTGAAAAGCATGCGGCTGTGGAGGTGGTGGGTGAAAAGCATGAGGCTGTGGAGGTGGTGGGTGAAAAGCATGCGGCTGTGGAGGTGGTGGGTGACAAGCATATGATGAGTGAGGGCTATAGGTTAAAAACACACTCCCTCTATTGTCTGGAAAAGGCAGCTGACAAAAGGGGCACTTTTGCGACATACACGCTGATCAGTGATGAACCAGCATTTAACTAACCCCAGGAAAATGCCCTTTATAAGAAAACTGTATTTCTTTGAAATTCAGCTTAAGAAAGTCTACCAATTAAAGGAAATTACAAGCAAGCCTTGTCATTATCCCGTGCTCAGCGTGCACAGTGGAGTTCAAAGCAAGGACACGTAAACGGTACCAACTGCCTCTTAATTTAACGGCGTGGTCGCGCAGGCAGATGCAGGCTCCCGCGGCCCCGCCCACACGCAGTGATGACGATACAGATACAGACGCAAGCAAAACCATACACGCGCACACGTGCACAAGACCAGACATGCGGAAGCACCGTCGGCGTTTTTCGACAGTAACTGGAATTGTAACAACGTACTTACAGCCCAATTGATCATTAATGAAGGAACAGAGTCACAGACTTCTTCTCTGAATCACTGAATAAAGTAATACTATATTCAGGTCTGTCAGAGTGCACTGCCTATAGGGGTCATTTTATAGGTTAATGGCAGATTTTCTCACTTATCATGTAAGTGTTACATTTTGCAAACAAGCTAATATATATACCGGGCCAAAGGACCATTTTTCTACACAATGTAAACAAAGTTAGGTCGTCAGTATCTCTTTTCAACTTACCACAATCAGCACATGCCATGTAAAACACTGCAAGTGATTCAGAAAGTTCCTGTGGGACTAAGGGAGGAGTTTTGAAAGAAAGGCCTAATAAAGTATGTTCTGTATTGTGTTTTTTAATACTTACAGTAAATACAGGGGTGTAGTTTAATAAAGTTCGGGGGGAGGGTGAAATCTCGAACTTCCCAACTAAAATAACGGTGGGCTGCATGAAGGAGGGGTAGAATAACGAAGATCGGGGGACGGACTGTTCCCATATGGAGCAGGGTCAGTACTGTTGCGCATTAGGTGGGTCTCTGTCTACAGTTCCCATGGTGGGCGAACAGTTTTCAGTTGAAATGCTACCCAGAGCGATTGCCACTGGTTAGACTCTTTACAAGACTTCATCTCATCACCTTTTTGGGTGTTTAATTGCCAGTAGTATGCCCGGAAACCTGAAGCTGGGGCAGGTTCCAAGCTTACTACTGCAATGTTTGTGGATTCCAAAAAGTTGTGCATTTACATCCATTAAAGGAGTACATATTTGGGTGCAGAATTACGTCTTTCTTGGTAATCTAGGCACTATATATTTTTACGTTTTGTGCTCCAAGATATTAACAAGTTAAACAATCTTACTGAAATGAGAACGACAAGAAAAATGGACACATACATAGTAGACCCTACTCAGAGTCCCCAGACCCAACTACCATGACAAGAATACATTTGGAGTGTGCCACACCCCAAATACACACAGATACTATGCCCCTGCCCGTCCCACCTGGGCCTGGTAGTTTTTCCTGGAAGTCATGACTATGGTCATGTTCAACACAACAGCCTGGAGATCCTGCCCTGGGATTACCTAATATAAATGTATTTTCCCTAAAAACACTCTTCACCGCTGCTACATGAAGCCTTGATGGTAGAGTTATCAAATTGGTGAATGTAGGAAGGGTTCCATGTTTATAGTTCTCATATTTTACAAATCATTTTATCGAGTGACCCACAGCCCTATGTACTAAGCCTGGGTCACAAATAAAGGTGGGCGCCCCAGCAAATTAATAGGGCAGGCCTAGCCAGAGCCATGCCAGGGGTCTGGCTTGACTCTAAGAGTCCAGCCAAACTCTGAAAACGTTTGGCATGTATATCGTGCGGCAAACATAATGCAAAAATATGTTATAGTCTCTTCAAAAAGTGTATTTCTTTAACATACAGACACGCATTACCATAGTACATCAGATTATATCACTGCATAGACAGACATTTATTAAATGTGATAGTTTTTAAACATGAACTGAGAAACATAAATGGCCTGTCTACCCCCGCAATGACAATGACATTTGTAAACCAAGGGTCATGTCAGTAGTCGTGTGAACCCTGTATTGTTTTATAGATTGAACAGCAGTATAGACTATTAAATAAAACATAAGACGTGCTTCTACAGAGCACATCCTTAACTCAAGTATTTAATATATCATATGCGATAATAAAGAAATATGAGGCTCTGTGAAATAAAATGTTGCCAAGGATTGTCACAATTTTGACAAGCAGGGAAGCCAGTATTGATTCGAAGTTATCTGGTTATACATTTTGGAATTCGGCCACCAGATGCACATCTCTCTGTGTCTCTCTGTCTTGTTTTAAATTGAAGGTCTGTGTTTTGGCTTTTGTTCTTTGATGAGGACAAGAAATACTGACAGACATAGCAGACCCTACTCAGGGACCTTAAATTGAACTATCAAACCAAGAATGGATTGATTTGGGGGTTGTCACATCCCAAAGATTCCACACCCGAATCTATGCCCCTGAGTAAACCAAGTATATCTGTAGTCTACAGATTCCTCCGCCTGCTCTCTGTACAAGTTTTAATGCAATGGGACCAATCTCATCAGGAAACACTCACACTCAGATTTGTACACAAACCTATACGGTAGGACTGGAGATTTGTTTTACCCCAGTTCTACAGAAGCCGCTCACTTCCATATTAGGTCAGTGCCAGCAGACCTGGCTGCAGACTCTGATACTGGGGTTGGCTTCCTGATAACGGTAGCCACCTACCTCGTTGTGAGGTTACGATTGTAAGCCGTTTGACAGAAGCACCAACATTATGCAGTTTTCTCCAACGACCCCACTACGCCCCTGACTCAGACCTTACCTTACCCAGTCTTTCTGCAGCTGAGATCACCTTTCCAGAGAGCCGCTCCTCAGCTGCCTGAGTCAGAGACACAGTAGAGGAAGCTTGACAAGCGTCCTGAACCAGAGAGAAGGGGAACACTAAGCAAGATGGTTTTAATGGCAATTTGAGAGAGTCAAAAATTATAAAGGAAGATGGAGAGAAAAAGGCCCCTATATCAATGAAGCAGGAGAGGGCATAGTAAAAGAAAAGCCCACTGTAACACTGGGGTCCTTTTTGTTCACTTCTTCCCTTGATAGATACCCTCTCTTTAGAAAAACCAACGTCCGGGGAAATATAGAGGACAGAATTAACATGTAATAGTAACAGGGATTTTGATTTTGGAGTACCGCAAGCTTCCTGAATAAAAGTATCACTTCTGAAAAACATTGTAATAATCATGTGCCACTTGCCTGCCCCTACATCACATGGTGTCAGAAATGGGATCTGATAGAATTGGCACCTCAACCCTCAATTCCAGTATAGAATCTTTGACACAGACCCTAGCTGAGGGATAGAAGCTATTTCAAGCCACACAAACATAAAGTGCTAAAAGATTTATGAAACTAGTGCCTGCCTTCAGTTTAATGCAAAAAGAACTATTGATGGACAGAATGCAGAACAATGTCATACATTCACCCCAGAACAGAGATCTGGGCCTAAATCCATTGTCTTTTTGCTCACCATGCCATTCCAGTTTGGAACCAGCCATATGCAAATCAGTCTTGACCCTGTGCCCCATGGGAACAGTCCAGCCCGAACTGCCAGGCCAGGTCCTCCCTGGACTGAAAACAAGCATCCTAGGACCGGTTTCGGGCTTTCACCCCTCTTCAGCCAGGATAGCTTGATTCCAGTGGCATGGAGAGCACGGGACTCGCGTCTGAGCATATCCGTCCCACTCGGGGTGACAAATGCAAAAAGAACTATTGATGGACAGAATGCAGAACAATGTCATACATTGCCTTCAGTTTAGCTTGCAGTAAGCCAGCTACATCCACGCATCAATAACCCAAACATTGAAGGGAGACATTTTTTCCCCCCCTGTGTTTGACAGAGTAGCTGAGCAAGCTGCATGGTCAAGAGATCTCTGGGCTTCTTACGTAGTACCTCTTCTAAGGCATATTGTGAATCCAGCATGGATCTCCTTTTAAGCTGAAATGAAATCTGCATTACTGGAACATATGGGACAAGACCCAGAGCATTACCAGCATTAACAGGTACAAGCTAGATCAGAAAAGCTCATACCAGATGATAACCTTCAAGCACTAAACTACAGAGACAAACATGCTTGTAATCAATTGTTGAGGCTGAACCAACACTTCAAGGAAGATATTCTACAACTCATTTACTTAGAACGTTTTATTGAGTTTTTACCAAATAGAGCACAAGCCTGTATACACCAACACCCTGGATTGAAATTTAAGAAGGCAATTAACATGGTTACAATCTACAAAAATGGTTTCCAAAACCAGGTCGATGTCCTTCCACATATCAATCTCTGAGCAAAGAACCTCCTTGAATAGGAATATCTAGAGCACCAATTGGGAGAAATAACAAGACTCAAACATTGCCGTCTCCTCCCTTTCTGGGTCCCCAATGCAATGAGCGAAATAAATAAGGTAATTTTGCAAATTTTGTTCTCACCAAAATGAAGATTGCATGGAATTTGGAGGAACAGGTATGCACTCATGTAATGTTTCTTCTTTTAAGAAATCCTTCACTATTAATGTTACCCTAAATGGGATATCTTTGAATGTATTAGTGGATACAGGAAGTTGCCGAACAGAAGTCAGAGTCAATAAGCCTCAGCTCATTTGTTGTGTGTTGCACATGGGCAAGTAGAAAAATATCATTTGTATTGACTAATTATTAATTGGGAAGAAAAGAGTTCTTGTTGAGTAGGTCATATTCACTTGTCTTCAGAACAAGTCACCAGGGGTTCAGATTTTCCCTCTATTGAAGACATTTTAGACTCTCAGATAAAACAGTCCCTTAAATTATGATGGGAAGTGACTCCGTTTTAAGAAGAAGCTAGGCACAGAACTAAAGAGAATTAACCTAAAAGAAAAGTACAAAACAGAAGAGAATAATTTGCAGTACAATGTTTTACAAGTTCAGTCCCTTTAGGTAGTAGACCAGATCTCATTTTGGTTAGTGCAGAAGGAAGACCCTACCCTGTCAAGGGCCTTTTCAGCAGTTAATACCATGAATAAGGGGGAAAATCATACTTCTCATATCTTATAAAAGATCCAGGTTTGTTTTATTGTATGGACAATGATAGCAAGAAAAGTGTAAATAGATTCAAACATCTGCTAGTCTCAAAAGGTTTCTAGCAACATGGCCTAAAACTGGCCAATGTCAACACCGATCACCGAGGCACCTAGAAAGTAACAGAGTCTGTGTTCCTAAGTTTGTTTGTGGGAGTACCAAATAATCATCTTCAACTCATCCTATTATTAAAACATTTTGTGAATTTATTGGAATGGACCTTTAGAATATTGTCAGAAATTATTTAAATACATCCTTGTTCTAGATTATTCCACCAGGTATGCCAAAATGGCAGCTCTTTTCTCTATTCTCCACCACTAGAGCTACCTTTATGTCGACCCTGTTTCCCATTTTTACCTGCTCCAGATTCCCAAAGGATATATTGCTAGTTTAGTACCCTCCTTTTCGAAAGCTATGAAGGACATAGAAAACTTTAAAAATGTAAAGTATACGCTTATACCAGCTCAAAACAGTTTGCTTATTAGAACATTTTCAACTGTACCCAGAAAAACATTCTCAAGTGACTGTTGGCTCTATATCGAGTGTCTGTCCAAGGGTGTCCCGCAGGGCTCATGCTTGAGCCCTATACTGTTTAATGTTTATGTGGCTCCCCTTGCCTCTCTTCTAAGATCTCTTGGGTTCATCCCCATTTCTTATGCGGATGACACTCAACTAATCTTTCCATTTGACACATCTTCTTCTTCTGCTCAAATCCGTTTCTCACATGGTAGGCTTGCCATCTCTGAGTGGATGAGTAGTAATTTTCTGCAGCTCAACACCAGTAAAACAGAAATTATTCTTTTTGGAGACGCTACCATTTCGTGGTCTCCCACCTGGTGGCCTACTGAGCTGGGGCCTGTTCCATTACCTAAACAGACAGTAAAAAATCTGGGCATCCGTCTGGATCAGGCCTTGTCTATGAAGGAGCATGTTTCTCACACCGTCAGCACATGTTTCTTCACCTTGCGCCTCCTGAAGAAAGCCTTGCCATTTCTTCCAGACCCTTTTCGTAGGACTCTGGTCCAGGCCTTGGTATTGAACAGGCTGGATTATTGTAATGCATTACTGGTTGCTGCCAATGAATCTGCTCTTAACCGTCTGCAAGTGGTACAAAACACCGCTGCACGACTGGTTATGAAAGCTCCTAGCAGATCTGCTTCTATTCCGCTACTCCAGCAATTGCACTGGCTGCCAGTGAGGAAGCGTGTGAAGTTCAAACTTTGCTGCCTGACCCACAAAGCACTGTGGGGTCCCGGTCCGCTCTATCTGACTGAAAGGCTCCATAGGTATATTCCAAACCGTGATTTGAGGTCTGGATCCAAAGCGTTGCTTCTTGTTCCGAGGATTAAGAGAATACGTTTGGGAGGAAGATCTTTTTCCTACCAAGCTCCTGCGGTATGGAATCAATTGCCTCTCCCTCTCAGACAATGTTCCGACTATCTCGGTTTTAGAAAGGCTCTTAAGACCACTCTCTTCTCAGAATGACCATACTTTACCTCCTTTTGCACTCGGTGTCCAGCGCTGAGAGACCCCTGCGGGGGTGATTCATGCGCTTTATAAACTATAAACTAAACTAAACTAAACTAAACTATATCGACAAGGTTGTGAAAATGTATACCTGTGGGCCCTCTATGAAATAATGAAAACACCAAAACACCACAGCTTTCCCCTCCTTATATGGTTGTCAGGCTTGGGATTTATTACACAAGATGAGAGAAGAATGGGAGCAGCAAGGAACTTCCCCAGAATTGATACTCCAATATGTACGCCTCCACTAAAACGATGTGGAGGAGACATGACAGATCATTAACCAAAACATGCAACAAGCCCAAGAGAGGCAGAAAGAGAGTTACAGCTAGGGTGAAAACATTTCAAGTGGCTGGAAAAGTCTTCTTACTACTACAAACACAAGACAATAAATGATTGGCACAGTGGATAGTTTACTACCAATCATTGAACAATTAGGAGACTTAACATATAAAGTTCAAGAACCTGGACATTGTTCCTCAGAACAAATCTAACAAATACATTACTTAAAGAAATACTATGTACCCCAACATATCATTTAAGTAGGCATTGTAATCAATCCAGAGGCAGGCTCTCCCCTATCCTCTCTGTGCAGAAGACCTGATCCAACATAGCCATCTCACTGTATCTTTCTTATGAAAACAAATAAAGACTTAAAACATTTTGTCCCATCCTTCTATTCCTTCTTCTCTGAATTGGACATACCTTCAACACACCTTGAGGAATAACAGTGAGACACATGCCTTACAGAATACCCCAAGCCCGCCAACAGCAGTTTTACAAGGGGGTGAAGTTATGTGCAATCCGGCATGTTATTTTATGTTATGTTATATTATATTAAGTCACGTCATTTTATGTAATGTATGTTATGGTATGCTTTTCTTAAAGTAGACAAAGGGGAGAAGGTCAGAGAAAAGCAGTGGCGGCTCCTCCATTAGGGCGGAGGAGCGCTGCCCCACTGCTTTCTCGCAGTGCGAGAAGCAGAAACATAAAATGGGGTATGCCTGGTTGGGGGCGGGCGGGGGGGGTGAGTCGTGGAGGAGTGGCTTGCACTACTGTGAGTACCCTGACTGTTTGGTCGGCCCTCTGTGGCCGACCAAAGCAGTCATGCTCACTCTACATTCTCTCTATATAGGCCTCCCGACAGCAGCCCGCTGGCGCTGTCCGCACCAATCACAACGCTGCCATTGCAGCGTTGTGATTGGCTTACAGGAGGAGAGAGAGCATGCCTGTTCCTGTTCAGGAGCAGGTAAACACGGGACCCGGCCCAGGAGCAGAGGTGGCGCGGAACCTGGTCGTCAGGTAAGTTTTCTTTTTATTTTAACACCCCCCGCGGTAACCCCTGTGCGCCCCATCCACCTGTGAGTATTGCGAGCTGCGACTGGAGTAAAGGAGCAACTACAAGGGGAGTGATTCCTTTTTGGAAATGGGGCCCTCACTCACCCTTGCGGTGTCATGCTTCATCATCCTTGTCAGCGCTGCAATGCCCGACGGGCTCCCTCAAAGGGGCTTTTTATCGGAGATCTTTTTCCAAACCTGTAATGTGAAGTGCAAGTTAAGGGCCCTTTGTATAGATTAAGGAAACGTAGGTGTCGATGTAGTGTTTAGTGACTTAAAAAAGGCTATGCAAGTCTCAAATCAAATTTTAATCCATGAGTATGCCTGGCTTATTAAAAACATGATGTCACAAGTGGGTACAATGATCCCTGGTGACTTATAAGGTCAAAATATTTCATGCCCGATAAGTGTACCTGCAGAATGTAAAATCACTGACCTGGGGGAGGAAGACAAGTAATCATGAAATAGATGTCCGATAAAGACCCCCCTTGAGGGTGCCCATCAGGCATTGCAGTGCCGGCCCGACGAGGAATGATGAAGCATGACACCAGCAAGAGTGAGTGAGTTCCCCATTTCTAAAAAGGAACTGTAGTGGCTCATTTTCTCTGACCTACTCCCCTTTGTCCTTTGTCCCCTTTAAGAACAGCATACCTTTTTCTTTTAAGTATTAATAGTGGACCATGTATGCTCGACCTTTATGTGCTCTAGGTCCCCAATTTTATGTGATGGATGTGTATTTGAAACACACACACATGATACAGGAGGGTATCCTGACATCTAAATAAAGATGAGCTGCCCTTGATTTGTCCTTTTAAAAGAGCCTGGTTTCCATTTTTGTTCAGAATTCTAGGACTGAGTTGGCAGTGCTATTGTGCAGAGAGAGGTCATTCCAGGCTTTAGGAGCTGGGTAAGACAAGGTGCAACTGCTGACTCTGGCTCATCTGATGCTCAGGATATAGGCGAGCAGCAGGCTGGTGGTGCAAAAATGTCTGGTAGGGGCGTGGAAGCTGAAGCGGCTGTTGATATTTATAAAAACGATGCCAATGCTTATAATGGTACACTCGCATACACAAACAAAATCACATCACTATTATTATAAATTATTATAACTTTGCCAGTCATGAACTCTCCATCAACCCGACTCAGAAGAACGTGATGTGTGCCTGATCACACTCTGCAGCTAGGCCCGCGGTAACTGATTGACAGGTCACAGGTGGGGTGGTACGTAGCTGGCAGACAAACGCACAAATAGGAAATTCATGTCCATCACCGATAAGCACAGCAACTCCACAATGGTCCAGTTGCATTGGCCCCAATAAAGCTCACATGGCCAGAGGAGTGCATGCATTTCCAAAAACACAATGAGAACTAGTTATACCCCGGCACTCTAAAAGTTAAATATCTTCTCATATATTGCCTTGATAAGCTATCTCCATAACACACTCCGTCATCAATATATCACTGGTCAGACAGCATAAATAAGTTTCTCAATTCCTTAGTTATGGAGGAAGAACAATTCAATCAAAGCTGCAAGCAGACCCCTGTTACAAAAAACATTGTCAGGAGGGGAAAGTTTGCACAGAAAGTTCACAGTTGTACAATTCCAAGTTGTAAACAGACCCCTGTTGCAAGGAACATATTGAAAGGGGAAGGCTTGCGCAAAAAGTTCACAATTTTACAGTTCCTATCAAGATGCACAAGAACAGCAGACACGTGTTTTGTCACATCCAGTGACTTCCTCAAGGCTTTCAAGCTAAGAAATGATATCCGTGACTATATCCGATCCTGCTTCATCATTTATGAAGTAGAAATGTAGCTCGGGAAACCTGCTCGGGCTATGTTGGGCCCCGATGGAGCCGATGTACGACACAGGCCTCCACTGTTCTGATCAATAAATTATTGATCCCGAATACGGATGCGATTTTTGATAAAAGCAGGACTTAAGAGTGGCTTGTATATTTTCAAGCACCACATACTGAGACGCGCAATAGCATACAGGAACCAACATACATTGGAATCAAAATCTGGGTTTCCACTTAGGAATGCGTTTTTGGACACCATCTATACGGACTTACTTTAAAACTTTTTTGAGCTACATTTCTACTTCATTAACGAGGAAGCAGGATCGGATATAGTCATATCATTTCTTAGCTTGAAAGCCTTGAGGAAGTCACTGGATGGGACAAAACACGTGTCGGCTGTTCTTGTGCATCTTGATTGGAACTGTAAAATTGTGAACTTTTTGCGCAAGCTTTCCCCTTTCAATATGTTCCTTGCAACAGGGGTCTGTTTACAACTTGGAATTGTACGACTGTGAACTTTCTGTGCAAACTTTCCCCTCCTGACAATGTTTTTTGTAACAGGGGCCTGCTTGCAGCTTAGATTTAATTGTTCTTGCTCTATAAGTAAAGAATTTAGAAACTTATTTATGCTGTCTGACCAGTGATATATTGATGACGGAGTGTGTTATGGAGATAGATTATCAAGCCAATATATGAGAAGAGATTTAATTTTTAGAGTGTCGGGGTATAACAAGTTCTCATTGTGTTGCACAGCGACTGTTTTCAGTACCTGTATATTTGTGTACACCAGGTAGTAGGGTACACTTTTACCCCTAGTGGCACCACAAACAATTATGTTTTTTCTTGCTTGAAAAATATGAGACATAACCTTACCTCTAAATACCCTTTCTGCTATAATACTTTTCTGAAGTGCGACTGCCTAGAAAACACTACTAACATTTTCTGTATTGCATTTCCAAAAACACCATAAAGTCAGATGCCAAATAGAGGTAGGAACACACAGCCAATCAGGACATAGCACACACAGTATATGCAGTGATCATGCTCCCCTCATGCCGTACATCTGGACATATTACCCACAGGCCCACATTGTGTCCATGCAAGGTCAAGGCCCACCTGCATGTGCTATCAGGGACCTTTTATTTACAACTCCACAGACAAGGCCCACATCCTTACACCAGACAAGGATCACCAGATGTACTTTTATGACACTCAAAACTGTATAAAAGTTGCTCGGATTGACTGTCTGTACTTTGCGACAGCCCTCAGACCTGTTTCTGTAAGCTGTACTCCCTGCCAAAGTGTTTAATTAAACCAACTGTTCCTGTTTTGCCAAACGGCTCTTGTCGTTTGTTTTATTTCAAGGTAAATTCATATTTGAGCAACACGGCTGTTCAGGTATGCAGGTGCTTGGTTGTGTAGTGCTTTGTAAGTGTGCATGAGTCATTTGAAAAGGATGCACTTATGAATTGAGAGCTAATAAAGGTCTTTGAGGTATGTGTAAATGGGTGAGGGTCGGAGTTTGAGCGTGAGGCTGGTCGCTGTGCTCCGGATAATCTGGAGTCTCTTGGTGAGCCAGTGATCATACAGGAATGGTATTCTCCATTCCCAGATCCCCAAACCTGATAGCAGTATTCAAATTTGTCTCAATACTTTGGATATTTTCAAAGTATCTACTTTTGACAGCAACCCCATACCTCTGGTGGACGAGTTATTGGATTATCTGGCACAGGCAAACATATATCCAAGCTACATCTCATCAAAGGATACTGACAAATAATGATGAGAGCTGAACATAAAAAGAAAATGGCTTTTGCCATTCCACAAGGACATTTCTAGTTTAAATTCACTGCATTAGGGTTAAATGAGCTCAAATACCTTTCAGCGATCAATGGAGCTATTGCTGAGACTTTACTAAGTGTGTGAAGGGGCTTATTTGGATGATGTATTCATCTATGACTCTGCTTGTAAACCCAACTTAAACGTATGAAATTAGTCTGTGGGGCCCTTCAAGATCTAGGTTTAACTGCCAATTCCAAGAAACAAACTTGAGTCCAAAAATCTGTGAAGTACCTACTTTATGTAGTAGGAAAAGGAATATTTCTTCCACAATTGCTAAATATACGGGCCATAGAATCATACAACCCCCCTAAAACAAAGAACGAGGTCCAGTCCTTTCTGTGATTCTTGTAGTAACATCCAATGTGCATTCCCTCTTTTGCGCAAAGGACTGTCCTCTTTATGGATTTACTCCAAAAGAATGAAGCACCATAAATAAAGTGGGGAAGGGAGCAATAAGCCACCTTCCAAGATAAAGGCATTCTGTACATCCACATGCTTAGAGAATCCAAACATGATGCTCCTTTTATTTTCCAGATGGATTCTTCAGACTCTGTGATGAGGCAGCTATGTCCTAAAATGATCAAGTGGATTACAATCCTATTCTATATATCAGTAGGAAATGATTGCCCTGCCAAAAACTATACGTAGAGAATGTGTGTCAGGCAATAATGTGGACTTTGGACTCTCTCCAAAAATACCTGTTAGGTTCATTATTTGTTTTGGATTTGATCATGCTCCCTTAGTTTGTTTAGCCAGACACAAAAATAGAAACGCTTGAGTATTGTGATTGTCTCTCTCGCTGCAACATTACAAATGTACGATGGAACATAGGAAGGGACTGATGAACATCTACATAATCTTTTTGACTGGGATGTGATCTATGGATAGTTCTGCAATAGGGAGAGGGTGTCTAGCAAAGTGACTCTTCCACCCCACCCCATACACAACATGCCAACATACCAGGACTATGGAGCTTACCATGACATAAAAATCCTGATTCTCCAGTACTAACACAAAACCTAATGGCTGGGCTGAGACAAAGTTTGCACAGTTTCTACAGCAGCTGTCTGCCTTCATTAGAATATGGATCTAGCTAACCAGACCCAGATCACAGTCAGAGACACCCCATGTGACTGCTGAGATGCAGGGTCAGACTGGCCAATAGGGCAATAAGTAGGCAGTGCCTGATGGGCTCATCTGACCTGCCAGTGTGTGGGCCACAGTTTTAGCTGTGTATGGGCCTTTTTATGGTCTCTTGGGTCCGTTTTTACAGTTATTTTCTCTGATATTACAACAAACATCACCTATAGCAAGCTCAAATCCATGCAGTCTTTTAGACCATGCAAAACTCCTATTCAGCGAGAGTTTTTACCCCCAGTTGGGAAACATGGGCCACTTTTTAGCTATCGATTTCACTAATGGGGCAACTTTTGTTTTGGTGCCCCGACCTATTTTCTGTCTCAATCCGATTCTTCTGAAGTGCTACATACTCCTTTGTGAACACGGCTGCAGCTGCCAATATTCAGTTCAGCTTCCTAGCCACAGCTGCAGGGGTAACTCATTCATGTGATTAAGATTACAGAAAGCTAAACAAAAGCACTGGCTCAAGGTTTCTACAAGGGCCTCAATCCCCATCACACCACAGGCTCAGCCTTTTCGTCAAACAATCTTTCTACTAGTGAAGGTACCTCTTCTGAGAATGTCTTCCTGTCTTCCCGAGCTGGAGAGTGAAAGTACGTGTGGACAAGAAGCTTACGTGAAAGGCTCTTGGCAAGCCACTCGAACCAAAATGAAAGGAAAGGACAGTTGTGCTTCCCTTTGTGCATTTTTTAAATTTATTTTTAGAGTTTTCTATAGCATGAAAAAGACCCAAAATAGGGTATCAGAGCGCTTCACAGTACCAAGTAACAAATTTAAGACAGTTTAGTAGGGTTCTTACAGATAGATATCTGGCATATATGAAAATTGGATAAGTACAATTCGATAAAAACAAGCTAAGTAGACATAGGTAGTTCAGTTGGGTGCATGAGGACAAGTTCAAGTACAAACAAATCATATTTAGTGAGGCAGTCCTCACAAGGTATCATTAGGACGAGTTTAGTATAGCAGATAGGTACATTGTAAGCAGGAATGTAATAGAAAGTAGAACTTCTTCAGGAGTCAGATCTTGTGATCAAAGAAATGGGGAGAGTCACTCTAAGAGAGGGGCGTGTCGAAAGCTTTTCTATTGAAGATTAACTTGCCAAGGTGAGTGAAGAATGCTGAGGATTTAAGGGAGAAATTTGCTCATCAGAAAGGATTTAGCTTCCTTTTTAAATATTGTAGATGAAGAGATTCTTCTGATGCTCGGAGGGAGTGAGAGAAACTTGTAAGAGAATCACTAATCAGGTTGATATTAAGTGGGATTTGAATGAGTCAAAAATGATAAACAGGGACGTAGAGAAGAAGGCCAGTAGAACAATGATAAAACATTCTTTAAAAACATGTGCACAAGCAAATCTCATAATTTGTGGAAACACAGGATCTCCTTCACTCATCGCAGTCAGGATTCAGGGTTGGTTACAGCACAGAATCACTTTGCTGGGAGTCGCAGAGCATTTCAGACTTTATTTGGATAGTGGCGGTACAGCTGCGCTAATCCTGCTTGACCTTAGCACGGCTTTTGACACTGTGTCTCACAAGCTACTATTAAAAAGACTAGAGAACATGGGTCTCCATGCTATATCAATGACCTGGCTGGCTTCTTTTGTGCAAGACCGGACTTTTCAGGTTTTCTCCACCAATTCTACCTCCAAGCGTCATTCTCTCCCTTCTGGAGTCCCCCAGAGCTCTGCTCTGAACCTGGTGCTGTGCCCTGGCTGATATCATAGAAGGTTATGGCTTCTCTGTTATTTTATGCTGATGACACCCAGATCATCTTTTTTCTGTCACCCAGTGTGGTTCATGGCTTGGCCACTTTAAACACTTGTCTTCCTGAAGGTAGCCGCCTGGATTAGTAGAAATTCTCTGAAACTAAATGGAGATAAGATAGAGGTTTTGCTAGTGGGTAATCATTGGCCGGCTACACTTGGAATCCCTCCAGTTCCTGTCTCAATGGTTAAGAACTTAGATTTCTGGCTCAGTGACAAACTCTCAATTAAATTCCAAATTTAAAGGGTAGCCTCTACCTGTTTTGCAGTCTTAAAGTGGTTAAAAAAAATCTTTGTATAGTACCTTTTTCTGCTCAACAAACTGTTATTCAGACTCAGTTTTCGCCACAATTGAACTACGACAATATTCTAGATCTCAGGGCTTCTAAGACTTCACACAAATGTCTGCAGGTAGTCCAAAATACGGCAACTAGACTATTATCTCATCTTCCCAAACATTCCTACCCATCCATTCTCCTTCAGAACCTCCACTGACTTTGGGTGGAAAAACGGATCCAATTCAAAGTTCTGTGCTATTTGCATAAAGCCACGTTCAACGTAGGTTCCCGGAATCTGAGACTGTTGGTGAAACACTACTATCCCAGCTGTTCCCTATGTTCCAGCAATCACAATCTCTGTGCGGTTCCTAGATTAAAAAGAACTTGTCAGGGCGGTCTCTCCATTTTGAATCTCGGTCCCAACCTGTGGAACGCTTTCCCGACTCAATGAAAAGGCAATTCCTTAGCATCTGTCGAAAACTTCTGAAAACCTGGTTTTTCTAACTTTTCTTCTGGATCACTCGCCAAGATATTTTACCTAACATTTTGAGCGGTGGGAAATCCTGCTGAGTAGCTACGCACTTCATAAAATTATAATAATAATGAGACAGAAGGACAAGGTATAATAGAAAATGCCCTTTCTATTTATTTATTCCCTGGAAAAGAACCTGGAAGAAGCAGATGATCACCCTCCAATCATAAGAATAACCTTCAGGACCCAAGAATAAGAGGACTTAGTTAACCCGTGATAACAACAGGGACCTTGATTTGGAAGTACTGAGTACTTCCTGAATGAAAGCCTTTACCACTGAAAACCCTTGTGCTGGCCCTATTTGCCCTGCCTACCCCATCTACAATATGGAATTCAAATAGATTGCAAGCAAGCTAAAACGTGCGGCAAGAGGTAGTCAACATCAGTTGTGCAAGCAGGTGTGGTTAGAAGCATAGCTTCAATGAGTAATATAACTTGGCATTTAGTAGATTGTTTTCCTTTCAGTAACAGGTAACAGCGCACAAATTATTAATTCCGGCTGCACATTTGACTGATGTGTTAACTTGTATGAGGTGTTCATTTGATGTCTAATGACTTTTACATGCATCATGAAAATAGGCTAAGTTTCTAATTTGTGGTCACAGAACATTCCAAATGCGTTAGAAGGTGACACCTGAAAATTTCTCTTTTTTTGATATGTAGGGTGTATCACTTTCACTACTGATGCCTTTCCCAAACAATTTTGAACATGCTACTTTGGTTTTATCTCTCTAGGACAGATCCTTACAATTTTTAGGAACATTAAATTTACAGACGGCTGACAGATATTATGTTACTAAGAGGGTTCAGCTTACCTTAGTACCAGTTAAGGCAGGTACAGCTACGCCATTTGATGCAGAAAATGTGCAAATAGCATGGGAAGGTGCTGGGTTCTCTTCTCTCATTTATTGTAGAACCCTCGGTAGATGGACCGTTGGTGTCTGCCTAGAAGTGTAGAGGGGAGAAATAGTTTACCCCATCAGATTCAAAGACTCAGTGAAGCAGGACTCCGAAGAATCACAGACTCAAGGATCCTAAGTTTAATGGGTTTATTACAAAGCCAAAATAACTGGACGTACAGGCACCTCAAAACGAGGTTGTAAAAATACATCGGAACTAATACAAAGTCAAACCTATGAGCAAAGTTTAGGCGTTGGAGCATGTAAAGAATGGCGAATTCCAACACAAGAACACAGGCAATGAGTGCCCCCACATCAAGGTCAGACTTCAATGGGAGTTCGTAAGTAGAAAGCATTAGTCTGAACCTACACTACTACTAAAGTGACATCCCTACTTAGCATTTACCAGGCAAGTCAGGAAAAAAGGTGTCAGCGCGTGAAGATTTCCTAAGAAGTACACTCACGATATATGGGTCAAATAGCCAAAGGCTAGAGAGCTCATTCTAAGATGCTCCTTCCTCAGCATTGATCTCCTGTCCTCTCCTGACTCAACCCCCAGGGCACTGTCCCTAATTCAAAAACCAAAATCTCAGATCACCTCGTCCTACTGGCCACTCCTCATAGGTGATTTCCCACTCAGTTTCGATACCTCCCAGCTCCTCGCCCGGTGACCTTGATTCCCAGGCCTTCTCCAGTGAGAAAGAACACAGTCTCTCATTATCAGCATTTCTCGTGTAAATGTATTCATTCCTCCCCTAAGCCTAACTCCTAAAACAAAGAGTTATTCTAGCTAACACAGACGCTCCACCTGCAACAGAAACATGAGAAAAGTACAAAACCAACATTCACATGAAATTTAGCCGTTAACTTCCTAATGTGAGAGCAGCAGGGAGAATGCATTTCAGGCCCACAGAAAATCAGCCAACATAAGAGAATAGAACATAGGCCTCATAGACTTACATATAAATTATCTCTTTCACCAAGCATTTCTAAATCAACACGTTACATGAGCACATCAAATGCGTGAATAAGTGTAAGCATCTAAAACAGTTCTGAACGTTAATGTTTTCAGTTAAACACACGTACTGCAACATTAAATTCTTCACATTTAGATGGAAAATAAGCCTAACACATCACTTTTCACATTATTACAGCACATTTATACTGTTCCATGTTAATACGACAAAAGAATAAATGTAGGTGCGTACTACTCAGGATTCTGATGCACCCCTACAAATGAAAGAGCACCATCGCACTCTGTCAGTCTCCCCCTCTGATGACAAGTGTCATCACAACCATCTTTAACTCCCTGTAGAGAGAACCGACCTAAGCAGAAGTTGTAGCCAACTTTCCCTGCCGGAACTTCTCTAGACTTTTGAGATTCTCATAGTCACTGTCCTGCAGTCTCTCCATCCTCCTCTCCTGCTCTCTAAGAGATCTCTCAGACTGTCCTGCCTTATGCCATTTGTAGACCCTTATCACTCCAAGCAAAATAATCAAACAAACCACCTCTATGATGATCGACTTCAACATATACCCAAGAATTCCCTTCTCAAGGTTTGCAAACCAACTTCCAACTTTTCCAAGTCCTTTCCCTACCTTGTCCCAAACCCCTTTTGTTCCCAAGTCATGGACCTCATGGTGAATCTCAGTGATGTTACTTATATACTTCTTCAGACCCTTGCTATGGTCTGGAATATAAGTACATTTTACAGACTCCGTCCTCTTTTGCTAATAATACATCTAGGGCAAGACGGTTCTGCATCTCCATAGCTCTTATCGACACCATCTCTCTACCTACAAGCAACAAAGATTGAACTGTATTCCCTGACAACCGATCCACAATAGTTGACAACCTTCTAATCTTCATATCATTCAAAACCACTCGAAAACTTGGTATCATTGCTCCAAATACATCTCCAACAATCTCTTCTGTACTTGTACCTCGTTTCCCCTTATGATGTAATCCACCTCCTGGCGGTTCCAAATCCTCAACGTGGTAAATCATGGGAAACACAAAAGCCACATAACATGTGCCATGCCAATTCAATGGCAACTGCATATATGCATTCTTCCCACACACAAAATACACATTTGGTACTACTTGCACTGCTTCCTGCAAGAACTTCTTTTCAGCAGCTTAAATTGTGGAAATGTTATGACACACACTCTGACCAACGAAGGTTTTAAAATAGTAGGTTTGCACCTGTCTAATGCAAAGTTTTCCTCGCTGCCCAAAATCTAGGGCTATTTGACAATAGCTTTGCTTTGCCTTGCGTGCTAACTCCTCCTTGGTCCACTCAAACTTCCCCTCTCTACCATTAAGTTTTACCGCTAGTTGTCTATGCCTATCTTCTACTTGATCTATGCATTTCTTTTCTTTGTCCATTAGTAGGCATGTCAAATTATGGTGATGAGCATAAGCTGTATCTAGGATAACAGAAGGTATAAAATACTTCCCGACTCTGCTTGTTTGTAATAATCATACTTGTTCAGGTGCTTGTAAGCTGGAACTTCAGAAAGCACCGTATCATAGTTCGACAAATGATATTCATAATGACCCTTACCGAAAAACATACTAAGCAATAAAGTACATGAAATTCTATTAGTCAGGGGCAGGTGATGATAACGTATACCCTCCTCCACTGATGCAGGCAATTGCATACACACATAACAATCTCTTACATCCATAATGTTCACATACTCATATAGCAGCGACGCATAGGCATTAACAGGCACATGCATCATCATAGGGTTTTGCGATTCCTTAATAGCGATTATTAAGGAATCGCAATTAAGGAATAGCAAAACCCTCTGCATGTAGGAATCGCTAAAGAAATAGCGATTCCCACAAATTCCTTAATTGCGACTAGCAAATTGCGAGTCGCAATTAAGGAATGTCTTCCGGCCCATAGGAATGAATTAGAGATTGCGGGAGCAATTTGCGAGTACCAGTAGGTACTCGCAAATTGCTCCCGCAATTTCGATGGTGCAAGGGTGTCAAAATGACACCCTATTGCACCCATGTATGTTCACTCTGCACAAATGTTGCATACACACATGCTCTAAGGGCATGTGTGTGGGCAACATGAAACTTAGAAAAATGCAAATAAGTGCATTTTTCTAAGTTTTCGCAAATTACCATGAGGTCCAGCCTCATGGTAATTTGCTCACGCTAATAGCGAAATCGCTATTTTTTAAACTGTAATGCATTGCATTTAAGGAATCTCAATTAGGGATTCCTTAAATGCAATCGCTATTTAAGGAATCCCAATTTTGAGATTCCTTAAATAGCGATTTTTGCATTTGGGATGATGCATCCCAAATGCAAAAATACCGGGAGCAAAGGGTCAGATTCTGAGAATCTGCCCGTTTGCGACCGGTATTTTGCTTGATGCATGTGCCTGATAGTGTGTAATCACCCTTAGATAAGTCGATGTGTAACATGCGACTAGTATGATCTAGCATAGCCTTTTCAGCTCCTATGATACCCTCTTTTGTGCTAGAAGTAATAGGTGTTGATGTTCCATGTATTCCCACTCCATCGGCTTCCGCATCATGTGAAATTTTTACAGAAACTATAATAACTATTGCAATTACTATTATCACTCCCACTATGAGTGTGTCTATTACACACTTTACTATACGATTCGGATTTCTAGACTCCATTTTAACTGAGTTCAGTTCTGCGCAGCAAAAGGATTCAGCACAAAGTCTCTTTCTCTGACTCTGATTGCTGTTCAACAAAGTTCATGAGGAGACCTGGAAACAACTTCACAGTTCGTTGCACAATTATTTACACAGTTCAAGAAGACTTGCCTAGCCCTCTATCTTCTTTTACTGGAGGTCCCTCATTTTATTCTTCTTCCACTCAGGCCTAGGTTATCTTCTTTACACAAAAGGAATTTACAGTCCACAATTGAGCTTACAGTCTCTCACCAGCTCAGAGCCAATTTCAGCAATAACACGCTGTAGACAGGGGATTGGGATATAAATTCGGCCCGGCGCACCAAAAAAAGTGGCCCACATTTTCGCTTTGCCTTTCCACAAAACACTGCTTCAGCGAAGTTTTATGAAAAGAAAGGTGGTGTGGGGCATGTTTTAACTTCACTTAGATAAAAAGAAATATGCACAGATTAGTTCACACTGCTGAGCCACACATGAATGCAAATGAAACCACTTCTACTCATGCCCCCTAACCCGTCTTAATCAGCATACTTTAATGGCCTGGCCCTGCGAGAGAAAGGGAGTGAAACCTCCGCCCATCTGACTCTAGAAAGGCCTCTCAGGCACCCACTGGGCCGCTAGCGGCATCCTAACAGCACAGACATCACCCAGGCTGTCCAAAAAAGCAGTCCACAGCTAGAACTCGGCTCCCGGCCCTTCGGCCATTTCCAGAGTGCCCGCGTTACCAATCCGACCCTAGTTGTAGAATTTCAAGACGAACTGCTGCAACTTCCAGAGCTGGCGGCTGATATCCAAAGGTGGGAAATGACAATCTCGCAGAACCAAAGCTTGAACACCACTGAATTTCGGAGGCCTTGGTACATCCACCGTCAACACTAGAAAGGCCTCTATTACAGGAACCAAGAGTTTGATTTAAAGGATCAGTTTCGGAACTCTGCTGACAACTCGTGAAGACCTCAGTCTCCCGGTCCCCACTATTCCTGGCATCTTTAACAAGATAGGTCCACTCTGGGGCAGCATATCTCTAGCAAGGCACCCTTGCTCTTCTGTATCTCCTCAGACCCCCTTGTGCTTGTTCTCTGTCACTTAGAACTGATTCAGATGTCTCAGGCACTGGGGCAAGATCTCACTCGCAGCCAATCTCAAATTTTGCCTTTTCTGTCTCACAGGCCACGATTCTCTTGCAAAGTCCGCTCTCCTCCTCTGCACCCGATCACATTCCACACCACTTCTGCCCGCTGAATCTGACTCTGTACCACTCGCAACGTTACAATCTCCCTCAAGGTCGATAGCTGGGCCTTGTGTAGTGAGCATGCTCTGATGTGTGACCAGCCTCGTCAGTGACCTCCACTGCTTGGCTTGTCCTCTCCAGTGGCCTCGAAACCACAGCTGTATTTACTTCTGGGAGAATAGTTGTTTCTTTCAGGGGTCCTAAAACTCTACAGGTGTGAGAGGCGTGGATCCAGTTCGGCAAGCCTCCACACTTCCGTGCAGTATTCATCACCAGAACCACTTGGTAGGGACCTCTCCAACGAGCATAAAGGCAGCTCTTTCTCACATGTTTTCTAACCAGTACCCAGTCACCTGGACACAGGTCGTGGCAGAGGTCTTTTGAGGTCGGGTCAGTCACAGCTTCAATCTGGTGGGACACAGAACGGACCACGTCGGCCATTCCTTTACAATAATCATGGATCAAATCATCGGTGATGTTTATCAATGCTGTAGCTGGTACTGCTGGCAACGGCAATGCCCTCCTCATCAGGATCTCATGTGGCGAGAGTCCTGTCCTCCTATCAGTGATGCTACGCACACTCATCAGCACTAAGGACAATGCATCAGGCCATTTCAGGGACGTGGATGAGCAGACCTTTGCCATTCGCATCTTGAGAGTTCCATTTACCTGCTTCATGAGGCCAGATATCTTGAGTCTGTAGCTACAGTGCAATCTCTGGTCAACTTGTAAGGCAGTGCAAAGCAGCTTCATAATTTCACTATGAAAGTGAGTCCCTCTAGCCGACTCCATTGGGGTCGGAAATCCGAAGCGTGATATTAACTCTCTAAGTAACAGCTTTGCCACTGTAAGACTGTCACACCTTCTCGTTGGATATGTTTCCACCCACCGTGAGAAAACACACACCACCACTAGAATGTACCTCAACCCATTGCACCTGGGCATGTCTATGAAATCAAGCTGGATCCTGTTGAAGGGCCCTCCATATCTCCCATTGTGACTCAGTGCAACCACAGTATTTTCCCCAGCATTCATCTGTTGACACGTAACACATCTGTGACATAGTGCTTCAGCAAATACATGAAACCGTGCATTGAACCACTTCTGTCTGAACACTCGCACGATGGCATCCGTTCCAATGTGAACTGCTCCATGAATCTGCCTCGCCATAGGGCTCAATAAATCATCTGGCAACACTGCCAGACCATCAGTTGAAACCCAAATGCCGTCATCTCTCTTCTCACAACCTGCTTTAATCAAACCAGCTTCTTTCTGATCTGACACTTCTCCCTGCAGATGCTTGACCTCATCCCAAGTGTCCGTTATGGCTAGCATCATGCTGAGCTCGGTTCTCTCTGTGCTCTCTCCAGTATATTCTCCCACAAAATGCACCCTTGTTCAGCACAGAAACGTGTGACTTTATCAGCGTACCTGTTGCAGAGAGTCACAAAGTCGTTCCCCCTCCCATGAGCGCCATCCTTTACCACAGCTATTTCCTTTGGACGTTGCAATGCTTCCAACAATTGTCTTACATATTCCCCACTTCCGATGGGAGTTCCTTATGATGTTTGGAACCCCCTCTGAGACCATAGCGGTCAAAATTCATGAACCACAGCGAATCCATATTGGCTATTGGTGTAGATGGTGACTCGGATCTGCTCAGAAACTAAGCATGCACGTGTAAAGGCAATGATTTCAGCTACTTGCGCGGAGTGTACTCCCTGTAAACGAGCAGCTTCCACAACCCCAGAAATGGTTCATACAGCAAATGCTGCTCTCAGATAACCCTCATTGTCTCTTAAGCATGAACCATCTACAAAAAGGATTTCATCTGATTCAGGCAGAGGTTCATCAACAATGTCGGGTCTCGGTTTGGTGCAAAGTTCAGTCACATCGAGACAGTCATGGTCTTCACAATCTTCATCATCAACATTTGGAATAGGCATCATGGTAGCAGGATTGAGTACAGAAAATCTATTCAGTGTCACATTCTCTGAGGCAAGTATGACTTACTCATAGCGTGTGAGTCTGTTATTTGTCAAATGCTGTGTTTTGTTTCTCATCATCAGAAGCTCAACTGAATGTGAAACATATACAGTAAGAGGATGACCCATCACAATGCTTTCACGTCTTTCAATGCTGACACTTGTTGCAGCAACAGATTTGAGACATCCGGGCAATGCTGAAGTTACCAGATCTAAGGTAGCGGAAAAGTAGGCAACTGGTCTACAGATACCTCCATGAGTCTGTGTGAGTACTGACAGTGTGCAACCTCCCCTCTCGCAACAAAACAGTGAGAATGCTCTATTGTTATCAGGCATTATTGGAGCTGGAGCGCGACACAAGCTCTCTCTCAGCTCCAGAAAGGCAACCAAACAGCCATTATCCCATGGTACAGGATCACTCACATCCTTGTGTGTCAACCTTTGCAGAGGTTTTGCTTTGAAGGAGAAGTTGGGAATCCACTGGCGACAGTACCCAACCATTCTTAGAAACATTCTGACTTCCTTTTGTGTGGTAGGCGCATTCATTTTCATGATCACCTCAATGCGGTCTGGTGACACCTTCCTCTTGTCTTTCTCAATGCGATGACCCAAGTACTGGACTTTGGACAAACAGTACTGTAGTTTGCTCGGGGACACCCTGTGTGCATTCTCTGCCAGATGATTCATCTGTGGAACAGTAGCAATCTTGCAAGTGTCCTCCGTTCTGATGCGATCAGGAGGTCGTCAATCTACTGCACAAGAACTGAATTTTGCGGCAGTACCAGACACCCAAGATTCTTCTTCAAAATTTGATTGAAAATCGATGGACTCTCAGTATAACCTTGTGGGATACGACAGCATGTTAACACATGATTTTCCAGACGGACAGTGAATACAAATTGGCTTTCCTCGTGCAAGGGAATCAAAAAGAATGCTTGACATAGATCAATCACAGTAAACCACGCAGCCTCACAAGGAATTTGAAACAAAATCACTGATGGATTCGGCACCACGTTAAAGCATGGAACTCCAATCGTGTTGACCTTTTGCAGGTCCTGCACGATCCTGAACTTCCCGCTTGGCTCTGCATTCCCATTATAGGGGAATTGCATGGACTCCCCATTATCTCTTTCAGAATGCCCTGCTCAATCATGGACCTGATCACTGGTTTGATTCCTGCCCCCGTTTCCGGCATCAGGTTGTACTGGGGTGTCCTTGGAAATTCCCCATTTGGCTTGATCTGAATCTTGACTGGCTCAACCCCTCTGATCAGTCCTATCTCTTCTCCCTTGAAATCCTACACCTCCGGAGAGACTGAGCCCCTCAATTTTTATGGCAGATCTTCAATCGTCAATGCGGGAAACATCTCTATACAGAGATTCTGATTTGCAAATTTGAATGCAGCGTCATTATCATTAGTCTGTAACTCCACTCCCTTGCGTGTGCAATAGATGGTACAGTTCAGTTTGCACACAAGGTCACGTCCCAACAAACAGACTGGACTCGAATCGCACACCACAAATTGGTGTCGATCTTGAAAGGTTCCTATTCTCACAGGTACCTCATCTATCAAAGGGTTGGTCATTCTCTTGTTAGCATCTCCTACAACTTGGATCGATTGTCCCAGGAGGGTTGGGTTTGAGGCTACTGCGGATCTCACAGTAGACCAGATAGCACCAGTATCAATCAAGAATGTGAAGGGATGACTGTCTGCATCTGCCTCCACACACGGTTCTCTCTGGTCTACCGCTAAG
Source organism: Triturus cristatus (assembly GCF_964204655.1). Classification (NCBI taxonomy): domain Eukaryota; kingdom Metazoa; phylum Chordata; class Amphibia; order Caudata; family Salamandridae; genus Triturus; species Triturus cristatus. The sequence continues at coordinate 971,497,980 of NC_140582.1, forward strand.
ACTACTCCAAGGGTACAGTCTTCCTCCCCCCTCAGGCACTGTCATTGTGAGGGATCTAAGTCAAATTTATCTATGGTCTTGATAAAGGGCATCTCCTGGTACACTTTATTCCCTTGTGGGACCCTCGGAGGCTGAGGGACTTGCACTTGTGGACTCAAACCCCCTCCTTGCATGGACCGAGTTCTTGTCACGCTGTTTACAACCTCAGGTACCTGCACTACCTCCTCATCTTGGATCTGATTAGCTGGATTCTGCCTACACTTGCGCTTCCAATGCCTGATTTTGTGACAATAATGACATGCAATGGCATCTTTAGGGTACCGATGTCTATCCCTGCTTTGGGATCTATGGGTTTCCCTGTTCCCTGACCTGTATGAGCCGGTGCATTCTGGGCCCCTCTGTGGTTGTTTCCCTGTCTTCGTCCCAGTGTTCCTCCACTCGACTGCACTTGGTCTACCCTATCTGCATTTCTCATCTGGACCAGCATTAGCTTATCTTTTAGTTTCCTGTGCTTCGAATCCACCTCCTCACTAGAATATCTGGCATACCGTAGAATCTCATCCACGGATTTGTTACGGGGTCATGAATGGGGTTCAGAAGTTGGCCATTCAACCCCAATTTTACAAGCAGACCACAAATCTCTAGGGACCACAATGTCAAACGAGGTATTCAAATCAATCCACAGTACTTTTGAAATCATGACAAAGCGATCAACCTGCTTGTACCATTCAACAGGATTTTCCCTCAGCCAAGGACTATCATTTGTAAAAGCTGCCAAATCGCTCCTGCTCCAAGGCACATGCAAATACCCTCCCCTTGGTACCTCTCGCAATGGGTAAACCTCTACTCCTGCTGTCCCCCACTCCTGGAGGCGGTGTATCTCCTATTCTCTTCTTGACTTTCTTTTTCTGAGACCACCTTTCCTCCCTCTTATCAAGCATGCTCCATGTACATATCCCTACAATCAATTCTCAAATATGAGTTTTCAATCCTATGACTCTTTTCTCCTTCAATTCTTGATCACTGTAATGTAACCTTTGACCTTCTTTTAACAGTTTTGTTTTAGATGAGTCCACGTTATACCTCTGTGCCAATTCTGTCAACTTCTCATGCACATTCCTTGCCTTATGGGTGACATCCTTCACCACAAACAACAACTCATCTTGTTCATAGAGTTCCATCTTTTCCAAAGACAGATTCCTGCTTATTATCTCATCTACTTGTACCAGTAACCTTACCACATCTAGCACCTTGGCCTTTATTGCCGTCTTGATTGTTCCCTGACTTGATGCACTACTCAGGTCTTCACTTTTGCTACGAGGATTTCCTTCTGTCAGGTTCCGTGGAACATTCTGACTCCCAGAAGTTCCCTGATCATTTCCCATCTCTGGTATCCTCCCTGTTGGTCCCCTGACTGGAGGTTCCCACATCCTTAGGTCAGAACGCGAGCCAGCAAATGACACTGATCTTACAACACTCAACCCAACACGCACTCTTGAAGAGTCTTCAGTAGCTGGCAATGGAGTACTAGCTTCTACAGGCACCAAAAATGGACAATTCTTATTCACTGTACAATTTCCTCCAGCATCTTCTCTTCCAACTGCAACTAGCTACTGTTTTCCCCCTCCTCTGGGTTGTATACTGACACTATGGGCCCAATGGTGACCGGTACTGTAAGAGCTTCTGGCAACCACGTAGCAGCTTTAAATCCATGCATCCCTGTACTACTCGGTGCTGGTGTCCCTGTTCTTTGCATTCCCGTTGAAATCTTTCCCACTACTCCTGCACTAGGGTTCGTCTGTGGCTCTCCTGTCTTCTCTGTGAGTGCTCGCTTCCCCTTCTCTGAGTCTGGGTTGTATGGAGGAGGATGTTCTGTTAGCAACCTATTTAATAACCTGTCATCAGTATCACTGTCGTCCTCTTCCTTCCTCTTTCGTACATCTCCTCTTTTCCCTAATAGTGGGAATAACCTCTCTCCCTCGATGGTGTCTACTCTCCACTTCTTCAACTGCGCATCCAATCGCGCATCCTGATATGCCTTCATCACCCTTTTCATCCTTCCCTGACTTCGCTCCCTACTCTTTGCTTGTGCTGTTCTCCTCCATGCATCCAATGCCTCAAACTGTGTTGGTCTATGAGGAGGTGGCAATGAAGCCATCACTCCCCTCAACTGATATAGCACCTCTAATCTAAATGAGCCATAACATGGACAAGCCAAATCTCCTTCTTTTTCAGTCATTTTATGCTAATTTTGAAGCCAATCTATGGTATGGAGTCCTACATTCGTGGCCAGATAATGTGCTGGGGTATCATCGGGTGGTGCTTCCTCACCCACTTGAGTCACTGCTCCTCTATCTCCCCTACAAAGATCTCGTAACACTCTAAAGCATTGCATGATTAAATCAATTATTTTTCCCCCATAGATATTTTCGTTTCCACTTCCTGATGACAATCCACCAATCCCAGCGCGGCTTTACACCAACCGACCCATCGCTTCGCCGCACATTTCGACATTACTCTTCCTCCTCATGCAAAGGTTCACCCTCCTTTACAATCTACACATTCACACACTTCACTCATAGAATCTAGTAACTGTCTGTCAACCAAACGACCGGACAGTTACCTTGAGTCCCAGGCCTTCTCCAGTGAGAAAGAACACCGTCTCCCATTATTAGCATTTCTCAGGTAAATGTATTTATTCCTCCCCTAAGCCTAACTCCAAAAAAAAAGTGCGTTATTCTAGCTAACAAAGGTGGGTTTCTCCACCTGCAACAGAAACGTGAGAAAAGAACAAGTCCAACATACACATGAAATTTAGCCGTTAACTTCCTAATGTGAGAGCAGCAGGGAGAATCCATTTCAGGCCTACAGAAAATCGGTCAACATAAGAGAATAGCACATAGGCCCATAGACTTACATATAAATGATCTCTTTTACCAAGCATTTCTAAATCAACACGTTACATGAGCACATCAAGCGTGTGAATAAGTGTAAGCATCTAATACAGTTCTGCACATTAATGTTTCCAGTTGAACGCACATGTACTGCAACGTTAAATTCTTCACATTTAGATGGAAAATAAGCCTAACACATCACTTTTCACATCATTACAGCACATTTCTACTGTCCCATGTTAATATGACAAAAGAATAAATGTAGGTGCGAACTACTCAGGATTATGATGCTTGACGGTTTCAGGTTACCAGAAACAAATGCAGTTTTAATTTGGTTTGCTCTCGCTGAAGACGGTGATTTACTGTCTGGCTACAAAAGTGTTGCCATTCTGCTTCAGCACATAAGATATCTACTGGAGCTGGAAAAAAACACTTGTTGTGGAAAATTGGTTGCATGTACCTGCTTTTTTCACTCAATTTCACCTTGGGCTGGAGTAGTGATGCCTGAAACAATTGATCTTTGGCAGTGGTGATCCTATGTTCTTAAACAACTGTGCACTGTTTATGTTATTACAGACTTTGGGGTAAGTCTGCCGCAGCACCCCAGTATCAAACTGCATTTGACCACTCGCCATAACAGAGCTTTTAGAAAAAAGTACAGATGAATCTGACATTTAATCAAAGACTAACAAATTACTCTTGAGTAATCGGTTTGCCTCCTAGGCGGTCTTGTCTCCATGCTGTAGCCCTCTAGATAGGTCATCCAGTGTTGTTTGATCATGGCATAAACACTTCTATTTTAAACCAAAAGCATAGGTTTTAAATTATTTAAATCTGTATATTTGTTGCACTCAATTCTCTTTGAAGCAGTCTTACAGGCTTCAATAAAGCATTTACCTAGTACTTTATAATTATTCCACGCGCCTCCCACCCACGTTTCACATCAGACCACACACATTTCCAATTACCAGCAGCCTTATTACCATCTGCACAACACATTTCTCAAAGTCTCTTTGATTTTTGGCTGAGGTACAACAAGTTGCATGTAGCTATTAAAAAAGAACTTTGAGTTGATTAATGCCTGTAACTGCTTCCAAAAGTTAGCCCAGTGCCTTGCAAACAATTTGGGGGATATTAGTGTCAGCTGAGATCCCATATGCGTTTTCCTACATATATTAGGTGAACCAAATGCACATTTAAATACCTGTCTATGGGCAATGCTTCTGCAGGCAACCGAGTAAAATGTCGAAGATGATTTCTGTTCTGTGCTGGTCATCTCTAGAAGTCCAGGACAAAGGTCAATCATTCGTCCAGCATGTCTTCACACAAATAATTAGAGCGATTAATTTACTGAATGTGAAAATTATGAGAATCCAATCTTCACTTCAGCACAGCACCTGCATGTCAATTAAATGTGCACAGCTGTGATCAGAATGTTGATTTCTGCCCCTCTTTGGGCATCTACATTCAAAGGCTGGTCAGTGACAGAGCTCTCAGGTTTACCACTTTAGTAGAATTTCTGATTATATGGCACGCACCTTCATGTGATTATATTGCCATGTTTGCATTGTACTCTGGAATAGTGAGTCAGGGGTGGCTCCTCCTTTAGACTGGAGGAGCTTCGCCCCACTTAAATCACTCCCAAAACCCCAGAGATAAAAAAATAATAATTAATTCATTACCATTTTATTTTTCATCCCCTGTCACAAACAAAACGTCAGAATGGGGCGCGACCTGCTGAGTTACATCAGCTAGGGAGGAGGAATGGCTGTCTATGCACTGTTTAAAGTGCGCATGTCTTTTTGGCCAGCCGTCTTGCGACGGCCAGCCACACTTGCGCCCTTTAAACGTCTCCAACCCATCAGTCCTAAGACAGCTGGACAGCTGGGTTAGAGCAAGTGCAGGCCTCCAGAGCGGTGTGGAACGCAGAGAGAGGCCGCTCCCTCCAATCAGGGTGGTGCTCTCATGCTGCATGAGAGCAGCTCCAGGATTGGTCAAGTGAGTTCCAGCATCCAGTTCCTGGAGGAAGAGGTCCAGAGCGGAGGTTGTTGTGTTCATTTTCAGGTAAGTGTTAGTGGTTTTTTTAAATATTATTTTTGTACACACCCACACTACCCCCTTCCCATAGATGCCAACCGCCACTGGAATAGTTTCCTCTCCTTCAGTTGCAAAAAGCCTGTACCTTAAAATGGCAGAAGGTATTCTCATGAAGAAATAGGTATTTCAGTATAGAAGCGTGCTTTATGTTTTTGAAGGCCTTCTTTCACCTTCCGTCCTATTTAAAGAAATAAGCTGTTGGAATAGCACTTTGCATGAATACAAATGGCAAACCATCATATCGCACAACTTTTACTCCACTGCAAGGTGTTTATGTGTCTGTGCGGGAGAGGCACAATGATGCACCTGTTGTGTGTTTGTGAGGGATCTTTACATTGCTGCTACGTTTGGTCTACCTATTCTCTATATGAGAGAAGCTTGAACTACCACAACCTCATTATGCACTTGTTCGGTGTTTGTTGGGCATATGCATTGGTGTGACTTATGCTGTGTCTTCCTGAAAGTGAGGGAAATATGTGTTACAAGGGCCTGAGCTCTACCTGTTCTGTGGATGAAATGGATGGCTGGATTCTCTTCAAGAGTCCCTGATTTGGCAGCTTTCACCAGCACAAAATTCAGACATGCTGGCAATTGTTGGCCCTAATTCCCTGTGACTGCTGAGTTCTGATAGCCACAGTCACATGTGGCATCATTTATCATTTATTTCCAGGGCCACGGAAATTATGAGATTGTGCGGGTGCGGCGATTTTCGCATAATTGTAGATTTGCTGCAGTTGCCTCATGATCGATAATCTGCCGCAAACCTGCAGATTTTAACAAACCAAATGTTGTCTCTAGCTCAAACGGTTCAAAAGTTATTAAAAACCCAGCAACCCATGTTGCTGCGCAGGGTAAGGCCCATTGCAAAGGTTGACTGGTCACCTTTCTGTAGCTTATTGCTATATTTGGGTGTTAAAACTGGTACTAATGAGGTACAACTAATGCTCAGACAATCTTTAGCTTAAAAATAACAAAATAATGGGAGTAATACTACCACAAAATGTGGCTCATAATGCCACATAATTTGCATTTTCTCGCCGCATAATTTACTCAACCCCCTGCCACATAATTTGACACTCCCCTGTTGCATCATTCCAGTGGCCCTGTTTATATCTTATATGTTACTCCTGGACAAGCTTGGGCACTCTACACAGTCTCTAGGTTTACCCTTTCTTTGTACTGCTATTAATGACAGTTAACCCATCCTTACACCGCCCTAACACTCGTGTGGTAGAGCATCTTTTGCATTTGCCTTCACTTCTGTGATCTATAAGTTATATCATCAGAGACATAATAGTTTGCTGTAAAGTACAACAGGGTCTGCTCTGAGTCTCCATTTTAGTTACACGTTTTAACTTGACATCTTTTTCTGATGGTGAAATTTTTACATGTTTTACACTTACACAATAATGTAGTGAGAAGCTATTTTACATCTAGTTCATTTCTTAGTAGTTGTTATTCTCATATTGTTCATACACTCTGTCCAAGACTTGGCACATAGAATGCAATGCCCTTTTATTTATTTATTTAATCACTTATATCGCGCACGAATCATCCCCAAGGGGATCTCTCGGCGCTCAAAAAAGAGATCAGCGATCAAAGAAAGGGAAGAACAATTAGAAAAGCCATGTTTTGAGCATTTTTTAAAATAATGCCAAGTTTGAACATTGGCGGATTGATTCAGGAAGGCTGTTCCATAGCTTGGGGGCCAAGTAAGAAAAGGCACGACCCCCTATCCTTACCTTCCTAATTTTATGTTCACACAATGTTTTATGATTACTAGATCTAAGCTGCCTTGTGGGCTGATACCAGTTGAGTTTATCCGTAAGATAAACCGGCCCCAGTCCATGTAGGGACCTAATGACCAGACACAGCTTTTTAAACGTGGCCTGTTTTCTAACTGGCAGCCAATGTAGTTGGTGTAAAAGCGGCAGAGAGGGAGTTCGCGCAGGCTTGTCAGGAGCAAGGCGAGCAGCGGTATTTTGCACCACCTGCAATCTGGAAAAAAGGTCCTCCCTGATTCCGACCAGTAAGGAGTTGCCATAATCCAAGCGACTTATTAACAATGCCTGGATGAGGGTCTTTCTAGCACTCAGCGGGATCCAAGGAAAAATCTTCCTCAACATCCGCATGGTCCCGAAACAAGAGGAGGCCAGAGTTTTCACTTGAGTCTCCATTGAGAGCTGGTTATCTAAAATGATCCCTAAGTTCCTCGCACAACTTCTAGGGATGGGGGCTGGACCCAGTTCTGGTGGCCACCAGTCAGGAGTTCAAAGGTCCGCAGCTTTGTCGAACAGGATAATCTCGGTCTTAGAGGAATTCAGTTGTAAAAAATGACTCCTCATCCAGTCAGCGATATTAATCATACAAGCTGCGAACTTGACTTTCGTTGCGACGGGATCATTTCCGATATTTATGATCAACTGCGTGTCATCGGCGTATGAGATGGCCTCAAAACCACAGTTCCTAATGACTGAAGCTAGAGGAGCCACATATAGATTGAATAATGTGGGGCTCAAAATAGAGCCCTGTGGCACCCCCTTATCCACCCGTACTGAATATGACACACAAGACCCCAATTGGATAGATTGGGATCTATCAGACAAATAGCTCTGAAACCACCTAAAAGCTGAGCCGCCGACACCCACCTCCCGCAATCTACTTAACAGTATATCATGGGAGATGGTGTCGAAAGCTGCCAACAAGTCCAGCAACACCAGCATGACCGGAGAGTCCCCATCGAGCAGCAGCCTGATAGAATCCGTAACTTCAAGCAGAGCAGCTTCAGTGCTATGAGATGTACGGAACCCTGACTGAGTGGAGTCTAATAGCTTATTCTCTTCTAAATAGTTGGAGAGATGCCAGTTTATAATAGATTCCATGACTTTAGACCAACAAGGAAGAAGAGAGATAGGTCTATAAATTAGAACCTCTGTAGGGTCAGCTGATACCTTTTTAAGTAGCGGCTTAACACAAGATACATTCCATTTTTTCGGGAAGGTGGCTGTCGCTAATGACATATTACAGATGACAGCCAAGGATTCTGCAAGGATAGGAGACAGTTCCTTCATAATCCTAGGTGGCAAAGGATCCCAAAAAGACCCCGATTTGGTTTTAGCCAACAGAGCCCCCACCTGAGCAACTGTGATGATAGGAAAGTCATCTAGGCTAGATGAACATAAAGCTGGCCTAAGGACCTGGCTATCATTTAAATTGTTATTTCCCTCAAAAGTACGATAGATCGTGTCAATTTTATCGGTAAAATGTGCCGCTAATGCATTACAAAACTCCTGCGTAGCTGGAGGGAGCGAATCATTAGTTCGCGGGCAGGTATATTCTCTCAAAATCTTGAAGAGTTCCTGTGAGGAGTCCTTGGCCTCCATAATCCGAGTACCTAGGTGAGCTCTCCTAGCCTTATTACAGTTATGCAGATAGATTCTGTGGGCTTCACGATAACTGTCTCTATCGGCTACTGCTTTGGATTTTCTCCATCTTCTTTCTAAGGATCTGATGCTAGTCTTCTCCTTTTTTAAGGCTGCAGTATACCATAGCGCGGGGGCTATTCTGGACGAGATTCGTATCAGTTTTACTGGTGCAATCACATCGAGAGCCTCAATAATAGAGGCCTCAACTCTCTCTAAGGCAACGCCACAATCAGTCTCGCCAGAAGATGGAAGGGAATAATTACAGCTAAAGGAGGAGGCCGTTACTCTTTTCCATGCTCTACGTGGTTCCATGCGCTGCTTAGGTCGTTTAAGCGGCCTCAGCGTATTCCAACGGAAGCAAAGTGCGAAATGGTCTGTCCAGTCCACTTCCATCGGGGTATCTACTCTCAAATCCAATATGTTGGAAAAGATAGTGTCCAATGTATGGCCGGCACGATGGGTAGGGCTGGTAACTCTAGAGATGAGCTCAAAGGATTCCATACTTGCAAGCAGACTTGCTGAATCACCATTAGAAAGAACTTCTAAATGATGATTAAACTCCCCAACCAATAAAAATTTATTTGACTGCAATATGAAAGGGGCCAATCTTTCAGAAAGGTCAGTACAAAAGCCCTTTTTCTCATTGTTTGGAGGGTGATAAACTAGGGCTCCTGTCAGTTCAATAGTATGAGCTTGCTGCACTCGGAAAATCAGTAATTTGAGAGAGGGGCAGGAAACCCTATCCAGAATAGTTACATGATACAGGGGGCGTGTTGCAATAGCCAGACCCCCCCCCCTCTTTCACACTCTGTCCAAACGTGTAACAGAATATTCTCCTGGGAAGGCCATTATTAATGAGGAGATATTTTCATCGTTAAGCCAAGTTTCTGAAAATAGACACAAATCTGGCTTAACGTTATCCAGCAGGTCCCAGATTTCAGTGACATGTTTCAGTAATGAGCGTACATTGAGATAAAGGCCTTGAATGGCTGATGATTTCCCCCCCAACTGCTTCTCCCCCTCTTTCCCCGAAGAGAGTTCCGCCTGATGGCCTAGCTAACCCTTCTTAAACATACCAGCATATAGAGTAGAAGCAGAGAGAGGACAACTGTAGCACGATGAGTCACTCTCCTGAGTAATCTCACCTATGCCATTTGCCGGTCCCCCCCCACCCAGTTTAGGGACCTTCTGAGCCAGATGTAACAGATATTCTCGAGAATACACTATCCTCCGGACAGGACATACCTGATCAGAAGTGAGCGGCATGTCTAGGCAGCTGGCAGCGTACGTGGCGCGGACGAGCGCAGACTGGCTTGCCTTGGGCTGCACGCGTCTGTTGCGCACCCGCTGAGGCTCTGGCCTTTATACCCCCGGAAGTCAGAGGAAGGCTATACCGCTAACCGCAACAATGGCGGTCTATACGCTGCTGATCGGCAATTGAAATTCCACCGCAAATGGAGCGATGAGGCAGAGAGACTGCCTGAAGTAAGCAAATGTTTTTTTTTAAAGTTATAGTGAAACACAAAGCGTTTTCTCCTCTTTACTAATTCCCCCCAAATTCCCACATTCAGCAATGTTATTCAATGAAATTGCATGTGTACAATGTTTCATCACAGAAGACAGAATAATAGAACTTATTTTAAAAAGATATTCAATATAAAAACAAAAGCGCAGTACTTCCCCTTTCTCTGACGCGCTAATCAGTATCACCGCTGCGCGGCCGCTGACGCTCTGGGCTTTATACCCCCGGAAGTCAGAGGAAGGCTATACCGCTAACCGCAACAATGGCGGTCTATACGCTGCCGATCGGCAATTGGAATTCCACTGCAAATGGAGCGATGAGGCAGAGAGACTGCCTGAAGTAATTTATTTGGTTGTCTGGTTGTTGACAGCTCTAGGGCTCAAGACAAACCATCGCATCAGCTCTGCACCTTTGACAAAGTGCAATTGGAATGGTGCTTTTATTATATCAACAGCCTATGTGCTACATTCATCAGAGGAGCACTTCTGCTGGGATTGTCTTTGAACGTGGTGTACTGTGACTGAGATGCAACCCTGCTGACTCTAACCTTTATTCAGCAAAGGATGATAGGCCGCTCTACATCAGGTTGGCTTCCTCCCACAACATACTCTGGTAAGGGGATTAGGCTATCCCAGTGGATCTGGCATAGGGTACTCCCCTATGCTCTCAATAGTAGAGGTAGTATTAGATAGGAGTATGAGCATTTAGTAATGTTATAATGGTTGAGCTCTTTATCTTCTTCACCATTCTCGTAATGCTGTTTAGAGTGCTTTGTTTCTTCTGTCTAATAATTGCAGCTCACTCTTTCTATACAAGAATATGACTGTTTCCATAAATGTTTGAAAAGCCATATTTGTATCTGTTGTGTCTACCTTGGGCATGCAAAAGTGACAGCGAAAGGGTCTTGTTCGAAGTTGCTGATACCATCTGGTACCCTGGCAAAGTTAGAGGTTCAGATGGGGCACTGTGAACTACCTTGGAACTGGGCCAACATATTCAGATGATATGTGTGAACTGAGTTCCCATAGTCTGAAGTTTATGTTTTCCAGATACACAGTCTTACTTAATTCGTAGGAACCGTGTAACAAGTTAGCATGGGGGAAAGGTGCTCAGGTATAACATCTGAAGATGCACAGAAAATGCTTCCAGGCAGCTGTGTGTCTGGGGATAGGGTAAACAAAGACACTAAAATCAGCATGGAAATAAAAAACGAACAATCAGCTACATAAATGGGTAGCAATGGTGCTGAGCCTCTGTGCAGCAACAGCAGAGTTGTACATGGAACCGCAGGTATGAGTTTACTATGGGGTCATACAGGTTGGAATGTGGAATAGAGGGAGTTTGCTCTATCTGGAGATTTTGTGTTGTTTTACCTTCTTCCTTTCCTGGAAAGCAAATGACTCAAAAGGACCTTCATTGAGTTTACAGTATGTCTGTGCTGCTGGCCCATCCTTCACACTTTAAGCTGCTGTGGTTCACATCGGATATAATGCTGTTAAACTTTTCCTCTAGAGTGAGTGTTAGAGATGGAAATCAAGGAAGGGATGTTTTCTGTTGGTGGGTGGAAAGTTTACAAAGGATACAGTTTATCTTTAAGGACTATGACTAGACAAGCGTCTTTTAAAGTGAACAGCTTGCTGTTGGGACTCACCTCAAGACCTGCACAGTAGAGCTTTGAACACAACAGATTGCATCACCTGTTGCATTGGGCTCTAATGGATGCCCTGGAATAAGTACACAATTCACCATGTCATAAATAAGTAAAAAACACAGCTATTGCTTGCTGCTACAGTTGTTTCAGCTACTTGCTATGTACCATTCCTTAATCAGAGTGTGTTCAAGATGATCCACAGCTGCTCCACAAATAGCCCCTGCTTCTGCAAACTACCTTCCCACTCTCTCTGATTATATCAAGGGAGTCAGCTGATACAAACAAAGACACCCGCTATGTTAGGAGAGGATACATGGATTGTACACTGGATGGCCAATAGACATAATGTCATCTAGATACCATTATGGCACATTATATTTTTTATAGAGATTGTTGGTACTGGCTTTAGGAAACAAAATAAACATGCTCCCAACGTTTCAGGAGGTTCTTTGTGTCCTGATATAGATGGATCATTAATTCTGGTGAGAGATTGACCCTAATCTACTTTAAATTGGGCATTCCAGTGAATGTTGTCGCAATAAACATCTCAAAACCCGAGCAGACATCATCAAACAAAGCAGTATTCGAGAACACGTATTGCTGGTGATAGTTAGAGATGCAGGACTGAGGTAGGAGAACAGCTATTTCCTATACATTGAATGACCCGTTTAAGGCATCATTAATAGTCAATGACATCTGCAGAATACAATATGCATTGGAGATAAAGCCATTCAACCAACTCATATATGGGTGCACTATCAGTTCATACCAAGTACACTCTTAACAGTCACATAAGTAAACAATTAATACTTTTCTAACTTTTTGTGCTTCACAGGTCTTCTCTGAACACCGCAAATGGTAAATATTTGAGATTAGAGTGAGTGACACGGTACGGAGGAGGCAGCGAGAAAACGTCCTATATCATTCCAATCAATGAAAGCGCTAATGTAGGTCATTAGAAAAGCACCACCATTCTGGAAAATATCTGCTTACCATGTTGCAAACGGCAATCTATGTAAAAGATAAATATTACAATTTAGTGATATATTTACACACTTGTTCTAACCACAATAGAATACCAAATACATCCTGTGCACCGCAAGAGGTCTGTTGTCTTTTTTAACAGTCCTGACACTGTTGTTTTATCATATGCATCTTAGGTTTGTTTCTTTATTAGTTTATATAGCACGTGTTAGACCTGGCACCATTGGCGTGGGTCTCCCTTCTATTTTTTGCTATTGCCTCGTGTTTTTGCTGGTTATAGATGCTTTGGGCACTGTGCCACTGCTGTTCAGTGCCACAGTGCAAGTGCTCCCTATGGTAAATTGATGTATGGATTAGTGACTCCATGATTGGCTTGATTGGTTTACTTGTCAGACCCTAATACAGTGCACTGTGTGTGCCCAGGGCTTGCAACCAATGCTGCTGGTGGGCTTGCAGCACTGATTGTGCCACCCACCGGAGCAGCTTGTAAAGTGTGTCTCAGGTTTGCCATAGCAGAGCCTGTGTGCAGTCTGGTACTGCCATGTTGACTGGGCAAGTGCACCCACTTGCCAGTCCCTAAACCTTCCCTTTTATACATATTAGTCACCCCTAAAAAGGTAAAAGGTAGGACATGCCCTGATGTGTGTGGCATGTCCTGATAGTGAATTACAGCCATTTTCGTTTTCATTATTGCAAGACTACAAATTCCCCATAGGCCAGAATGTGCAGTTTGATTATTATATTTTATAATCCTAACTGACTCAGGGAACATGGTAGAAATTCGAGTTTAGTATGCCTGAACTCAGAATGATAAGATACATATTTTAGTGAAGTTGGTTTTAACATTCTGTGTTTGAAAATACCACTTTTAGAAAGTATGTATTTTCTTTTCTAACCATCCAAACCTGCCTCTGCTAGGCTGTGTATTCCTTGTCTGGAGTTTGAGTAACAGGGACTGGGGGATTCCAGGAGACAGGGTGAGTCAGCACAAGGCTGAATAGAGAGATCTGCATCTAGATGGGTGGGAGGAGTTGCACCTGGGACCTGAATAGGGCTGGGCCTTCCCTCCACAATGCTGGCTCCACCACCTGTGGTGTGTCTGATGTCCCTGCCCTGCACTGTGAAAGGAAAGCAGGAGACATGTCAACAAAGTGCTCCAGGACTGACCAGAACTGGTTTGGACTAGGCAAAGGCCTCTCTGCCTTCAGAGAACAAAGAGAAAAGTAGTGTAAATATTGGGAACCAGACCCAAGAACTTTAGATCACTTCTGGGAATCAAGACAAACCTTTGCTGAGGAGAAGGACCAGGAATCTAAAGGAGGAGACTACCCCTGTGCTGTGTGTTTGGGGGTTAGCCTGCAGTGGTTGCTTCATTACCAAAGAGAGGAGAAAATGACTGAGTGTGCTTTCTGTCAACTTGAAGAAGAATCTCCAAGGGCTTGAACTAAAGCTTGCCTCCTGCCTGAAGTCTCAGGGATACAAGACTTCACCAACCAGCTCCCCCCTGAATTTCCTTGCTGGGAATTGAAGTGCCTGCTGTTGTGCTGGGCCTTCTAAGAGACTGCGTGTCACTGGGAGCTGGAAGCGCGACGCAACGGCGAGAAACGCGTTGCCGCCGCAGCCGCTGTCATCGCATCGCTGAGGAAGCGAGCCACTGCTGTCATCATCGCATCGCCGAAGCGCGGCGCATCGCCGGAGAAGCGGGACGCTGCCACAGATGTCATTGTCATATCCCCGGAGAAGCGCGGCGTAGGGCCGGTCCCGGCTCCAAAGTTCCTCGAGTCACCGCACGGCCGTCACATCGCAACCAGAACACCATTTTGTCGCATTGTACCGGAGAAAAGTATCACATCAAGGTGCCATTGTGTCGCATTGCACCGGAGAGCAGTACGGAACCGACGCATCAACTACCCACACAGTAAGGAAGCGAGCATCAACTCCCCAGCGCAGCAGTAAGGAACCGACGCATCCACTCCCCTGCGTGTAAGGAACAGACACATCACCTTCCCTGCGACCGTTTTGTTTTCTTTGCGTTACGCATTTAAGGTAAATTGTGAGTAAAGTGTCGCATTTACAACTTGAGAGAACTGAGCTATTTTATAACATTTGAGAGACTATTTTTGAGTACAGTATTGTGGATTTTTGTCGTTTGGTCTTGTATTAAGTCTATATAAAAATACTTATTTTTATAATACAACCTGTGTGGTGTCCATTTGTAGTGTTGTCACTGTATTACTGTATGTGTTCACAAATGCTTTACACACTGCCTCTGAGATAAGCCTGCCTGCTCGTGCCAAGCTACCAATGGGGTGAGCAGGGGTTATTTTAGGAGTGTCTCCCCTTACCCTGACTAGACGCAAGGGTCCCTATTTGTCACAGGTACCTACCTATGCCAACTAGAGACCCCCAAATCTAACAGCACGCGATTACACAAAGGTGTCCTGCGCTATGTTAAGGCATCTTATTTTGCAGTACACTTACCAAAAATGCCCTAAGGATGAGTTGGGGCACTAAATATTTAATTATAATATTAAGTGAAGAGATACGTTTTTAGAGACCTACAAAAGTTTAAGATATTGGATTCAGAATGTAACTCAATCAACAATATATTCGAGGCCTATGCTGTGACCACAGAAAAGGCATATCCTCCAAATCTGATCCTCTGGAACTTAGGTACAGTTAATAAATAGGTGGAGGCAGAAAGTAGCAGTCTGGGAGGGTAGTACTTTTTAAACATACTGGACATATATTTGTTACAGGATATTGGATAGAAGGCCTTGTGGTACAAGCAGAGGGCTTAAACCAGCATCTCTTCTGTACAGGGACGTTTTCTAAGTTGAGTGAAAAAGCTGTCAAATTTTCGAATACCAAATTTCAATCTGGCAGCAGCGTTCTGTATGAATAGGCATGGAGGCTGGCATATAGAGTGCATTACAATGACCACGCCTGCTAATAATGCAGGGTTATATTAACAACAGCCATGAGTTTTGAGAAATAAATGGTAAAAACGTGTGTAACTCTTTCAATATTAAAAAACAAAATGGTCGTTAGCTTCCTTTATGAGGTTCAAATGACAGTTTATTGTCAAACAGGACACCAGGTTGCGGGGGACATCTGTCAGTTTAGGACAGGACTCTAATGTCTGAGGCCACCATGAATAGCACCAGTCTGAAGGACTGCCAATACCAGCACCCCAGTTTTGTCTGAATTTAACCGTAGGAAATTGCTATTTTCCAACTGGCCACCTTCACCAGGCAGCTTTTGAACGGGCCCTGTTGTTGGCTAAGATTGCCTACCATTCGAGTGGTAACGTGGGTATCATCTGCATAGCTTTAAAACTGAAACCCAACAAACAATCAGGTCTGCCAGTGGGGCAACATATATATTAACAAGCTTCGGTATAGCCAATAGGTCTCGCCTTTGGGACCTTATAAGTGTTTAGCCATGCAACAGTTGCATAACTAAATACTTATAAGGTCCCAAAAGCGAGACCTATTGGCTATGCAAAGCGGCCGTGCGGCCGCGAAAGTGAAAGTAATCACGGTAAAGCGCGGCGCCCGCGCACATGCACTGTAGCTCTAGGCTGGCCTGGTAGCACTTTTTGGAGCCCTCTCAATAAGTCTCGCCAGACCAGCGCATGCGCTGGGTCAGGCGAGACCTAAAAAGGGTAGGGGCAAAAGCAGATCCCTGAGGGACCTCGCAAGATATATCTTTAAAATCAGAGTTGAACAAAGCTATCTTGACAGCCCGTGTCCTATCTTTAAAAAAGGACTCGAACTATCAGAGAGTGTTGTCCTGTAACTAAGAGCACTTAGTGTCTCCAAGAGAAAAGTGTGGAAGACTGTGTCAAAACCTGCTGACAGATCAAGGAGGGCAGAGCCACAGAGCTCCTACCATCCAAGATCAAACAGATATCAGTAGCAGCAGCCGTAAGCACTGTTTCTGTGCTAAATGAAGGTCTGAAACCGTATTGAAATTTATTAAGTCCATTATTTTCTTCAATGTTAGAAGATAACTGAGACTTCGCTCAACTGTCCAAGAGTTTTTTGTTTGATTTACTGGAGTACTAAGAATTAAGGTTTCCTTTTTTAGGAGAGGGGTGACCAGTGATGTTTTACAGAAAAATGGAAGGATGCCACTTGCTAAAGAACTATTACAGATCGTAGTTATTAATGGAGTAAAAGTGGAAGATAATACTTTACACATCTTGTTGGGGATCTAGTGGTGATCTAGAATTAATGTTAACAATTTTGGATGCTACATCATCTTCAGTTATAAGCATGGAGTTCAACCAAGATCTAAAGTGACGGTTTGCACAGTCAAAAGACTCAGCTGTTAAAGTTGGGGGTGTAAAAGATGAGTGTAGAGATCTTTCCTGAAATAACTCAGCTCTCTCTGAACTGAATGTTTGAGCAGGTGGTGTCTTGGGCATATAAGTCTTATCTTTCACAACAGATGTATAGACATAAAAAAGTCCCTTAGTGGGATTTTTTGTAAATAACATTTTATTTTGATAATAATTGCATCTAGTGGCTCTTAGTAATAATTGTTATGCTTTAATTTCTTGTATGTGCACCTCCTTTTCTGTTCCTGGCATACAAACATTTCCATGCCCTCTCTCATGTTTTTACATTTTCTTTTAGCTAACACCAGTCGAATGAGAATGCCAAGGGGCTGATGGGTCTTTCTGATGCACACAGCCAATTTTTAGAGATAAAACCTCAACTAGAGCATTATATATTTCTTGACAGAATTTAACTTTCTCGCTATCTAGTTTTGACCAGGAACTATAAAGAGCTTTTATGGGCAATTGAGTGGGAGGCTTGTTCTTCCCCATAAGCAAGTGAAAGAAAATAACAATCTGCTCTGTCTACAGAACTTCTCCAATGGAATCAGTTGTTAAAAGCTGTGTTTTGGCTTGTGGGCAAAGACGTCAAAGTGGTAAGAGACCGAAGGGTTGGTTATTCTGCAGCTTGATTTGAATCAACATTTCCTGGGTTTCAAAAAAAATGCTGACGTGCCAACTCAAAACTATTGCAACTGACTGCCCCTGGCCATCAAGCCAGAATTCATAACTGTCTGCAAGCAAGGATCGGAGTAACTAGCAACACCTTAGAGAAAAAGCTTAAAAAACAGAGTAAAGGCCTTACCAGCACAACTAAGGTGTGAGTACATACTTTGAGACCCACTGCCAGTTGGTGGTGACACATCTTTACCTAACGGTTTGAGAGCACCTGGACATCCCCAGGTGCAGAACACAACCATACCTGACATTTCTGCACTGAGGCGAAAGTGAAAGCATAACTTGGTTGTTTACTGTTGATTTTTATATAAAAAACACAGTAATAGTTGATGAAGCAGAAATCACATTTTATTAGTAGGGGTGTATTATAATCACACGTGTAGAGTGCACCCACATATAATCCTTTGTTGTACTAACATGAAGTGTTAGAATTTTGAATTGTATTAATATAAAACGTGATGTGCTTAGGCCATTTAAAAGTAACAAGGATAATTAATGTTGAAAGTGAATGTAACTAGCAGAAACTATTAACGTGAAGAATTTGTGTTACGAAACTGACAGTTATTCATGTACATAACAAAAAGGTAAAGGGATAAGGGACGGTTGGTACAGGTAGTAGTGAGGGGGATATTCCTTTATAGGAAGTGAAACCCTCACACACCCATGCGGATGTCATGCTTCATCATTGGGCTTTTTGCTCCTCGTGGGGCTGGCACAGCAATGTCCAATGGACCCTGCGAGAGGGCTATTTATCGGAGATCTTTTTGTATAAAACAGCCGTTATGATGTGCGCATGTGTGTGGAGCTGATAAGTGGATGTGCAAGTGGTCTAAGAGTACCTAAAGGGTATTCAATTATAAATTTATTCAGAGATCCCTTCCGTAGAGTGAAAAACAGTAAAAATGTAGACAGTTGGCGCAAAGTTATGAAACGCAACTGCCTGGTATGTGATGTGATACTGTCTGGTATGTGATGTGATAGTTTTAATAGGTCAGGCCAACATGTTTCAAGCTCTAGTGGTCCAGGAGGGATCCACGGTGTTTCTTCAGTACCAGTAGTAGACAAGTGGCCTACCCTGAATTAGGGCGGGTGTCAAAGTGCAGTCATATGCAACATTTCCTAGTAATGAGGCAAATGTCAAGAAAGTACCTGGTGTATGCTCCCTACCGGCTACTGCGGTTAACAATGGTCTAATGCACGGAGTGTTGCATTGGACCTAGTCCTCTCCCTGCCTTCCTGGCAGTCTTAGGCTTAGTCTGTATGTGGACTGGCTCGACTCCTCAAATCAGTCCGATCTCCTTTCCTGAGCAGTCCCATACCACTGGAGAGATGGTGTCTCTCAAATCCAGCGGCAGGTCCTCTACTGTCAGCAGAGGAAACATGGCCTGTGAGACAGAAAAGAAGGTGCTCGAGACTCAGATCTGAAAGAGAACTTACACCAATAAATGAATCTTCCGAGTCTGATCTTAGTTAGTCTGAACAAGCCACAGGAAGTGCAAGGATATCTAAGAGTGCCATGCCTGAGATATTCCTCTCCCGAGTGGACTTATCTGGTTACAAATGCCTGGGAGAGCGAGGACTGACATTTCCATACTGATTTTCGAGCATTTTGCTGAGAGTTCCTAGACTCGAGGATAATGCAATTCTGTCACTGACTGTGCCTTTTCCACTAAGGTTGGGTGGTTTAATGACTCTGATTTTGGAACACATCGAATTTCCGAGCTTCGGAGCTCCACAATCTCCTCAAGAGATTGCAGCATTGAGAACTGAACTGTTACAATGAGTCATTGAGGAGATTGGCTCTGATCTCATTAGGGATGTAAATTGAACTTTGGACTGTAAATAAGTTGCTTGAAAGATGATAACATAGGCCTGAGTGGAAAAAGAATATAATAGGGATTTTCCATCCAGAAGAAGTAAGAGGGCTAGAGAAGACTTACAAGCTGTGTAAATATTGTGCAAAGACTGTTAAAAGAACTTTCTGAAATTTAGGAAAAGGTTGCTCAAAGAACTTTTTAGCACATGAATAAAAGGTGGACAAAGAGATTCTGTGCAATTGATCGTCTTACAACTGCAAACCGAGCCACTTTGAAAATGTAGTTTCGAAATTTGAATCCTAGGCACAAATATATTATCGGTACACTTATTGTAGGAGTAATTATAGTAATACCTGTAGTAATTACCAAGTCAATTTTAGGCGCACACGAGATTTAGGTACATGGAGTAGCTATACATAGGACACCCACACCTACCACTGCTGCCTCTAAAGAGGGTGTACTAGGATCTGATAAAGGCTTAATGGACCAAACTAGTCACTTTCTGCATGTAGATTTGTCTAAAGGTGATTGTCCGCTGAATGCGTATGCTAAGTTGCTTTACAAATATGTAAATACTATTGATGTGAGAGATTGTTATGTGTGCATGCAATTGTCTTATTCGGTCGTGGAAGTGATTAGATACCATCACTTACCCTTGACATACTGCATTAGGTGTAGTCTGCTCATTAGCATGTTTTATGGAAAAGGTCATTACGAGTACTACTTCTCAAATTATGATGTGGTACTCTCAGAGATACCTGTTTACAAACATTTGAACATTAGATACTGCTTATGCACATAGACATAATTTAACCTACACTAACAGACATAGAAAATAATGTTGTAGATCAGGTAGAAGATAGACATAGGGGATTAATTGTAAAACTTAACAATAGGGAAGGAAAATTTGAATGGACCAAGGAGGAGTGAGCTCACAAGGCTAAGGGAAGTTATGGTCCTATAGCTCTTGATTGGGAACAATGAGGCAAGTTATGCATACGACAAGTGCAGAGTCGTTATGAGACTATATTTGAGGGACAGAGTGTGTGTGACCATATCTTTCTAATCGATGGTCCTTGGAAGACTTATCTACATGAAGCAGTGCAAGTGGTGCAAGGAGTATATTTTGTGTGTGGAAAGAATGCATATGTTCGGCTTCAGAACAATTGATATGGTACTTTCTATGTGGCAGCTGTGTTTCCAAATACATACCATGTGGCAGATTTGGAAGGAAAATTGAGCCTTAGAGAAAAACATGGACTGAGTGCTGGTGAAATTGTGGGAGATATATTTGGTCAATGATGCCTAGTTTGGATGTGGTGCTGAACGATATCAAGATCAGGAAGTTGTTTACCATCGTGGATAAGTTGTCTGTCAACTCAGCTCAGTCAGTTACTACTCATAGATGGGGAGATGGTTTCGATAACGGCAATGATGATGCAAAACCGTCTTGCATTAGACTTGTAATTAGCAAAAGAAGGCGGAGTCTGTCGGATGCTAAAGGTTTAACAGTGTTGTACTTATATCCCTGATAAGAGTAAAGATCTGAGGGGATATATAAGTAACATCACTGAGATACATCATGAGATACATGATCTGGCAAGTGAGGGAGTCTGGGATAAGATTGGAAAGGTATTCAGAGCAGTTGTAATTTGGTTTGCTAACCTAGGAAATGGAATTCTTGGATGTATTTTCAAGCCAATCATAATTGTTGTAGTTTGTGTTATAATCTTCATAGGTATGATAGGAGCATACAAATGGCACAAGGCGAGGCAAATGTAGAATTCCTTAAGAGAGAGGGAGAGAGAGAGAGAGAAGGGTGGAAAGACTGCAGGACAGTCATTATGAGAATTTGAAGCGGTTGGAGGAGTTCAGACGAGGAGACTAGCTACGACATCTGTTTGGATCGGCCTACTCTACAGGGATTTTAGAGTGTTTTGTGATGACTTAATGTCATCAGAGGGGGGAACTAACGTAGCAGAAATCACATATCATTTGTATGGGTGCATTGTAATCACACGTGCAGAGAGCAGCCATATATAATCCTACTTTGTATTAACATGAAGTGTTAGAATTTTTAATTGTATTAATATGAAACATGATGTGCTTAGGCCATTGAAAAGTAACATGGAGAATTAATGTAGAAAGTGACAGTAACTAGCAGAAAAAAATAACGTGAAAAATTTGTGTTGTGGAACTGACAATTATTCATGTACTACATCTGGCTATTTATTATGTCGTTTTACATTTAGGTGAATGCATTAATTGAATGTGCCTTAAAAGCTCATATGTTGTTTTCTTGTTAGCTGAATTTCGTATTCCTGAAATGCAGTTCCCCTGAATCTCTCGCTTTAGAATTAACAAGTCGATTTTCATGTGTGCTGTGGAATTTGTTCTTTTTCACGTTTTGTGTTACAGGTGAAAGAGGCACTATCGTTAGCTAGAATGATGACTTTGTTTTACTAGTCGGGCAAGGAGGGAAGAAGTTACAATTGTGTGGCTTGAGTCGATAAAGGAAGATTGTTGTGCTTAACACAGGAGAAGGCCTGGGAACCAAGGACAAAATGTTGCAATGGAAGAACACAGCTGTCTCATGGCAAACTACCTTTTGGATTTTACCCAGAGCAGATGGCGTGATGTGCAATGAATCTTGGGAAAGTTACTTGCAACAATGTGGTAATGGAATTAGGGCGAGGGCCCCACTCCTTCTTTGCCTTCGGAAAGAGAGCATCTTTGAACAAGTCTTGGTAACTTCATGCTACATGACCCAATGATGGTGGAGAGACTTCTTAGGAAGACCCACATGCTTACACGTTTTATCCTTTTTTACTGAGGATGCTTAAGTAGGATGTCACTTTAGCAGTAGTGTAGGGATAGATTAATGCTTGTTATTCATGGAAACAGGGAAATTTGGACTCATGCTTTCTGATCCTCTGCATTCTGCTTCTTGAAATATTTGTATTATTCATGCTACATAGGGAACGAATTAGAACAGGCCCTAAACATCTGTCCTTCTCTATTGGTCACTGTTAATGATGATGCAGTCTACCAGTTTGAAAAATGGATCCAAACAGCAGTCAATTATGTAGCGCCTGGAAAAACTATTAGAACTAGAAGATCTCAGGGAACCTCGCCATGGTATGGACCAAATCTTAAAAACATAAAGGCCAAATGTAGCCGAATTGAACAAACATGGAGATCGGATTATAGTAAGGAGTACAAAATGGCATCTAAGTTAGCCTTAGAAGAATACAAAGAGGCCATTATAAAAGCTAAATCTGCATATTTCACAGTAATAATTGAGGCGGCTTCTCTAGGGAGCTATTTAAATCTATCCAGCTACTATCGAAGCCGCAGCAGACTGATCAGTTTAAGCCCGACCTAGCCTCCTGTAATAAACTGGCTAATTTCTTCCAGACTAAGGTACAATTGATCTACAGTGACCTACTGAATACAGCCTGTGTCGCGGATGACTGTAACAGGCCATCACTGGAGGAGAAGGCATCTCAGTGCCAACTAACCAGTTTTCGGTCCTTCACTCACGAGGAAGTGAACAATATCCTTCTTACCATTCAAGCAGGATCACCTAATGATCCTTGTCCACCCGCCATTATGAACCTGGTCTCTGGGAAGATTAGTTTACATCTTGCTCCATTGTTAAACAAAGTGTTAGAGACAGGGATTTATCCTTGTGCCTGGAAAAAAGTGTGTATCAGGCCGATTCTAAAAAACCCTGCCCTGGACCCTACCGAGGCAAAATATTATCGACCTATTTCATGCCTGCCAATAGCAGCCAAAATCCTTGAAAAATCAGTCAACAGGGAGTTAACCCAATACCTAGACTCCAATAATCTGCTGGACACAAGTCAGCATGGATTTCGGTCATGTCACTCTACTGAGACTGCCTTGATTATGGTAACGGAGGAGGTCCGCAGACAGGTGGACGGGGGAGGCAGAGCTGTTCTTATCCTCTTAGACCTATCAGCAGCATTCGACACTGTAAATCTTACGGTGTTAGTGCGGTGGCTGAAGGCTATAGGGATTGAGAACACAGCTCTGACCTTTCTCTCTTGTTTTCTAGCCGGTAGGGAGCAAAACATATACTGGGAAAATCTACAATCTAACAAATTTCATCTTCCATACGGAGTGTTACTCCACTGGCCAGACCCATCAGAGAGCATGGCTTTATTCTGGTCACTTATGCGGATGATTTTCAGCTTATCATTTCCGTATCTAAACAGCCAGAGACCACCGCCATTAGCTTTTATGCCTGCGTGACGGAAATCATGAGCTGGATAAGTCAACATTTTCTTAAGATCAGCACTGATAAAACAGAGGTAGTGGAGTTCAGCAAGGGCCGAGCCCTGTGGAATCAAATCTGGTGGCCGACTGACGCTGGTGAATGTCCTCGTCCAACAACTAAGGCCAAGAAACTAGGAGTGATCTTTCATGACAAGCTTAACTTCGCAGCTCAGATCAATCGTCTAACTTCCACCTGTTTCTTCTTACTGAAGACCTTACGGAAGATTTGCCCATTTATTCCTCAGGAACCCAGGAAGTCCGTGATAGTAGCCCTTACTCTTTCAAAACTAGATTACTGCAATGCACTCTTTATGGGCATTGACAAGGCACAGAGGACGAAACTGCAATCATTCCAAAATGCTGTGGCACGATTGCTATTAAGCATTCCTAAAGGCCATTCCACCTCGGCTGGTGTAAGATCGCTACATTGGCTACCTATCCAGCAACGAGTAGAATTTAAGGCCCTCTGCGTGGTGCACAAGGCACTATATGGAGGTGTATCCGTGGATATCCAGAAACTGTCCTCATGGCACACTCCCACCAGAAATCTTAGATCCACAAATGTGGGCCTCATTCATGTCCCCAAAATTCTTTGAGCAAGATGGGGAGGCAGGAGTCTGTCACATTGTGCAGCTAGACTGTGGAATCAGTTGCCTATCTCGATGAGACTGCAATCCAACAGGCTGCTTTTGAAAAAATTACTAAAATCCTGGTTGTTCGCCACGAACTAAGTCACCGTTGTCAACGGTACAATCCCTTCTTCACACTCTCAGCGCCAAGACGCCACGGTATTCGAGCGCTTTACAAAATGTATCTTATCTTATCTTACGTTGTCTCCATTGGATACACAGATTTGGCTTTACACTAACTCCAATGTATTTTTTACACTCTCACATTGAGGGGTCTTTATGTTCAGTTATTCTTGGTTTTGTAATAAATCAAATTAACCTAACTTAGTTATCTGTGGTTACTATGGGTCCCAGAGGATCATTGTTAATTGATTGGCTTTGAATAGCAAATGTTCTCCCCTCTTTGCCTTCATGCTGCGAAAAAGAACCATCAGATTGTGACTCTTGAATAGGTCCTGATATTATGGGCCCAGCCCTTTCATAGGCATCCAATGGGAAGCTATCGACATGGAATCTGAATACATGATTTACCTGATACAGTATAAAAATCCTGAAAATCCTACATTCCAGGGTAGATCCACATCTTTCACTTCCCAGGTTAAACGTGGCTAAATTGAGTACTATTATTTTAAAATTGCTGGATCCAAGCTATGGCACCTTTAGCCCCTCAGCATTTGGGCAGGACCAAAATTGTTAAGCATAAATGTATGCATTTTCACTAACACATGTAATATGTATGTCTGCAGTAGCACTTGTATGTGCCAAACTTGTATGGAAAACAATGGATTGCGGAAGAGTGGGCGAGTGCCCAGAAAAAAGTGAATCAAGATTATGAGCGGCAGACAATAAGTAGATAGGAATTGTGAAGGGTACTAATGCTCTTTGAAGAGATGTTTCTTCAATTTTTATCTGTTTTGCAGGAGGGGAGTTGGGGTTCCATTGATGATGAGTACATAGTTCTATATCCTGGACACATGAACAGAGAAGGCATGCTTTCTGGTCTTTTCCTCTCTGCATTTCTTCATTTTCTCATATCCAGTGTGGCAGTGTGCTTACCCTGTCCACCTCAAATGGAGAATTTCTAAGACAACTATGTGGGAGAATTACTTTTAATATCCTCGTAGGTAATGCCGCTCAGCTCGGAGATGATGTGGGCCTGTAAAGGAAGCCGATGTAGCGCCTTTATTATTAGGGTATTGTGTTTGAACTTCTTCAAGTTCCTGATGTGATGAGCTATAGTATGTAGATTCCTTTCAAGAGTGCAGACTTAGCAGAAGGAGGTTGTTGAGCAGAGTGTTCACACTGGCCAGATAGCTCAGGACTAAGGCTTGCACCATTGCTTTGAAGTTTATTTTGGGTATGTGAGAAATCGGGCTGAAGGGAAGTTGTCCCCAGCTGGGTGAAATGCTAAATGTTCTAAATTAACCTCTGCTTAACCCACTTCCGGTTTGGCACTAAAACTCTCAGGCTTAACTTAGAAGCAATGAGTAAGGTATTTATGTTTTACTCCAAAAGCAATGAAGTGAAAACGAGAAAAGTCCCACACCAATATAGAAAAATAGACTACATCTTAATAAATTATTTGAATCCAAAACAACAAAAAATCCAATCAGTAGAACCAGGTCTATGATTTTTAAAAGTTTTTAGTAAAAACTAGCGCCTAAAAGATCTACTCGCCAACTGCGGACATCCAGTCGAGCAAGACCGGGTCAAAGTACAAAAATATGGCCGATCACAATACAGCGCAGGTTGGATACAAGAAGAAGATTGAACCCAGTTGGCGCATACCTTTGGATTTAGACATTTTGGAGAAAAAGTTCAGAGAAAGTGAAGTTTAGTGGGGCAAGGCTGCAGGCGGTGTCTGAGGTGGGATTGTTGTTGTCGGGTAGCCACTAGACGAAGACACAGCAAAAATCTTCACGATCAGACTTAGTCACTTTTTGGAAAGTTTAAAATCTCCAGCGGGACGAGGCAGGAGGCTGTAGTCAACGAGAGTTCCAGGAGGACTGATACCCCTTTGGAGAAGGAAAATTGAGCAGGATTTGTTGCTGCAGAGAAGAACGTAGCGGAAGCTGTGCAAAGTCAGGCCAACTAATGATGCCCTTTGGGCAGATAAACGAGCAGGCAGGTCCTGGTCTTCTTTTGGTTCTCGAGGCAGTTTTTAGACAAAATGTTTCTAAGTGCCAAGTTTTGAATTTTAGCTTTTTGAGCACCTTTAGCACCACCACCAAGGCTCCAAGACTGGAGGGGCACCACTTAGGGCTTAGAACTCACTCTGGCTGGGTCCAGGTGCAGGTTCAAGATGGCACGAGCCTGTTATGTCACTGTGGCTCTGAACAGGAGGCCTGAAAACTAGCCCTAGGAGTCACTCTGGTAGTCCTGGTTCAGGTGAAGAAGCAGGGCTCAAGTGAAAGGCCAGGCCCCTGAGGGTTCAAGGCAGGCTCAAGGCAGCAAAGCAGTCATTCCAGGTGAAGTTAAGCAGTCTTGTGGGGCTACACAGCAGGCCACAGAAGCAGTCAGTCCACTAAGAGTCCTTCTACAGGTGCAGACAGTAAAGTGAAGAGTGGGTCTGAGGGTTCTATTTTTATGCCTGGTGACTTCTTTGAAGTAGGAGCAGTTTCTAGAGGGTTCTCTATGAAGTGCTTGTAATTTCCTGACTCCCGTGCCCTGGCTCCAGGGTGGTTGCAGGGACAATGCAATGGTGACAAGCTGTTTGTGTGAAGACAGATCATAGCCAATTCAGTTGCAAGTAGGGCTGTGCCCAGCTCTGCTCCCTCCCATCCTGCCAGCCGATGGCTCATTGAGGCACTCCTAATCCCACTATTGTGTGACTGTTGAGAGGAATTCACAAAGTCTAACTGCCAAGTACAGTACACCTAGTCACGTGAACTAGGACAGGCTGCAGGTACCAAATGGCACAAATTGTCCACAAGGAGCATAAGAGGGACTACACCAATCAGGTCGCCCTCCACTCAAAAGTTTGATCCAACAAAAAGACCTGACTGTTTAGGACATATTTACATTTCTTAGGAACCAGAGGGGGATTCTCCAAGTGTCTCCACCCATCCGCTGGCTTTAAATACTTGCCAGTCGTATCCGGTCCTTAAAGTCCTTCATAATTTTTTTTTTAATCCAAAATGCACAGTTACCAGTCCACCCTCAGTAGAAGCATCCCCTTTCCGTTAAAAGGTGTGTGAAAAAAAATGTGTGAACGAAGACAGAACCTCACGTAAGCGTCATCAGAGGAGCTGCTGATAGCTACTCACCAGTTTGCCCAAGTTTCTCATCATCGATAACTTTCTTATACGTAAAAAGAAAAGAAAAAGTGTCAAGTGCAAAGTATACCAAGTGAAAAAATGAGTAATGTAAAGTATGCACAAAAAACATCTTGTGTCAAAAAGGAGGACCCTGTATTGTGAGGAGTAACTACTTCTCTCCAGATAAAAATAGAGTTATAACTCACAAGTCTTAATTTTATTCCCTGGTGTGAACCTTCTAAAATTTATAACCAAACTGCATGTTTCAGACCACTTTAAGATGGGCCAACATTTTTCATTGCCAACCTTCTTTACTGCAATTTCTTCAGGGCTCGGGCCAGACTTGACCTCACTGCATCTCAATATTTAACCATCGGTGACTGGTAAACAAAGGACAACACACATATTTAAAACTACCAACCATTCAGGGCATCCAACATCACATCTATTGATAAACATCATAACGGTAGTATATATGAAACAAGATTCATAATATCTTTAGCAGGTGGTAGCCATCAAAATTCATACCGGCTCCCCATAATGTTGAAAGGGTGTCCTTCACTCCTAAGACCCCTTGCGGCACAGTCCGTTGCCATTTGTATACCTGCGAATATATGCACATATGTTTCCAACTTTTCTCAGCTTGTAATGATGAAAAACCATCTAAATTAAATTAAATGTTAACGGCAACACCGTGGTCAACTTCCTTCTCATAGGCTTCTCAAAATGCGCCAGGTCATAAATCAGTCATCACTTGGTACGGTTACAAACATCCATTTTCGGAGCGCCCCCCCCACCCCCAGTCCCCAGTGGCCATCATTTTTAAATACAGCGGATGCTGAATTCACCCCCCAGCCTTCAACTACATAACCAATACAGTACAATCCAGATCCAATTGTACTTTTACTATCATGTGCATTGTTTTTGTGGGGTCTTATCTGCCATGGCCTTTATATTTTCACATTTATCTGTTAAACTGCCGACAAGAGTGAATGCCTTGAAGCATGTACATTCTTATTACACAAATATTAATCGAAGAAATAGATACAGTTTATGTCTACAACTTAATTCCGTAGACAAACTACACATTTCACCTTATAGTGTTAGGCCAGCACAGGATTCACATATATTTATTTACAAATCTAATACAAAATATGTTTTTGTTACAGAATTTTCTGTGATTATTAGAGTCTTACTAACCATATTTTTAAAAATCATCAACTCATTCTTGAAATGTAGTTCTTGCATTGTCCTATTCACCTGCTTCAGAATGATGCTGCAAAAGATGGGGGTTGTTTGTGTAAACCGGGGAGCCACAATGGCGGGCGTGGCAATGACTACAATGCTTTCAAAACATCAAACACTTGTTTTTCCTTAGGACTGACATTTATTTGTTTGGCTTCTATTGTAACCATGGGTAAGGATTACAAGAAGAACATAAACAAACGCACCTAAACATCAATGGCATTGTCCTGAAAACTGAATTATTAAAAACGTGGTTTGATGGTACAGATGCACTAGACCTGTACATTAGCACGGTCGCCATCTGGCTGTAGTTGTAGTACCTAAACACAGAGCACAAGGAAGCTGTCAACAGCAGGTATAACATGCTAACATTTTCATTTTCACCTCTCCTAATTTTTGGAATACCATCATTGTTATTTTTTTTTTTAAGTTTCAATTTCTATATATTTCTCAATCTTCCCTCCCGTTTGCGGGTCAAATCAGAAATGATTGGTGGCTCTAGTTGTTCTGCATTTGGTTAGACTAAGTGAATTACTGTCACTAGTTCACCAGCTGCAGTTGCATTCTTCCCACTGGAAGCACGAGTTTAAAGTCAAACCTTTAACTTGTGAATTGCAGGAACATGGATGAAGGTATATATGTATGGTATTTCTATTTCGTGAAGCTAGTCAAAAAGCAACGGACCCCTGTACATGGTCAAGCATAAAGTCAGTGAGTAACAGGAAAGGTAACACGGTTGCATATGGGTAATGCAATGTGATTCTTTGTTTTTGTAAACCATTTTTATTGATTTTGCAGCATCATTAATCGGTCTTACCATATACTTTACATCATTATGCTGACACTTGAATTTAAAACTTAACAAATCATTCCCCTTTCTCGTGCCCTCTCCCCTCCCTCCCAGGCGAAAAGTTCAGTAGTGGGGAAATAGCAGACGTATTATGTTAGGGAATTGAGGTGTAGGTAAACATATATACAAAATGATTTTCTTGTATCACCCATGACATTCCCCGACCAATTCTTAATTGTATGGTGTGAATGTATCTATGTCAATTTATCTTAATCAGGGGTATCCTCATGGACAGGTGTGTTTCCCTGGTTGTTTAAATCCAACATCTGCCTCCATCTCTCCTAACCTGTTTCATTCTAACTTCTTCAGCAGTGGCCTATTCCATCATATCCCGCAACCATTACCCATGACTCGGCAGGAATGTGTTTAGCCATTTGATGGCTATACGGTCCTTAGCCAATATTAGTCCTAAGTTCAGGAATTTATGACTACCTTTTTTGTTGGCTGGGGCTGAGAGTAGGCCCAATAGCGTCTCGCGTGTAGTAACCTCAAATTCCCATTCGGTTGCTTCCTTGAGTGTTTTTATTATCTTTTCCCAGTACGGCTTTATACGGGCACAACCCCAGATCACATGCAGAAAATCTGCCCCAGGGGTCCTGCACCGTGTGCATTCATCTGATCTGGTAGGATAGATATTATGTCGGATCTTAGGGGTGGGATAAAGTTAATGAGCAAAAAGTAATTTAATTAATTTAAATCAGGCATTTGAGCAAATTGTAGTGTTTTCTCATGGATTTTCTGCCAGTCTCGTAGGATGATGGTCTCTCCAATACTTTCCTCCCATTTGGAATACTTTCCTCCCATTTGGAGTGTGCCTTTGGAGTAACCCCTGGTCCATCCTCCCGTATAGTCCTGTATAGATGAGTAATGAGTTTCCGACACCCTGTCATACCTACTAACCTAGTTAATGTCTGGGAGGGGAAGGGTTTCTCTGGGAAGTTTGGCCAGAGTTCTTTTATTGTATTGCAAGTATTAGGCTGTGCTCAGAGTAAATGAGTCAATGGCATCTTTTTTGGTGATATATTGGCCACCCAAGTATAGATCTCCTAAGACTTCGCAACCCCCGTTTTTCCATTTATTCATGGACATAGTATTCTCCATATCTTTGAAGGGTTTGAGTACCCGTATTGGGATGTCTCGTCTGGATGTGGCTCTGTGAAGGACTGTTGTTACAACTCGTTCCCATATACGACCAATTAACTTAACCAGGTGTGGGTAGTTGTCAGGAACGCGTGATCCCATTATAAGAAGTTCTGGTAAGTCATCACAGCCAGTCAGGCCTCGCATCAGCCTTTTCTCCCAGTTATCTCCCTCATCAAACCAGTGGACTGCGTGCTGTAAGGTTGCAGCCATATAGTAAAATTCTAAGCTTGGGAGTTCAACAGCCCCTCTATCCCATGGTTGTTGCAGCATCCGTAAATTGATTCTTTTCCACTTTGTGGACCATAAAAGGTCTACCATGAGACTATCTATCTCATGAAAATATCCTCAGGGATTTCATACAATGAACTCTGTATAACATACAAGCAGAGGGGTACAATCACCATTTTAACCAGTGATGACCTCCCCATTAGTGTTAGTGGGGGATCTTTCCAGAGTTGGACTGAAGCATGTAACCTCATTAGGACTCTTCCTATATTTAAGTCTAGGAATCTCTGCCTTTCCGTAGCTATCCTGATACCCAGGTAGCGAATCCCTTCCAAACAGCAGGGCAGGAAGTGTTGCAGGAGCAATTTGGGGTCTAGATTCGCAAGTGTCCCGAGCGGCATAATTTGTTGTCTTTTTGGCATTCACCATTAAGCCAGAGGCAGCCGCGAAATCAGATAATGCTGCCTGTAGTACCGGTAGTGCCCTATCCAGTTCTTGTAGGTACACCAGCACATCATCGGCGTAGAGTTAGATGATGTGGACAGTTCCCCCAATCATGTTTCCCCAATGCTTTAACCTGTTTCGGAGTAGCACTGCTAGCGGTTCCATCGCCAACGAGAACAGCAAGGGGGATAGAGGGCATCCATGCCTCGTACCTCGGCATAATGGAAAGGTCTCCAAAACATGTTTACCTGCATGAATCCAGGCAGTCGGTGCAGTGTGTAGGATTTGTACCCATCTGATATATTTGGGCACAAACCCCAGTTTTCCCATGACCTGCCAAAGGTAATCCCACCCTACCGAATCAAAGGCTTGTTCAATGTCAAGGAATGCGAGTGCATATGGACCAGTGTGAATATCAGGGACCTGTAGGATATGAAAAAGTCTACAAAGGTTCAACATCGTGTTCCTTGGAATAAATCTGCATTGATCTTCATGTATAAGGGTGGGTAAGATAGGGAGGAGTTGAGATGCCAACAGTCCACTTAATATTTTGGTATCGACATTAAACATCAAGAGAGGTTTATAGGACTTCACCTCATCCACAGGCTTACCTGGTTTGGGTATCAACACCACAGTTGCCTCCAACATTGTGTCTGGGAGGTGCCCCACCCTCTAAGCCTCATTATATAAATCCAATAGTATATCTGTAAGAATACCTGCAGATTTATGATAGTATTCGGCTGGTAAGCCATCACCACCCGAGCTCTTCGCTGTCTTTTGGTGTTTCAATCTCACCCCCCGTCAAATCTGCTTCGAGTATGGTCCTATCCTCCGCAGTCAGGCAAGGTAATTCAAGTTCAGCAAAATAATCTTCCACTACAGAGTTTTATGCTGTTGGATCTAGCGCATAGATGTTGGTACGGTGTAGTCGTATTAACGCATTATGGCCACCTGTGAAGTGTGCAGTGTGCCCCTACTGCCTCACCAGTCTGGACAATAGTGCCCTGGTCTTGACCAGCACCCCTTGTAGACGTTGTCTGTGAGCTGTATAAGTATGTTTTTCGAGCCTGTGCCAGTCGTCAAGTACTGTGCTACGCAAACTGTGCCACTCCTCTAATCTGGTGGGTTGGGTTGGGAGCATCTTTTCTATCTCCAGCAGTTTGGACTCATTGCGGTTCAGATCCCACTCCATTTTCTTCCTTAGCCCATTGGATGTATTCATACACACTCCCCTCATACGTGTGTCTCGTGGAGAAAGGTTACAGTTATATGATATCTTTTAAGGTCTGCATGTACTCTCTACCATTTTTTGGGCTGTGCTAGTCCTCTAGCATTCCATGTTATGAACTTGATTGTCCTTTCCATGTTATTGTTTGTACCTATCAGGGCTGATCAATTTTTTGACAAAGTTCAGCGGGTCGCTTCATTCCAACCAACGTTTTCTCCTTTCACCTGTGTGTCCCATCCCCCTTGGTGTAGTAAGTAACTAGTAACCGCCTGTACCCTCAACTCACCCCACCCACTGGGCAGTACCACCAACCCGTCCCGCCTTGCGATAAGTGACACTGAGAGCCGCTGGTCCCGCCCCATACCCAATTTTATCCTTATAACTGTAGTAACAACAAGAAAGTGTAACAACTAGTATGCCACATAAAGAGGTTGGTGCACCACGACTAGTGCAAGGAGGTTGTTAGGAGCAAAAAGGGATCACTCCCATCTCCCGCTGCCCTGACGTAGCCATACTACCCAGTATGCTAGCTTAGCATGCTGTGAACTCTAAAACAACACTTTCAAGGACTGATTTTGTTCGTTTCTCCTTTGTACAGTAGCAACTTCCTCCCCAATACAAATATCAGAAGGAGGATTGAATTGTGGCAGTCTGGATTGCAGGAGGTATCTCCCACAGCTGCCATTATCTCAAGATCAATGTGCAATATTAACAACTTCATGCATGGCAAATACACAAGAGTGCCCTTCATTTACCTATTCTATACAGCCCGCAACCCATACAAACCCATTGTACTGGAATAGAGAGATCGATATATTGACATCATCAGTGCTGTCTGAAGAATATACAGGACCTGCTTAGTCTGTCCAAGTGAGAAGCCAGTGCCAACAGTTGAGTGTTAGCTTCAGGTAGTGTCCCATCGGAGCAGACCTCTGTGTTGCCCCGGGTGGCCTGGGAGCTCGGGCCTGTAGATTTCTAGGCTCAACATCTTTGTTACGATGATCTACGATTGGTCATTGTGGTGGATGATGCTTTCAGTTTCCCCGAAGGTTGATAGGGGGGCCCGGGAGAGTGTTAATCCAGTCCGAAGCCTCTGCCGCCAATGTGAAGACTGAACCCTGCTTAGGTGTAACACCCTGAGCTTGGCTGGGAACATCAGGCTATAGCCCTAGTAGCACTCTCAAAGCCTTGCCTTTACTGCCAGAAAAGTTTTCCATTGCTCCTGGTTTTTCAGGGTATAATCTCGGAACACAGAGATTGGGTGACCCTCAAAATTGGGCATACCTTTCACCCGCACACATTGTAATATTGCGTCTCTGTCTTTATAATTGAACACCCGTGAAATTATAGCCCTTGGCGGCACTCCAGGGCAGAGGGGCTGTGCCAAAGCCCTGTGAGCACGTTCCATCATAAATAATTTAGATAATGGTTGCAGGCGCATGATTTTACTGATCCGCTCTTCTAGAAACAGTTCTGCAGTCTGTCCCTCTGATTTTTCAGGGAACTTGACAAAGCGGAGGTTGTTCCTCCGGGAACGTCCTTCCACATCCTCCACTAGATCCTCAAAGAGGATGGTCAATTTTTACAGTGATGATACTGTGTCATGAGGGTTACCATTTCAGACTGTAGATCCACCAAATCTATCTTGGTGACCAGTTCTGTATGCATAGTTTGTATGGCTGCCATGAGATCAGATAGTGTTTGGTGAGCACTCAGCCAATTCAGTATGTAGTTCTCCGGCATTTCCCACTGGTGCAAGCATTTGGGTATAGTTATCTATTTTGTTGGATTGGCTGGTTTTGGTGATCTTATCTTTTCCCATGGTGGCACTGTTGTTTGGTGGTGGCTGGGCTCACATCCAACCAGGTATTATGCAGTTTGTCCCTTAAGTATAGTTCTTTGGGTGATACTTGATTTTTCGGTATGCCTTTGCCACCACCGGGGGTACAGAAAATCTATTTGGCTAGGATAATTTATTTGGGGGCATTCACGTGAGTCAACTTTACAGATCCCCAACAAGTGCAGATCAGCGAGATTCAAACGTATATCCCCAAAGCATGAACGTTTGTTGTTCCTGTTGCAGGATTCTCCTGGGTGCGTCACAGGCCACTTAACATCCAGTTGGCCTGAAAGGAATCACGGT
This sequence comes from Triturus cristatus, assembly GCF_964204655.1. NCBI lineage: Eukaryota > Metazoa > Chordata > Amphibia > Caudata > Salamandridae > Triturus > Triturus cristatus. The sequence goes on from NC_140582.1 coordinate 971,532,859, forward strand.
CATCAGGTGTCTCAGGCAAGGCCCAGCCACCTCAGGCCAGCAGGGAGCGGTGCCCCCTACAGGTTGCTGCATTGGTGCTCCACCTCCCGTTTCTGCAGCTTCTCAGTCTTTCAGTGCACACAGGGCCCGAGGGTGGGGAAGAAGCCCCCACCCTCCTGGTTCCAATGATCTGCAAGTGGCCCCACGCTGGGCCCGTAGAACACCGACCCCGCGCTCCCCCTCCAAGCCTGATAGAGCGTGGAGTCAGTGCCCAGTGCCCCCTCCGCTCACCTCGTGCCTCGCCGGTCACAGCCCTGCCGTCTTGTGCCGTTGGTGGTCAGGCGTCAACCCACTCTGTGGGTCCAAAGGTGAAGGCCCACAGCCCACACTGTTCACCCGCTGATCGACACGGCTCCATCTGGGGCTCATGCATCGCCAGTGGGTCTGCCTCGCAGGATACCAAGGATCCGCTCCTGCCTGGCACCACCACAGCAGTGTACCTTCCGTTCTCTGTCTACTCCCGGGGTGGTAGCCAGCAATGCCCACGGGTAGAGCGACCTTCGGCTCGGTCCAAGCGATCCTACGAGGCAGGATTGCAACCTCTCAGGCTCGCCCTCACAGATCACCCGTGGGTCACCTGGCAACCACCCCCCTGGGGAATCTCACACCCAAGAGCTGCTGTCCGAGCCATGCTCACCTAGGAACACAGGTAGGCCCAATCTCTTTCTCGGCTGCAGTTTGTCTTCTCACATGAGTAAAGTGGCTGTCGGAGCCCGGCAGGACCGTCTCGACTGCACTCTAGGCTCAGGGGGGAGGGGAAGACGTCTGTCTGATGTTGCTGTTTGCAGCAGGATGTTGATGGATTATTGGGGCACGATCAGAGCTCTCTCAAGTTGCGTCCACCATCTTGGACTTCCAATCCACGCCCCCAGTAATCTATTGTGATTTATTGTTTTATAAAGAGGTGAATCTACAGCTCTTTCCTGAATTGGAACGGAGTTGAGACAGTCCTGATGGGTATGTGTATTGTTCTAGATCCAGGAAGCATAAATTGGAGAGGCCTGCTGTCTTGTTTTTTCTTTTTCCATTTTTTATTCTGCATTCTGATCGTGTCCAGGCTGCATGGGCTGAGATCCACCAGAGATGGCGAGTTTGTCTGCAAGATAAGTGGAGGTGCTGGTCACAATAGCTTTGTAAGATAGTGCGGGCTGCCAAGTGGAGCCAATGCAGTTCCATCAGGATGGGGTTGAAGTGGTAATATTGCTTCAGGCCCTGAATGCACTGATCAGCAGCATGGCCCTGAGGGCTGGCAGTGTGGAGTATGAGAAGCCATCGAGTAGGGCATTGTCATCATTCAGATGGGAGAGAACAAGGGCTTGAACACCAATCCTGAAGTCAGTTTCTGTAGAAATCGTTTGACTTTCTTTGGTAATAGAGGATTTTTGGAAATGTGTTCTGTGAGGATGAGGTTGGTATCCTGAGGGAATCCAAGAGGCTTGGCCTTCAGTGAAAGTTGAAGTTACCATAATATTGTGGGCAAAATAATGAGGATCAAAATATTGAAAAGGTAAGTGTATACCAGTAAAAATAGATTTAATATCTTTAACTTCACGTCTACTTACAAGGGAAGTTTAGATTTACTATACTTACCTCCACATCCAAATACTAGGGATGTATAGATTTACTATCCGTAACTCTGCATGTACGTATCTTTAAGTGTCTTTTACATGTGGAATTAAGAATAGTAAATTTATACTTATGTTTATACACTTATTTTCTCTATATTTTGGCCCTAGATATTTTACCTTCGATATTATGGCAGGACAATGTATTTTTTTTTGTTGCCCCTATGCCATCAGACACAATGAGCCAAATCCTGAACCGAACTGCTTAAAGTCAGGGGAGGTGGGGGTGGGGGGCGGGGCTCAACCAGTTTACACAAACCTTCCTCCTTGCAAACAAAATCAAGTAGAAAAGCGGACAGTTCTGTCTATAAGATATGCACAGCTCAGACTGGACGTTTGTTCCAAACAAAATCAAGAGGGGTCGTACTATGATTAGCCTCCAATAATTCCAGAGATCGCTCGGCACACGTGATCGCAAAAGCTGCTAAATCTGGGGCTAGACATGATCATATGAACATTGTCTGCCTTTTCCTCACCACACCGATGACAACAAAGGGGGGGCACCTACAGAAAATGTTGCTTGTGTTTTTTAGGGTGAGATACATGTAAAATAATGTTTTTCCTCAGCAGTGCTGATTTAAATGTGGAATTTAGGAGGCATAAAGAAGTCTTCCAAATACCAGGATGCTCCCCTACCGGCTGATAGCCATCCCAAACATGGACTGGGATCTTACATCTTTCATCATCAGACTTCACCAACTCTCAATTCTAAATAGAGATTTCCTTCTTTATTTGCTTAGGATCTTGTAACCTGTCCTCCAATTCCCATCTCTCCCTACTGACCCATCTTTGCCCATACCCCTGCAAATATTTATACCATGACAGACTGCTCTTAGTTTCTACTCTTAACGCCTCCCCCAAAATCACCTTGAAAACTTCCTGCAGCTGCCCCCAGCGATTGATGACAGCTTCAATTAATGGGATACTCAACTTATACAGCATAAATGAGGGCGTACCTAGGGAATTCCAAACTGGGACACACTTTAATATTCTATTCCAAGAATTTTCCTTATGAGATACCAAACTTCCAAGAAAGCCTGCAGCACTTTTAGCCAGACCTTCTTAAAGTTGTTTTGTTCCCCAAACCTCTACAGGAATTCATCCTGCCCAATCAAATTCAACAGCCCCACATAGATTTTACTCCTGCTAAAGTCGTCTGGGCTCACCAGAAGCATTCTGCAGTACCTAAAGTGGAAGGAGAGGTAATAGAGGAACACATCTGTCAATGCCACCCCACCCTTACCCAACTTTCTTCTTAGTTTCCTCCAAGTAAGTCTAGGACTTTTCGAGGCCCAAATAAAGCTCCCCAACCTCCCTTGTATCTTATCCAAGCTACCATTAGAAAAAAAGAGTGGGTTGTTGTCAAACAGGTAGGTCAGCTAAGGGAGGATTGCCATCTTAACTAAATTTGCCCTGCCATAAAGGGTCAAAGGGAGGTACTCCATCTAACTAATAATGCCTCAATCTCCTTTCTCAGAGTATGCTCTGTACCTCTTCTAACTTGTCCTAGACTCAGATACCAGATACCTGATAATTATTTTCATAGCGCACCCCAGTGCTTGCTAAATTACACACCATGACGTCTGTCTTCTCCTTATTTATTGAGTAGCCAGAAATGCTGCCTAATGCTTCAGTTATAACCTCCATGCGTCCTAATGTTTTCCATGGGTCACTCATGTACCAAATGATATTGTCTGCGTAAAGGCCCAACTTAAACATATGGTTCTGAGATTCAAAAGGATCAATTTTCACTTCTTCACTAAAAGCCTGTGCCAAAGATCAAAATGCAACGGGCATAGCGAGCAACCCCGAAGTGTCCCTCTTGAGATGTTAACTTTCCTTGTTAAGCTCCCATTAACCAAAATCTGAGCTGACGGTGCTGTGTAAAGAGCCTTAACTGCAGCAATGAACCCTGAAAGGACTCCAAAAACCTATAGAACCTCCCACAAATAAGCCCAACACACCTTTGCTGCGTCAATAGTAACACTAGCCAATGGGTCTGAATTCACCGTTGCCATATCTAATGCAGATATCAATTGATGTGTCAAATCAAACAGCTGCCTACCTGACATGAAACCCTTCTGATTTGGGTGTACTACATTACCAATAATCAAGGAGAGTCTCCTAGGTAGGATACCAGCGAAAATATTATAATCCTAGTTTAGTAGGGAGATAGGCCTATATGAGCCTGCTTTCTTGGGGTCTTTATTTGACTTCAAAAGTAAAGCTATCAAGGCATCATTTCAGGATGGGGGGATTTCTGAACCACCCACAACAGTACAGTAAACAGTTCCATATCGGAAGACCTCATAAAATTACCCCAGGAGAGCATCTAGATCCGCAGCCTTCCCATTCTGGGATGTATCAATTTGCTAAATGATTTCCTCCTCTGTGATATTCTGGCACTGTGGGTTCTGGCACTAAAACATCTAACTCCCCTGTCATTTCGGCGGCGCTACTCAATGCACGCTCTCTGAAAAAGCACCACGCAGAAGTGTTTGAGCTCCTAGACGATAAAGCTCTGGACTTTCTATTTCTCACAGAGACGTGGCTTGACAATTCCTCCGACCCTATAGTCACTTTGGCCATTCCCTCGGGGTATAAAATCAGCAGATTAGATCGTACTACAGGGAGAGGTGGGGGTTTAGCTGTTATTTTTAAAGAGACGTGGGCGTTGGATAAGTGCTCGCTCAGCACGTGGGTGGGCTGTGAAGTTCTTGACTTTAACCTCCGCTGTTCGGCCCACTTTTCTCTGGGTGGGTCCCTGATCTACCGTCCTCCGGGAGTAGCCCATGCTTTCCTCCAGGCCTGTGTGGAGGCGGTCTCCATGAGAGCTCTACAGTTCTCCCACTATGTGATTCTTGGCGACATCAATATTCATTTCGATCAACATAATTTAAAAGACACACGCGATTTTCTGGACATTTGCCATTCTGCGCAGCTCTCTCAATGGGTCGATCAGGCTACTCATATTGGGGGACATATTCTTGATCCTATCTTTTCCAACTTCCCTATTTCAGTCAAAGCTCCACTCCCTGTCCCCTGGTCGGATCATTTTCTAATCCCCTTCTCATGGGTGGTGACCCCGCCCGTTGTCAGTCCAATGGTCAGCCACAAACCAGCATTCAAGAAGGTTGACCCCCTTCTCTTTGCTAAGGCGCTGGCGGCAAATAGGCCACCTCTGTCACAAGACCTTGACCAGTGTCTTGATGCCTTTTCTAACTGGCTGTTGGGCTCCTGGGCGGCCATTGCCATACCCACCTCGGCTAGACAGTCTAGAGCTTCCCCCTCTAAACCCTGGTTTACGGAGGATCTGCGTCTCCTCAAACAGGGTTGTAAGAAATTGGAGCGCGCCTGGCGTCTTGGTAATTATTGTCCGCTAGCGAAGAAGCAACTCAGGCTAGGTCAAAAGACTTATTATAAAGCGATTTCTTATGCTAAAAGGGCTTTCTTCGCCAGTCGGATTATTCAAGCCAAGAACAACTCGAAAGAAATTTTTTCCATCGTCCAAAGCTTTCTGTCCCCTGTGGCGCAGAGCTGCATCCTACCTGCAACAACTGATTGGTGCGAGACGCTCTCTACTTTCTTTCGAGACAAGATTTTAAAGATACAAAACAGCTTCTCTGCCTCGCTGGCTTCTACTGGGCCTATGGCTCCTTCTGTCTCCTCTCTCTCTGCTCCAGTGATTCTGCCTACTATTCACTCCTTCTCCAACTTTTCCCCGGTGGATCTCCCGGGCACTCTGAGAATTCTTCAGGGTCTGAAGTCCGGTTCTCCGGACGATCCTTGCTCTGCAAGACTCCTGGCTTCGGTAGCAGAAACAGTCAATGAGGAAGTGCATTTTATTATTAATCTATCCTTGCAGGAGGGCAGGGTTCCTAGTTGTTGGAAGCAGGCCAAAATCCTCCCTTTACTGAAGAAATCGACTCTCGATCCTTCAGTGCCAGGAAACTACAGACCCATTTCTCTTCTCCCTAGTCTGTCTAAAGTCTGTGAGAAGATAGTGAACAGACAGTTGTCTGAGTTTGTCGAAAGTGCGAATCTCCTTCATCCTGCACAATCGGGTTTCCGGCCTTCCTTCAGTACGGAAGGTGCTCTTCTGGAAATCTCTGAAGCAATTCGGGACTGTCTAGATGCCGGCGGGAAGGCTGCCCTTGTGCTGCTCGACCTGTCGGCAGCCTTTGATACTGTCCCCCATTCGTTGTTGCTGGACAGACTCTCGAAGATTGGTGTGTCGGGCCCGGTCTGGGACTGGATCAAATCTTTCTTGGATGTCCGCTACCAGCAAGTCTGGTTACCCCCGGCGGCTTCAACACCACTTTTAGTTGGTACAGGTGTTCCCCAGGGCTCGTCCCTTAGCCCCCTCTTGTTCAATATCTATCTTACTCCTCTGGTCTTTTTAGCAGAGGGGCTGGGGGCCAAGGTCATTGCATATGCCGACGATACGCAACTTCTGTTCACCTGGGACAAACAGGGGTCCTCAGTGGCCCGTGTACAGAGGTTTCTCTCCTCGGTCTTTGATTGGATGGCGTCGGCTCATTTAAAATGCAATGAGGACAAATCCGAGGTGTTGATGTTTGGTGACTTCCCCTCTGGATTCAGGGAGGCTATTTGGCCACCTGAGTTCCCACCACCTGTGTCTAACAGCCAGACCGTTAAGAACCTGGGCATTTTTTTCGACAATAACCTTTCCTTTTCTAGCCAGGTTACTCGTCTGACAGGTTGTTGTTTCGGTCTTCTCAAAATTTTGAGAAGATTTCTTCCGTTGCTGCTTCAAGCGGCTAGGGAATCTGTGGTTCGGGCTCTTATTTTGTCCCGCTTGGACTATGCCAATGCCCTCTATGCTGGACTCCCAGCCTATGCTCTCAATAAGCTTCAAGTTACCCAGAATGCGGCTGTCCGCCTGCTGGGGGGGCTGGGTCCCAGACAGAGTGTTCAGGGCTACCGTCGCTCCCTCCACTGGCTTCCGGTCAGAGCCCGGATTGTTTTTAAATCTCTTACCCTTGCACATCGTGCCCTGCACAGTCGGGGGCCAGGATACCTTCAGAAAAGGTTCTCGTTCTACGTGCCGGAGCGTAACTTGAGGTCTTCTTCCCTCAGGCTTATGAAGGTGCCGCGTTTCCAGCGTCATAGACTAGGTGGCGCCTCCCTGGTTTTGTTTGCGGCTCGCGCCTGGAATGAGCTCCCCCTTTCTCTCCCATTGGTTGAAGACTCTGGGGCTTTTAAAAAACTACTTAAAACTTACCTCTTCTCGTAGGGTCGAGTTTTTTATTTTTGTCATCCCTGAATCGCGCCGGGACACTCTTCGAGTATCTGTGCGCGTAATAAAAGTAAATAACATAACATAACATATCCTTCAAATGGTCTTGTTGTTCAGCAATAGACAAACCCGGAAGTTGTATCCCCGCTAATCATTCTCTTACTTCTGTTACCCTGAAAGTACCCCTCTTTAAGTATAGATCCGAAATATTTGATGAAAGCACTCTGCAATCTTATCTGTATCTTCTGACACCTTACTGTCAACATCCACTATCAAGCTCTGTATATAATTCCACGCTCAGTCCACTCTCGCCTTCCAAGCTAACAACTTGCCACTCCTCTCCCATACTCACAACGGGCTAGCTTGCTAGCCTACCATCTTGCTCTAATCCTGTTCTCAATAACCTGGATATAAGCTGCCTGTTTCTCAACCAACCGCCTTTTGAAGTGTTACTTGAGCCTCTGCAGCTTCATCCTGAACCAAAGAGGGCACACCAGCCTGCTCAGGCAATGTTTCAGCCAGAACTGACCCTTCATCTACCTGCAGGGTTGAGTCCACTAGGCCGTTTAAGGGTTGGTATCTATTCTCTGTTGGCATCCAAACAACTCTAAGTTATGATTCTTCCCCTGTATGACACATGAGGAGGATTAAGAAAAATTTATTTGTATCTCCTGTGGTGCATGTGCACAATCCACACCCTGTCTAGATCGATCTCTGGGGAAGTCAGTGCCAGTGGCAACAACCTGATCTGAGGGCCCCTGAATAGACTCCACCATCTGCCCTCCTTTTAACATCTGCTGACCCTCCTTATTTCACACCATGATTTTAAAAAGGAACTGAGGGAGGGAGTAACTTTAGGCTTTCTAGGCTTTGTGAAGAGTAAGTCAAATGGGGATGACTGATGAAACCGATCCCAGGATGCTTGTTTCCTGTTCAGGGAAGACCTGGCTTGCCAGTTCGGGTTGGACTGTTCCCGTGAGGCACAGGACAAGACTGATTTGCATATAGCTGGGTCTGAACTGAGGTGGCGAAGTGAGCTAAAGAATGATGATGGATTCAACCCAGATCTGTGACTGGGGGTCAGTGTCTGAAAAGTTTCAGCTCTCCGTACATCTTCTCTTTGTGTTTGCTGATGCTGTTTCCTGCCAGTAGATCTCCTGGACCCTCCTTTGTATTTTCTGCTGCCACAGTCCTCAAAAACAAATGCAAAAAGAACAATTGATTGACCGAATGCTGAACATTGTCAAACACTCACCCCCAGTACAGATATCTGGACCTAAATCCATTGTTTTCTTGCTTTTGTCGTACTAAGTGACCATGAACCCAGATATGGGTCCATGGTCACTGTGCCACTGGATTCAAGCTAGCCTGGCTGATGAGGGGTGATACCCTGAAACCGGTCCCAGGATGCTTGTTTCCGGTCCAGGGAGGACCTGGCCTGGCAGTTCTGGCTTGACTGTTCTCATGGGGAGCAGGGTCAAGACTGATTTGCAGATGGCTGGGTCTAAACTGGGGTGGTGTAGTGAGAACGATGGATTAAACCCAGATCTGTGATTGGGGATGAATGTTTGATTTGTTCAGCATTACGTACATCATCTGTTCGCTTTGCTACAGTCCTCAAAAACAACACCCTTTAGGCTGGCCTACCACTTCTCAAGGAGCACCTCTCAGTTCCCACAGAGTCAAAGGCTTCACAAAAGCTGCCTTGGTTGAGATTTTTTTACCACACTCTGTTTATATGCAGTGGATGTGCCCTCGCAGCTCAGAGCCTCAACTGGTTATCCCTTGCGCCACTACCCACAACTAAGATCAGATGAGGTGTCCGTTGTCTGCATGCACCTGAAGGGCCCCCTACCTGTGCCACCTCTTCCAGTCCAGCCAAAACATCATTGCCTCCCTTATTCCACCAATGGGAGCCACACGTGAAAACCAATCGAGCGCTCGCCGCCTCCTCATCACACTCTGAACAATGATGGTATTGGGGGGGAGTGGGCCAAAGGCCTTACCCTCCCAGAAATTTAGTGATGGTGGAGTGGGGGATGAGGAGGTGCCCGGCATGAGTACAGAGCATTGTGGTTGTCTCGGAAAAGATTATTGGGATTTGGATTATGATGAGGAGAAGGTGGAAGAAGGTGAGATTGTGGATGATGGTGTGTTTGTGGATTAGGGTGATCATAAGAATGACTGGTGGGCGGCATCTCCCGCAGGTCAAAGGGGATGGGGTGTAACTAATCAGAAAGGCTGTTTTGGTGTTTTGCAGGATGTAGCATCAAGAACAGCGTCTAGTTAAACAAGGAAGAATGTGGCATGAGGACAGACAGCTTTGGCGCGTTCCCAATCTTAAAGCCAGATAAGGAGTCTCACACTGGCAGAGTTGGGGGGGTTGTGGAAGTAGGGGACCAGGCAGCAGGGACTGAGGCGCGGGCGCAGGGTGGGTGCATTTCCAGATTATTGAAGGGTAAGTATGTGCAGTATCAAGGGATGGGTATAGAAGCTGTGGCGGAGTCTGAGGGGGGACAGAGGGGTTGCTTACGAAGTCTCAGGCCATAGAGATGACTACAGGTGGGGAAGTTGGAGATGGAGAAAAAAAGAGAGCCAAGAGGTGAAAGCCCTTAGGGGCGCATTTAATGGCTGCCACTAAAGAGCATATTTGGAAGGGGTAGTATGTGGAACTCTTTAAGTTAGTTGTCGCAAGATACGGGCGAAAGAGGAGGAATATGAACTGTCCCGTAGGCCCAGGGTGCCGGAGAACATCGAAAACTGGACATGCAGCTTTTCATATCTAGGTGAGGGGAAAAAGATCCACATCCCTTACTAATCATATAATAAGCATGTATCGTTCTTGTGCTGTTTCTAGCCCAGAAACAGGGGGAGAAGCCCCTATCCCCCTAGAGTGAAGTAAGATCAGTTCAATGTGTCCGGGCAAGAGTATAGATTTGTTGGTCGATTGGGATAAAATATCCAATTGATGCAAGTAAATCAAATGATAATGGTGAGAAAATTCGTGCTTTTATTTGTCTGTAAGGAAAGAACAAGGATGGCACAGCCAGCAGGCCTAGGGCTTCTTCAGGGCTGAACAAGGGTAGTTTAACGCAAGAGTGCATAACACCGAGTCAAGTGTATGAGGGTGCGGTAGGTGGGAGTAGAGGAGGAAGGGTGAGGAAGTGAAGAGTATTTGAAGGAGACAAGGGAAAAAAGGGAAAAGAGAGAGAACAGAGTTAAAAGTTCGAAAGATGGGCAGGGGTTGTTTACCGAAAATTAAGGTATAGTTGCAAGCAAGAGTATATGTGTGTGGCAATAGACGATAGATATTAGGTGGGGCTATTACAAACCTTAAAGAAAGAAAAGACCTGATTATCAAGGAGGCAGACAAAGGCGGAAACCCGGTCACACTACATATTGATGATTACATCCAAGAGGCGAACCAACAACTTGCCGATAAGTCCTGCTATGAACACCTCACCAAAGATCCAACGAAAGATATACTCAAATCAATCAGCACTATGCTTGACAAATGGTACACATCGGGACTCATATCACAATCAGAAAAAGTGTTCCTATATATTCCATACCCTACTATGCCCACTCTATACCTCCTCCCTAAGATTCACAAGGGAATTCACCCTCCACCAGGAAGACCTATCATAGCAGGTATCAATTCACCGTGCTCTAGACTTGGGGAATATGTTGACAGAAAACTACAAGGATTGATGAAGGAAATACCATCCTTCATCCAAGACACAAAGGACATCCTGGACAAACTTCAAGACATCACCTGGGAACCAGACTTCATATTGGTCTGCATAGACATTGTAAGCTTGTATACTTCTATCCAACATCAGGACGGCCTCAATGCAGTACAATCATCACTATGGACACAATCGGCAAACCTACTTGAAAGTAACAAAATGACCCTGGAAATGCTGAACTTTTGCCTGAAAAACAATGTCTTCAGCTTCAATGGCAAAATATACCGACAAATACGCGGTACGGCCATGGGAGCCAAATTTGCGCCGCCGTACGCCTGTATCCTAATGAGCCATGTGGAGAAATTCTGGTTATGGGACCCTGAATTTTCAGAGTTCACACCCCATATCGTAATATGGCGGCGGTACATAGATGACATTCTATGCATCTGGCAAGGAGATGAAACATCGCTCAAAAGATTCCTGAAGCAACTAGACAAAAACCCCTGGGGAATTAAAACAACCCATACCTTCTCTAAAAAAGAGATCAATTTTCTTGATGTAACACTTTATGTCAAAGACAACACCTTACAAAGCAAACTATATCGGAAAGAAACAGCGGCAAACTCCATTTTACGCGCCGACAGCTTCCACCCACGACATAACATAAGGAACATTCCCAAAGGAGAACTGCTGAGAACACGCAGAAACTGCAGTGAAGACGATGTGTTCAAAACAAAAGGAGAGGAAGTTGTATCCAGACTCACACAACGAGGATATGACCACTCAATGCTACAGAATACACTGACCTCAGTGGCCAAAGTAGAGAGGAAACAGATGTTCAGAAAGAACACCGAAGAAAAAGAAGAAAAAAAGAAGGTCTCTGCAATTCGCTTTGTTACTGACTACAATATCGGCCATCACCAAATCAGACAAAGCCTCAAAAAACATTGGCATCTATTAAAACAAACACCTAACATTAGTCAAGACCTCAAAACATACCCTGAAATCACATTCAGACGTGCACCAAACCTAAAGGACATGCTTTGCAAATCAGAATTTGAAGACAAACGCAATACAGTCACTACTTTCCTAGATAGACCTCCAGGATTTCATACTTGCAAAAATTGCAGCATCTGCAAACTAAGCTGCAGTAAAACCAAAAGAGTACCAATAACACAAGGGAGGGAATTCGTCATAAAAGAATGGATTGATTGTAATAGCAAATTCTGTATTTACGTGATAATCTGCCCCTGCAACCTCCCATACATTGGCAGCACAATCAGACCATTACGGATCAGGATTCAGGAACACTATCGCAACATCCATAAACACTCTGCCGGCCATCCACTCACTGAACATTTTGAAGACATTCACCCCCACAAAAAGGACTTTCAATTCTTTGGTTTGGAAATTATACACCAAACCAAGAGAGGGGGAAATCGTGAACTGAAACTACGAAGACGCGAAAGTGAATTTATCATGAACTACAAAACCACAACTCTGGGACTCAATAAAGATGCGGAAATGCATGTATGGTTAGGAGATGACTAACTGCTTCCCCTGTATTGGTCAATTCATATCTCCGAGCCCCATGACCTCGCCTCTGCGCCTCTCCCGAAATTCCTCCACAAGCAGTGCACCCTCTATACTACCAGAGAATACGCAGCATTCCTCTATTGACATATACTGTATTTGAACACCAAGATATACAAATTATACGTTGCCATGCTGTACCGAAAACATATATTTGCCACTTCATTTCACCTTTATTATGAACTGATGATGTTCTAACAATGCAGAATACCTAGAAAATGTATTTGATGTAATACTGTTGTTTCTTTTAAAAACGCTATTTAGATCTAAATGTTCATTTGCTATGCCTGTCTCTCCCTTCATTTCTTCCCCCATTCCAAGATGGCAACCGCCTTTCTCATTCTACTTATCTATCTGTCAACCGATACTCTCCAAACACCCCGCTCCAAAATGGCGCTTGTCGTAAGCACATTGCTACTTCCGGTTTACCCGGAAGTTCTTACACACGACCACTTTATCTGTGCACTCCGTTACCGGCATCACATCACGCCGCGACCACAGAAACCCATCGCAACCTGGCATTAGCCGAGACAGTAGGTAAGAGCCACTTCACCACCCCCTCCATGTCCCATTCGACCTCAAGCTTTTTGACTCGTATTTCATTTTGGTCTTCATTGTTTTTGACTCCTCATCTAGAATCTTCGGGTCGACAAACCCTCCCGTTCATTATGATATCCTAGTAACTGACTACCCGGTAAGGGAATCTCGATCTCCTTGTGCACCTCACATGGTCTTCACATAATGAATCCGCCGAGCGCACTTGTATGTCCTACAACTTCGAAACACACTTAAAAATAGACCGTATTTCCGCAACGGTTGGCATTCACGTTCCACGCTAACCTCGATCGAGCGCGTATGAGCACTTCCGAAGCCTTGAATTAGCTCCATTCCACATTTTGGCTGTAATTCTCAAGATGAATCCTCCCATTGTTGCCCCTGATATTACATGATTATTCATAATTGATAACAGCATGTTTTTTGCAGTCACCTTGCTCTCGATTGATGACACGTTTGTCCCACGGCCCACCTTTATCACCGCCTCATTGATCTTTACGCCACGCACCCATACCCACGCCTCTCACCTTAACACCTGTATCGTATGTCACTAAAGAAAATCTTTTTCCCTTCATTTCATACCTGACCGGACCTCCTTGACGTTGAACTCCCACTGACTCTGTAAATATATGCTTTTCTCAACCTTCTTGCATCTGATATAATCCTTAATCGTACCTTGGATCCTTGTGATTAATCGCATCTTGTTCACCTATGCTTACATAATCTGTTTCCAATGTCTCATGACCGTGTCATCACTTTACTATTTTTTGAACAACACGTGAAATGTATCTTAATTTGTTGGTTCTCCCGACTACGCCGCTCTCTGCATGACATGCCCTTTCCTCGCTTTCCCTCCTTAAATGATCGCTGGAACTTTTAAACTGATAATATATTCTCTTCATCATGATGTTGTCACAAATATGTATGTTGGGAACGGGTATCTACCCTGCTCCTGTCCTGGACACACATGCTGTCCCGAATTTTACTAATATGATGCCATCACAAACATGTACTTCGTTATTTGAAAACTGCTTCAAATGTTTTCTGCATATGCGCGCTACCCTTAACTGTGGTTTCTCAACATTTATAACAATGCACATTCCTCATTCATATCTGTCATTATATCTGTATTTGACTGAATTCAAACAAACGAGTAAACATGACATGTTTCTCTATAAATGCCAACCTGCCCGTCTATAACTTTCCATCTCCCTCCCTCACCGCCTAAATGATCCCAAATACCCTTGTCACATCCCCCTTTTTTCTTTCCATACCACTTAATCACTCTTTGCACGTCCACCACATTTAATATGTCTGACCCCCACCTAATATCTATCGTCTATTGCCACACACATATACTCTTGCTTGCAACTATACCTTAATTTTCGGTAAACAACCCCTGCCCATCTTTCGAACTTTTAACTCTGTTCTCTCTCTTTTCCCTTTTTTCCCTTGTCTCCTTCAAATACTCTTCACTTCCTCACCCTTCCTCCTCTACTCCCACCTACCGCACCCTCATACACTTGACTCGGTGTTATGCACTCTTGCGTTAAACTACCCTTGTTCAGCCCTGAAGAAGCCCTAGGCCTGCTGGCCATTTAGAGGGCGAAACACGTGTTGGCTGTGCCATCCTTGCTCTTTCCTTACAGACAAATAAAAGCACGAATTTTCTCACCATTATCATTTGATTTACTTGCATCAATTGGATATTTTATCCCAATCGACCAACAAATCTATACTCTTGCCCGGACACATTGAACTGAGCTTTTCATATCTACACAAGTGTTTACTGCAAAAAGTACCCTAGAGGTGCGTCGCGATGTTTAAATATCTTGATGTAGTACAAAAGGCACAGGTGGCTTTCGGGGTGTTGGTGCATTATGATGAGGAATTCCGGGCTCACCTTGCGGAGGAAGAGGATGAGGTATGGGGGCAGCTGGAATACGAGTTATTTTTTCAAACTATGATGCTGGAGCAGCCAGCCTCATCGACCTTTCAGGGGGATGAGGATAGAAGAGGACAGCAGGTGCATGTTGGGCCTTTAATAATGAACAGTGTTTGCGGGAGTAATGCAAATACCGTCATGAATGCTCGAAATGTGGCAGAAAGCACACGCTTACCCAGTGTGATATCCAGGGGGACGTTCCGGGCAACAGGGAGGCACTGGGGGCAAGTGTACCGGTTACAGTGACCTGGGGCACGGGAGAGGAGGTCAGAATCCCATGGGGAAAAGTGTATACACCAGTTAATTTAGACCGTTTGGAACACTGGATTGATATAGTGGGGTCAGACAGAGAGAAAAAGTTATGGTTGCCAGGTATCCAGTTTGTTTGTTTTTTTATGTTACGAGAGCCTCAGGTTGAGGCAGTGGGCTGAAATTCTGAGGTCTGTGAAGGGACAGGAAGAATTGGTTTGGAAGAAGTTGCTGAAAGAGGTGATGGAAGGAAGGATGGAAGAGCAGTTTCAGGAATGGCCACTGGAGAATTTGCAGATTTCACCAATTGGGGTGGTACCGAGGAATGAGCCGGGTGAGTTTTGTCTCATTCATCACAGAAGGGCTGTCCATCAATTACTTTATTCCTGAGGGGTGCAGTAAAGTGCATTATGTATCTATTGATACAGTGGTTCAACTGGTCAATAAAGCCGGTAAGGGCGCCATAATGGCGAAGTGCGATGTCAAATAAGCTTTTCAGTTGCTTCCCGTTCACACTGCGGACCACGAGTTGTTAAGCATTCAGTTTTTTGTAGACAAGGTCTTGCCCATGGGTTGTTCCGTCCCCTGTTACTTCTTTGAAGCTTTCCATTCCCTTGTGCGAAACATTTTCATGCATGCGGCCGAGAAAGAAGTTATAACCCACTACTTGTATGATGTCTTCATTGTGGGGGCTCCATGTTCAGAAGAATATTGGGAGAGTTAGATGTTGTTTCAGGACTTGATGTATGACCTGGGAGTCCCTTTGGTGCCAAAAAAGACAGTATGGCCCGTCAAGGTGCTTACATTTTTAGGCATTGAGTTAGATTCGGACAGGATGGAGATTCAATTGCCTGAGGAGAAGAAGCATGCTGATTAGAACTTTTGGATGCAATTTTGGCCAGAGCTAGGGTGCAGGTGAAGGACATCTAGATTTTGTCGGGTCACCTTCATTTTGCATGTAGGGCTGTCAGGGCTGGGGGGACTTTTTGTAGGAGGTTGGGCTGGGCACTGACAAGGACCTCACTCCAGACCAGAGGGTGCAACTCAATGCGGGGGTGTTGGAGGACTTGAGGCTTTGGTTTTTGAATGAATGCAATGGGATTTCATTGGCAGGAATTGGGGAACAGATGGAGTGGTCAATTGAGAGATGCTTTCAGATGCCGCAGGTGGGCAATGCTTCGGTCTGTTTTGGCAGGGGTGGTGGTGTGTATAGGAATGGCAGGAGGCCTGGAAGCGGGGAGGGCGCACCCTTGCTTTCCTTGAATTTTTCCTTTTGGTGGTGGCTGTCTGTTTGTGGTGGTGACACTTTTAGAACAAAACAGTTCTGTTTAATGTTGAGAACATTTTGGTGGTGAACATAGTCAATTTCCAGTCAGCAATGGAACCCAGGGTGTTGCACTTTTTGAGAGTTTTTGTGTTGGAGTGCTTACATGTGAATGTTCCATACAGGGCGGTCTGCACTCTGGGAATTTCAGGCGCAGACGAGATAAAGACTGCAATGGCAGCTCACTTGTGGGCAGTAGGCGAGAGCGGGTGATGCAGCTTAGTTTGGTTTGTTATAGGGATCGACGCGTAAGGCATATGGGCTGGTGTGGGATGAGTTTTTGCAGTCAGGGGCAGTGCCCCACGAAAGTGCACATGGAGGTCAATCTTGTCTGAATTATGTGGTAAATGTTAACATGTCCTTGATTGAGAAGGGTTTGTTGGCTGTCACAATAGCCGGTAAGTTGGTGGGTGTGGCCTTTTCGGGAAGCTGAGGTGGATTTAAGAGCCAACTGTGGGGGAGATGGGATAGAGCATTTTGGAGGGGTGGTCAAGGGAGAGAGGTACAGTAAGAGGTACAGTAAGAGGTTGCGGCATCCCATCACACTGTGTATTCCGAATCAAGTGGTTGCCCCTCTACCAAGGGTATGTCGAGATGAATTGGAGATGCTCTGTTTTTCTATCATTATGGTGTGGTTGTTTTTGGGGGCATTTTGGGTTACAGAGGTTGCAGGGTCTTAGGCGCATGAGGGGCTTCGCTGGTGTAATGTCAGGATCCTTGAAGGGGCTGTTCAGGTGTGGATTCCAGAGTCTAAGACAAACCAGTTAGCGCAGGGTGTGTGTGTGTCTGTACGAGAGTAACCGGATGTGACAGTTTGACCCTGTGCTTGGTGGATAGCTTTGAGCTCGCAAGGCGGAGGAGGTGTTTCAGCATGAGAATTGGGCACGTATATCGGCCTCACAGGTATTGGGAGTTTTGCGAAAGGCATTGAGTTTGTTGGGCTATGAGCCACATGATTTTTCGATGCATTAATTTTGAATCGGTATACTGACAGAGGCTGAGGGCAGGGGTTGAAAAGTGGTGGAGATTAAACATTTGGGGTGTTGGCACTCAGATTGTTTTCAGCGCTATTTGTATCTTGGATGGGTTTTGCAAGATATCAATAACATGAGTCTGTTTTCTCCCAGGTTGCATTGCGGGCCCACAAAGAGGCTATTTTGAGGTTTGGATCTGTGGGTTCTTATTTTGATGTGGGAAGTGAGGCATGCTGTGTCCAGGCGATGAAGAAGACAGCTGGGACTGCCTGATACGGTAGTGCAGTTAAGATGGTTTGGCAAAAGAGGTATCCAATTGCACGAGCTGTTGCCAAAATTTAATGCATTTATAAAAGGCACCCCTTGCCCGGACGTTTTACTGGTGCACCTAGGAGCAAATGACTTAGTGCAGTTGAAGGGACTGGCGCTACTAAAAGCTGTCAAGCAGGACTTGTTGGAGATCAAGGCAGTATGGTCAGGCATGATGGTGGTATTTACTGAGTTTATGCCAAGGAGAGTTTGGAAGTTGGCCAACAAACCAGGGGCCATCGACAAAGCACGGTGCAAAGGAAACAGGGAGACTCAAACATTTCGCAGATTGGAGGGATTTATCTTCTTGGATCACAGTGACATCAAGTGTCGGTCTTCTGCGACAGCTGAGGAAATTGGTTCCCCTTCTTTCGGTCTCGACCATGAAGACAATCGTAGCAGCTACTATAGTCTCTAGACTTGACTTTGGTAATGCGCTATATGTTGGGTTACCCCAGAAACTCACAAATAAATTGCAGATGGTTTTGAATGATGCAGCCAGGCTTATTTTTAGATTGCCCAGAAGAACTTATGTCACCCCCCTGCTGAGTGAATTACACTGGCTTCCCATTAGACAAAGAGCTAAGTTTAAGGGTTTGTGTATCACCCACAAAGCACTCCACAGACACACCCCCCGAGTACATAAAAAAACGGGTACTCAAATACTTGCCAGGACGTATGCTGCGCTCAGCGGAAGCCAGCAGACTAATATGCCCTTGTTTCAACACTACAACCAAAGGAGGGAGAGCTTTCTCGGTCCTTTTGCCACAACTCTGGAATCAGTTGCCCGGAGAGCTACAGAAAGAATCCAGACTTTTACTTTTCCGAAAAAAACTAAAAACCTTCCTTTTCAGAGAAGCTTTCGACATGGTTGCAAAGCCCTCCAGTACCTGAGGACCTGGCCTGTTCCGTTGTTTATGTTTCTTCCTCTGTCTGAGCGCTATGAGACCTGTCGGTATATATGCGCTATACAAGATTAAATTAACATAACATAACATAACATAACATATGAGGCAGTTGTTTAAGCTGATGGGGTTAATTTATCGATTTATGGGATGGAATTGTATTTGATGCAAGTAATGAATGTAGTAGCTGAGATGCTGCTTTTGCCAGTGGGGATGTAGTAGGTTCCTAGGTTGGGTGGGACAGAAAAACTCAGGGGGGTTTTTTCGTGGTGGTTCATGCACGAGTTTGAAGATTTATTAATGAAAGCAGTTGAACTTTGAGGTGGGGTGGGGTTTATGAATGGAATGAGAGGACAACAGTGGTGTTTTCACGACAGATGTATGCAGGGATTTATGAATGATGAGGATGTGATCGGATTTTGGTTGGTTTGGTATGGAAGGGTTGCTTAGGGGAGGGGAGAGATTTTATGATAGTTAAATAAATGTATAGTGTGTCCCATGTTCATGATTAGTATGTACGGCGTAGCACCAGGTTTTTTGGATATTATCATTCTGTGCACCAGCATCATTAAAACAGCCTTGGGTCTGAGGGCGAGGGGCGCAGTGATTGACCCTCAGGTTGTGGGGGTGGGCTAGGGTTGGTTTTGAGTGAGTGACATCAGTAGTTAATGCCATTTTTAGTGGCAGGGTCAGTGAAAGCTTCCTCCCCCCTCATCCTCCCCTAAGTTTCTGCTTTGACGAGTATGGTGCACAGGGACTAGGAAATAAATGTGTTTTGTCTCTTTTATGAGCAGGTGTTTGGCGCTTCATACACAAGTTTAAAGGTTTATTAAAGAAAGCACTGGTCATGTTGTGGCCCATTTCAACTTTGGGGGGAAGCAGGAGTACATGACTGAAATGAGAGGACACCAGGGGTGTATGCTCGATGTATGTATGCGGGGATTCATGAGTGAAGAGGGTGTGAATGGATTTTGGGGGAGGGACTTTGTGGATAGTTAATTAAATGTATAGTGAGGTCCGTGTTCATGGTTAGTATGTATGGCATAGAGCCAGGTTTTTGTGGTATTGCTATTCTGTGCACCTGTTACATTAAAGCAGCCTTTTACACACTATCATGTAGTCAGTCATTCTGGGAGACAGCATTCTGCCTGAGCCCATCTCTGTGACTCCCACTCGCCTATGCAAGCTCTGCTGACACTAACACCAGGCGTTACTGCTGCCAGAGCACTCCTCTGTTGGTATGTATTTATGTATGTATGTATTTAATGCTTATTAAGCGCAACTGTCACCCGAAAGGGTATCCTGGCGCTGAGACCGTATCTAACCATCAGGTGAGGGGTATTACATTGCTCTTGGGAACAGGTAGGTCTTAAGATCCCTTTTGAAAAAGGGCAGATCTTGGCTACTCCTCAATGCCAGAGGTAAAGTATTCCATAATGTGGCGGCCGTGAAACTAAAAGCGCGGCCGCCCATCCTCACTCTATTAATCCTGGGAATCCTCACCAGGAACGCCGAGGAGGATCTCAGAGGTCTGGCAGCTTGATACCAAGAAAAAAGATTTTGGAGTGGTATTGGTCCTAGTCCATGCAGAGCTCTGAATACAAGGCATGAAGCCTTGAAGGCAATCCTCTGCTGGACCGGTAGCCAGTGCAGATCGGCTAGTGCTGCAGATGAAGAAGCAGAACGTGGCCGAGATAGAGCCAATTTAGCAGCCATGTTTTGAATCCTCTGCAACTGTAGGATCAGGATCTTAGGAGCTCCCAGAAGTAGTGTGTTGCAGTAGTCCTCCTGAGGATAGAACTTCGCACTACCTCTGCTCTGGCTCCCCGGGGGAGTATTGGTAGGATCTTACGTAGGGCACGAAGCAGGCCCATACAGGTCGCTGCAGTCCTATTTACATAGGCATCCAGCTGTAAATTGGGTTCAAACCAAACTCCTAAATTACAAGCCGATTCTGCGGCTTCCACCGAGCCCGGTGTAGAGGTTGACCAAAAGTCATCCGGTAGCACGCGAGGGAGACGGTCTAGGGAGCAATGGAGTACTTCCGTTTTCGACCCATTAAATTGGAGTGAGTTAGCTCACAGCCATTCTGCTGTAGCCGACATACAGCGGTGTTAGAGCTCCCCAGCCGCATAGCTCCTGAATGACGCGGGCTTCCTGCATAGGGCGAGCACTCCTGGTGACCTAAATCCCTCTCACTCCCAGGCAACCCAAGCCTCAATACACTGAGCCCTCCTTCCCCTTCTCACCAGCGTCTCCCGCACTCAGCTCCGTCCACTATCCCGAATCAGGTAGGGAATGGACACATCACTGCAGAGCCACCTTGGCGTGAACCATTAGGTGGCTGCCATGTTTCCCTGCAGGCTGATATTTTAGAAATGTTGTTCTGCTAGAATTCGTTAGGTAAATGGTGGATTTTTTTTTTCATGTAACCGTGGTGGCAAAAACAAATGGACGCAAATATTTCAATTTACAATCCACTGGAAAGCTTAGATCTGCATTTGTTGCCTGCCAGTTTTGCAATTCACTGTGAAACTTGGTATGGCTAATTCCTCAAGCAGATTTTACCCGGAACTTTTTGAAGTATGTGATGTGAAAGGAAAATGGGTTCAAACCCCTGGATTTTAATACAGAAAATGAAGATTTAATGAGCTTGGACGGTTAGAATGTTTGCTTTTCATGAATGTTTAACTTGAAATGATAAGTTGACTAATGCATTCTTCTGTGAAGTCAAACTCTGCAAACAGAAATCAATGAATGACTCAATGAATTAGCAACATTTTCTTAGGTGTGGACAGGTGCTACTATGCTAGATTTTTCGGGTAACCATTGACTACATGAATGAGTTGTATTGAGATTTACATACCTAATTAGAAATCAAGAAACTGGGGCATGGATCCGGCCTTCTGGGCCTATATTGGAAACCAGTGTGCTAGAACGTACATCGTACTGAAATGCTGCCAGGGGCAGGTCCTGCAAGCTATCTACTCTGGGAATATAATGAATCTGCGTCCACGCTTTAGGATGGGTATATATCATCCATCCTGTTTAGCTCCCCCATGGGCTGGGCACATTTGGGTGATCTGACTTGCAGCCGGTGTCGTAGGTAGTCATTCTTTCTATACGTGAATACATTTCTTCTTTGTCCCTTTACAGGGAAATATAAACTGTATGTACTTACCTTGTATGGCGGCCATGGGGTTTCAGAATATGTAGATCAGCCTTTCTTTCCCATTGATGTTGCAAAGCCTGGTAGAAAGCAGTGCTTATCTGTCATTGCGGTGATATGTTGGATTTTTTGAGGTTTCATAGATTTATTGTCTGATTGAGATTGGTAAAATGGATAACAGTCTCTCCTCTTTTTGCCCATTGTTGCTTTCTCGCATCTCTATCCCAGTCCCGAACTCGCTGAGACCTTCTTTCTTCCCTCTTTTCTTTTCTGTCTTCTGCAACTGTTCCTTCACAACACCCCCCCATGAGGGTGATGGATGAGATGGGGTCTGCATCAAAGAGGCAGGTACTACTGTAATCAACCTGGATGCAGGCACTGTGAATAGTCGTTTCACGAAGCAGATCTCTTTGCAAACATTCTCACTGCACACGCCCTACAGCCACAGTTCATATGTTCAGCCCAGCAGCATATCTGAGATAGTTTACATCACAAGCATGCCTTTTACCAGCACAGATTCTATCTGACCACAATCCTTCTTAACATCCTTGTTTCTCAAGGTTATTGTGTGAAAACACTACTTATGCTAGAGCTAAACGTGTATACAGAACAGAAGCACAGTTAGCAGGTTCAGTGGGCATGGCATTCAGTGGGCATGGCTCTCACCTTAGGCTGGACCATCAAGCAACAGCAGCAAAATTCAATTGAACAAATGCAGGACAAAGTGAGTAGAGCTGTGCCTGGTGAGCTCTTACTCTTAGCTCGCCTGGTTGGTGCGCCAGTCCTTTTATTGTGAACTAAAGACATTTCGGACACAATAGTGGAGTGGCAAGAGAAACTGTTGGCTCTCGTCTCTTCAATCCGTTGTTATTGGTAATTGTTCCAAAGTAATATCAAGCAATAGGTGCACGCCAAACAGGGGAAGGTGGTCACTCCCACACCTACCAATGCTGGTAGCTAACCCAGTCTCATCTGTAAAAAGAAGATTGGCCACACTCTTCAATGATTCAAATCATTTGTAATC
Source organism: Triturus cristatus (assembly GCF_964204655.1). NCBI lineage: Eukaryota > Metazoa > Chordata > Amphibia > Caudata > Salamandridae > Triturus > Triturus cristatus. The sequence goes on from NC_140582.1 coordinate 971,555,519, forward strand.
CAAATGTCATTTATTTCAGGTGTCACTTCCCAGTAGGGACTAAAGTGACCACACATTTTTCCGATTACGTCGTGAACTATCCTTGATGTTTTGGGTGACTACAAGGAGAAGTACTGGATGCTAGCCATTAATTACAGGGAACCGAGGTACTAGACTTACGTCCCGATTAAGTCAATGGTAGAATACTCACCTTGACAAAACTCATTTTGTCTGCTTGCTTTTACCTGAGTTACATTTTATATGAATTTAATAAAAATGTTGATTTACATTACATACAACTGATTTTCATCATTAAAGCATGTGGGCATTCTTCAGTTTACACTAAAGGCCCGAATCCGATCTCGTTTTGGAAAGCATTCCGATCAAATTGGTTCTGGAATGCTTTCCGTATGACTCGAATAGGGGTAGTCCGACCGAACCAGTACGATGCATCCCTATGCATCCGGATCCGATTCGGTCGGACTCCCATTGACTTCATTGGGAGCATGTGTTCTGAACGTGAACACAGGCTCCCATTGAAGAAAGGGGTGGTTAGGGAAAACCTTGCACCTTGTGGCAGGCACCCCATGGCGCCTGCAACCCTGTGCATGGTTGGGAAAAGGGGTCCATGGGTACCCCCACAGGCCCAATTTGGAGGGCCCCGGGTGAAGGAGGGCCTGCTACGGGCCCCCAAAGACCGTTTTGTTCAGGGCAAACCGAATCGGAAAGGCTGTCCTGATCGGTCAAAGTACTTGCTCGTATGGAAACCACGTATATAGAGCTGTACGAAACGGTTCCAGAAAGGCTCGTCCTGTCCGGATGCCTTTCTAAACCGATTTGGTCAGCCCTAATGGTTTCCAGGCATCGTACTTGGTCTTTCGGCACTGGAAACAAGTCGGTCGGAACCAAGGGATCCGGATCAGATTCGGCAAACCCGAAACCGATTTGGAGCTCTTCCAAAGGACATCGACCCCTAAGTCTTCAGCACAAGGAACTATCTTTCCAGCTGATTTATGTTTGTGGAAATATATAAAACATGCACTTTTACCTTCCAATATTGTGCCAAGGGGAAATAATGTTTCCCTGCAGAAAAACAACATCCCATAACCTTTACCAATTTTGTCATTCTAGATAGAGACTCTAAGATGAAGGTATTTTCACATCAAAGGCCAAATTGGGTGTGCAAATAAATGTATGTGATCCCTGCCCTCTGTTCACACTTCTCTAGAACTTGTGTTCTTCACTCTCTTACCAGTTGCAGAGTTATAGTACCTGAGCTACTTCATGTGGGGGAACTCATTATCCTATACACTCGGGAGCAATGGGACCTATGATGTGGATGGGGCACTCAAAGATAAAAAAAGGTGATTAAACAAAAGGAATAGCCCATGGTGTTTCTAGGTAGTGAATGTTTTTTGCAGTAGATTCATCAAATGATCTTTAGGTGATGGCAGGAACACATACTTGTGAAAATAGCATGAACTGCAACATGTGCAAAACATCAATTTCTTAATATATTTAACCTCAGTGGCGAAGTAGTAAAGCAGGAGCAGCACTTGAACAGCACAGCATTGGTTATTCCGGAATCACATCTCCAAACCCATCATGATTGCCCCCACGCTGCTCCAATTTAGAAAAGGGTTGAAGATTCGCCTCTTTAAGGAACAGTACATCATAATGTATTAACCACCTTTAATCCAGCTCCATCTCCTCTTACTAGTTGACTTTGTGCTTGTCTTTTACCATCTACAGTGCTCTGCTGCCTTTTGGCTAGGTTCACACTATAGAAATACTATATACATGCATGCATAGATTGAGGTCCATTGGTGCTCCTATATGATGAAATCTGTGGATCAGTTTCATAACTTTGAAACATATCTGGCATGCTTCTGTACCACATATATGGATAACTACCAATATCCTCCTGCTTAACCAAAGCAAAACTGAGTTTCTGGTTTATGGCACTCAAGTATCAGCCCCAACAATGCTCTGCTAAACCTGCAAACCTCTTTCGATCCAGCCATATGGCAGAATGTGGTAAGGGGTCCCTCAAACTATCTCACAAATATTTCTAGGTCTTGAGCTGAATAGGGTTCCTTTGAAGGATGGGGTGTCCCTGTACCAGAGGGGCTGTAATGCCCCTGCACTTGGGCTAGGGCATGCCACCATTTCGGGCGACGATGGGGGTGGACTTTGCCTAATTTCAATGCTGATATGGCTGGTGACAGGAGGTTTGGCTGCAACTTGTTGATCTCCCAGTGTATGCTTTGTGTGCTTATTCTGTCCTTTCCAGAAAGCAAAATAAACAAAAGAATGTATAGCTCTTGTTCCTCTGCCGCAGTGAAATGGGAGCCTTTCATGTGGGTATGAGGCCCTCAAAGTGGGAAAGCTGATTTAACTGGTGGAATAATTTCTAACTATACTAACCTATTTCCTGCCCTGCAGAGGAAGAAAAAATTAACGAATCTCCCAAAACCTCACCAAAATGTTATTAGGATTATATTTGGTCTCCATTTTAGATTTCCTTTTTAGCTTTGCATCTTTTCCAGACTGTGGATTTCACTAATACAAGAATACGTCAACCATACATTTATTTTTTAGTAAACATTGTTTTGTAGTCCGCATTGTTAGTTCCAGGGACACATACTAGAACATAATGACCTTGCTTTATTATGTACTTGTAGGAGACGATTCTTTCCCACCAGACTAAGTAGACTTGTTATTATGTGTTTCCGGCAGAATGTGATAAGACCAGTGTTTTATTATTTAATCTGTGTCCGTGCTGAGCTCAGTGAGAGGCACTTCGCACAAAAGTTAGCTGTTCAAGCAGAGATGTGTGCAGGCTTGAACACTCAGATGGTGTACATTCCAGGAGCGGCTCCTCTGCTAATGGCGGAGGAGCATTGACCCACTCTGCTACCCAGCAGAGGCAACGGTGTAAAAGAAAATGATAATAAAATATTTTATCATCATTTTCTTTTTCACCGTTGCCTCTGCTGGATAGTCGCGGGGCCTGGCCATCCTCCTGGGCTCTATTAAGTGTGCATGACAGTTTGGATGGCCTTTAGGCCGGCCAAACAGTAATGCACACTTAGCATTTCTCCATCTGACTATGTTTTACAGCCAGGTGGAGAAAAGCCAGAAGCTCCCAGGCACTGTCTGAGCAGCAAACCAGGCCACCCAGACCAATCCCAGTGTTTCTTTCATGCTGGGAATAGTATTTCCAGCATGAGAGAAGCCCTGAAATTGGCATCTGGGAGCCTGCGCAGTCGAGGATTGGAAGAGGAGGAAGACGGATTGGACACAGAAGCAGGTAAGTCATAATTTTTTTGAATACATATTTTTAATGTAATTATGTCCCCCCTTGCCACCCTACCACGTTGCATTGGCAGCAGCCGCCACTGGTACATTTGTTAATAAACTGAGAGTGGCTTCCTGGGACATTACACCAAGGTATGGGGTTAGATCTATCCAACAGGGTGTGATAGAAGGATATTTCCAGCCTGGTCTCGTTAGAGTTGAAGTATTATTGACATATGGGAGTAACATTAGAAACAAGTAACATGGTTGAATTGTTTGTGTTTTTCACCGTTTTAAAAATGCTTATAACAATGATGGGTCATCTGTCTAGAAATTGCAGTTTATGTTTTATTTACAAGGATTATCTGGCACATGCATCAACAAAGACTTTTGCGATTCCTTAATTGCGATTTTTAAGGAATCGCAATTAAGGAATTGCAAAAGCCTATGCATGTAGGAATCGCTATAAAAATAGCGATTCCTACAAATTCCTTAATTGCGACTCGCAAATTGCGAGTCGCAATTAAGGAATGCGGTCCCAATCATTCCTATGGGGCTCCAGGCCCATAGGAATGATTTGGAGATTGCATGAGCAAATTGCGAGTACCAGTAGGTACTCGCAAATTGCTCATGCAATTTCAAGGGTGCAAGGGTGTCAAAATGACACCCTATTGCACCCCTGAAATTGATCTGTGCACATATGTTGCACACACACATGCTCTAAGGGCATGTGTGTGCGCAACATGAAACTTGGAAAAATGCACAAAAGTGCATTTTTCAAAGTTTTTGCAAATTACCATGAAGTTTAACTTCATGGTAATTTGCTCCCCCTATTAGCGAAATCGCTAATATTTTAACTTTAATGCATTGCATTTAAGGAATCAAAATTTGGGATTCCTTAAATGCAATCGCAATTTAAGGAATCGCTATTTAGTGATTCCTTAAATTGCGATTTTTGCATTTGGGATGATGCATCCCACATGCAAAAATACCGGCCGCAAAGGGGCAGATTCTGCTAATCTGCCCGTTTGCGACCAGTTTTCTCGTTGATGCATGTGGCCCTAAATCCTTTCAATAAACATTTGAAAAATTTATTTTTGCCTCTTCTCTTTGGGCATGCAGAAACCACATACAAAAGGTTTAGATCTGTTTCCACTAATTCCTTGGGAATTGGAGTAGTCATGTTTGAAGTTACAGACAGTATCAACAACTCTGTAGGTTTAGGAGTTCAGATGTGGTATTGTGAGCTAGCTGAACAAACATTTACTGATAATATGGGCAGACCTAATCTCTATATGGTGAAGTTTTCTTGACCTAATACACAGTCCTACTAATTTTGTAGGAACCATATAACAAAACCACCACTCTATGACTCATCCTATTCCTCTTCCAAAATATCCCCTACCCCTACCTACACTCTCTGACTCATCCCAAAACTCTTTTACTACTGTGAGCTCCCAAATACCCCTTTCCAAACTCTTCCCTCCGCTATCCATCTTTAATCCTATTCATCCAACTAACAGTCCCTCTGATTCCTCCCAAACCTATTTTACTACTATGATCTCCCAAATAATCCTTTGTAAAATCTTCCCTCCTCTATCCATCCTTTATCCTGTTCATCCAACTAACAGACACACATGTTTAGCACTTCCACCACTCCCAATAACAGTTTATATTTCCCCCCCACTAATCCACCTTTGGGTTCTGGAGTAGCATGCTACTGGCCGCAAAGTGCTTCAACACCTCGTCAGGGGTAGTAAGCACTATATGAATACAATTGCACTAATAATACAATTACACTGGACATCACTTTAAATGGAGGGCTACAAAACTAGTTTGCCATTTGGAACTTGTCATTTACAATATATTCTTACTTTACAACACTTAACTCAGCATTTCTTGCAAATATGGATTTGCTTTTATCGAATTGCTAAATATGCCTTTTGGAAAAATGTTGTCATCAGCTGAGGGGGCAGTGAATCTGAGCTGATGCAAGTGTGAGTTAACAAAGTTTAGAACTCAGCCCCTGTGTTCCACAGCAGAAAATCTAACTAAATATCTACGTACAAAGGCAGATCAGCCTATGAAACATTTTGTTTTCTGAAAGCTGTGGGGCTGTGAGTACCCATGATAATTTGCAGTTTCAAAAATAAATATAAAATGTAACAATCCGCGTTCCAAGTAACTGGCTAATACTTCACAAATGCAAATGAATCAGAAAATATTTTCAGTGTTGTTTTTTAATATTCAGAGTACCGCGGGAGGGGCAGCACTGGAGGGTATAAGACAGTGATAATGCCTTGGGGGCCTTTGACCTCACCATGCTGGGAGTCTCCTAAGGTTTCATAATTCCACTGTGTAATGCTTAATTAAAGCATGACAACCCTACTGCATGCAGGTAGTTAAACGAACAAGGGTTAATATTACATTCTGTATGTAGTCCTTCTCTGTCTCTGTCTGTACTCGGTGCCTCTCAACTTTGCCACTGATGATCAGTGTCAAAGTGCACCCTGGATAAATTGTGATATGATTCGTTATCCACAATTGGCATATCTGATTTACTGGTTAGCCCCTAGTAAAATGCACAGTGTGTGCTAGGGCCTGTAAATCAAATGCGACTAGTGGGCTTGCATCAGTGGTTGTGCCACCACGTGGGTAGCCCTGTAAATGTGTCTCAGACCTACAATTGTAGTGTCGCTGTGCAGAGTTGTAAACTACCATGTTGTCCTGGCAAGTGCACCCACTTGCCAGGCCCAAACATTCCCTTTTCCTACATATAAGGCACCCCTAAGGTAGGCCCAAGGTACCACCATGGGCAGGGTGCAGTGTATGTGAAAGGTAGGACATGTACTAGTGTGTGTGACATGTCCTGATAGTGAAATACTATGGATTTCGTTTTTCACTATTGAAAGGCGCTCTCTTACCCATAGGCAAACATGGGAGTTGCTTTGTAACATCTTACAAGTATAACTTTCCAGTGGGACAACATAGAGGAATTTAGGCTCTCTGAACTCAGAATTTAACTACACACCTTTTAGTAAAGGTGGTTTTTAACTCCTGTGTTTGAAAGTGCCACTTTTAGAAAGTGTGCATTTTCTAGTTTAACCATCCTGTGTGCCTCTGCCTGTTTTGTATTTTTTGTTTGGGTTTGGAGTGACAAGAGCTGGGGATGTGCTTTCACTCTAGACAGTCACTGAGGGGGGTTGAGGTGTGCCCTGCCTTGCCTGGGTGACTCATTGCTAGGCCGAAAAGAGCCGGTCTGAATTCAGAGTGGTGAGGGGCATTTCACTTGCACCTGAATAGGCTGTGTCTCCTTTTCTACAATATTGTCTCCACCTCTTGCGGTCATGCTAGAACAAGCAGGCCAGGACTGGTTTGGACTGGGTTCAGAGACCCTTTCCACAAAGAGAACAATAACAAAGTGGGGTATAAGTACTGAACCGAGAAACTCAGGGACATCAAAGTTTCCACTGTTTTGAAGGATCTAAAAGGATTGCTTGAGGCTTATTACCTTAAAGCCTCTCTGTGCTTCATTGCAGGGGTAGTTCCCCTCTGTGTATTTCCTGATTTGGAAACCATTGCTTGGGACCTTAAGCACTGAAAGCGCCATGCTCTGTTATTTCCACCTCAGAAACGCCTCCGGCCCCTGGCTCAGTCCCACCCGCAGGACAGAAGAAACCAGAGAGCTGAGGAATTGCCTGATGTTGCTAGTGACCTGCGGAAGCCTGCAACGTGAGAGGAGGAAAGCCGCGCACCCGCCCAACAGGATGCCATGCTGAGAGACCGAGAGCAGGGAGGGCTCTGTTTACTTAGCTGGAGGCTCATGGTTGTGCCAAAAGCCCTCACCCTCCCGCTTGTTGCAGCCGGGGAAGCGCCAACATCAGGAGGAAGCATGCACTCACCTTGGAGCCGCGCAGTGGTAGAACCCAGCCTTTGCGCCTCTGGGCCTGTGCAGCCGGAGAGGTGCCGAGGTCAGGAGACAGCTGCACTCGGCCAGGTGACTGGGTGAGTGCTTCCCTCCCTCCTCCGTGTACCTTCAAGCCCTCACTGCGATGCTGTGGAAGCACGATCAGCTGCCAGTGGGAGTAGAGGCAGAGGGGGGACGAGTCACCCACCACCCAGTAATACTAGCACCCTTTGGCAAACCCGAGTTGCTTCAGCCTCCACCCAGGCCGCATTGTTAGGATCGGCCTGGTTGTGACCAGCCGGTAATTTGCCTGCACGCTCAGCTGGGGTTGCAGGGTACAGCGTGCAATCGCTTACAAAGTGAAAGTTTTGTTGGCCTAAGGTCAAACGTGCATTTGCTTACAAAGTGAAGTTTTGTTGGCCTAAATTAAAACGTGCATTTGCTTACAAAGTGAAGTTTGGTTTGCCTAATTGACACTGCTCATTTATATATGAAGTGATTTTTGTGCAAAGCAAGTATTAATTCATTGAATTGTGGTCTATGTGTTTTGGTGTATAATGCAAAGGAAATTTAGATAAAACCTTGTGTGGAGTATCTTACCAGCACCACTCGTCTTTGAAGTCTTCGCACTCCTCAGGTAAATGGAAGCACAAGAAGAAGTCGAAGAAACATAGTCACTCTTCGACTTCCCCCTGTCCATCTGCCAACGCAACGAGGGATGTGGGTAGTGCCCCTCCCGCGTACGGAGCCCAAAGGGTCGGTTGCTTAGCCATCCAGTGTCCCTCTGCTAGGCTTGTGTATTGCATGAGCAATGGCTCCAGAGAGCCTGATGAGTCAGGACTGGGCTGAATAGAACTGGGCTGCATTTAGAGTAAGGGGAGGAGATTTCCTTTCACCTGAATGGTCCTGGTCTGCCTTCCACAATGCTGTCTCCACCTCCTGCCAGGAAGCTGCACCAGAGAGGACAGAACTGGTTTTGACCAAGCACAGGGCTTCTCTGCCACCAGAGAACAAAGGATTTTGTAGTATAAATATTGGGGCCCAGACCCCAGAACTTTAGATCATTTCTGGGAATCAAGAGGAACCTTTGCCAAGGACAAGAGCTGGAGAAGCTGAGGAGGAATACTGCCCCTCTGCTGTTTGCTGTCTGGCGTTGGCCTGCAGTGGCTACTTGCTGCTAAGGAAAGGAGAAAGGACTTTGCTGTTTGCTGTGTCCCCTGCTTGAAGAAGATCTCCAAGGACTTGAAACTGAGCTTGCCTCCTGTTCTGAAGTGTCAGGGACACAAAGACTTCACCACCATCTCCCAAAACTTCCTTGCTGGGAGTTCTGACCTGCAAAGAGGTGCCTGCTGTTGTTTTGGACTTCTAGAGACTGTTTTCCGTTCGGAGCTGGAAAAATCAACGCAACACCGAGAAGCATGACGCATCCGTACCTGTGTCCAACACATCACCGAAGAAACCATTGCAGCGCCTGCCGCAGCTCAAGGAAATCGCCGCACGCCTCATCGGGTGCAACAACCTCCAAAGTCCGAGATCACCACACTGATTCCTGCGCAAGCCCTGCTGTGCGGCTGCAGGAATCCACGCATCGTCCCAGATCGTCGCATCGCATTGAGCCGCCAAGTCTGTTGCATCGTTGTGGGACACAGTAATAAACCGACGCATCACCTCCCCTGTGCTGCAGTAAGGAACCAACACATCACCTCCCCCGGAGCAAGGAACTGATGCATCACCTTCCCTGAGTGTAGGGAACCGACGCATCACCTTCTCTGTGGCCTGTTTTGTTTGTTTGCGTGACGCATCCAAGGTATTTTGTGTGAAAAGTGTTGCATCTGCAATTTGATTTGAACTGAACTATTTCTACCATTTGAAAGTCAAATCTTTTTACTGTATTGTGGATTTTTGTCGTTTTGGGTCTTGTTTGGGTTAGATGAAGATTACTTATTTTTCTAAACTGGTGTGGTGTTCATTTGTAGTGTTTTCACTGTATTGCTGTATGTGTTCACAAATGCTTTGCACACTGCCTCTGAGATAAGCCTGTCTGCTCATGCCAAACTACCAAGGGGGTGAGCAGGGGTTATTTTGGAAGTGTATCCCCCTTACCCTGATTAGAAGCAAGGGTCCCTGTTTGGACAAAGGTACCTCCTTCTGCCAACTAGAGAACCCCATTTCTAACAATGCGCCTCAGACTCCTTAGGGTTACATCATAGTTAAAGAGGCATGAATAAAATACACAGGTCACAATACCATCCTCATGTGAAATAGGCTGACACTGTGCTCATTGTGAATGTTTAAATTTGATTGGTTCTTATTTGAAAATCTGCGCAATGGATCTCTTAGATGTCATTTCCTGTTTTAAGTGTGTGAAATTGACTTTAGTTTGTTAAACTTGCTTCTGTCCACCTTCAGAGGCTGCCCTCCTTTTTCCAGCTCTTGAGACCCCCACACTCCTTTTTACTTTGCTCATAGAGATAGTTTCTTGTGCGCGCACATTTCTTTGTGTCCTGATCAGAACCTTCTCTTGATTCCAATTGAGATACTATAATTGCTGACACCTGGTGCTTACGATTTCTCCGACTTTGCCCAAAACACTAGCTTAGCATTAGGGAGTTTCCTTTCAAGAAAACAGAAACCGTGGGGCAGTTTTATGACGACTGGTGCATCCCTGCATATCAGCAGGGATGCGCCAGTTATTATGCGCCACAGCTGCGCCACCATGGATGCGCCGCATTTATAATGCGGCGCACCATGGGGCAAAAACGGCACAGATGCGTCACGCATCTGTGCCGAAAAGTGGCGCATTGCTGGAGTTGCGTCGCAAGCGCGACGCAGCTCCAGCAATGAGCTGGGGGGCCCTATCTGTACAATGCTGCGTCAATCCTTACGCCTGCTTCAAGCAGGCGCAGGGTTTTGACGCAGCATGGGCTCAAAAGTGACTGAGTGAAATCTTGTAGATTTCACTCAGCCACTTTTAGGAGGCGTTCCTGCGCCGGAACGCCCCCACCTGCCCTGGAACGCCTACATGTGGCGCAGGGCTTTACAACGTGACGCATCTGGGAGATGCGTCACGTTTGTAAATACCCCGCACCATGGCGCAGGATTTGCACTGCTGCTGCGTCACAAAAGTGACGCAACGGCGGCGTAAATGAGGCGCAAGTGCAACATAAATCTGCCCCCGTATACTTTGCCTATTCTACCTCTAAATAACTTTCCTTTGCAATTGCCTTAGACTTGCCTGGATTATATTCACCTATGCTGTATTCACATGATTATTGATTTATGACTAATTGATTTGATGGAGGTTGTAACTATACTATTGTATTATTAAACCTTCATGACTTGAAAATGTACTTCTCTCCGTCATTACTATGGGACAAAATATGCTTCCCTGTCATTGATATCTTGTTACTTTGATGCGGTAAGCCTCATTTTGACAAAAAAGCTCCATTCAAGTAAAGAGAGTAGTTTTAGACTCTGTGCCGAATTTGCGTGGTGCAATAACCATACTATCATCGCATTATCAAATCTGCTGGCTGAGGATGTTTATCATCGAGGCAGAGAGAGTCAGAATTTGCTCCAGAGGCAGGTAGAGTCTGCCTCAGCCAAGTCCGCATCCCTGAGATTTCCATGGTTGATTTGGAAAACGGGGGGTGTGGAGGAGCGATATGAGTGAGGCAGTTAGGGTGAACCCCGTTCTTCCCAGTGGAAAAGCAAGTGGAAGGAAAGCACAAGAGGGGGGTGAGATTGAATCAAAGAAAGGCTAGAATAGTGATACTGATTCCAGCAATGACTTCATGTATGAATTGCTGGCCTCTCGACCATCCGCATACAATGATAGTTCTACAAGCTGTGGGAAATAGCCATCTGTTGAACCCCTCCACCTGCAGAAGCAGATGCTAGTGTGCCTGCGGAGCAGGGTCATATCAATGGGGGAGTGTCTATTATCCTTTCACTTCAACATATTTCACCTGGTCCACTCCCAAATTCACAATGAGCACATTTTCCACTCCACAGATAATGCCACCTATTCCACTTCTAGCTCCCCAGGTAATGCCACCGACTCCATTGCCAGCTCACCTGACACTGTTCCAGCAAAATGCCACTGTTGTTCAAACAATTGTTATGCCTGTGGTTACCATGACCACTGTCATATCTGGGACTGATACCTTCATGGAGATGGGAGCAAGACCCTGAACAGGAGCAAGCCAGTTTTAGTGTGCCGACTGTAGAGTTTGATATCCCCGAGTCACAGCCATCAGAGACTGATACCCCTTTGAGAATGCTAGATGTGGTAAGAGTGAACGTAGAGTTGGAGGAAATCATTAAAGGGCCTCTTGACTTGGGGTTTATAGATTAGTACAATGAAGAAGAACTCTTGTGTCTTTGCATGGCAGCCACTAGGGATGCGTGTGTGACACATGAGGCTCTTGAGGGGATAACTACAGAATTTGGGATTGACTTTCTAAAAGTGTGACTCTGAGAAGGAATTTTAGGCTGTTTATGACAGAGGAGAGTGGATGGGCCTGAATTGGTCAGAGCTAAGCTCCAGCAAAAATCTAGTGTGGCCGGGCGAGTGATGTCACCACAGACAGCAATAGCAGGACCTGCAAGGGCGGCACCTAGGATATGCATACTGGGAATTGAGGAAAGCGGCTTTGCCCGCAGTGGTGAGAAATCTGCTCCAGCAAAGAGCTTGTGTGGACTGGTGAGCGATGGCACCACATGACGCAATTGTGAGATCTCAAGAGAAAGGCCCACATCTGGGATATACTACTAGGCTATGCATATTCCGGATCCAGTCCTTTCCTTGAAGGTCTTGCAATTGCCGCCTGTGATGACAATGCTCACCCGGCCACACTAGGTTTTCACTGGAGCATAACCCTGAACATTTCAGGCCCAGTCACTCTCCTCTGCCCCATATCACCTAGTCATCTGGAGCCTGGTATCAAATTCCGGTCTTGGCCCTCTCTCTTGAGGTCTAGCAAGTGTGGTATGTGGTGACCACTTACCAGTTCACACAAGCTATTTGCTAGAGTGGAGTATTGACCATTGCGGGACTAGCCACTCTCCTCAATTTCCAGTTGTCTGATTTTTCTCACTGTGCACATATTCGCCCTTGGAGATTGTAAAAGGACACGGATATATTCAGATTACACGTTTTGTAAAACACTTTTAAAAAATGTGCAAAACTCCCTTTGTATTTCTTCTAAGAGGTCTATCTAAAATGTCTGTTCAACTTATGTTCCCGGGGTCGGTTATATCAAGAATCCTTATGATGATCCTGGTATTGATTTGGGGATCGAAAAGTCAACTTAAATCCTAGACCAGTTTACCTTGGTTATAATTGATCAACGGTGCTATCCTTGTTTTTAGATATGCACTCTGATAACCATTTTGAATTGTGTATCACCAATGAGAGAGCATCGATCACATTTATTACTTACACCCACTGCACCATTTATGTTTGCTGGAAGTTTTTTATTTTTTGTAAATAAATTTAGCATTTGTTTACACAACAGTTATTGTTTTGATTGTCTATGGATCATTGTTCATGTAATATAATGTTCAGCGAGGTTCCCTGACAACTATTGGGTTCTCTTGTTATTTGAAACGTAAGCCTCAGCTCAACCAAAAGGCCCATCTAAGTAAGAAAGCGGAGTTTTAGACTTTGCAACACATTTTGATGGTGCAAGCGCCATCCCATCATAGCGCTCACAGCAGTGATTCCAAGTATTGTGAAATTCAGAAAATAAGAGTAAGGCGAGATGGGTAGCTTGCTGCATGGAAGCCATCTCCAGTGCATTCACACCAGATGGCCTTGGAGAAAGAACATTCCTGCAACACTAAAACAGGGAGGAGTGGAGCTTGGCGGCTAGTGTCACTCAGACAGGCTTGGGAGTAAGAGAGTTGCTTGTGAGATGTGATTGTGCACCAATGGCTTGAACTGTTTGAAATGTGCTGCTCATAGTAATGCTGCTAATCCCCATGAACGGCTGTAGCAAGGACCTGTTGCTAAATCCGCCAACTGGCATCAGCTTTCTGCTGCAGAAGCCAAGTGCGAAGCACTGGTGATGGTGTTAAGCCTCAGGTGTGTTTTTCTCCTATGTGTGCAGAGCCCTGAGGGCAGTTGGGCCGGATGTGAAAGCTTGTACATGAAAATATCTGCGTGTAAGCATGTTGTCATTAGCTTTGTGATTCTCAGGCGCAGTGCTTAATTAGGGAAACAATGTGCAGGGGGCAAAGGTTTTCTTAGGAGTTCTCTGTACTACCTAGTTTGTCGTCAGTCCTCAAACCACCCTACACCCATCCCCCGGTCTCTTTATCTCACACTTCTAGGTTCTTTTTCAGCCCTGATTTTTTTTGTGTTTGAAAGCTTTATTAAAGAATTGATAACAAAAGGGAGATATCAGCATACATTGCAACAATACAGAATCCAGTGAGAAAACTTAACACTGCTAATATCAATGTTAGAAACCCAAAAAGCATTTTTAAGAGAATTTTAACATTGAGGGAAACAAGAGAAGGGATAAAATAAGGGAGGAAAAGAGGGGGGAGGGGAGGGGAAGAAATAAAGATAATAATACAGACCATGCGGTATCAAATAATTACGGCATATATTCAAACTATATAAATCAGCGATGCAAAATTACCATCATAAACAAGCAGTGGTATTAAATAAACCTATATGGGATAACAAAAGGAGAGAGTTCAAGTCATTCAAGGGGGTTTAAAATTTTCTGCATTGAGACGTATAGGTTTCTTCAGGGCCAAGCAGTCCAGATACGTGGTGAGGGCCAACCAGAAAAGATCAACATTACGAACAGGTTTACAAGTGGAGGCAAAGGAGACGTCCAGTCTGTGAAAATGGCATAAAGAATTCCACCAGATTTCCAGTTGGAAGAGATGTGTTGGAAGGCAAGAGCAAGCGTCAGGTCAAAGAGACCGTGTAGATGAACGGGTAGGTTCAAAGGTTCAGAAAGACTACCCAAAAAAGGAAAGGAATTTGTGAAAGAGGAAGGGAGAGGGAAGATACGAGAGAGGCATGACCACACTTTCCCCCAGAAGGTAGAGACAACTGGGCACAGAAAAAACATATGAAAAAGGTCAGCATCAGAAGAGCCGCAAGTCCAGCATTTAGAGTCAGAAGAGGGGGAAAAACGAGATAAAGAAAGAGGAGAGAGGTAGAGTCTGTGATACAGATAAAATAAGGATTGAGTAAGAGAAGCAGAGCGAGAAATTTTTAAAGATCTGGACCACAGCTTATCCCAAAGAGCAATCGGCCAAGTACAACAAAAATCTGTTTCCCAAGAGAGCTCCACTTTAGTTTTGACACGATTAGGGTTAGGAGATACAAAAGATTTATAGATGAGAGATGCTTTAGGGAGTGTAGCAAGAATAAGAGGAGGAGGAGGTGACGATGATGATGTAGAGGGGAGAGAATAATAACGATCAAGGATAATTGCCATGAGGGTTGTGAATTTCCGCAAAAAGGAACGAGGGCATCGAAATAAAAGTTGAAATTGGGGAAAAGAGCAAGGGGATGTACCGTCAAAAAGTTGGTTGACCCACATTACGCCCTTTACCCTCCACGATCTCCAAAAAATGGGTCTATTTTTTAGAAGAATAAGAGAATTATACCAGATAGGGGAATTTAAAAAGGACGTACGTGTAACCATGGAGGGAAGAACCAAAGGATTTAAAAGAGAAAAGGTATGTTTGAATAGGGGACAAAGAGAATAGGGATTCCTGGTAGAGAATCGTACCACCTCGGCAAAGGAGAAGGGTAATAGTAAAGAATGTTCAATGAGAAGCCAAAGGGGCGTGAAAGGAGAAAGAGTTGATGAGATCCATCTCGAGGCCTGACGTAAAGAAAAGGATCTATGATAAAGACGGAAATCAGGGAAGTTAACCCCACCATTAGATTTGGGCTTACGGAGGGTGGCAAGAGAAATTCTGGATTTCTTATCTTTCCAGAGAAATCGAGAAAGAAGAGAATCGATTTTTTTAAAATAAAATGTAGGAATATGAACCGGCAACATAGAGAGGGTATAAATTAGAATAGGAGCAATCATCATTTTAATTGAATCCAATCGACCCCACCAGGAAAGAAAGAGGGGATTCCAGGCTGAGAGCGATTGATCAATCCTAGAAATAACTGCCGACATATTTAATTTAACCGAGGATGAGATGGAATTGGAAAACAAAATGCCAAGGTATTTAATCTTGGAGCTACTCCAAGCAAAACCAGTAGCAGAGAAAAGGTGGGGGAGACAGGATGAGGTGAGAGGGAGAATTTCCGTTTTGTCCGAATTGATCTTATAACCTGAGACCAAAGAGAAGGAGTTAAACTCGGATAACAAGGGGGGTATGGAGGATTCAGGATCAGAAATAAACAATAAAATATCGTCCGCATAGGCAGAAAGTTTCAATTGATTAGAACCATATGGGAAACCAGAAATGGAAGTGTTATTGCGAATGGAAGATAAAAAGGGTTCAAGAGATAAGACAAAGAGGAGTGGAGAGAGAGGACAACCTTGACGAACACCCCTCTGAAGGTTGAAAGACGGAGAAAGCTGTCCATTCACAAGAACCGAGGCCTTGGGGGCAGAATAGAGAAGAGAAATAAGGGATATAAATTTGATACCAAAGCCATGCCAACGCAATGAAGCAAACAAAAAAGACCAATCAACCCTATCAAAGGCCTTCTCTGCGTCAACAGAGATGGCAGCAAGAGGGGTTGAGAGTGAGGAAGCTTTATTTAGGACGTTAAGAAAAAGGCGAGAGTTGTCCGATGTAAGTCTACCCTTAACGAAGCCACATTGCTCTTTGCCAATGAGATGAGGCATAAGGGGATCTAGGCGCATTGCAAGTAATTTGGCAAACATTTTGTAGTCTACATTGACTAACGAAATCAGCCGATAATTTTTACAAAATTGATGATCGCGACCTTCTTTGGGGATCAGACAAATGGTAGCATCTTGAAAAGTGCCTTCTGCCTTGCCGGAGGAGGAAAATGATTGAAAGAGGGTTAAAAGTTTAGGCAATAAAATGTCTGAGAAGTGCAAATAAAATTCCACAGGAAAGCCGTCAGGGCCAAGGGTTTTGCCTTTAGAAAGAGAGGTCAAGGCTGCAGAGAGTTCATGCAGTGAGAGATCGAGGTCAAGATCCGGAAAATTAAGATGAGAATTAGACGGTTTAGGGAGATTCTCAAAATAGCTCTGAATAAGAGAAGGAGTGGGAGGACACTCTGGGGTATAAAGATTCTGGTAAAACAATTGAAATTGCTCAAGGATTTCTTTGTCTTTGTGGAGAAGAGTGCCTGTAGAAGAATAAATAGAGTCAATAAGAGTGCGTTCCTTACAGGATTTAAGATAGTTAGCCAAGAGTTTACCAGATTTATTGCGACCTCCATAATACCTTGCACTACTGCGAAGAAGAACCGAAGAAGCATTGTCCGTAGTTAATTTATTGAATTCCAGCTTAGCTCGTAAGAGATCCGGTGACATAAATTTGTCTGAAGAGGTGTAAAACTGATGCTCCAAAAATTTTATATGGGCCAGGGAGGATTTCTGCTTTTGAGTAAACTGTTTCTTCTTCCGAGAGACGAAGTCAATAATGAATCCCCTCGCAGAGGCTTTAAAGGAATCCCAAAGAGTATGGGAAGAAATACTAGGATCCGAATTAAGAAGAAAGAATTCTTCAACAAAAGAGCGAAAAGAGGAAGAAAAGTTGGGATCAGTAAGAAGCGTGCTATTAAAGCGCCACCGGGAGGGTTTAGGATGTGGTGGGAGTAGGTCAAAATCTGTCACAATGGGAGCGTGGTCCGAGATGACAATAGGTTCAATGGAAGAAGACAAAACATTCTGAGATAAAGATTTAGAGAGAAAAATATAGTCAAGGCGAGAAAAAGATGAGTGAGGAGGAGAGAAAAAGGAATAGTCCAACGTGTCAGGGTGTGCAAGACGCCAAGAGTCAATAAGGTGTGATTGTGAAATGGTATTAAGAAATTGTTTGTGGGGTTTGTGCGGTGTGAAACGGACTGTGGATTTACGGTCAAGGAACGGGTCAACAATCTGGTTGCAATCACCACCAAAAATAAATGATACATCCTTATATTGAATACATTTCTTTGTAATTAAAGGCCAAAAAGAACAATCTGCATGTACAGGCCCATAGACATTGAAAACAGTTAAAGGAATAGAGTTCAATAGTAATTTGGCTAATATCCAACGACCTTCAGAGTCCGTCTCCTGGGACAGAACCGTACATTTAAGCCTTTTGTGACAAAGGATAGCGACTCCATTCTTTTTGTTGTCAGAGGGTGAAAATAAAACTGTACCCACCCAACTTCTTTTTAACTTCAGAGATTCAACATCATTAAGGTGGGTTTCTTGCAAGAGAGCTATATCTGGGTTATAGGAAGCCAAACGGGAAAGAACTCTCTGCCGCTTAATGGGGTTAACGAAACCTTTTACATTCCAAGTAACAACTCTGAATTAACAAATAACATAGAATCAAATAGGACAGGAAAAGTGAAAAAGAGGGGGCATGCGCAAAAGACAAGCCGAAAAAGAGAAAACTCTGAGGAATATCGATAAAGTAGGTTGAAAAAGAAAAGTGAGGGGTAAAGAGAAATAAAGGAGAATCGGAATTGATCAACCAGTAAAGGGGAGAGAAAAGGAAAAAGGAAACAGGAAAAGAGAGCGAATACAAGGAGAGACAGCACATATCCCAAAGGGATGACTGAAGTAAACATACCTGAGGGGAGTACGAAATAGGACAACGGGGAAATGGCGACACTCAACGAGACAGATCCCCCAAGACGGGAGACCAGGCCGGATCGCACCGGAACAAAGAACATAACCGAAAAGCCAGGTGGAGAGGAAGTCGGTCCATCTAGATAAATGAATAAAGAATGGGTAACATTTGAGAATAGGAAGAGACACTATGACGATCAAAGGGTGAAAATCCAAGAGCGACACATAAAGGAAAAAACTAAGGAAGCAAAGAGCAGAGAGGTCAAAAAGGATTGTTGAAGGACAAAAACTAGACACAATTATTAAACAAAGGATAGAGGGAAATGAAAGTTAGATACAAGGGAATAAGAAAAGTATGTTTATAATCTAATACGAAGAGACTAATAAACGAAAACAAAGACAGGGACAAAAATGGATGACCTGTAAGGGAAGCAAAAGTTAGACATTTTCAAGTAATCTGTAGGCGTAAAACAGTTAAACAATCAGCCACAAGAAGAGGAAGAGGTCTCCATAGCAGAATTAAAACGGATATGAATGAAATTTTTGAGTTCAGCAGGATCCTGGAAGGTCCAAGTCTGATTTTGGTGCGTAACTTTGAAAGTGCATGGGTGGAATAAACCATATCTAGCACCAAGAGACCTCAAAGGAGCTCGTAGAGATAAAAATTCCTTCCGACGAGAGGCAGTAGCATTTGAAACATCTTGGGAAAGATACACTCTCTGACCCAACCAGGAGACCTGACGCTTGGCCCTGGACGCTGAGAGAACAGAGAGAAGATCTGTAAACTTCAAAAAAAGAATAATGACTCCCCTTGGCTTGGCTGATGTGGACGAGCGAGGACCAAGTCTATGTGCTCTCTGAATATTAAAAGAGGTGGTGGACGGCATATCCAAAAGCTTCGGAAGAAAGGAGGAGAAAAGGAGCACAGGGTCGTCCCCTTCTAAAGATTCCGGCAAACCATAAATACGAAGGTTGTTCCTCCTATTTCTGTTTTCCAATTCCTCAGTATGCTGTTGAAGCGCCAAAACAGATTTTTCCAAAGAGGAGACCCTCTGGGAAGTAGATAGAAGATCCGAAATCTGTTGCTCCACAGATGTAACTCTGTTATCCATGGACGACCATTTCTCTTCAAGAAACTGCATCTTACTGTTGGTCTCCTCCACAAACGGCCGAAGAGCACGAATTTCCTCAAAAAGCATCTCCATGGAAATAGGGGATGGCGACTTCTCTGATGAAGAGGAATCTTGTTTGAGACGCTTAGAAGATGTTGACGGAGGCGAAGATTTACTTAAAGGCGGCTGTGCTGAGGAGGAACGAGGGAGAGCTACTCCCGCCATTGGCGCTGCTTTGGGAGGAGAGTCCACCGTTGAGTGAGGTAAAGAAGTTACCACAGGAGAGCTCCCCGAAGGAGTAAAGACAAATTTTGGGTTACGTAACTTGCCCATAGAAGCCAATCAGAAATAACCATGCAGCAAGCAAGAGGACGACTATAAAGGAAGACCAGAATGTGAAGGCATCCACTCACATATAATGCGACAGCAGTAACCATAGGAGAGCTTGGGGAGTGAATAAAGAAATGTTCCAGAAAAGAGTCCAGGATAATCACATAGGGACAAGCAAGTGTCGGTCTATGCAAAAATGAAGAGCGCAGGGTCAGTAACCAACCAGGCCATGGACGCTCCCATCAGAGGCAATGGTGAACGTAACCAAAGGGGAGGCAGAAACATAGTATGAAAGCCATCGTCGGAGGGTTACCTCATTCCAGTAGCATGAAGCAGCACAAGCAATAAGGCAGTCATAGGGCAAGACAGTGTCCAAAAAGAGGATGTATCTGCATTCAGGAAGCGCAGGACACTAAAAAAGGGCAATGTGGAGCAAATGCAGGCAAGCCAGCAGTAAGCACGAGCATCGCGCTTCAAACAAAATGGCGGCCGCTCTCTGAGGAGAGAACGAACGCGGTAAAAAAAGAGGCAGTCCAGCCCTAAAAATGGGTCAAAAAGCGCTCACCAGAAGCGCGCTGCATTCCCACATCCAAAACCGATGTCCGCTATGTTTTTAATCCTCTTCGGAGGAGAACCGGCATAAAGGGAAAGCTCCGGTGCGCCGGAGGTCCCGCGTCAGGCGGCCATCTTGCCCGGCGTCGTGACCACGCCCTCCTTCAGCCCTGATTTTGTTCTCCCTTTGCAGTTGTTTTACTATCTTTCTCTCCCCCTTCCTTTCCCTTTTCATCCTTTCATTCTCTTGCCTTGTGTCAAAGTCTGAGAATGAGAAATAACTGCTGAGCACCACAAATGGCTGCCATGCCAACCACGTGCTGCCCCCGGCACACACGAAGCGCTGCTTTGAAGGGGTGAATCGTTCTCTCTCCTGAGCTTGGTACTTGCTCGACAGGTTCGGAGTGCGCGGCCTCTTCAGAGTCCCCATGGCGATCCACAGCATCACGTGGGAGTCAACCATGTGACGTTCCATACCAGGCTTGTCATTTGTGCTTCATTCTCATCCACTTTTAAGACGCCACCATGGGCTGTCAGGGTTGATCACAAGCCAAGTCTCTGCTACATTTATTCCTGGTGAAGTTGCTGGCTGCGTTTGATGCGTGGACGCTGAGACCATGCTGGTGTAATGCGTATTTTTTGGTATACAGAAGAGGTACCAGGGACTGCCACTGAGGAGCAAACCTGGGATGAGTAGTCACAAGACACACACAATTTAATGGATGTGAGATTTTTCAAGCTAGGGTGAACGTTTGTGCTTATTATGGACTGGCTTCATTTGGTGGTGACTTTCTTTATTATTGTTCACCTTTGGCAAGACGAAATGCAGGTTTGATGCCTTGTTTCATGTGGGATATTGATTGATGCACGTTTGGTTTTTGTATGCAGGTTTGCTGCTTGATTTTGAGGTTTGAGTAATCTGGTTATTTTTGCGTAACATGCATATGCATCTTTCGTTGTGGAAAATGATTTAGAGGTGTCCTGACGAAGGAAACGCAGAGGCTTGCTGAGGGCAAGTTTTTTACACCATGTGGGCTGGAATGAAGTGTGTTTTACAGTGTGTGAACATTGGGAGTTTGCACAAGATTCCTGCTGTGTTGTAGCTGGACAAGGGTGGGAAGCTACTCTTTTCGTGAGGCAAAGAGTCCCATTGTCTGGTTCAGAAGCTGCCACGGTTTATGTTGCTTCTGTGTGATTCTCTGAGTGGCCGACAGTTGCATTTTGTAAAGTGGTTATTTGTCAGCACTGCGGGCAGTGGCTCGTCACTCTGGCACTATTTCTTCTGGTGCTTTATCAATATGCATGAGACAAGAGTAACTTGAAATAAAATAGATTGGAGCTCATTTTCGAGTCATAAACACTGGCGCGCTAGATTCGGGTGCTACGAGTTTAATTTGTGCATATTGTTATTCAGGTTTGTGTATGCCAAGGGTGTTTCTATTTGTCTGTGCCAGAGTATATTTGTTATGGGTGTGTGACGATGGAAAGCTTCTTGGCTGCCAAATTTGCATATTTCTTACAGTACACATAGCTACATAAAGTGTACAGCAATTCACAATTATACCCAGCACTGGTAAAACCAGTAGGTCTGGTCTTGGCAAACTTGTATTTATTTATTTTTTTGCCAAACATATGCAGTATATTTATAACGTAAAAGTAATAAAAAGTAAATCTCATGCACTCTAAATGTACAGTTCATATGCTTAGGAAAAAGTTTTTTTAAAGCCCTGGCCCTGAAGTGAACTTCGTTCTAGGTGGAGGTGCAAATGTGAAAGAGCTAAATATTAAAGAGAGCCAGTAGCTGCAGTGGCCTGCCCTATTGCACGGTTTGGGAGGATGTGGTGGGCATAAGCAAACTGTGAGTGACACTTGAACAGACCAATAGATGTAGAGGGCTGACTGAAAGCCGCTGTATATATGTATTTTTGTAATGAATTTTGTGGAAAGTACGAGGAAGGAGACAGCTGAAGGTGTCTCTAGACTAGACCTAAACATTTAAAAAACAAGCATTTGCAATGCAATAGGTCTCGCATTACTTAAAGTTTGAGCTAATTACGTTGCATTAATTGGAACACCAATAGCTCAAACTTTTAGTAATGCGACACTTATTGCATTGCAAATGCTTGTTTATCTCTGCTGACCTGCCGAGGGTTGTTCCCTTATTTACAAATGTAATGTCCAATAAGGGCTGCGGCATACATTGAGGATATCAATTATGCATGAATTTGTGTCCTTGAGTGTGTGTGCTGCTTGCCAATGTTACACGAAAATCAGACAAAAAATATAAATAACATGTAATACAGCCAAATAATTCCGATGTACACAATATTACTCTAGCTTAAAATGTCCCTGTGACATCACCTGCATTGATTAGACAAGTGCCAGGGGGGAGGCCCGAAGTAAGAGCTGTGAGCGGGAGACCAGGACATCCCCTTCCATAACAAGCACTGACAAAGCCAATAGTTTGATGCTTGGTGGAGTGAAAAATGTGTTTTGTGTGACTCTGATGCAGAGCTCTCCCAGTGACACTGTCACTGTACTGTGCATGAAAAACTATCAGTTTACAGAGGGGAATAACAATTTGCTTAAAACGTAATGAGTCTGCCATGCATGCATCAAAGTGCAGCATAATGAACTCTCTGAATATGGCACAACATTTTTAAAATACTATGTAAGTCTGCACCATGCTCAATTTCTCTAATACCCATGCAAAACTTACCCCTAGTGACATTAATGTCCGACTACGCCAAAAATAAAAATAATAAATCAGGCAGATGACTTTAGGAAAAGCACTAGTTGAGAGTCCGGAGAAAGAATGGAGAGACAACAAACAAACTAAAGAACTGATTGGGGGCACCATAAAACAACGAAACATTGGAGCTTGCATCGTGAAGTGGGGAAGGAGAATTGGGGCCTGCACGATAGAGCTAGAGTAGGTGATTCGGGCTGGGATTACTACCTTTTGCAGGAAAAACTTGTGAGACTACATGTTAGAATAGGTATGGGTAAAGGAGAGATATTGTTAACAGCTGCAGCATTGAGAGAGATTGCGTCGGCTACAGCCTAGAACCGGAGAACCCAATTTGCATGCATCCTCTGAGAATACTGCAAATAGCTGCAAGAATTAGCTGAAACAAAGGCGGCCGATTCTTGCACGATTTGCATTGAAAACATCCTGTCATGCTGTTCGACTGAAATGCAGGTAGATGAAGGTTTTTATTGACGTTTTTCTGGAAACGATTTGCTCAGCAATCTAAAGTAATATAATACACTCTGACAACACTGAAGAGCACAGGACAAGGGTTTGTCATGGTGCCGGCACCTGTCCGGAACAGAGCACAATCTAAGAGATGCCAGAATATGCTAAACCACTGTCCCAATATGACCTGAAACACAGAGATATTTGCCCGGCATAGCCACTGCTAAGGGGCAGCAAAATCCTTTCATCCAAGGAAATCCTTCGATAACGGGCTGCCTCTTATTACACCAAACTATTACATCTTTAAAAAAATTAAAGCTTTATATTTTATCAGCCGTTTGTAAGTCAAAAGTGCATATTGCAAACGTATTAAATAAACAATGTACCATCCATTTCGTTTACAAATGTTTTTCACTTTACTAAATACAAGTATCGCTTAAAAATGAAAGAAATGTGTTTCTAATAAGTGAACATACGACTAAAATGTCCATTCTACATTTATGCGTACACTGCTAATTAGCCAAGGTTGTGGAAGCACATGTGAACTCCACGCTGTCTA
This sequence comes from Triturus cristatus, assembly GCF_964204655.1. Taxonomy (NCBI): domain Eukaryota; kingdom Metazoa; phylum Chordata; class Amphibia; order Caudata; family Salamandridae; genus Triturus; species Triturus cristatus. The sequence goes on from NC_140582.1 coordinate 971,579,214, forward strand.
AATTAATTGAGCAGTTTGCCATCCTTGACCCTTCACAACACGGCTTCCGGCCTAGGCACAGCACTGCGTCTGCGCTATTGGTCGTATCAGAAGCCATTAGGGGCAGTTTGGACGTAGGGGACTCGGCGACCTTGGTCCTTTTGGATCCAAGTGCCGCTTTTGACACTGTGTCCCACAAGATACTGCTCAAGCGTCTACAAGATATTGGGATCAGTGAATTGGCTCTGGCTTGGGTCCGGTCTTCTCTTGAGGAGAGATCTTTTCAGGTCGCAGTACCTCCTTTCTCCTCTCAGGAGTTTGTGTTGCATCAGGGGGTGCCGCAGGGCTCCATTCTTAGCCCATTCCTATTCAATCTATATGTCAGCCCTCTGGCAGAGGTGGCCAAGGGCAGGGGGTTGTCTTTGGTGTCATATGCTGACAACACCCAATTGGTGATAGCTTTCTCGAAGAAAGGCAACACCAATTTGGACAAGTTTAGAGGAAGATCTGCTGGCTATCTCCGATTGGATGGCAGCAAACTGTTTACAGCTAAATGCCAGTAAATCGGAGATCCTGTTGTTTGGGAAGCACCGGGAGCTATGGTCCGGGCAATGCTGGCCGGACTGTCTCAAACCCGCCCCACTCCCCAACGAGACTGTAAAAAATCTCGGTGTGTAGTTTGATAATGGCCTGACTTTCGAGAAACAAACGTAAGTCGTTGCAGGGGTCTGTTTTGGGCTCCTGCGGAGCCTTAAACCTTTGCTCGGGTTTTTCCCTCCTAAGGTATGCCAGACTATTGTCCAGGCGTTGGTCTTATCAAGATTGGACTACGGAAATTCCCTCTATCTGGGAGCTAATAAGGCTAGCATTAAGCGCCTGCAGAGGGTTCAGAATGTGGCAGCTCGACTTCTGGTTGCACTGCCTAGATCTTGCTCAGTGTCGCACATCCTTCCCAAGCTCCATTGGCTGCCGGTTGACAGGCGTATCCAGTTTAAGGCGCTGTGCATCTCTCATAAGATCTTGTCTGGACAGGCTCCACTGGGGCTTTCCCATTTGATAGAGCCCTATGTGCCCAAGCGCTCGCTGCGATCAGCTGACCTGGCCCAGGCTTGCATTCCCCGAGTCTGGAAAGCAAGGGCCGGGGGACGTTCCTTTCGCTGTATGGCGGCGAAACTCTGGAACTTGCTCCCGACCCCCATCAGAACCATCTCGAGCCATTTGACATTTCGTAAGGCCTTGAAGACCTGGCTTTTCCCTACATCTGCGGTTTAACCACTTTGTCTCCCTCCGTGGCTCGGGCTCGCTGGAACTTGGGTTGCGCTGGGACGCCTCGTTGCTGAGGCAGCCATGCGCATTATAAATGCTAAAATAAATAAATAAATAAATATGGCAAAGTGAGACCCGGACTTCCCAAATTAATGTGGGTTGCAGAAAAATTGTTGGTCTGAGTCTCATAATTAGTGAGAGCAACAAACAATAATTGATGTTTCTTGCAGGAGATTTACTATGTGGTAAGGTGTCAAGCAATATTTTTTTTGACAACGATGAAACTGTGTGCAATAGGATGTTGCCTCTTTACAAAATGAGGCAAATAATGTATACGAAAGTCTGCCCATTACTGGCAAACTTTAAATAAAGTTGTTAAAAAATGTTGAGTTGTATAACATTTAAGCCTCCTGCCCCAGATTATCTGACAGACCAGATTCATTTTTAATCTTCCACTAGATATCTTATTTCTAGCAGCTTCTCGAGTTGTTCATGATTAGTTATATCCGAGAAAAACTTGATGTTAAGTCATCTACAGTTACCGGCACTAAATAGTGGAACATTTTACCAAACGTCTATGCGATTTCCAGGTCTTTTCTGTCAGTAAGACTAGGCCGAAAAACCATCTTCCCCTTAAACATAATTGAGTTTTTTCTATGCTGCGTGGGATGATGGAGTAAACCGCAGTTACTTTTGCACTTACTTCCATTGTGGCTGTCGCCTATTTGGAGTAAACTTGGTGCAGACTAGTCGGAAAAGCTCAGAAATGTGTTCCCACACCTGTGATGTTTGCTGGCCGTTTACAATTTTAGAGCACTGTAGAGTATCATTCAGATTTATTTTTTTGCAAATAAATATTTGGAATTTTTTTTATGTGTTTGGTACTTGCACATCAGAGGTCTTACTTATTGTCTGTTCTGTGTATATATTCTATAGAATGAAAGTTTTGTTTTGTTATGTTTGTATGTAGCGTAAATAATGACGTACTCCAAGACAAAGCTAAGCTCTGTTGTGCCTTTCGGCATGAACTCACTGGTGAGGCGCGTTCCTAGCGCCAGGAGATCTGGAAAAGCAAGTTCCTCTTCCCTGGCGTCTGTGGGCACAAGTTAATCACGCTCTACGACACGATTATTAACCAGGCCACAAAGAGTCACCCTGTCCCCTGATGCGCTCTCGCTCACAACTTCCTGATTGCAGGTTTAAATGACTGAAGTCTGTGATTACATATAATCATTCGGTAATGTTGGATCAAAGCAAGTACCGCTGAGAATCAAGAGCCAAGAATGTAGGGCAGCGATGGCTGGTGAAGAGGCGGCAGCATCTGCGGGCCCTGCACACGTGGTGGCAAAGAGAGGCCACTTTCAAAATGGAAGAAGGCACGTGTGGCATTCATTAATCCTGTCTACAAGCGCACCCGGACTAAACCATCTCTGCAGGTGTACTCAGAAGCAGGGCCTGAACCTACAGAAGATTCAGAACTAGGAAACAGAGCTCAGCAAATATTCGCTCTTCAACACCACCACTGACTCACAGTCTCGCAAACAAGTGACTTAAAGCTGCACAAGGCCTTCCAGTATAAGGTTCCAAATCACCTGCTGAAACTGCTGCTTCGTCACGGTCAGAGACCCCAGGTCGAGCCATTCTGCCTTGATCTTCCACAGAAGGTGAGGCTGACAAAACAGATGGAAGGACACTGCCAATTCGGTCATGCAGTCAAAGTTCAATGAAACACCCGGGGTATTCAGGAAAGAACTGAAAGGCGGTCACTCGACTCTTGTTCTCCCTGGGCTCACTAAAGGAGCTAGAACACAGATAGTCACTCAGCAGTATGCCACTGATTCCCTTGCCTGCCCTCATTTCCCCCACGGGACAACACTCAACGAACAGGTTTAGAGCACCAACTGGTCAGTGTCATGCAACAGATGTTTAGTTTAACCAAGAACCCAGGAAAATGTAATTTTTTAAACCCACATAACATAGCATGGATCCAGAAGCACACTGAAGTAGAACAAAAGCATTATAAAATCTCTACATAAATAAGGGAGTTGGATATGTGGCTTTAGATAGACTGTGACAAGAAAATAGAAAACAGCAGAAGTGTTTTGCGCGCATGGCTGAAGAAAGGTTTGTGTACGGGGCGAAGGAAAGGGAGGGTGGTAGGGAAGCTGAGGTACAGATTATTAGACCAAAGAAGACTGCAAATAGGGACGGAGGAGAGGAGAAAAGGACGATATCTTTGTGTCAGTTGGACACTTAGGCAGACGTGGTTGGAAGATAAAAGGAAATCGGGACGAAATAAAATATCACTACCATCAGCCGTCTTGGAATGGGCATTGTGACCATCGTTCCTGAGGAGTCATAGATATTGAAAATAGAAGAGAACATTTGTGGTAGTCTGCAAGGTAGACGTTGTACAGTAAATTCTGCATATTCAATCAATCAATCAATCAGAGCATTTGTAAAGCGCGCTACTCACAGATGAGGGTCTCAAGGCACTGGGGGGGAAGGGTGGAGCTACTGCTCGAACAGCCAGGTCTTGAGTAGCCTCCTGAAGGTTAGTACGTCCTGGGTCTGCCGTAGGAGGATGGGGATGGTGTTCCATGTTTTGGCGGCAAGGTAGGAGAACGATCTGCCGCCGGTGGTCGCTCTTCGGATGCGGAGGACGGTGGCGAGGTCGGCGGAGCGGAGCTGGCGGTTCGGTGTGTAGAAGGTGAGTCGTCTTTTGAGGTATGCCGGTCCGGTGTTGTGGAGTGCCTTGTGTGTGTGGGTGAGGAGCTTGAAGGTGATCCTCTTGTTGACCGACAGCCAGTGCAGGTCTCTCAGGTGGGGTGAGATGTGGCTGTGGTGAGGGATGTCGAGGATCAAGCGTGCAGAGGCGTTCTCAATGCGTTGTAGTCATTTCAGGAGTTTGTAAAATACATGAACAGTACCATATGTGGAAACAATTACAGCAAAGTACCTCAAGAACGAATGACTGAATAGCTAGCCAGCCTTTTCAGCATAGTAATACATCAGAATATGTGGATATTTTAGGTCTGTGAAATCTGGCTTTGCACCACTAGATGACAAAATACAGGAGAAAGGGGATGCATTCTTGTGCAGCCGATAGTTTTTGACTTGGCTTAAGGTTTGTTTGTACTGTGACTAGTTGCGGTGTTGATGTTCTTTGCATCCAGTTACCTGGGTAAGTATTAAGCATACTTGCTCTCCACCTTTTTCAGAGAACAAAACGGAAAGGCACAGTCTCTCTCCAAACATCTTTGGGGAGTCACTGTTTGATTGCCTGTAAATCGACTTGCTGGCTTTTGGCTGTTTCTCATACGTTAGAAATTGTGTTAATGGTTGACTGGGAAATAAGCCCTGGTCAAGCAGCAGCAACAATCCTAATCAGGGTAAGAGGCAGGCAAACCCTAAATTAACCTGTGATCACCCTGTGGCAGCTTGGCACAGATCAGTCAGGCTTAACTTAGAGGTAAAGTGTAAAGTATTTGTGGAACACTTCAAACAGTAAAACAGTGAAAACACCACACAAAAAGATCCCATGCTTGGTTTACAGAAATAGAATATATTTTAATAATAAATAAAACAAGACCAAAATGACAAAAATCCAATCAAGGAAATCAGAGAAATAGAATTTTAAAGTTTTAGGGTAAAATAGCACCAAAAAGCACAAAGCGCCAACAAGAGATATCTTATCGTATCAGAAAGGGACAAAGTCACAAGTTCAGGCCATCCTCGATGGAGCATGGGCTGGCTACAGGGATCAGGTTAAGCCCACTAACCAAAGTACCTTATGTACGGGTTGCATAACATTACGTGCATCCGAGACGAAGAAGCATTGCTCAGTCAAAAGGATGCATCATTTCGATGCGAGGGTGATGTGAACTTTCTGCCCCGGGCCCAAACCATGCAGCAGCAGTGATGCATCTGTTCTGCTCAGGGATGTGTCACTCAGTCAAGGAGATGCATCCGTTCAGCTTGAGGATGCGCCACTCAGCAGAGAAGATGCATTGGTTATGCTGGTAGGCACCTGAGGCCCACTTCCAAGGGTCTAGGGCTAGGGTGGCACCACTTGGCAGGATAGACTCACAGATGGTAGAGTCCAGGTGCGATGCTATGTTGTAGGAAGTCTATTATGTTTCCTGAAGCTTCCGATCAGGAGACCAGCCAACTAGTCCTTGAAGTCACCACTCTGGGTTCATGAGATGGAGGTCCAGTCCTACTTACCCAAGCAATAGGGCAGCAGGTAGCAAGTCAGCACACCAAAGCAGGAGTCTAACAGAGTAGCAGTCCAGCAGAGATGCAGTCTTTTTAGCAGCACAGCAGTACGTCTTCCTGGCAGAGTATGCACTGGTCCACAAGCATACTGAGGTGATGGTGTCTGAGGTCCTTCTTTTATACACAGTTGTGTCTTTGAAGTGAGAAGAAACTTCAAAGACATTCCATTGAAGTTCACAGATGCCCTGCCATCTCTGGCTCCAGGCTATCTCCAGGAGGTAGGCAGTCCTTTCTTTAGGGACAGGGCACAGCCAATTCAAGTGTAAGTGAGGCTGAGTTTATTTCCCTCCTCCTATCATTTCAGGATGGCCTGTCAAGTCACACCTAAGCTCCCATTGTATGTGGCTTTCTAGGTGGAATACACAAAGCCTAATTGTCATCTACACCTAGTCATGTGACCAGAGACATGCAAAAGGCACCAAATGGCTAAGGCAAATAAATGCCAACTTTCTAAAACCAAAAGACACGCAGATGATAGACGGAATGCAGAGCAAATCCTACATTCACCCCCAGTCAATAGATCTGGGTTAAATCCATCGTTCTTTTGCTCACCATGCTACCCCAGTATAGACCCGGCCATATGCAAATCAGTCTTGACCCTGTTCCTCATGGGAAAAGTCCAGCCCGAACTGTCAAGCCAGGTCCTCCCTGGACTGGAACAAGCATCCTGGGACCGGTTTCGCGGTTTCACCCCTCATCAGCCAGGCTAGCTTGAATCTAGTGGCACAGTGAACCTGGGACCCACGCCTGGGCAAAATGTCCTGGAATGACACCAAGCAGAAAGGGCTTTTTCCAACACAATCCCTTTCAGCCGAAAGCTACGGTAGACTAATCAATATCTTGATTGACTTCCCTGCTTAGGTGATAGAACGTGGATAATGGCCCTGTACTGCTGGGGCACTTGTCAGTTCTTTGCCTTTCTGAACTCAGTTGGATCCCTCTGTCTATACGCTCCTGAGCCACTAAACTGATCCATGGGACACCATTCTCTTTATCTGTGGACCCCATCTGTGCAGAACCTAACCTTAACTTTGTCACAGATGCATCACAGTAGGCAGACTGCACCACCATGGTCTACAAAATGACGTGGCCAATTCCACTCCTTGGGTCTAACTTCTTTCCCCAACCCAAGAAAATTTTTGTCCACAAGGATAACAACCTACAGAGACCACTGGCAGCTGTCAGTGTTGACAACCAGGTCACAGGCTATCCAAGGGCCTCTGTCCTTTGAGGTTTCTTGGAGTGGGGGACAGTAGCCCCGGGTGTTAGACACCCTTTCTCCACTCTACCTCCTACCCGTTCAGGGGTGGTATCCTGAAACTGGTCCTTTAACCCAGGGTCTGAACCTTTAGGCTGAACATGTGCCTGGCAAGCCAGGACTCCCGGGGAGAGCCACTGACCCCCTGAAGGGAAACACACTCTGTCTGTGTCATGCAAGAGTCTGCCTGGCACAAGTCCCCAGCCCTCTGCCCTTGTGACAGTGCATGAAGCCCTCCTGGTCAGAAGTGGCCTCACCAGGGTCACCCATGGGGTGCTCTGTTCTCAAAGCTGACAACTCCTTACCCACTGGTCCTCCCACTGTGAATAGCTCCACCTCCTGCCTCCGCATCTGGGCCTCTGCAGCCTCCTCTGTAGAGTGGTTCCCCCAGAAAAAAGAACTGGTAGGGCAACTGTGGTGGCTGCCTCACCCAGCTTCCCTGACATTGTGGAGCTCCCATCAGTGGATGGTCTCTTGGTACAGATCAGGTCCCCCTGCTTGGGACCTCTCTGGGAGCTCTGAGGCGTATATAGGGCATCCTGGATCTCTGCCCACCATAACCTCCCCTTCTATGTTTAGAAGGGACATGAGACCCCTACTCCCCCACCATACTGGGACCTGTTTGGGTCACTGCATACCTCCCCCTCACTCTGTTGGGTGGAATCCGAGCCACGTTCCTTAGCATACCTACCCAATGACTTCCCAGACACTCTGGTATTCACAGAGAGGACTGCTTCCTTTACAAGCCCCCTGGGGTAAGGGAGCTTGCAGTCAACCAGGTGCTGGCGTAGCTCTGGAAAATAGTGACTGAACATGTGCTCTGTAGAAATCATACTGTAGGTGTTTACTTCACTACCCATCACCCAACTACCCAGCGCCTTGCAAACGTCTCCCACAAAGTCCCCCCAGGAATGGTGAGAGAGTTTCTGTTTGTCCCTGAATCTCAACGTGCACTCTTTTGGGGTGATTCCATATCTTTCGACAAATGTCTCCTTCATGGTGGGATACCTCAGTCTGTCCCCCTTCTCTAGGGCAAGTAGGGTGTCCCTACCATCACCAGGAATATGCAATCAAAGACCAGCTCCTCAATCCTCCTCAGGGATCCTGTGTGCCTTTAGAGTGACCTCACATGTGTCAAACCACTTGTCTATGTCATCCCCCTACTTGAAGTCAGGCGCCAGGTCCATGGTCATGTGGATCCTTCCTTCACCACTTGACACTGCAGTTTCACTGCCACCATTCCTGATAGACTCTAACAGCTGTTTGACCTTCAAGTCCAGCTCTTTAAGACTCAGTTCATAAGCCAACAAGATTGTTTTGTTTTCCAAGGATTTCTCAGGCTCAGCATTCCTTTGCTCTGCCTCCATGGCCCGTTTTTGCTTGGCTAAGGCCCTCTCAGCCTCAGCCCTCCTCTCCTCTGTCAGTGCGTAGTTAGCCTATGCTCTTCTCTCCTCTGCATCCAGTTGGGCCAGCTGCAGCCTCAGGTCCCAGTCTGCCTCTTTGTCCTTCAACTCCTCAGGAGATAAGGTGTGCAAGAAGACACTGCCGCTTGCATTGGATCCAGCAGGGGACACCCTCTATATGGGCTCCCCTCTCAAGCCTTTGCCAAGTCACTTTCCTCCTTATCTTTCTCAGGGCCATCACCCTCTTGGACCTCTGTTTGTGAGTCCAGGAGGAATCAGGGTTCTGCGTTCTCTAACCCTAGGGCTGCAAGGACTCATCCTCAGAGCCATCACCCTCCTGGTCCTCTGTTGAAACCTTTCCCCAGCGTGCCTTCTCAAAGGCATACAGGGCTGCCTGTAGATCCTACTTCATGGCCCTCCTCCTCACAGCAAGCCCGCCTCTGTTTGCACAAATCCTTCAGCTTTTTCATATTGTAGAATGATAGGGAGTTGACGGTTATTCTTGTTCTGGCAAGGTATCACTGGTGCAACAACAAAAAGAGTCTCAAGTTGATGAAGGTGAAGCAGGATTCGCATTTGGAAAAATGACCAATTGAGAGAAAAAGGAGAATTTAAAAACTTGTGATGGTCTTAGATATGGGATGGTAGTGTACAGCAAATCACTTTATGGTACTCAGGAGCTACAACCTATCAGACTCAGGCGGCGCCCAACTTGCAGCTAGTTACAAAAATTCTTATCTTCATACCTGAACACAAATCCAGAGGAAACCATGACGTTCTGAATAGAGGCAATATCTAATTGCTGTTATCATCCATTCCCACCCTACCGGATCTACGCAGAACGGATCTCGAGTCAATACAGTTCATGCGCTCTGAAAAACCCTTCATGGGTGAAGCTACCAAGACAGCCTGGAGAACACCCACAATCACATAGAAAGTTCTCACGGAAAGCCCCGTCTTTGAGAACTGGGGTATAAATATCACCACCTTTCCAAAACCAGGCTATTCTGCCCCCCTGCTCTTGCCAGCCCAGGGCAGGCTCGAAGAACCCCACCCATTCTGTTCTCAAAGGAGCTTTGGGGCACTCACCAAGGATGATGAGCCCCCGCCCCAGATGTATACAGGTGTCATTGGAATGCAACCGACCCACATTACTCGCACACTGATCTTAGGTGGATCTCCGGAACAATAAATCGTCAACCTGGCAGCCAATGACATGATCTGGAAAAACCTGCATCCACCAAGAAGTGCAAAGGGCCCCTTCACTTGTGTACATGGAACGTTAATGGCCTTACCAGCAACATATTAGACAGGGACTTTCTCCATTACATAAATGCTTTCAACATCATTGTGATGCAGGAAACCTGGCTGGCAGAACCACATCATCTGCAGGGATAAATGTGTTTCTTTATGACAGCTGTTAAGGGGACAAAACATGGCCATTTACACAGCGGCCTGGCAACTTATGTTTCAATAGCTTGCACAGCTTCAGCATGAGTACCATACTCTGCCTCGCCAGCTATCAATGCAGTCAAGGTAATCACCTCTCTCCAGTACACAGCAACTGAGATAATAGTCATAAATGTCTACATCCACCTGAAATGCAAAGCTAAAGTGACGCGGCAGCTGATAGACCAGCTCGTGGTATACATAATCGCGGAGAGACTGCAAATATTGTCCTCCCAGGGGACCTGAACCTACATTTGCTGGCCTCATCGGACGACACTGTGACAGCTCAGTCTTCACTCTGGGATATACCAGCGCAAGGGAGAAATTCTCATGGCCACTTGACCAGCATGGGCATATGACTATTGGACAACCTAGAGCACCTCAATCTAAGGGCTATCAATGGCAGGTTCCTGGAAGATATTGTACCGGCGAGCTCCTATTATTCCTCTTCCACAGCACGACAATAGACTGTACCTTTGTCTCCCTTTCACTGTTTCAATGAGTCGTCTCTTTTTGCCTAGGAGACAAAGGCAGCAGCGAACACAGTCCTCAAGAGGTATCTCTACTAACAACTGCACCCACATTCAGCCATTCAACGGAGACACGCAACTTCATCTTTACGGTCAATTATAAGAGGATCAAATTTGCACAGTCAACCATAAGGCATTTGTCACAGTCTGCAATGGTGTTGCTACAGGCACAAAGAGGCACAACAAAAAGTGCAAGAGGAAGGTGGGAGTCCTTCACCAGCAGTCTGGCAGAAATATGATGGGGTGCATCCGAAAGACCAACTGGATACAACTTAAGCAAGTGAAAGGAACTATAAACAGCACCCTAAGGTTCCTTCAAACAACCCTGAGGACAACACTGAAGAAGCCGAAGTGGGCTGTCAGCAGATCACGAGAAGACGAGGTTTGGGTAAAGCTGATCGCAGATATTAAGCACAAAGACACTGCACAATTCTGGGGGATAATCAATCAGCTAACATGTCCATCACATAGGGGAGTAACCTCTCACATATCTGAAGACACCTTGGCAACGTATCTAGGAACCACTTCTACCATCATTATACTGCACAAGCCACAGGCCTGGAAACCAGTAAGCTACCAACGAACACCCTATTTGTCATCACTTTTAAGAAAGGCAACCCTCCAGCACATTCCTTTCAACCATCAGTTGGACTATGACACTGGCCTCGGTCACCCCCAAAAGAATCAATTAGAAGGCAAATCAGGAAAGGCAGGAGAGAAAGGGTCCTGGGCTCCAAAGGCATCCGGGTCCTGCAGAAATAGCTGAAAGGGAAGTTAATTTAGGAAACCAAAATCGAACATAAGTCCTTACGCGGGGCCTCCTCGCGACAGAACCTAGTCCTTACGCGGGCTACAACCCCCTCTCTACGAGGGAGGAGCTTGTTGCAGGTATTCTGCTCATGCACAGAACTATGCGCAGGAAACCAGGACCTCAGTGAATTGCGGTGTACCAAAAACTCACCTCAGTACCCAGAAGCCCAATCCGACTAGCATCAGTGTCCCATTCGTTATCTGTATTCTCTCGGAGCTCCCAATGTGTAGACAACCCAGAAGAAGCGACTTAGAGTACTCTCAGGAATGGTGGGAATCAGAAATACCTGTTCGTTATTATTCTCATATCAGTCCACAACAAGAGTAATCAGAGACACGGTAAAGTTTAAAATGTTTATTTTATAAACTACGTGTCCTAAGATGCAGTACTTTGGCTAACATAAGCAGACACATGATTAAAATTAAAACCATCAGCATTGCTACAATACCATAGAAAATGAAGGGAGAAATCATATTGGAATACAACCACCTTCCCTTCACTAGTGAGCTAGTATTATTATACTAATAGAAGGTCTCTAGGTTTGAATGGGGAACCCCATACCGTAAAGATCAGCTTAGGTGAATCACATCACAGGATCAGCTTTGCTCTGCGCCTGGAAAAGTTATTCTCCAGAATGTGTGTGTAATGCATGCAAACTGCAATATTAAAGGCTCTCGACTTTCAGGTATTTGCAGCTGTGTGCGTATTATGGCTAGAGAGTGGGCCGATCAACCTGAACTCGAAAACATACATTGTTTGGCGGCTCAGAGTATTTCTGCACACAATGTTCAGACCAAGGTCGAAGTGCACGTCTAGGGATGTAAACAACAGACAGTTCTCATGTGAAGAAAAAGCAAGCAAGCAGTTTTCAAATAATAACATGTCTCTGCAGTGTCGTGTGCAAAAGCAGCAAACGTTGCAAGATGGCGTTTCTAACATCTAACGCGCTTATGCTAACATAGCAATGTATGTAACTAAAACGCTGCCTCCACCACAAGCTCAGGGATGTTTTGAATATGGGCGGTTGGGTTGTACTAAAACCCCATGTGAGCATGGTGTATGCAAGAGAACAATACGAAAAGGTGCAGTGCTATAACAAGTGTGAGTTAAAACTGCCAGTCTCGTAGAGAGGGGGTTGTAGCCCGCGTAAGGACTAGGTCCTGTCGCGAGGAGGCCCCCTATGATGAAGCATGACACAATTGGTGTGTGAGGGGAACTGTCCTATTAAGGGATATCCCTTATGTTCGATTTTTGTTTCCTAAATTAACGTCCCTTTCAGCTATTTATGCAGGACCCGTGGGCCCGTGGTGTGGCATTTGTGTAATTGGGGGAATGTGCCCACGCAGGTCCTTAAAAGTCCTCTAGGCCCTATCTTTGTGTGTGTACCCCAAAGGCATCCCCCTGGCAATCTTCAAACAGAATGCAGAATTCAGGGCAGAAGCGCTAGGACCGTTGTTGTCCAAAATCAGACTTTGTGGCACAATCCCAGTCTCTTAGAGAAACTTGTTAATATCGCCAGTATACAAAAGCTGGGACAAGAGCTTGCTCAAAAACTAGTTTATTTGCCCTTATTGACAATGAGGCAAAACATTTTCCAGGTACTCTGCTAGAGAAACATTCGGCAACTGAGGGCAGTAATACCACTCAATCAAACTGGGTTTTCAAAAACCTCCAGCATGACAACCAACATCTTGGCCATGTCACTTCTTATTGACATGGCGAAAGCCTCAAAATAGTCTCTTCACCTTAGGTTTATTAACTTCAGGGCACCTTCCGACTATGTGGAGTGGGGCAGGCTCTGGAATAAGCTGGCACACTGAGGGATTCCCCAGACACTGCTGCTACTGTTCTTAATCCTCCACACAGAAACATGGGTGCATGTGAAGTTGAATGAAGGAACGCACCTCTGAAAACGAATACCAACAAGCAAAGGGCTGAAGCAGGGGTGTGTCCTGGCTCCCACTTTATTCAACCATTTTTTGGCTGACCTGAGTCAGGCACTCAATACCTGCACCTCCCATGCCCCTAGGCTAGGGCGTTTTGCACTGTTGAGCATCCTCCATGCCTATGATGTAGTTTTGGTCAGTCACGTTCAGGTGGGGTTACAGCAACACAGGCATACTCTGATGAAAATGGATTAAACATCAACTTTGACAAGACACGCACTATGACGATCAGCAACAACAGGAAAAACCCACTGGCCTATTTCTGGGGCAAGACAAAAATTCAGACAGCAACAGAATACAGATATCTGGGGGTGATTGTTGATAAAGAGGGTCAATTTATGCGGCAGGCGGGAGACAATCAAAAGGAAAGCCCTGGCATTGGCAGTTTTGCTAACGAATTTAGGGGCATATCATCAAGGGCTGGTGACATAATTATCGCCGCTTTTTCGGCCATTTTCGGCTGAAAAGCGGCGATAATTATATTGCATTATTTGCAAGGACACGCTAGTGCGTGTTTCCTTGTTTTAGCTCCCGTTTTGTTCACGCCTCGCTTTGCATCTCTAATGAGATGCAAAGGAGGCGTGCCTGACAAAACACCATGGGAAAATATTGCTACCCCAGCTTCGTGATATCCTCAATGAGGGGTAGAACTATTTTAAATCCCGTTAACTATGCCTTAACGCAGGAATTTAATGCCTGTTAAATGCCTGACTAAGGCATAGCTAACATGGGAGGTGGATTATGGTGATACGACCACAGGGTCGTATCACCTAGGCTATCTCCGTTTTGGGTGCAACGTCGCTGGTTTTCCAGCAATGTTGGCCCATTTCCCTGGAATATTATCGACCTGGAGTAACGCGTTGTTAATAACGCGTTACCAGGGTGATAAATTCCTGCGATAGACGGCAATAAATAAACAAGCGCTTAGCGCGCTTTGCATTTATTTATCGCCGTCCTAGTAAATATGCCCCTAAGGGGAATATCATCAAGGGCTGGTGACATAATTATCGCCGCGTTTGTGGCCGTTTTTGGCCAAAAAGCAGCGATAATTATATCGCATTATTTGCAAGGACACGCTAGCGCATGTTTCCTTGTTTCAGCTCCCGTTTTGTTTAAGCCTCGCTTTGCATCTCTGATGAGATGCAAAGGAGGCGTGCCTGACAAAACACAATGGGAAAATATCGCTACCCCAGCTTCGTGATATCATCAATGAGGGGTAGCAATATTTTAAATCCTGTTAACTATGCCTTAACGCAGGAATTTAACGGCTGTTAAATTCCTGACTAAGGCATAGCTAACTCAGGAGGTGGATTATGGTGATACGACCACAGGGTCATATCACCAAGGCTATCTCCGTTTTGGGTGCAACATCGCTGGTTTTCCAGCGAAGTTGGCCCATTTCCCTGGAATATTATCGCCCTGGAGTAACGCGTTGTTAATAACGCTTTACCAGGGCGATAAATTCCTGCGATAGACGGCGATAAATAAACAAGCGCTAAGCGCGCTTTGCGTTTATTTATCGCCGTCCTAGTAAATATGCCCCTTAAAATACCTGTCCCCCCTCCTCCGGATAGTGCAAGACAAACTTTTACCAACCATAACATGCAACAGCGAACTCCAGAGAGGCAGGACGCCAAAATACAGAACAGCACCCTAGTGAAAGCATGCAGAATTATCTTCAGCCTGCTAAACACCTCACCAGCACAGATCAGGCTGGAGTTCGAACTGTAAATGCAATTCCTGGCCAGGAAATGGGCTTTCATAATGTGCTGGGGAGAAATCAGGAAGGCTGTTCCAGGCATTCTGAGTTGCTACTAATGGCGGGAGCTGCAACAGAGAAACTTGTCGCCCGCCAGAACTTATCTTCAAGAATCCCAGCTTGAGCCTGTGCTCACCCAGCTATGGGAAGCATCTAATAGCCACTCCCCATTTAGAAAATTAGTATGGACTTGGTGTCACAGCTGCTTAATCGTCAGCACCACTGGTTATAGCCCAAACTCAACCCAAAGGTGCGCTTTTCATGAGCACCTGTTAAAGACACATTCATTTTTTACTTTCTGTAGGCCCAGGAAAATTACGTGATTTGCCCAGAATTACAGGATGCCTCTCGACAAGAGCCCCGGCACATATCTTTCACAAATTAACCACTGGTTTTAGTAGCTATGGCCCTGCAATGCTCTCTCCCCTAAGCGCAACACAGCATGGCAGCTTTGCTTGCTGCGCTGAGTTGCGCTGCTTTTTAGGTCTCGCCTATGCAGCGTGCATGCGCTGCATAGGCAAAATGACCTATTGCTATTGCTTCGGCTTTTCAGCCAAACACGTGCACGCGTTCCATTGCCTTCAATGGCAACGCGTGCACGTCTGGCGATTTCCTTGCGGGAGCACGCGGCGCCATATGGTGGCAGGGAATTGCGCAGGCCCCCTCCCCTGCTGTCGCGCGAGGCGCACGTTGTTCTAATACCTAGAGGACTACAGAGGCATCCTCTTTACCGCTATGCCTCTCTGTGTTTAGATACATGCCTTTTGACAAGCCCGTATTTTCCTTCGCTAGTAATTCATTGGTTCTTACCTCTGTGAACAAGGGGTACGATGACTTTGCTGGCCTATTTCTACCTCTAATTTAATTTGTTCCAGTAGCTTCAAAGACTGGGGGCCTGTTGGCCCTTTGCAACACTTATTGCCTACGTTCTTGATTTATGTGGGACAGTCTTGCCTCACTGTATTCACTTTTGAATGCCAAATGTAGACTCTACATTGTATAGCGCCCCGAAGCCCAGTTTGTCTACGCTATTTAAGACCACTCATCTAGATAAAAGAGTCCCGGTGCCTCCTAACAGAACCTGACTCTGGTCCAACTCTTCCAGACTTTCAAAGTCACTGGTTTGTCAGGAAAAGGCCCCACGCTGTTATTGCAGAAAGACACTCCTATTATTATTACCCTTAGAAGGACGAATGGGGAGTGATGCGGGCTGCGCATGCGGCCGACCAGACACACACCTGACTCTGTCCCAACCCTCTCGGCTGCGAGCCTTCTGCCTGCTCCCAGCCCCCAGCATCTCTCGAGGGCCCTTTGTTACATGGCGAGGCTTCAAGTCGAGCTCTGCTGTGCACGCCGGTTTTTTGATTAGATTCCGACCGTCCCGCCTCCATTATCTTCGGGCTCCCGGCAGCACCCTCTGTCACTTTGTTTTTCTGCGACATTATGTAATCCAAGCTCCTCCCGAGGCTCCCCGCTCCCTGTTCTGGACAGCTGCTTGGCTCCTAGGGAGGGGTGGGACGGGACAGTTTTGCAACGCCTTATGCAACAAAGCTGAGCTCTGTCTTTCTCCATGCCCTCTCCCACCTCCCCTTCCCAGAAGCCTGTTGTTTTCCAGGAATGTTTTATGGTCTCCTTACAGCACACGGGCCCTGTGACTCCCAGGCCAGCTATGGGGAGTCATTCTAATGTAGGTGAGCGCGTCTGCCACCTGCCCAGATTGTCAGGGGGCAATGCCCCTGCCGAGGGTTTCACTTCAACTAATATGACGCTTGCATTTTAAAACTAGGGACAAAGCCCACCCGGAGATTTGACGCTCGAATACAGACACATTTACGCCAAGCTAGTGAAAATAAATAAATGTAGCTAAAAAAAACACTGTTTGGAACAAGCACATTCATTAATATACTTTCACTCCTGTATAGCACAGGGCAAATGTCAAATTCCTTGGAACAACCTCGCGTAAACAATGCTTATTGTCTCACAATATTCCATTGTATGAGCAGTGTACAGAAACAAGGCACACACTCTGCCCTACTCACAGAGCTTGGTGAATCTAGCTCACTGCATCCTTCCTTGTACTCTGGAGAGATATAGAAGGGGTATATATATGTTCTTCACTATTGCACATTAGCCCACAGAATGTCATGACCCATACATGCAGATCTGCTGAATGGAACATGCTACCTAGTAAAATTGTTGAGAGAAGGGGGTCCCCTTTCCCGGTCGCTCAAACTGTGTCTTAACTGCATGTGCAACAATGGTAATAAACCCCCCCACACACACACACAACCATTAATTTGATTTAAAAACAATCATAATTACAGGTGGCAAAAGCTTTCTTAGGCCCGCGCTGCTGGCGCTGTTGAATGCTGGGTTGATGGATACCATACTTGTGTCCTTCCTCTGTTGACTTTTGAAGCACTACTTTTTTCCTTTTTTTGTTTGAGCACTCCAAGAGAATGTGTGTTACTCTGTCTTGTCCCTCTGCTTCTCCCTAGTCACCCTCCATTTTGTGCTCGCCCTTGTGTGCTTCTCCCTCATGCGGTCTTCTCACCTATGGGCTCCCCCTACAACAGCTCCATGTTCCTCTCCCTAGCCCATGTGCTTCTCTTTCTCCCTGCTGGCGTTCCTCTTATTCTCTCGCCCAGGTTGGGTTTCACTCCGTCCTGTGTATTGCTTCCATCACCCATGCCATCCTAGTTGCTTCCCCACCCCGCCCTCCGTATTCTTGTGATTCTTTGTGGTGCTCCCTCTGCACCCTCGGTATTTTGTCCACACATCAGTGTCACAAATCTTTTTATTAAAAAAAACTTATGTGTTACTTTTTATTTTTTATTTACCGAGTAAAAAACAAACAAACATTGGCATAGCCAATAGGTCTCGCCTTTGGGACCTTATAAGTTTAACCATGCAACAGTTAATGTTGTTGGACCAAGGATATTGTGCTGCATAACTAAACGCTTATAAGGTCCCAAAAGTGAGACCTATTGGCTATGCCAATGCTTGTTTATAAATCTGCCCTGGGAGTCTATGTAGGCTGCTGATGGATATGACATCTGGAAGTACTCTGGTGCCTCCAAATCTGTGTGTAAACCTCAAGCTCTACTTGCATCTTTTGGGAAACTCGACATCTGCACATATTTGGCTCCCGGTGCAACACCCCATGGCTACATGCGTGTTTAAAGTCCCCTTCCGAACATGTATGTGTGACCCAGGATCTTAAATGGACAGCATCTAATCACAGTGTCAGCAGCGACCTCCAGAATCCCTCACTGATGACTGCTACTTTGAAATCTGGTCAAGGCAGAGATGCCGAACTCTCCCGCCCTATTGCTCAAGCCTCTGATGCAACCAATAGATATTTCACTCTGTAGCATACTGAGTGTCCCAGTATTTTAGAAGCACCAGGATTGCTGCTATGTTGACCAATAGCAGAAAGTGTATGCGTGCAATCAGCAGCAGTTAAAGGCGGTAATTAGTGAACACCAGAGCTGGAATGAACCCTTGGTTTGGTGACAAGATGGCTCATTGAGGTATGCGGATTGGAATCTAGGTCGATGGACTGCGACACATTACGATGACTGATATTCACTCCTGACCTTTACAGCAATTACAGATGGCAGCACTATAATAGTGCTAATGATAAGATTAATAATAAAACAACAACAGCCGTAATAATAACACCAATAATAATAATAATAAAAAACACGTGGTAGAGTTTTGCAAAGGAACCTGCGTGTAAAGTAATATAACAGCTGTTCTGTTGCCAAGGGTGTACCTAAGACTAACACTATGTACAAAAGTTATTTGTAGATGAGAAGCCAGGTGTATTTCAAATGCTGTAGATAAATTGGCACTTCCTGAGCTATTTCCTTGAGATGATTAATCTCATTCACAACCTCATGCAGGATCATATGGACAGACATTCCTTCCTGAGACACTATTTGCTTATATTTTTATTTTTATTAATACCTGAATGGTGGCTTCACTAAACCATACAAACTTTATAAAAGCAAGGTTATCAATGAACACATTACTTAAAATTAATCCATACAGTTAAAAGACATACAAGAGCTTCGTTAAACATAATCCAAAATGTACAGATCTCTTTAATAACAGTTTTGTTTTTCGAACTCAATAAGAATTTAAAGAGTGCTATTCAAATGAGACACTTCCAGTGGAGCCATAAACCTAGGTATTGAAGACATATGGATGCTTATAACAAAGTACAAAGTCACAGAATGTGCACCACTGACTCGACTGAGCCTCACTAGTGAAATCTACAAGTTCGTCTTTCACGGTCGGTCCCCGCCCATGGCTCTGTACGTTTTAATATCAGTGGTCCTGGTGAACCTGTAGGGATCACCAATGAAGATTCGGATTAACTGGAATATTTAAATACACTGGGAAGTCGACTGAAAAGCAGCATTACTCCGTGTCCTAGTCTTCCTCATCACAATCCTTATATGTTGAGGTGTGCCTTGACTGACAGACAAGTCTTACTTTTCCTAACCTTTAAAAAAAATAAAAAATCTGGATATTGCATCCAACCCCCAGTCACACTACTCCTCTGATGACTGAGATAAAATGTTACCACATCCCCAATACTTCTTTATATACCAACCTCAGAAAAAGTTCTGTGTTCCTTAAATCTCCAGGAATAGGGGGTTTGGGTGGGGCTGAATCTAAGGACTGAGACTGGAATTATGACTCGGAGTAGGGAGGATTACTCGTCGCAGTCCTTACACGATGAGGAAGTAGCCAAGCCAAGAGGGACAAACAGGTAACATTAAAATGAATTATATTAAATTGAAGATAATGATGTAATAGCAAGGGTTTAATAAAATAAACACTTGAATCCAAGGAACAATAAGGACTTTACACCTCTTATAACTTTATATCCGAAATCATAATAACATCCCTCCACAAACTTGTAGATGATAATGAGAAATAAATATATGTGGAGAGGACAAATTAGCCGCTTTATAAACATCTCCAAGAGAGGCACCTTTAAAAAGTGTCCAGGAGGCCAAAACGTCTTGTTTCAAATTTACTAAGAAGTTATGCAATGCAGCACAGCAGCCAAAGGAGAAAGGAAAATAATAAGACTGCTCGTTATCTGCTATGATATATTGCTCTCTCCCTAGCGTTGATGCACTGTAGGTTATCTCTCACTATCGCACACACCCGTGCACCATAGTGCATGGCAATATGCATGATGTTTAGCATAAATTTTGTACTGGAAGGATACCCTACCAATACAAAAAAATAGAAAAACAAGCATTGGCAATGCAAACAGTTCTGGCTTTAAAGGAATGTTGCATGGTAATGGGAAGCATTGTAAGTAAATAGCATGGGAATGGATATGTGTTTGTGTAGAAGGAAAAAACTGTAGAATAATATTGGTTAAAGTTAAAAGGTCAGGAGACAGTTGCACTTTTAAGTCAGACCTGAACATCCCTCTAAATCAGTGATGCTCAACGTACGGCCCGGGGGCCGCTTGCGGCCCTTTTGACCTTTACATGCGGTCTCCTGGTGAACAGCAGTTTAGTTGCTAAGCCCTAATATCCAGAAGAAAAATGTTAAATAAATGAGCAAGTGTTTATTAACCCGCAAATAAATGCTTGCCCATTTATTCAAAATATCTTTACACTGCCTTACACAATCTCTGACCCACACAGAACCCCCTATCGTCACCCTGCTGGCATCAGTGCGGCCCTTGGTCACACCACAAACGATAATTTGTGGCCCCTGGGCAAATGTTTGTGAATATCCCTCCTCTAGGTTAATGACTGCCCTCCTCACATCTTTTCTGCTGCCAGAGAAAAACATAATACATTATCTTGTTATCTAAGACACTTTAATAGCATTACCATGTCATATGTGCACCCCTGAAAATTCAAGCTCAGGCAGCTTGAAAAATATTCAAAATTCTCACAGTTGTGTGGAGGACAAGCACATTTTTATGGAAGCACACAACGTCTGCTCCTGGCTCCCAAGATGTGGGTGGAGCCAAAACCCCTTTCTAGTGATCCTCACATATTTGTCTGTTGACAGCTGTGCTGTCAAGGCAGACCATAACTATGCTTTGACATACATTTTCCTACTTTGTGTGTGTGCTGTTAAATGCAGCACACATCCTCAGTTTGATAGGTTTGGAAGCATTTAAACATTGGTCCAACATACTTTTTAGGCACAAATCCCTGTCTACCAATGTTAGTAGATAGGGTTGCACCTCTTAGGTACTTCTAAAAATCCGTATTAATGCCTATTGACTTCTTAGTGTAGAGACTGCTAACCCTAGCAGGAAGCCATATCTAAGAAAATTAAAAAATCTTTGAAGGATCACATGAGGCCACCTGAAGACCCCTGTAGGAAGACCAAGAAACAAAATTTGTGTAATAACAGTTATACACTTTAAGAGTGTTGGGGTATCTGGATTTTTGGCTACGTAAGGCTACCTTATTAGAACATCCCTGAGCCTGAAGACTCACAATCTCAAGCTATAGACCGTCAATGTTGAAGGGAGCAATCTGGAATAAGAAGAGTTTTCAGGCTGATTGGAAATGTACAGGAAGGAAGGGAGGGAGACTTGACAATCTCTGTAGCTTGGGAAACCAGCATCTTTTGGGTGCCTCCAGGGAACCACTAAGAGAACACCTGTGTCTTTCCCCACAATCTTACAAAAGACCCTGATCAGGATAAAGAGAACCCTTGGGCCAGAACAGAGAGAATGTGTCTACCCTCAAGCCCGGGGAGAAGGAGTGAGAGAGTAAAGAAGAGGGAGAAAAGCATTCCATTCAGAGGTGAACAGATCCACAAGAGGGAGTCCATAACTGCTTGTAATTTTCTGTAACACACGAGGACAAGGGCAAAGGGAGATGGGGGAATGGAAATATGCATCTCAAATGATCTGTCTCCATATTCTCTGTTCCTAGAATGTATGCTGCTGAGTCAGAGAGAAGGTGACCTTCTGCCCAAATTCCAATCTGCAAGTGTTGCTGGACATTCAACCCTGGTTCCTCCCCTTTGAGTTGCATAAGCATGGACCACTAGGTTGTCAATTCTGATCTATGACTGCCAGATCAAGGAGAAATGGAGATAAAGTCAAGAGGGTATGAGAATCTCTTTTAATTGCTTCAAGTTGGCAGACTGAGAAGATTCTGATCAAGTTCATCGGCCCTGAGGTGTCATGTCTCCTCATGTTGCTCCCCACCCCACTATTTTTAGAGTTGGTGATGAGAAAGGAACTTCACTGTCTAAATGGTGTGTAGTCATCCTCCACTGAAGAACTTACTAATGTCTGGAGTTACT
Source organism: Triturus cristatus (assembly GCF_964204655.1). Classification (NCBI taxonomy): domain Eukaryota; kingdom Metazoa; phylum Chordata; class Amphibia; order Caudata; family Salamandridae; genus Triturus; species Triturus cristatus. Next base: position 971,601,207 of record NC_140582.1, read on the forward strand.
GGAAGCATGATCTCATAGTCCATTGACCACTGGTCTCCATGACATAACACATTATGAAGGAATATCTGTATAGGAAGATGATCCCAATCTACTGGGGGGAACTGGCTACCATGTTTCCCTGAACTCGCAGCAAGTCCCAGGTTGTTGTTTCTAACTGTTACAGCAGGGATGAGAAACTAGTCATTAACTGTTCTGTTTCAGTGGAGGGATAAATACCTGCCCTAAGTCGGTGTGGAACACAGCATGTATGATTTGAAGGGCTTGACATGGTATTATCTCAGGGTGAGCTAGGTTCATAAGAAATCAGTGAGAATTTAGGACTTCGAACACCACCCGGACATTCAGTACTCCCTTAAAGATAGAAGAACAAATTAACCAGTTTTCCAGGTATGGGAACACCTGGAACGCACTGGAATATCTACCATAGGCACAAATACATTTGCTCTTGGTACTGACAATAGTTAAAAAGGAAACACTTAAAATTGAAAGTGTTGATCTAGGACACAAAATCCCAGATTCATTTTGGAAATCTCTGTAAATTGAGATGTGAAGGCATGCGTCCATATGATATAGAGGCATTAGGATATCTCTTTGGGAGATGAGTGAGAACATTTAATGGAAGTGCTACTGTTTTGAAAATAATTGGTAAAAAATGGGGTCACTTCTCTGAGGTCTACAATGAGACGATAAGTTCATGAAAGATTTTTAACAATTTCAGGACATGAATTCATTCAATTTTGTCCAGTGACTCTAGCATTCCCAAAAGCTCAAACCCACCAATACAGGTTATTTGCCAAGAAACAACAAGCAAGAAATGGTACAAACATGGTTCAGTGACATTACTCTTGACAGATTTGAACCTCAACTTTCACTCAATGCCAAGCCACTTTGATTCACCCTGGACACCAACTTAACCCTCAAGGAATACATTGTCTGAAAATTTAAGATGGTCTTGTAGCAGCTTTCTCTTCTAAAAAACAAATTATACTGTTACTCCTAGAATGGGACGTCAGAACAGCTGTTCACGCCATTGTTCTCTCACATCTAAATGGTGGAAACGCTGTCCGCCAAGGCATTCCAGACTTCACACTGGCCCATTTAAGGGTGTCCTACAAGCCACAGTATTACTTATTCATGCCCTGAAGAAATATGATCTTCTCACCCCCATCTTAATGGAACTCCACTAACTTTCCTTGGTGGACCTCAACATCTGAAAAAACAGTTTTATCATTTGCAAAGCCATCACAACTGGCACCCCTTCCTACCTGGCTGGCAAGCTCTTTTTCTCTTGTAGCTTTTGGCGCATTCCGTCCTTGACACCATCAGACTAGAGACAATGATGTGTAACAAGAAAAAAATAGGGCAGCAGGCCTTTTTCATCTATGCACCCAGGATATGGAACAACATCCTCACATCCATTAGGGTCACTCCCAATCCTGCTTCAATATAGGAAAGAGTTGAAGTGAAGACACAGATCTTTAAAGAACACTACATTATCATGCAGTAAGAGTAGTGTTCTGCTCCCAAAATGAAGCTAACTTTTGAGTCATTTGTTGTCTGTCCAGCGCTCTCCTGTCCTTTGGCTAGGTTTATGCTATACAACTACTACAAACATAATGCTTACATACCTGAAAAAGGGCCAGACCTCAATAAAAGACATCAAGGAACTGAAGAGGAAAACACATCCTGGATCTTTCAGGAATTAAATTAGATAACCTTTTTTGATTACGCTTCCAACCCACTAATCAGATACTGACTCCTATCAGTTGAAGATTTTCAAATGTCCACCACCCACTTGCTGGTCTCCAACCATACAATAAAAGAGCTGATTTTTAGAAATTGTAGGACAATCAGGTCACATTCTCCAATAGTCCTTATTGGTGTCATCAAGTTATGGCCCTCAGTAGAGCATTTGATTGTTTCTTCTAGGTGAGGGTCAAAGAAGCTAGAATTTTTTGCTCTCTAAGATCTTATCCATATTTAGCAATGAGTGGCAACAGAAGGTCCTGAAGTAGCCACCACAGTGCATAAGCAATCAAAGGATATATCGGATAAGAAAAGCACCTGCTGTTTCATCATTAAAAGTCGAGCCTTGACCTCTCCCTCCTGTCAAATTCTTTGGAAAGTGCATGAAAGTCCCTGAGTAACGATAACACTGTGTAGTTGGCGTACATGTTTTCTTGCTTAGCATAATTGGAAGCTGGTTAACCTCTCATTACTGTTGTATCCACCCTTTTATTTACAGAGTCAGAAGAGGAAGCACCCTCAAAGAAGATATCTCACTTAGATGAAAGACCTGCTATTAAAGAATACACTAATCCACAGGGAATCTGTGTGAAAGAAATCTACAGAATAAAGAACATTCAACGTCTTTTCACTCTTTACATATTACTTTGCGGACTGCAGAATGTAGATAGAGACTTCCAGGCTGTTGCCTCTGGTATTACAGAAATCATCTTCATCTTTAAGGAGACTACAGACAGCAAAATATTATTTTACAGTTGCTGTAGAAACTTATCAAACTCTGCCTCCTGAAAACAGTGACTTCTATGTTCCTGACTTTCTTCAGTCTCAGTATGAGAAATCTAGCCATCATAATAGAAGGAGGTCCCTCTCTGGCTTCTAAAGCAGGAGCAACTGATTGTTCTATGAGTTGTAAAACGTCAATATGGGCATCCTTGAAATTGGCATCAGGACTTGCTGCAGAATCAAAAGCCTCAGGACAGTGCCTTCTTTTTCTAGTATGCCTCCCTCTCTGTCGCAGATGGCGTACACCAAAAATTAAATAAATCTGGACATGCTTCTAGCCATTGCAGATATCTATAATAATAAGGTAGCATAATCTCTCAAATCTTGCGTGACCCCTTACCATGTTTAAGCCAGGCCAAAGTTGGCAGTCGTGTCCGTGGTTATCACAGCCAAAATAACCAGAAAATGCCTCTTCTCCATCACACTTGGGGCCGATTCCGATTCCGGCCACAAAACGTACCGACCGACACGGACCCGGACCGGAGACCGACCGACACGGACTGGGGCCGTACGACCCGTGCAGTAAGATTCAACACGTGTGAATTACAACCGACACGTACGGAACACAAGCCATACGACCGAGCCGTAGGGAAAACAGTGAATCGGCTGGAAAACCGAGGCAAGTTGCACCGACCGACACGTACCCGGAATGAACCCGACCGACACGTACTCGCAATGTCCGATCCGTGCAGTACGATGCAATGCGTGTAAACCCAGACCGACTCACACGGAGCCCAAGCCGCATGACCGACACGCACAGAAAATAGGGAGCCCAAGCAATAGAGATCTCCACGTCCGACACGTAGGAAACACAGAAGAAAGCCAGCGTGAATGAGGCGGAGAAGCCCGAACGAGCCAACATCAGCTGACGTCTTGGTGAGAAGAACGTCTCCTTCATGGCTAGAAAACCCAAAGGAAAAAAGAAAAAAGAAAGGACCAAACAAGCAATGACAAAGCCAATAAATATAAAAAAAACTGGGACAAAGACACACCCACAACTCCACCTATATAAAGGACAACAATCACTACCATGATCCTTTGCAAATAGGAGACAACAGCCAGCAGCAAACACCATCACACAGCAACCACAGACACACTCACAACCCACCCATCACACAACTCACACACCATTAGCACCTCACCAAAAGCACACACACATACAGCTAGCACAACCAACACCAACCCACCCTCACTTGCACTCTCACACATACATCACTCACCACCACCACCCATCACCATGCCCCCAAAGAAGAATTGAAAGTTCACAGATGATGAGTTAGAAGTGCTGGTAGACGAGATCATCAGAGTAGAGCCACATTTGTTTGGTACATTGGTCCAAAGGACCCCCATGTCACAGAAAACAAAGATGTGGGCGAGGATTGTGGACAAGGTGAACGCACAAGCACCAACAAGGCGCACAAAGGACGACATCCAGAACAGGTGGTACGACATGCGCAGGAGGGTCAATAAACTGATAGAGAAAGATCACGCCTTGAGTCAGTGCACTGGCGGTGGCCCTCCTGCCAAACCAGTCTACTTCAGGACCTGGGAGGAGAAGGTGCGGGACATCCTACCACCAGAGAGCGCCCATGGTCTAGTAGCCATACCAGAGCCTGGTGAATACACAAACAACATTCTCAATATTGTGTGGCAAGGGGACAGTGGAACCATGCACCGTTAGCAAAGCCACAGTAACCAATAGATAATCATCCCAAGATGTGTATGCTAGTCAGACAAACACAATACCTGCTATCTCATAGTGACTTGTAACTGCATCATGACATGTACAAACCTACCAACAAATAGAGCAAGGCAGGGCATAAAGCCAAATAAGCACTGTCAGACAGTTTGCCAACACAAACACACTACCTCACAGTGCTGTTGACTGACAGGAAGGAATAGTGGGTATGCAGGAGAAGTGAGTGTATCCTAACGCATGATGGGGTTTGTAGTCATAGATAATGCTCACCATCCAAATTGTCCCATCAAGACCTCCCTGAAACATGCCCACATCACAGGGAGTGGAAAATGACTGACAATATGGCTGACACTGTGTCCTGCTGTGGGGAGCACAAGGCCCTGTTGGGGTTGTGTGCAAATCTGAAGCAGGACACCACTGACTGACATCCTGAAAGACAACTTGCACGCCCTCCAATGGAAGCACGTTTCATGGTGGGAAGGAGGACTGACAGCTTTGACCATACTTACCAGCATGTAGAGAGACACACCCCCCTCAACACAAACTCCACACAACTCACCAGGTACAATGCATTAACCCACACCTCAGTGAAATATCAGCAAAAGACACACCATACTGGGTGCTGCTGTGTGAAGCACAGGGGCTCTCTTTGGACTTGTAGACAAACAAACACCAGGATTTCACAATCAGCCATCTTGCCATTGCTGTCACACCCCCTCACAGGGAAGCAGAGTCAAGAGGAAGGAAGTATGGGCATGCTGGGAAGGGGGGTGTAGCCAAGAGCATGATGTGAGTTGCAGTCATAGACAATCCCCACCCACCCACATGTAGTGAATGAGCCACCTTTGTGATCTGACTCCCTATGATGACCCTCAACCACCACCATTTTGTACTGACTTAAGTGTGTTATGTTGCCCTAGCCTTAATGTAGGATGGGTTTGCATATGCCTGCTTCTCTTTTGTCATTTAATCATGCTGTCTTTTAGTAGAATAGTCTTGCCAAGAATAGAAGGTATGGGATGTTGAGGTGCAGTGTTGTGGTTGGTGGTGCACACATGTGCTCAATGTTGTATACTGAGGGATAAAGTCTATAGTGTTATTATGTGTTGAACTATTGCCTTTGACATGGCTTCATGTCATTCTGATTTCTGACTTTACCTTGCTTTATGGCAGTGCTGACTATTGCCTTTGACATGGTTTCATGTCATACTTGCTTTTCTGATTCCATCTTGCTTTGGGCCTTTGTGTGCATGGCTTAACTAACTCCATTTTCATGACTGAAGCTATTTTCTGTGCCTGCACGAAGCTGCAGAGGTGGGGAGGGCATGTTTTGCTCTTCTCCTGTTTTTCTCACTTTACTGACTAGAGAGAACTGGTTCTTATCAGAGGAATGTACATGGTCTGTCTCGGAGCCATAGCAAAGGCCTGATCAACCGATGCAGTGGCCTTGGAGCAGGCTGGTACGGGCTCTCATGAGAACGAGGGGGCGAGTCTTGCTAGAAGCTTCGTTGTGTTTGAATTTGTATTAAAAAGGGGAGCCTACACTGGCCTGGTGGAAGTTCACGCTGTAGAGCAGACGTGTTGTCACGGAAGAGTGGGGGCTGGTGTCACCTCTGAGCTTTCACCCGGTTCAAGCAATGGACTCCCCTTGAGCGAAGTGGGGTGAAATGATGAAGCAGTAGGTGAGGTGTCTCTGCTACTAACTGTCTCTTGATTCTTTACTGATTCTCTCCTTTCCTTCTTATTTTCTGATTCTTATATCCATACATATATATATTTCTACATATATTTTTGCCTTGATTGTGTTTCAATCATACAATTGATATGTTAGAGTCTGCTATGATAGGTACATTTGGCCTACCGTGTGGTGCTATTTACTAATAATATATCTCAGATATACCAATTCGTCTTTTCCTTGTAGCAGGAGGTGTGGACTCTTCTTGGCCGAGTATTCTGTTGTAGAAGGATGGGTGAATTCCCTTCTAGCAGGTAATTGTGTTATAGGAAGTTGTTCTACTCCTGGCAAGTGATGTGCAAAGTATATCTCGCTCTAGAGAAGTGTTGTGTGTATTACCTTGGTCTAGAGGAGACTCATGTGGTATTGTTTTCTTGCCTTGCCTTTGGGGGAGTGTTGAGAGTTTGCCCACCTTAGGAAGTGCTGTGTATATGTTATATTCCATAAGTTTGGAACTGACATTCTCTCCCTGGGAAAGTGACGGTACATGCCTTGGTCCAGGGGAGATCTTAGACCTTTCATTACATTTTGTCGTAGTCGGTTGCAGGATGTGAACGTTGATTTAAAAGGGGAAGAAATATGTTTTCTAGAATTTAAAAGCAGACTCTTAGATATCAAATGATTTATTTGCATGGGGGTAGCCCATATGGTGTGCTGGCTCGTGAAGTGAGCTAATTGTGCTGGGTTGAGTGAGAATTGGTGTTTGTATGTTTAAGTGTGTTTTGTAAAAAGTGCTTATAAATAGCTTGCTACGTTAGGCAGAAAGGGCTGGATCCCTTTCAAGTGTTTGTTAAGGAATGCATATAAAATGTTTTCAGTTGCAAAGTGAATGCAAAATATCAGAGCATAACCCTGAAACGTGGGACTCCTTCGAGGTTACAGACTCCGGAGTTGCGATGAAGGGTGTTAATCAGCAGGAGATTAAAGACATTTTAGACAGAGACAGCGGTGTTATTTTAAATGTGTTGGTTAATATGCATAAAAAATGTGAGCATTTGCAAAAAGAACGTAGTGAGTTGAAAACAGAGCTAGTTGATGCCCAGTTTGAAAATCTATCTTTGAAGAGAGAATTAAACGTGTCTGATAACCAGGATGATTCAAATGTGAAAAATGTGACGGAGAACCCAGTCAGACTACAAGCTACTCAGACAGTTTTAATTAATTCTTCCGAAGAGATTTTTCAGCCAGAAAGTAATGTACAGGGAGATAAACAGACCAGTGTTTTAGACTTAACGATCATCGGTTGCGGACATAAATTAGACATGACAGTGAATGATACATTTTGCTTCAAAAGAGAAATGCAACAATATGATTTTGAATGTGAACAACAGCAGATTGTGTACAATAATTCTGATATGTGTTTAATTCAGAAATATGAAAATGTATTTTGTGAGTTAATTCAAGAGCAATGTGCCCTTTTTAGTTACAGGGGAGTGCAGGGAAAGAAGAGGTCACTTTTAGGTTTAAATCTTTTATTAAAGGTTTTCATCAAAGAACCAATAGCGTCAAGCCATTACACTTTCCCGGCCAAGGCGGGAGCAGCTGCAGCTGAGGTCTCCCCCCCCACCACAGGAGGATGGGAAACCGAAGAAGCACTTCCAGGCCCTTACAGTCGCTATCAGTTACACCCCCCCCGAACCCATCCCCCCCCCGCAACACCCCTCCCGCCGTAACTCCCCAACCCCCCCCCCAACCCACCATCAAGAGAAACAAAGAAAGAAAAGAAAGAGGGAGAAATGAAAGAGTAAAGACCCTGCCCCGGGAACGAAGGGACCAAGAAGGCTAATGCACCGCCCTGCCCCAAAGCCGGCGGCCAGACAAGGCGGCTATGTGGCTTCCCCATCTTCCGGATCATCGCTAAGCCGTAGGAGGCGTAGGTATCGGGGACACGTCAGCTCCCTGAAGTCCTGCGCTAGCAAGGACCTGAACGGCTGCCACAGTTCCGGGAAAGCGTCGCCCTTTCCCGCCAGTGTCAGAGAGATGCGTTCCATCCCCAAGATATGCCAGAGGCGATGCAGCCATTCTAGATGCGTGGGTACACGGGGTGTTCTCCAACAAGCCAGGAGGCACTGCGTGGCCGCCCCCAGCGCCAAGGCTATCTGTTTCCCCCGGCGGGATTTCAAAGGGTAAGTAAGGGCATTGGGGACCCCCAGGATGATGTATGCAGGGAATCTGGGCAGCTCCGTGTCAAAGTATCTGTCCACCTCATCCAGAATTTGACGCCAGTAGGGAGATAACAAGGGGCAATCCCAAAGAATGTGTGCTAAAGTGCCCAGTTGACCGCACCCTCTCCAACAGACCCCGCTATGTGAGTTATCCATGCGATGTAGACGCTCCGGTGTGTAGTACCAATACGTCACCAGTTTAGTAAATGTCTCGGTGAGCCCTGTGTGTGTAGCCGTGTGACGGGCCCTATAGCAACAGCCCTCCCATTCCTTCGCCAGCAGGTCCCTTCCCAAATCCCTCTCCCATCGTGCCCTCCCTGCGTGATATGAGTGGTAGTGTGTCGACAGGAGCATCTTGTATAGATCCGATGTCAATTTCTTGTCAGTCTGGCGAGTGATCAGCCAGCGCTCGAACGGGGTGAGCCGGCGCTGTGCTGCAAGTTTCTCCCTCGGCCGAGTGGCCCAGTGTTTAACCTGCAGGTACCCAACCGTAGCCGGAATGCCGTAGTCGGCTGCCAACTGTGCTAGGGGGATAAACCCCCCGGCGTCATAGAGGACCCCCAGCGCTCTGCAGCCGGAGTAGCGCCAACCCGGGAACGCGGACTCTGGAAGCCCCGGCGGGAAGTCGGAATTACCAAACAAAGGGGTGAGAGGCGAGGGGAAGGACGTCAGCTCCTGTCTCTCACCAGTCTGGTCCCAGATCCGCACCGTTGCCTGGGTCACCCACGAGGCATACAGATTTGGTGGCCGTTGGTCCCGCCGAAGAAACGGGACCGCGGCCAGGGCCCTCCCCGCCACCGCCCGGTCCTGGAACAGCCAATGCTTCTCGGACACGGGCTTCATCCATTCCGCCAGGTACCGTAGCTGAGCGGCCTGGAAGTAGAGCAATAGATCCAGGACGCCAACGCCCCCGTGCTCCGGCGGGAGCGCGCCAATCTGGCGTTTGAGTCGCGGCTTCCTGCCCTGCCAAATGAATTGTGCCAGGTCGGATTGGACTCGCTTAATCCATCCTTTCGGTGGATATATGGGGAGCGTGTGGAACATGTACAGGATTTTAGGCAATATCGCCATTTTAATGGCCGCGATCCGCCCAAGCCACGAGATCGGCAGGCGGCGCCAGCGATGTAGGTCCGCCTTAACGGCGGAGGAAAGACGGTCGTAGTTCATGGTCCTAATGCTTGGGATCGTGGGTGCCAGCTGCACCCCGAGGTAAGGGACAGGGCCCGTCGCCCAGGGGACCGGATATTTCGTGCGGAGGTCCGCCACCGTGCCCGGCGCGAGAGAGAGGGAGAGCGCCACTGACTTGGCGATGTTAACTTTGAAGCCTGAGATATCCCCGAACACCGAAAGCTCCTGCAAGATCGCTCCCAGGGACGTCAAGGGCTCACTGAAGGTCAATAGGACATCGTCGGCATAAAGGCAGATCTTGTGGGTGTCCCCCCCGAACCGGATGCCGGCGATCTGGCCGTTTTGGCGTATGTGCTGCGCTAGGGGCTCCACATACATGGCGAAGAGCAGCGGGGAGAGGGGACAGCCCTGCCTAGTGCCCCGGGAGATCCGAAAGGGCGACGATGTGTGGCCGTTAACTCGGACCGATGCGTGGGGATCTCGGTAGCAATTGAGTATCCGTGCCCTCATTTTGTCCCGGAAGCCGAACCGGCACAGGACCGCTTCGAGATAGGGCCAGTGCACCCGGTCGAATGCCTTCTCGGCATCGACCGCCAACAGGGCGTAGTCGGCCGGGAAGCGGGAGGCCTTCTCTATAAGATGCAGGACCCGTTTCGTGTGGTCGCTCGTTTGGCGGCCTGGGATAAAGCCCGCCTGGTCCGGGTCTATGAGGTTCGGCAAGTGGGGCGCAATACGAGCCGCCAAGATCCCCGTGTACAGCTTGAGATCCACGTTGAGGAGGGAAATAGGCCGGTAGGAACCGCACTGCTTGCCGTCCTTCCCAGGCTTGGGGATCACCACGATTGCCGCATCCAGTAGGGATGGGTGCAGCTCCCCGAGCGTGTCAAACGAGTTGAAAACGCGCGTGAGGAGTGGAGTGACCAGTGAGCAATATTGTTTATAAAACATGGCCGAGAAGCCGTCCGGGCCTGGGGACTTGTCCACCTTGAGCCTCGCGATGGCCGAAATCACCTCCTCCGGCCGGATCGGCGATTCCAGCAGCTCAGCCTGGGGTAAGGACAGGCCTTCCACCCGCGCATGTTCCAGATACGCGTCCATCCCGCCACCGTCGAGGGGCTGCGCGTCATAGAGCCGGGCGTAAAAACCCCGAAACGTCACGGCAATCTCCCCATCGTCTGTATGCAGGGCCCCATGGGAGTCCTCTATCTCCTTGACGCCCTCTTGCTGTCAACGCTCCCACAGGCAGCGGGCCAGAAGGCTACCACATTTGTCACCTCCCACATAATAGCTGTGCCGGAGGCGCAGTGCTGCATACTCCGCCTTGTCGCGGTCTAGCGCTTCTAGCTGTGCTCTCTGCGTTTTTAACAGCCGCCAGACTCTCGGAGCCCCCGTTCGGCTATGCATACGTTCCAATTCCCTGACTTTCTGCGAGAGCTCTGCACGCTTCGCCTGTCGTTCTTTGTTTTCCGCCGCAGAGAGGGCTATAATGGCACCCCGGACCACCGCCTTCAGGGCAAGCCAGCACGTGGCGAGGGCTGTGGCTCCATTGTCATTGAACCGAAGGTATTCCTCGATGACCCCCTGTAGCTGTTTGACCACCACGGGGCGAAGCAGGAGCGAATCCCGCAACCGCCACTGGCGCGTCCTCCCGCCCGTAGGCGGGAGCGTCAGCGTCATAACCACCGCCGCATGGTCGGAGAGGGACGCCGCCAATATCTCCACCCCCAAGGCCTCCCGAACGAGCGCACGGGTGGCCAGAAAATAATCCAGGCGTGCATATGTACCGTGCGCACCCGACGTATGAGTGTATTCCCGGGCCGTAGGGTTATGTAGCCGCCAGAGGTCCACCATGTCTAATTCCTGCAGCGCCGTGTGTCCCGACGGGGACAAGGCCCCCACCTGCCCCATGCGATGGGCCGACCGGTCCATCATGTTGTCGAAGACCAGGTTTAGGTCACGCCCAAGCAACAACCTCCGGTCTGAGGAGGCCGATAAGTTCGTCAGTGCCGTCTGGAGGAACCGCTCTGGTCCATCATTGGGCGCATAAATCGTACCAGCTGTGAATGTGTAGTCTCCCATGTGGAATTGATAGACCAGCAGCCTGCCCTTAATCTCCGCCACCTTACACACTGAGAGCCCTCTAAATCTTGGTGCGAGAAGGATCGCCACCCCCGCCCGCTTCGAGGAGTCACAGGAGAAAAACTGCACGGGGAATGACCTGGACTGCATCCTATGTGTATCTCGCGTGAGTAAATGTGTTTCTTGGAGGAGGCATATCTCCGCCCCTGACTGTGCAAGAAGGGAAATGATGGAGCGGCGCTTAATTGGGTTGTTCAGGCCCCGGACATTCAGCGTAAGGATCTTAAGTGTCACTGGAGGCATTCCCATCAATCAGCGAGCACCCACTTACGATGCGCATCCCCGTGCCCGCCCGAGTGCGTCCCCAGCATCCAACCACCGCCCCCCCCGACCGGACACAGGAAAGAGAAGGAAAAGAAGGAAAGGAAATAGATAAACAGAAAACCCCAACTAACCCCGTACAGCCCCCCTCCCCCACCCCAAAACCATGAAGCGTACCAAAATTCCATCTTCCAAGGAAGATCAGGAAGTCCAAAGTCAAAAGGGGGTAACGCGGCGTACCAAAGTGTCCCCTCCCTCCCCCGCCCGGCCGCCCTCATGTCCGCCAGCCAAGCCCCAACGAGAACGGAGGCACAGGCAATGGAGAAAAAACAACCTCGCTACTGACCCCAGTTAGTTACCCTCAGGGGACCTCGCCCTTCGGTGCCAGCGTTCCAGCCACTGAAGCTATGGCATCCTGACGGCCCTGGGCAATCTCCTCGGGGGGCGGCCTCCGTCGTCTAGAGCCCCTGCGTCGCTGCTTCAATAGGCTCCAGCCTACGCCGGGGCCGCCGGTTCTCTGAGAGCTCGGTGCCTGGCCGCCCCCCTCCTCCTTCGGGCAATCAATGTCCAGCAGCTGGCACGCCTCCGGCAGAGATCGAAGCTGGTATAGCCGATCCTCATGACGGAAAATAAGACGAAACGGATGGCCCCAAGAGTATTTAATGCCCCGTTGACGGAGGGCCTCCGTGACAGGGCGGAAGGTTCTGCGTTTCTGCAGTGTCAGGGCGGACAGGTCCTGATAGAGAACCGGGTGCTGACCCCGAAAGGTGATGGGGTGTTGTGTTCGGGCCGCACGGAGGATCTCCTCCTTAGTGGTGTAGTCCTGGACACAGACCAGAATGTCGGCAGGAAGGGCATTGTCCGGGCGCGGGGGGCCCACCCGATGGGCCCTGTCCAAAGTGAGCGCCGTATCCGCCGGCTTGCCCAGGATCTGATTGAATAGCTCTCGGGTGAAAGTGAAGATGTCTCCCGCCTCGGCGTCCCGTTTCACCCCCCGTATGCGGATGTTGTGCCTCCTTGACCGATTCTCCAGGTCCTCCAGGTGGGTTTGGATGTCCACTTGTTGGTCGTGTAGCCGGAGAAGATCCTGGTGGACCAGGGAGAGTTCCGTGTCTTGTGCGTCCGCCCTGTCTTCCACCGCTTGCACCCTCTCCCCCAGGCCATCCAGGTCCCTCCGGACCTCCCGTAGCTCTGCCGCCAGCTCCTGCCGCATGCCTTTAAGTTCCTCCTCCTGTTCCGCGAATAGCGACAGCAGGAGGGCCTTGGTAATCGGTTCCGCTCCGTCATCTCCGGACCCCCTCGACGGCGTCGCCTCAGCCGTGGCCGACTGCGTATCAGGAGCCACCGTCAGCGCCCCCCCTTGGGTCTTGGCAAACAGCTCCTGCAGCGACTTGCCCTGGGCCTTGTCCTTGCCCTTACCCCTCTGTGTCGCCATCGTGCTGGTAGGTTCGCCTCCGCAGTGGCCCTCCAAGTGGGGCACCAGGAATCGCGCCCCTCTCGGGCCAGGCAGGTCCCCAGGGCGTGCCCTCCGCGGCTCCGCGGGTCGCTGCGCCTCTCACCTACGCTGCTTCCGACGGGGGGGTGGGCATCATCCGCGACCGCTCTCCGCCTCTCAGGGCTCCCCCCCACTGGCCGTGGGGCGACTTGTCTGCAGCCCTCTCCTCCTCCGCCCCCACCACCGCTTCAGAAGGGCCAGTCCGCACCGGTTCCCGCCCGCCGGGCTCCTCGCTGTGCTCCACACTCCTGGGGTCGCGGATCCCCCCTTCCCACTTCTGGGGACCTGGAGGCCTCCTGACGCACCGCCTTCCTCTTTGTGCGCTTCAGCGCCGGGTCCCAAATCGCACCTCGCTGTCCGATGCGGGCGGGCGATCCCCAGCCCGTCAAGCCCCCTGCATCTGCGCGGTCGCGCGGCCTCCGCCTCCTATCCCGAACTCCGCCGAGGTCTCCGTGTCAGGCCGGGCCGATCCCGCGCCGCCTCCCGCTAGGCCACAGGCCCTCCTGGGCGCCAGCCACCTCCTTGACCTGCAGGTCTGCGCTGCCGCAGCAACCGGCTCGGCGCTGTGTCCGCTAGGGTGCCGCCCCGGGTCCTCCCGTCCGCTACCGCACTGCCGTGGGGGGCGTCCCCCTCGTTGGGCCCTCCGCACCTGAGGCCGGGGCAGTGCCGCTCGCCGCTAGGCCGCAAGCGGCCTCAATGTCTTCCGCCGGCGGGCGAGCCCCACCGCTCACAGGGACGTTGGCTGGGTATCCACAGGTGCGCCCCGCTCTCGGGCTTCGCCGGCGGTGCTGTGTGCCGGGAACGGGAGGAGAAATCGGTCCTGCTCCGGCTCTATTCTCGGGCGCGCGAGGGAGAGACAGAGAGATGCGTCTCACCTCGCCGCCATCTTGGCCACACCCCTCAAGAGGTCACTTTTAAATTCAGATGCTGGACAAATGCAGATGATTCTGTGCTTTTGCGCACCAAAAGATACTGGATAGAACAGAGTTAGAGAAAATGTGATTTGCCTATGGGAGATTGCAATGGTTATTAAATGGCCTATATAGACAGAAAAGCAGTTTGCGCAGGACTTGATAGAGGTAGGTTTGGTGACCCCAATCACTAATGCTTTAAATGATTTTGTGTAGCTGGTGCGCAAATGTGATAATTCTTGGCGCATGACAGTTGATTATTGCGAATTGGACAAACATGTACCTTCTTTGACTGATGCTGTCCCAGATATTGTTACAGAAGTACCGTGGGACTTGGTATGCAACTTTTGATATTGCTAATGCTTTTCTTTTTTGATATCAATAGCCCCTAAGTGCCAAGAATAGTTTTTTTTTTTTTCATGAGGTGGTAGACAAATGACAGTTAAGAATTTGCTTGAATTAGTTAGACAGAATGGTGGAGTATTTTCAGATTAAAGAATGTGAAGTCCTGTTGGAGGTCAGGAGAGGTTAAAGCTGTTTTTCCTCTCAGACATGTAAAGAGTTGTTCTGAGAGTGGGTGGCACGAAAAAATCTGGTGCAGGAGGAGAAATGAAATACACAATCTGTATTTTAGTGATGGTGAAGTGCTTGCGTCTATGAGATAGATGTTTGGGAGACTTGCAGTGAGATCATCCAGCAACGTTGAGAAGAGTTCAGGCTTTCTGTGAAGACTGAGGAGGAATTCCTACGGGAGGGGTCATCCCAGCTCCTCGCCCCAGTAGACAGAGACAGCTTCTTGGAGATAGATGTTTGGGAGGCTTGCAAAGGCGCAGGTTTCCTTCCCCACCCATGAGGAGAGTCGCAGAGCAGATAGGAGCAGATAAAAGTTGGCAGGAGTGCATGGCACTTCGACCTTGGAGGAGATAAGGTGGGAACTAGAGGCAGCAGAGGAAGAAGGCTCTGCTTGTTATTTTTGGCAAGGGACCAGTTAGTGTCCGCAGAGATTTTGTGAGGGGGGCAGCACCTGTGAGGGGTGCAGTGAGTGAAGGAGATTGCCCCAGCCCTTCTTGCTGTGTAAAGAAAAAGAGAGATTTTACCAAGAATTCAGAGGCTAAAGCGTTGGTAGAATTCTTAGATAATTCCCCAGAGCTAGAGGAGAGCTATGTAGACAGAAATGAAAATATTGTACTTTCAGAAATGCAAGACGGAAAAAGTGTGCTTTTGAAAAATGTTTTTTGCAACAAGAGTGATGCTTGTTTATTTTTCAGATTCGCCCAGTCCTCCCATGTTAGTGGGACTCCCTTCCCCCGTGTGAGTGGGACTCCCTTCCCCCATGTGAGTGGGGCCCTCCCTCCTCTCCCCCAAGCCTGGAGTGATCACCAGACCAGAAGATGGCGGCTGATGTCATGTGGCTGATGGAGGCTGATGTCCTGTGGCTGATGGAGGCTGATGTCCTGTGGCTGACCGGACCGGATGGGGTCCTCCTGTGGCTGACCGGACCGGATGGGGTCCTCCTTTGGCTGACTGGACTGGATGGGGTCCTCCTTTGTCAAGGAGATACAGATGAAGATAAATGCCGGAGAGCTTCTTTCCAAGCGAGGAGGGATCAGCAGAGTGTGCTGCGATTGGAACTGTTTCCTTTACGTGAGATTGACTTTACATGCATGAGGGCTGTGTGTCTTTCACACAGGGAACTGCTTGTGTAAAAGTGAAGAAGAGGGAACTACAGGATGTGCTTTGCCAGAACTGTGAACTGTTTTATCGACGTGAAGTTCAGATGTGATGGGAGAAGGCTGTGTGTTTTTTCACACAGAAGGACTGCTTTAGTTTTTAGGGATGGAGACCAAGAGACACTTTGCTGCAATTAGAGTAGATATTTTCTGAGCTAGAGATTGAAGAGAAAAAACCCTGTTGCTGATGCTATAATATATGAGTTTGGCTACTTTAACAGTAGAGGTTCCAGTTTAACCATTAGAGACATTAGGAGCATTCAAAAGCTTGATTGTTTTAATTTGTGTATCCATTCAACATATATCCAGATATCTGAGTGCTATTTGCAGATGCACCTGAGTTATTGCTTTTACATGTATTTAGAGAATGCAGTCTTTTTTTGCTCTAAAGTGATTATCATGTACTTTTGATGAGTTTTTCAGTTTTGCACTGTAGTATTTTGATCATAGTTGCTTTTTAGTAATGCTTTGTTTTGAATTATATATTTTTGTGTAGCCACTTCAACACATGAGTTGCTGTTTCAACATGTGCTTTTTAGTAGTTGTGTCTTTCAATTTAGAAATGTAGTTTTAAATGGTTTTGCTTTCAATTAAGAGATGCAGTGCTTCATTCATAGTTGTGCCTTTAGTTAAGAGATTTGGTTTTTGACATATGCGAATGGTGATGATCGAGGGTCATGGGGTGCAATGTAATGAATGAGCCACTTTTGTGGTCTGACACCCTATGATGACCCTCAACCACCACCATTTTGTACTGACTTAAGTGTGTTATGTTACCCTAGCCTTAATGTAGGATGGGTTTGCATATGCCTGCTTCTCTTCTGTCCTGTAATTTTGCTGTCTTTTAGTAGAATAGTCTTGCCAAGAATAGAAGGTATGGGATGTTGAGGTGCAGTGTTGTGGTTGGTGGTGCACACATGTGCTCAATATTGTATACTGAGGGATAAAGTCTATAGTGTTATTTGGGTTATGTGAATTGTGTGTTGAACTATAGCCTTTGACATGGCTTCATGTCATTCTGATTTCTGACTTTACCTTGCTTTATGGCAGTGCTGACTATTGCCTTTGACATGGTTTCATGTCATACTTGCTTTTCTGATTCCATCTTGCTTTGGGCCTTTGTGTGCATGGCTTAACTAACTCCATTTTCATGACTGAAGCTATTTTCTGTGCCTGCACGAAGCTGCAGAGGTGGGGAGGGCATGTTTTGCTCTTCTCCTGTTTTTCTCACTTTACCGACTAGAGAGAACTGGTTCTTATCAGAGGAATGTATATGGTCTGTCTCGGAGCCATAGCAAAGGCCTGATCAACCGATGCAGTGGCCTTGGAGCAGGCTGGTATGGGCTCTCATGAGAACGAGGGGGTGAGGCTTGCTAGAAGCTTTGTTGTGTTTGAATTTGTATTAAAAAAGGGGAGCCTACACTGGCCTGGTGGAAGTTCACGCCGTGGTGCAGATGTGTTGTCACGGACGAGTGGGGGCTGGTGTCACCTCTGAGCTTTCACCCGGTTCAAACAATGGACTCCCCTTGAGTGAAGTGGGGTGAAATGATGAAGCAGTAGGTGAGGTGTCTCTGCTACTAACTGTCTCTTGATTCTTTACTGATTCTCTCCTTTCTTTCTTATTTTCTGATTCTTATATCCATACATATATATATTTCTACATGTGAAACTCACCTAAGGTCATGTGACCAAGATCTCGGCTGAGATCGAAACGCGTCGTTTGTCTGCCAAATAAACCCGCAATATTGAGAACACAGAACTGGAGTGGCTCGTTTTTTCTGCAATATTTGTGGAAATCTCTATGCGCATATTTAGCGGCGGCATCCGCTTAACGAGCCCCGACTCGCTAGGAAGGGAAGTGCCTGTTACCCCCAACTTGACTTTTGGAACCCGAGAAAACATGCCCGCTGGTGCAACCAAAGGCATTCAACATTAAAGAGCTGCGGCTCGGAATTGTAACGTTTGAACACGGGAAGCCAACGAAAAGCGAGCGAGAAAGCAGGTGAGAGGAGAAATATATCGAGTATCTATCCTGAATCGCCCGACATTTGCTCGTAATTCCAAAAACGCCCTAGTTGTTATTTGTCCATTCGTACATTAGTATCAGTTACGAACGGCTATCAGGTTGCGCCAGAGTCCGTGAGTGAACGTGTTCACGGAAGCGCAGTTCGCAAGTGTTCTACTGAGGTCTATGTGACCGGATTGACAGCGGAGTTTGGAATGGCAGAAGAGTGGTTAAAAGGGCGGGAAACATCTGCCAATTTAATTTTCAAAAGAAGAAATGCTGAAACCAGGGATAATACCGGCACGCAAGGGACAGTGTTGCCTGAGGCTTCAAAAAATTAAGCAATTGGGGAATCAGCTTGAGAGACTGCGCAAAAAGGAAACGAGTAGAGGGTGGTAAGCAACTTCCTTACAAAATTACATAGAAGTCGATAGAATCCCATGAGGCCTGAGAATTTTCATTACTCCCACATTGAATCGCCCAAAGCCACAAGTACTTAAAGACTGGACTGAGAATACCAACACTTGTTCAAAAAATATGTTACACATGTTGATAAAAAATGCATGGGAGGAACATAAGGAATTGACACAACAGATTCAAATATTGATGGATGAACTAGATAAAAACCCAGACCAGAATGAGGTCAAAAATGTCCTTAAATCAGTGGATGAAAGAATCAAATTGTTTGAAAAGGGAGTGATAGAAAGAAAAGAAAGAAAATTCCAACGTGATGAAAGAGACTATAGACTTGGGCGAATACTAACTTTTGCAAGAAAGTTTGACAAAATTAGAGCAGATATGGCAAAAGATAAAGCATTGGGAGTAATTGATAAAGGCACAGATGGCTCAACAACAGATTTGAGTTCTGATCAAGAATCGGTCGACAGTGGTGCATCTAACCAGGGGGAATTATCGTCTTTTTCCGAGAAAATGCGCCTCACACAAAGGAACCATGAACAGTCCTACAGAGGAAAACCGGGGGGAAAAGGAATAGGCGCCAACATAAGAGCAAGAAAGACGGTGCAGGAGAACAAAGGAAAAACAACACTGGTATGGGGACAAGAAGACAGGACAACAAGAAGAAATAATGGTAGACACCGCCCAACAACTAACGGTAATGAATCTTTCGATTAGACCTATAACAACCACCGAAGAACAGGTCTTAAAATTGGGGTTATATTTCTGTCCCGATAACCATATAGATTATGCTCAAACTAGAATGGATCTCTATCGTTTTGTACGTAAAATCAAATTGTTTAAACTGCATACACTACGTGGTAATGTCACCAATAGCGGTATCAATTTACAGGAGTCTAAACCCTAATGCTGCACAAGCATTAACAATAGCCGACATTCCAGCTCTTATGACTATGCAGTAGTTACAGGATTTGAATAACACTGCCACGAACACACAAAATCCACTAGATCCTAGCAGTAATGATATTACTCTACAAACATTGGGAATTGAAACAAGTGCTCCAGGTCTGACCAAATTCAGAGCTCCATCCAAATATGTACCACAGACACCTAAAGATAATATTGATCTATTTCATGAGACGGTTAGCCAGGATTTGCTTAAAATTATTGATACAAATCCCAAACCTACTAATATGAGTAAAGATCATTGGGAAGCAGCTTCCAAACTACAGAAAGACAACACAATAGTTATCAAGTCATCAGACAAAGGTGGGAATATTGTGGTATTGGATAGGGAAAAATATGTACAAGAGGCCCTGAGACAATTGAACAATCCCGTTTGCTATGAGAGGGTAGACAAATCATATCTAGACACACTACTGATTAGGTACCATGGCTATCTCAATGATTGGTTTGACTAGAAACTGTTGAACTGGGATGAAAGAAAGTACCTATTTAATGAGACTCCGACCACGCCCACTTTTTATTTGTTACCTAAGGTACATAAAGAACCTGTCAATCTCCCTGGTCGTCCCATTGTGTCCTCTAAAAATAGTCTACTAGAGAAGACATCTGAATATATTGACCATTTTTTGTTTCCTTATGTTAAAGATCTCAATTCATACTTAAGAGGTACAAAAGATTTCTTACAAAAAATCCAAAACCTACACTGGGAGAACAAATACTGGATGGTCTGCTTAGACGTAGAAAGCTTGTACACAAGCATAAAACACACAGATGGTCTTAAGGCATGCCAATATTTTCTAAAAGCAAGAAATATTGAATTATTGGAACATACATGTATGCTCTTGCAAATGATTGAGATCTGCCTGACTGAAAATGTATTCATGTTCAATGAGAGGTGGTATAAACAACTGCAAGGTACTTCCATGGGTACCTGCTTCGCCCCAAGCTAAGCCAATCTTGTGGTGGGCTGGTGGGAGAAGCAGGTACTCTGGAGTGAAGATATGGAGCCATGGTCAAATAACATTGGACTATGGCTCAGATTCATAGATGACATATTCTTTGTGTGGGAAGGCAATGAGTTTGTTAACTATTTGAACTGCAACACTATGAATTTGAAATTTACTATGCAATACAGTCAACAGATTATTGACTTCCTTGATATCAGGCTGACAATAGAAAATGGCATATTGACCACAGACCTGTACAGAAAAAAGACGGCAGGTAATTCCATTCTCCATTCAGCTAGTTGCCACCCGCCCAACTTCAGATGGAGTGTGCCATACAGTGAGTTTCTGAGAGCCAAAAGAAATTGTAGCACAGAAGCACTATATGAAAAAAACAAACGAAGCATGATGACTAGATTCAAAAATAGGGGATACCCTAGCAAGATGCTACAGAGAGGTGCCAGAAAAGCAGATTTAATCAGTCACAATGATGCTCTCTTCTCGCCTCCAAAGACATCCAACAGAAGAGACAATACTGACACACCTGTCAGATTTATTACTACTTTCAGCACACAGGCAGGTGAACTGAGAAAAATCATGAAAAAGAGATGGCATATTCTTACACAAGACCCTCTTCTTTTAACTAAGCTAGGACAGTCACCAGCTATTACGTACAGTAAGACCTTATCACTTAAAGACAGATTAGTGAATAGTCATCTACAGACTGAAAAGAAAAAAACCTGGCTAGAACAGAGGGTTGGTTCCACAAATGCAGTAAATGCAAAGCCTGCAGCCATAGTGTAAATGTAAAAGAAGTTACACTGCCTAGGTCAAAAAACAAATGGAAGATCAGTAAATCCATCTCTTGTGGTACTGATTTTGTAGTTTATGCTATCATCTGCCCGTGTGACAAATGGTATGTGGGGTCAACCACGTTTCCAGTCAAAAAAAGAATTCTGGAACACTGGCGGGCCATCACAAACCGTGATCTTAGCTACAGCACATCGAGACACTTCAATGAAATGCATGAGGGTGACTGGACCAAAGGTAAATATGTTGGTCTAGCAACTATCCCCAAGCATCCCAGAGGAGGTAATCAAATTCAAGCTTTATGTCGCCTTGAGTCAAGGCTCATCCGGCTTGCAGGTAGTATGTTCCCAACAGGCATGAACAATGATGAAGAGCTATATATGCATTTGTAAACTTG
This sequence comes from Triturus cristatus, assembly GCF_964204655.1. Lineage (NCBI taxonomy): Eukaryota > Metazoa > Chordata > Amphibia > Caudata > Salamandridae > Triturus > Triturus cristatus. Next base: position 971,622,538 of record NC_140582.1, read on the forward strand.
TTAACGCTTCCCGCAACCAAATCTGGAGTTTCTAGTTTGTATTATTCTAGTTGAATGATACATTTTAAATCACTTAGTTTACCTGTGTGTTGTTCTAGTTTTATTTTCATTCCCTTTTGAATAGTAACTACAGTGGATGGAATATTTGTTAATAAATGCATGAGGAGTATGTAAATGTTATAGATTGAATTACAAATTGACATATTGATGGAAATGATATGTATAGGTCATATGCTATATACTTTAATTCTAATGCTATACTTTTTTATTCTTGACAGATTGATAACGCAAGGAGGATAGCCACTGATTTATGATTAAGAGCACAGGGGATTCAGAAAGTTCAGTTGAACTGTCGTCTCCACAGCATCACTCCGATTATTTATCATTAGCGTCACAAATCTATCAGATGGTCAATATCCAAATTAATATCAGTCGATGATGCATTGGATAATGAATAGCTATACAACTATCGAGTGCAATTGATCACAAGGTACTATACCTTTTATTCTCACGGTAACTCTGTGTCTTATCAGTCTTTAGTAATACTTAGACATCTCATCCTCATTAGCGCCCTATGAATCGTGATTAAGTACTACACAATGATTTTTTCTTAACTGCACGATCAATTATTTTTATAATCACTTCCTCCACTTATGATAGGGAATTATGATTAAATACAACAAATGGAAACAATTAAATAAAGAAATGTTGCTTTGAACTTTATTAATAATTTCAACTGAACAAACACATGTGGTTGTGTACAAGTATTTCTTTTATGTTCATTTTACACGCTGCGTCGTGTGTGTATACTGCACCTTTAAATATATGTGAAACTCACCTAAGGTCATGTGACCAAGATCTCGGCTGAGATCGAAACGCGTCGTTTGTCTGCCAAATAAACCCGCAATATTGAGAACACAGAACTGGAGTGGCTCGTTTTTTCTGCAATATTTGTGGGAATCTCTATGCGTATATATATTTCTACATATATGTTTGTCTTGATTGTGTTTCAATCATACTATTGATATGTTAGAGTCTGCTATGATAGGTACATTTGGCTTACCGTGTGGTGCTATTTACTAATAAATATATCCCAGATATACCAATTCATCTTTTCCTTGTAGCAGGAGGTGTGGACTCTTCTTGGCCAAGTATTCTGTTGTAGAAGGATGGATGAATTCCCTTCTAGCAGGTAATTGTGTTATAGGAAGTTGTTCTACTCCTGGCAAGTGATGTGTAAAGTATATCTCGTTCTAGAGAAGTGTTGTGTGTGTTACCTGGTCTAGAGGAGACTCATGTGGTATCGTTTTCTTGCCTTGCCTTTGGGGGAGTGCTGAGAGTTTGCCCACCTTAGGAAGTGCTATGTATATGTTATATTCCATAAGTTTGGAATTGATATTCTCTCTATCCTGGGAAAGTGACGGTACATGCCTTGGTCCAGGGGAGATCTGAGACCTTTCATTACACCACATGGCCCAGCAATATCACACTGAACCATGCTCGCCTCACAGGGAGTGGAAAGGGACTGACAGGATGTCTGACACTGGTCTCTGTTGTGGGGAGCACAAGGCCATGCTGGGAACTGGGCACCAACAAACACCAGGACTGCACAGTCAGCCATCTTCCCATTGCTGTCACAACCCCGCACAGGGAAGCAGAGTCAGGAGGAAGGAAGTATGGGCATGCTGGGAAGGGGGGTGTAGCCAAGAGCATGATGGGAATTGCAGTCACAGACAATCCACACCCACCCACATGGCCCAGCAAGCTCACACTGAAACATGCTCGCATCACAGGGAGTGGGAAGGGACTGACAAGATGTATGACACTGGGCCTGAGAAATTATGTGGCTGACAATCACACATATGCACTGGCCAAACAAAACCCGGTTGCACACACAGCCATTGCAACCATATGTTCCAAATCATTGTCTGAGGATGCAGTGTCCAGGGGTGCCCCCTGGCCAGGCAGGGGAGGTGTGTCTTGCAGATGACAAACGTGGAGAGCCATAAATGGTACATTGCACAAAACACACAGGAACTCACATATACATCATTGACAGGGGACATCTGACAGTGAATGGAATGGACACACCAATATAGCCGACACAATAGAATTTTCGCATTCACACTTGGTGCTGTTGTGAGCTGCATTACACTCCTACATCGTGCTGAAACATAGGCATCCTTCACACAACACACCACTCACTGAAATAGACACTGTAGACACAAGGTCAAACCTTGACAGCATTGGAGGAGACATGCTACTCACAGCAGCCAAACTGCAGCACACACAACACCAGCCCTCACTGTCATGAGCATTGAAAAGCCAGAGTGCTACCTTGCCCAATCCATGTCACCATGGAGAACATTGACAAGTAAAATCACATAAGCACGTACAAAACTCAGCACCAGACTCATTAACGATGGTGACATCATCACTTGTATGAAATGAGATGGGAACTAGGAACACTAGAAAAAAACACTTCCTCCAAAGAGATCACAGGCATACCGGACTGTGACCATGTCGTACCAATACACAAATGTGGCACACAAACACTAGCAAACTCTGCTACCACACATGCCCCAATAGTACAACATATCCCCAGTGGAATAGCACGATGTCCTTGTTAAATCTCATATGTGTACAGGGATGACACACCTGTGTCAGCAACATGATGGCACTGGAGTAGTAATGGTCATGTACAGACAAATCTATCCATGAGCTGGGCATGCACACACTTCGACATGCACATTGAAATGTTTCATCATGGCTGGGCAATGTGCAACAACAATATCAATCTCTGTCCGTGACAACCCGGAACAAAGCAGTGTACAGGCAGGCATCCGTTCGTACAGTAGAAAATGTCATGTTTGGGAACCATTGATGCCTCTAGAAAACCAACTTACATTACGTGTCTCTTCCAAACACAGGTGGTGCTGGGGACACAGCACCAAATGAAGAGGATTCCCAGTCCCAGACTCTAGCGGACACTGAGCTCTCTGGTTTGACTCTGTCTCTGTCCTCTTCGGATGACGACGAAAAACCTGGCCCCTCCGGTGTGAGTCTTCATGCAGCACCAGCAGCACCAACATCTGCACCCCCTGTACCCACGCCTCCAGCATCTGGAAACAGACAAGGCACCCCCGCCAACACGGACAGACCAAGGCCACAGAACACCAACATCACAGGGACACAGGAGCCCCCGGACGCTACAGCTAACACCACCAGAAACACCACCAAAGGGGTTCCAGTGTCACCTGTGCGTGCCGCCGCTGTTCTTGCCCATATGGATAGGGGTGCTGGGAGGGGTGGGAGGCAGAGGGCGCGCCTTGCAGAGGGGTCTGGACTGCATGATGACCCCCAACTGGCACGCATCATAGATGCGTACTAGGATAGCACAGGAGGATTTGGTCAGGTAGTGGGGATCCTCAAGGACATACAACAGGAGCAGGATGCCCAATATGCCCGCATGGAGGCAAAGTGGGATGCACTTACTGCGGTGCATCAGGACATACTCCAATGCCTCTGCCAGATCAGCACAGACATGTCCACACCTCCCTGTGTGGCCACAACATCTGTTGCCACACCATCTGCCAGTTCCACAGGGAGGGAGGAGGACTCTGGCGGAGAGTCCCCTGCACCGCAGAGGCCTGCATCTGAGGATCCCCCCCAGGAAGAAGAGGAGTCATCCGAAGAAGGACATGTGGGAGGCAGATGTCCCTGCACATCCCCCAGGGCCTCTAAACCTGTTCTGGACAATGTTATTTGTGCGCAACCCGTTCACCTTGTCCGATCGGATACAACTCGCCCACATGACATGGAGGGTTCATTTTGGTCCAATGTAGCAGATGACTGTGGACTTTACTCTGGACATTTCATCTACCAACACTTCCAACTCTACTGTGAACTTTGGATTCAAAACCCAATGTACAGCACCAACCATCCTGTGCACTTTCCTCACACATGTTCGTAAATAAACTCACCAGTACACTATACTTGCCTCTGTTGTGATTCCAACTTGTCATGTGACATGGAGATGTTGATATGCTAAACAACACAGTGCATGCCAAATACTACAACAATGTGACAACCTTTATGTGAGTCATGGTGATGTGACACATTTGAGGGAGACATACCACTATGGCACCACAACACATACTCACCATGGCCATGTTACTCATCCCACACAATGATGTTGACCTGAAACACATTGGGATGCACAGACACAACACCAACCCCAGTCAGTGGTAACAAGTCCACAGGTGAGGTAAGCAGATGTCAGTCAGATGTGGGAAGACAGACAACACACATAACAAAGCGTAGCACAGGTTCATTACACATCAGCAACATGTTTATTGCACAATAGCTGCAAGGTAATTCTATGTGACAGTGGACACATGGTCACAATGTGTCGGAGAATTTAAGTCCATGGATGTGTGGTACATCAGTTTAATTGGAATTGACAACTTCCACACTGGTGTTGGATTCTGGGTGTTGGAGGTCAGTGTTGAACAAGCAACAGGCAAAGTACCCTGGGAAGGAAAGACACAAGACACAGTCAAAAGCACATCAGAACAGGAGGGAAATGCAATACACATGCACAAACCAAGTCAAAAGAAACCTACACAGAAAACAGTTAGCAGTTCGACACTATTGTGGAGTACAGCACACAGACACACTCAAACAGCAACAGAGCAGCCTCAACACATCTCAGGCCAACTCAATACATTGACATTACAACCCTGTGAACTCACATTCAGGTGAAGAAGTTGTTGATGAGCTGTGTGCGGACGTCACCCTCATCATCATCATCACTGGCATTGTGGCCCAGGCCTGGATCCTCCACAGGTGGCAGAGGTAGGTCATCGTCATCCTGGATGAGAGGTAATTTCTTCCGCACTGCCAGGTTGTGTAGCATGCAGCACACAAGGATAATTTTGCACACCTTTGCAGGGTCATATGGGAGGGCCCCTCCGGTCTTGTCCAGGCAGCGGAAGCGGCTCTTCAGGAGACCAAAGGTCCGCTCAATCACCCTCCTGCTCCGACCATGTGCCTCATTGTAGCGCAGCTCGGCTGGTGTCACAGGGTTGCGGAGGGGCGTCAGCAACCACGGCATGTTGGGGTATCCGGAGTCACCTACATAAAAACAATTGAACAATTAGCTGAGTTCTGAAAGAGGGTGGAATACAACTTTGCCAAACACACACAATGGTAAACAGTCAGTACACACCAACAAGCCAGGCAAGCTGGTCTGGCATCTGTGACATCAGCGTTGCAATGCGACAACTCTGCATGATGTAGGCATCTTGTGCAGAACCGGAGAAACGTGCACACACATGTGTGATAAACATGTCTGCAAGACATACCACCAGAGCATTGATGGAGTGGTAGTGCTTCCTGTTCTGGTATGCCTGCTCATGTGCCCGTGGTGGTACATAGGCCGCATGGGTACCATCAATAGATCCGATGACGTTCGGCATCCTTCCCAGGGTATAAAAAGCATCCTTGATGTCAGTGAGTTGACCTGGGCTCGGAAACTTAATGTACAGGTCAAGGAAATGGAACACCCCCTCCAAGACATCGCGTAGCAAACGACTGAACATTGTTTGCAACATACCACCAGCAGTAGCCACAGTGTACTGGAAGGTACCAGTAGCAAAAAAGTACAGGGCTGCCATCACCTTCACCTCTGGGGTCAGTGCTGTAGGGTATGTCCGGCCAGGTAGCAGATGTGGCGCCAACTGCTCTGCCAACTCCTCAATCACTGACCTGGTGAAGCGGTACCGTCTGATGCAGTCGTCTTCCTGCATGCTTGCAAGGCCTGGGAATGGTCTATGGACAGCTGGTGCCCTGCGATACAGAGATGCACAAAGGAAGATTGTCAGTTCATCCACCCATGTGGCCATGACCAAGAAAAATATCACATGATACATCATGACAATACACAATGTACTGAGGTGTGTGCTGTTGGGCATGGACACATATGTCACCTACATGGACATGACCTCACATCTCAAGGCCACATGTCCACATGAGTCCCATGTACTGCAATGGCAAATCATTGGGATGTGTCACCCTACCTATGTACTGCTGTGACGTTACAAACACACCACAGTGACAAGTGAGGCCTGATGTCTCCCAGGCATCACAGATCTTTGCCATGCAGATACCCAGGGTCCCGGTATTGTCACTTCGATACTGGCATGACATGGCATATCACGTACATGGCACAAGGCAAGCGTGAGTCCCACAGGTATTGGCCACTGTTGTCTCTGCAGGCCCTACATGGATGTCTCTCAGACACACACACAACAGCAAGGTTGTTGCACATACCACAGGGATGTGGAGACTGTCTCCCATTGGGCACATTTGATCAGCCACATCTGAGACACAACATGCACATAAACTGTCGGTGTACATCAGAATTGTGGCTACAGGTCTCACTGTGATGTACATGACATCACCCCCAGGACTCAGGGTGTATGTGACATGTCCAAAACATATCCAACCTGCAACTGTGTCCATGACTCATGCCCATAACTGTACCGTTGCACATCACAGTGGTAATGTGCACAACACACAAAGGATTCTGCCCCCATGAACACATGCACAGCCTGGGAGTGGCTGAACAAAAGTGCCACACAACAAAGAAAATGTTGCCCCCCAACACATAGGGAATGCAGCCTTACATGCCATGGGACACTGTGTGGCCAATGCTGTAGTGTGGTAGGTGTGCACATGTGTCCCTGGCAACTAATTGTGTGTTGAAGCCGTCAAATAGTCACACCAATGAGGTCCGACGCGGGTGACAATGCGTACACACTGCACGGTTCATGAATGAGCCATGCGTACGCCTTGCCATTGACTGCAATGAGGTCCGACGCGGTTGACAATGCGTACGCATTGCACGGTTCATGACCGAGCCGCGCGTACGCTTTGCCATTGACTGCAATGAGGTCCAACACAGGTGACAATGCATACGCATTGCACGGTTCATGACCGAGCCGTGCGTACGCTTTGCCTTTGACTGCAATGAGGTCCGACGCGGGTGACAGTGCGTACGCATTGCACGATTCATGACTGAGCCGTGTGTACGCTTTGCCATTGACTGCAATGGGGTCCGACGCGGGTGACAATGCGTACGCATTGCACGGTTCATGACCAAGCCGTGCGTACGCTTTGCCATTGACTGAAATGAGGTCCGACACGGGTGACTATCATGCATGCGCGTCGGGCAGGCATGGTCCGAGACAGGTGTACACCTTGGCCATTGAATCGTAGGGAGATGGGTGCATGTGTATTTTCAAAATACGCGTTGCACAGTCAGTTAACCGAGCCGGGCGCACCATTGGCTCTGGACTGTCATGGAGACGGATGCGGATTCAAAACTTGTACGAGTTGTGCACTGGAAATTCAGTTGGATGCCTACAACAATGTTGCAATTTCAAGTGTTCCATGAAGGTGAAGATTTGAACGATGCGGAAGACGTGTACGAGTCGTACATTTCCATGGATTGGGCAGATTCATAGAATGCAACCGTGTTGGACCTATCACTGGGGACACATGGCACAGAGTCTGCCTCTGCAGCACAGATATAAGGCTGGCTGTCCCCCAGGGTGCTCACTTGCCTGCACTACATGCTACTGGACCACATCCCCGATACCACTGCTGCTGTCTCTGCATCCTCTGGCTCCTGCTATGGCACGTACTCTGGAGAGGGCCCCAACCTTCCCTGAGGAGGAGAACCAGGCCCTGCTGGACGGGCTCCTTCCACAGTACAGCAAGCTGTATGGGAAACCAATGGAGCAGGTGAGTGTGAAGTCCACTGCTTTCCTAATTATGCATGTGGTCTGACTAGCAGTACTAGTAGTGTGTACACCAGTGGCAAGCATACTCACTGAGTACTTTCATCCCCCAAAGTGTGTAGGTACATGTAATGAACAGGTGTTCTGCAGCTAAAGTGCATTTGTTCAAGCTTAAACTTCCCAGGCATTGTTAACATGTCAGACATGCAGGGCATTTGTCCTTTTCCATGGGTGCACTACCTGTGTCACTCATCTCCCTTTGTGATGATGACATGTATATCCAAATATGTGCAGCCCAAATATGGGGCTTGTGTGTTAATGGACTTTTAACTTTGTCATCCTCACAGGTTGATGCCCACCAGAAGCAGGAGATATGGCTGACCATCGCCCAGGCAGTCCGTTTGGTGGGGGTATACAAGCGCCAGATCCGCAACTGCCAGAAGAGGTGGCAGGACCTTCGGGGCTGGACCCGGAGGATCGCAAGTGTCCAGCTGAAGCTGTCGTCTCCTCGCAGGAGGGGCGGACACCGGACCCTGACCCCCCACATGCTCCAGATACTGGTGGTGGTCTTCCTGGACCTGGATAGGCAGCTGAAGGCCAGACAGCAGCAAGGAGGAGGTAAGTCCATGCCTAATCTGTGTACTATGTCTGATCTGCTAATTTCAGTCTTTTGGCCTGGTCACACTTCCACATTACGTAGGTCTTGTAGTCCAATACTCATGTTCCTCAATTGTGTGATGTACCCTCCTCATCTGATCCACAGGTGCGGCCCCTACAGTCTGTTGCTTGTGTCACTAGGGCACTGTGTCCCTGCAGTCAGCTATGCTTCAGCTTCCGGACAGCATCTGTTCCCGTGACTCTGTTGTGTGTTTCATGGGTGGGTCAATCATTTACCCAATACCTGAGATCTGACATGTGATCTGTGTGTGCTCTTGATTTATTTATTTTATTTATTTTAGCAGTTTTGTATAGCGCGAACAAGACCCTTGCAGGTATCAGAGCGCTTTACAGTACAGAGATAACAACATAGAAAACATATAAGTATCGTGAAATAGGTGAATACAATAAAGATGAGCATACACGAGTAGCACATGTTTACAAGGGAGTATCAAAGAGTCACGTGAATTTGGCTAGAAGAATAGATTTCACTTCTTTTTTTTAAAAAGCTGCGGATGGATTAAGTCTCGTTTCTTGGGGCAAGGAATTCCAAATCCTGGGCGCCATTCCTGAGAAGGAGCGGTAGTATGTTTTCTGCTTGGAGAACCGTTGTGGTTTAAGCAGAAGATTGTTGGAGCTCCTAGTGGATCTGTTACCACCCAATAGTACCAATTTCTCCGCTAGGTATCTCGGTGTTTTGTGATGTAAGGCCTTATGTGTCATACAGGTGATTTTCAAATGAATTCTGGCCTCAAAAGGAAGCCAGTTGGGGGCACGAAGGTCAGGGGAGATGTGGCTGTTTCTTTTGGAGCCTGTGATGAACCTAGCAGCTGTGTTGATTGTGGCTCTTAAAGGAGCGGTCGTTGATCTGGGTAGGCCGCAGAGAGCAATACTTCCATAATCCACTTTGGGAATTACTAGAGATTGAACTGCCTGTTTAAAGTCTCTGGCAGGTATGAAGGGTTTCAGTTTTCTCAAGGTGTTAGTCTGGAAATTAGCTCCTTTGGTTGCAGCGCTGATGTGCTTCTGCATATTTAACTTATTGTCCAAGGTTATTCCCAGTGATTTAGCTGAGTCAATGATGATAGGTTGACCATCGAGTGCTGTAATGTGCTTCATCCAATCAAGGATGGTGGTTGTTTGGTTGGGAGGGGCGATTAGGAGAAATTCAGTTTTTAGACTGTTTAGTTTTAGATGATTTTCTGCCAACCAGATCTGTGTTTTATGGAGTTTTGAGTTAAGGGACTTGATGTCATCAAGTGAGTGGACCTTAATGTAGAGATGTGTGTCGTCGGCATACATGTGATATTGGATGTTTGATGAATTGAGTAGCTCAGTGAGAGGTTCCATAAATATATTGAAGAGAGTCGGGGAGAGGGATGAACCATGGGGTACTCCCAGAGTGACCGGGGAGGGGTTGGATAATGATTGGTTAATCTTGAATCTTTGTGTTCTGTTTTGGAGGAAGGACGTGAACCAGTTTAACACAGTACCAGATTGTCCCATCCTGTGTTTCAGGAGGTCTAGAAGATTGTCATGTTTGACTGTGTCGAAGGCTGAGGATAAGTCAAGCAGGACTAGCAGGCATCCCTTGTTTTGATCCAAAATTTGTAGCGCGTCATCAATTATGTGAGTCATGGCTGATTCTGTGCTGTGTCCTGATCGAAAGCCTGATTGGAATTGATTTAGCAGGTTGAAGTGATCTATGTGATTACTAAGCTGCACGTGGACACATTTTTCTAGCAGTTTGGCGAGGGTCGAGATGTTGGAAATTGGGCGATAGTTATTCAGGTCAGATGAGTGCGCCAATGGTTTTTTTAGGATGGGGGATATCTGACCAACTTTGAGGATGTCTGGGATGATTCCTTGTGAAAGAGAAGTGTTTATAATCCTGGTCCATAGGGGCAATAGCATTGGAGTGAAGGTTTTTAAATGGGTTGCTGGGAGAGGGTCTGTGAAGTGATTGGAAGGGTTCAGTGCTGTGATCATTTTTAAAATAGTTTCTTCATTGTAGAAGCTGAAGTCGGTCCAGGAGGCCTTGTTTTTGAGTAAGAGCTTTGGAGGGCATATTATCGAGATACTAGGTGTGGTCGGTGCACCACTCCTTTGTGGGCCAGTATGTGATAATAGATCGTTATGTAGGACTGTCTTTAAGTTTTCAGTCTTAGTTGAGAAGAAGGATGCAAGATCCTCACAATTGGGAAGTGTTTCGGGATCAGCTTAATATGTGTTACAATTGCTGGTCTGACTTGCCACATGTGGCTGGGGTATTTCAAATAAAGCCATGCAGCAGGGGACTCCGATTTGTGTGCCTCAGGAGTATGTATATCAAGTGTGTCACACTTGCTTAGCCACCTGACTACAGTCCAGGGCTAAACACTGTTTCACGTAGACCTTGGTCATGCCTACTCAAGGGCATTTAGAAACACTCTGTAATCCTACTCCTGTGTATCAATTTACAGGTTGTGCTCAGTGACATGTGCCTTCATGTGTCTGTGTCATTGTGGTGTGGCTTCCTGTTACGTACAACTGTGGTGTTAATGAGTTTGAGGGTCAGCAGGACATCTGAGGTCTGACTATGAGAGACAAGACCTGTGTGACATATAGGTGTGTGTTCATTTGACAGTGCACAATGGTGTATGCAACTGTGCACTTCAGGCAGCTGGGTTACATGCACAGCAGACTGTGATGTGCTAATGTACAGGAAGTTGTGTTCGCAGAGACTCATATGTCTGATTTGTATGATGTGGGGTCTTCTGGGTCTGGGATATGTTGTTTGCAGGGGATAGGCAAGTGCACTTGTCAGCTGCAGAGTTTGCTTTACTCCTGAGCTATGATTGTGACACAGTGCATACTGTTGTTGTCTGGATGCTCTGCCCCTGTGACAGGAGACAGTGTTGACTGACTTTCCAGGCATGCCAGTGCCATGGCATTTAACCTGCTATGAGTGATCCTGCATTGTGTTCAAGTGTGCTCCATGCACCCCATTGTGGCATTGACTATCAGGACATGAGAACATCATAGTGTGTGTTGCTGGCATGCATCACAAGCATGTGACATGAGACTCTGGCCATTCCTTCGTCCTGACACCTGTACTTCCTGAGTGGCAAGAGATGTGATTTGTGTATAGTGACATACTCCAACAAACATATGTACATGAGGGTCATAGGGAAAATAATTAAAGACTGAGCAATCTCCAATCCCCATTCAAAGACTTAACAACTAACATGAGATACTCAGTCTATTTAAACTAAACAGATACCTGATGAGAATCGTGAGATAGACTAGTGAAACTAAAAGTAGAAACCTGAGAGATCAGATAGTTTGCTCATAAATCGGTAAGATTATAGAGTCCATCAGCCCACCCTTATTGGCGGAGCCTCGTCATCTGGGCCTATAGGAGAACAGGATTCCGGCGACAGTCTTGAGCCAACAGGCCCTGCTGGGCACCTGACCCTGATACTCCTGAAGAAACTCTTAGCCAGATGTATGTTCAAACTATGTGAACTCCAAAAAATGTGCAGTGCTCTAGTGCATGTGCTTAATAAAAATGACTACTGGAGCAAAAGAATCTATATTTATTGTGAGTATGTCCAAGTGTCATGTCTAAAATAACCTAATAGTCTTGAAATATATAGACTAGTTCTTAGCGGAATCCTGTTCTCCTATAGGCCCAGATGATGAGGCTCCGCCAATAAGGGTGGGCTGATGGACTCTATAATCTTACCGATTTATGAGCAAACTATCTGATCTCTCAGGTTTCTACTTTTAGTTTCACTAGTCTATCTCACGATTCTCATCAGGTATCTGTTTAGTTTAAATAGACTGAGTATCTCATGTTAGTTGTTTAGTGACATACTCCTACATGTTCACTTGCATGTCCAAAAAATGTGTAGGTGGTGCATGTTGGCACATTGGGGTATTAGCATCCAACATGCAACAGACATATGGGTGCATGTCCAAGAGGGGTATGAGTGCCATGGTTGATGGTGATACTGACAATTGGCTTATTCTAAACGGTGTGAGCACTTTGAGCAGTGTTCAGTTGATGGTGCCAGGGCTTGCCGTGTGATGTGATGTACTCACTGTGGTGTGTGCAGTCAGTGCAGGTGACTGATGTTGTTCTCTTTGTCTCCAAATTCTATTCAGATATCCACGGCCACAGGAGGGGACAGCTCCACGGACCAGGAAGAGCCACAGAGCCTGACTGGGTCAGAAGGCGAGGAGTCGGAGGGACCCAGTGGCACGGAGGGCGAGTGGAGCCACACCGAGGAGTCCTCAGCACAATCCACCCCAGCTGACGGCCACAGCAGCTCAGAGGATGACTCCCTTGTGGAGGCGGGTGTCAGCAGCCACCAAACCCCAGCTAGTGAGGCTGTCCCCGCCACTGCACCCACCACCACCATCACCACACTCCCACCGGCTCCCATCCCAGAAGTCCGTGGAGGCTCCCGTGTTCGGGAACATGTCTCCTTTGTTCCAGGCACCGCACCCCCTGCTCCTGTGTCCCCTGCTGCCCTGCATGTGGAGTCTGTGGACTTGCTTAGACAGATCCATGTAGGGCAGACTTCAATGCTGAGTGTCCTCCATGCACACACCAGTCTGTTGACACAACTGATGTTGTTCATGGAGGGCATTTCATCGGGCATGTCTGCCCTACAGAGGACCAATCAGTCCGTGGCCTCCTCCCTGACGGCAGCAGTGTCCCTCCTCCAACAGTCCCGCACCCCTCCTACCACTGCACCGCCCATGATTCCTAGCACCCTACCTGTCCCAAGCACACATACACCAGCCCCTTCACCCAAACCCACAGTAACGGGCAGGACACAGACACCCAAACCAACGTCTAGCAACCTCAGGGGACTGATACCACACTCACAGGGGATGGTTTGCAAACACACACACAGTCATCCACAACCACTCCGCAGTCCTCAGATACCTCTCCCTCCAAGACCCCTTCCCTTGCCTCACCTGCAACCCCATCTCCCCAGAAGCTCTTCCTCTGTGACCTTGGCCTCTTCCCCACCGACCCAGCAGATCCAGATTACAAGGGGAAGAGGAAGTCCCCACACACAGAGGGGAGTGCCCCTCACACCCGGACACCCTCCCCCAGGCGCAGTCAGACTGAGGCCCCCACTCGCAAGTCCCCCCGGAGCCGGAAGAGCAAGACCCCACCCCTGCCCTGCAGCTCCATGACAAAGTCTCCATCCTCCATCCCCCAGGCCACCACTCCACAGGTTCCCATGCCACACCGTGCCCCAGGTTCCCCCACCCACAGATACACCACCCCCAAAATGCTGAGGCCCTCCCCCCACCACTTGCTCTTCCACCCCTGGTCAGACAGTTAGTGCCACTGATGTGGGGACCATATCTCCCCCCCTCTGCCCTGCCGACCTCACCTGAACCCCATTCCGCTCCCACTGAGTTAGGCACTGCAGTGGAGTCCACGAACACCCCATCTGACTTGGGCACTGAGGTGGGGACACAATCCACTCCATCTGACCTGCCCACTGCAGTTGGGCCGGCACCCTCCCCATCTGACTTGTGCCCCACAGTTGTGACTGCACCCACTACTTCAGTCAGCTCCACTGCAGTTGCCAGTGACTCTCCTGCATCTACCACCCCTTCACTGCCTCCTTCTGCTGCGCCCTGATCCTGTCCCTGCAGTGCCTGGCCTGCCCCATGTGTGCCCCTCCGAGGGGATGTCCCCTGTCCTCAGCAGTGCAGTCAAGCAACGTGTGACAGTTGTCACTCAAGTTCACTTCTTGTCATTTGATAATGGACTGGCCATTGGCCTTTGGTTTGAACGGAGTTTTAATTTTTCATCTGCTGAATAAAGCTGTTTGCTTTCTCCTTGTGAATTTGATTTAGCTGTACATTATGTTGATGATGTTTAGCATGCACTGGCAGTTGTAATGCTGTATTTCAAATGTTGAATACTGAGGTGTTGATGTGAGGTACTCCATGTGGTCCATGAAATGTGTATCCTAATATGATCATTATCCATATCATCCTTTGCAGCTAAATGGGTGTGTCATGATTAGCAATTAGTGGACACTCTGTAAACATTTCATTTGCATGATCACATCTGTGGATTGCACACATGCACATATGATGTGCTTCCCATTGTCCAATTTGTCTATTTCCCTGACTGTGGGCGCATCTCCACTGGACATGTAAGTGTGGGCATCATTTGTGTAGGAGCAACTGGGTCCTCTGTGCAACTTGCTGGACATATGTGTTGAGTATGTGCAGATGACTTAAGGGACACTGCCATACCTAGGCTGTTGTGACCAGAGCCTTCATTGTGTGGTAACTGATGGCTGACTGACCAAGTGTTCTGCTGACATGACTGAGACCTGCTGTGGCTATGTTTGGCACAGCTGAGCTTCCACAGGAGTTGAGTCCCCTCAAGTAAGGGTGTTGTTCTGTGACATTGCCAGGGCCCATGTTGTGTGTTGTGTGGGCATGTGTGTGTGTGTCCACATCCCTTTTCATACACAGGCAGTGTTCTCTTGATATGTTCCTGTTGTTGATGCTTGCCGAGTGGTACTGTGTTCATCCCACAACTTTGCCCTGGGATACCAGATGTGTGAGTGCATGACACACTACTGTGAATTTGTGTTTCATCATTGGGATTTGTCAGTTCTGAGTGGTGATGATGTTGTAAGACACAGATGGGATACAGTCAGGGGTCCCCGAGGCACTTGTTTGTTCGCAATATCATGCATTTGTCCCTAGGTGGTACCTTTCAGTGATTGAGACATGTGTATGTGTGTGTGACTGCTCCCACTTGTCCGGTTCAGGGCTGCTATGTTTGCAGGTGTCAGCATGTGTGCCTTGTGGTTCTCCTTGGCTTCTGCATTGTCCTGGGACTGTGGCAGGTATTCTGGAGGTTATGTGAGGTTGGACGTCATGGCCATGTACTGCATACTGTGCAGTATGTCTGTCATTCACCAGGGTTGTAAACTGTCCTTATGTGATGTGTCTGTGCACCTTAGTTCCTCCCAACATTACTCTGTTTGTCATGGGTGCATGTGCAATGTCCCCTGTTCATGTGGGCTTCACAGATGCACATTGGTGCAGTTCAGGGTGTGTGATGTTTTGGGTGGACTGATGTGAATGTTTGCATGGATGGGCCCCTAGCTCCCGTTTGTCCATGGACGAGGGGCCATGCTGAGTGATTTGTGTTTGTGTAGGTGTGATGTACGTTTGTGGCACAGGACACATGTCTGGGTTTCCCAGTTTGTACGACATCTACCTTTGTCATCCCAGTGGAGGTGTCATGCATGCTTGTGTCACCCCAATGTCTGGTCCCTGGGGGTAGTGCTGTTGTGTGTCAGCCTCTTGCTGTGTTAGTTGCTGTCCATTCCAGCTTGTGTCACATGCGTCTGTTGTGCTCCCTCTCATCTCACAATGCCTGATTGACCACTAATGGGTTACTTTTGTATGGCACTGTGTCCACATCTGTCTCACTGTGGTTCAGTCCCCCTCATGTGTTGTGTAGTTGCCTGGGGATACTGACACACACACACATGTTGTGTCAGATGTGCAGTGTGAGGTTGCCTGTTTGTGTTAGTGCATCTGCACCAGTGCATTGGTATTGCTGTTGTGGGCCATTGTCTGGATGTTGTTTTTGTGATTTACCCTACTGTCCCTGTGAGTCATATCACATCATTGTGCACATTCATCCTGGTTGTCAGGTGCCATTGCTGGTATGGAATGGGAGTTTGTGACCCGACACCTACAGTCTACACAGGTTGTTTTGATTAGTGTGTCTATTTTCGAGATGTGTGTATGCTTTGTGATGGTCACTTCTGCTCTTGTGTCATTGTACACTGTATACATTGTCAGCCCCCATGGGTGGTGCTTGTCTGCACATGGCCGAGAGTATGTTAGGTTGTCACAGCACTGTTAGCCTCACCACATCTCTGTGGGTATGGGACAGAACCACTACTTTGGCCCAACAGTGTTTCATGTGTTGGTACCAGAAATCATACATGCTGTTTGGCATTTGCCGCTTTGTCCATGATACTTACCTTTTGGTCACTGTGATGAGGGGGGTTTTGGACCCCAACACCACAATGCTCAACATCTGCTGCAGTTTAGGGGCACACACACACAGTGAGGGGGTGTTATTTTTACATTGCCACAGTGCTAATGATGCTTGCCTTGCGTAGGCCACACTCCGTTTTTGGTCACACATTTGATGGTAGTTACATTGTATGTTTGAAGTCATGATCACTGTTGTGGGAATTTGTCACAGACTACACACTGTTTTCATGATGTTAGGGGGGATGTATTTTGCTGACTTACCTAATGTTGGTGTATGATGGATGTGTGGCGCATCACACATCCTATGGGTGGGGGTGGCATTAATGCTGGGCAACAGGTCCCCTATGGGTGGGGGTGGCAGGAGTGATGGGCAACAGCTCCCCTGTGGGTGGGGGTGTCAGTAGTGCTGGGCAACATAAGCGCTATGGGTGTGGCTGGCAGTAGTGATGGGCAACATGAGCCCTATGGGTGTGTGTGGCAGGAGTGATGGGCAACATAAGCCCTATGAGTGGGGGTGGTAGTAGTGCTGGGCAACATGAGCCCTATGGGTGGGGGTGGCAGGAGTGATGGGCAACATTAGCCCTATGAGTGGGCGTGGCAGTAGTGCTGGGCAACATGAGCCCTATGGGTGGGGGTGGCAGGAGTGATGGGCAACATAAGACCTATGAGTGGGGGTGGCATTGGTGCTGGGCAACAGGTCCCCTATGGGTGGGGGTGGCAGGAGTGATGGGCAACAGGTCCCCTATGGGTGGGGGTCGCATTGGTGCTGGGCAACATGAACCCCTATGGGTGGGGGTGGCAGTGGTGATGGGCAACATAAGCCCTATGTGTGGGGGTGGTAGTGGTGCTGGCCATACAACCCCTATGGTGGTCTGTTGTCAGTGGCCAGGATATGGATCCCCTGTGTGTGTGTGACAGTTTGCGGGTACGTGTCGTTTGTTTGTGTGGTGGGTGTCTGACTTACCGTCTGCGCCGTCCTCGTCGGTTCCTGATCCGGTCATAAATGTAGAGTACTCGTATGACCTGCGCAATGGGATTCATGATGTGTTCGTCTCGTACACGCTGCTTGTTGCTCTGTCTCATACCCATTGCAAGCTGGTCCGTCTCGTAGCTGTGGATTGTGTTGTGGCGTGAATCGTACCTGATATGCTTCTTTTCCGGATGCTGTGACGTGCCGTATGTGGCGACCCGTCCGGCGCGTAGGAAGTACGCATCGTACGTGTCCGGCCGGAAACTGCTATGGATATTGCTTCCGAGCGACTCGGTTCGGCGTTCGGAGGTACGGCTCGAACGGAGAATGAAGCTTGAATCACAGCCTACGTGTCAGTCGGATTTTTGGCAGTTATGCGCATCGTACTTCATGAACAGGACGGACCATCTCCGGGTATGGGTCAGTTGCAAGGTAAGGCTATGAACAGCTCTCGGAGAGCTGTCCGACCCAGATCGGAATCGACCCCAGAGAAGTGAAGCTGTTGACTTATAGAGTGCACTAGCACGCTGCCAAGATCTGCCTGAGTCCTCCAATAATATAGTGCCAATAAGATCCAAGTGGCTCATGTATCAATGGTAGGGTGCAATGGGGACCGCAATAGCAGGACCCTTGATGCCTGTACACAAGTCAGTCTAAAGAATGCTGTACTTGGTGCTGGCTATGGCACAGTAGCAGGGTACACTGGCTATATAATATAACTTAAGCTACAGTAGCAAATAAAGCACTGACTTATCTTAAATGGCATATCTTCTGTTTAATGAGGATAGTAACAGAAACAGGAAGAGTTGACAGCATGACACTCTGTTATCCAGGTTCACATGGTAGGAGTATGATGAAGAAATGGGGCACAATATCCCTAACTTTGATTCTTAAAGACGGTTGGGTCTAAGGTTGAAGATGATCTGTGATGTCAGTCAAAGGGAACCTCAATGTCTATGGACTGGGATGAGGAAGACCAATAAAGAGCTAGTATGCTAGTATGCCTGATTAAAAAGTTCAATGTTAGTCATGACCAATAGCAATGCTCTAGAGGCTTTACAAATACTGTTATTTATAGCAGAGACTGGCACCAGAAAGAAGTAAATTCAGTCCAAAGTACTTTAGTATGGGTAGATTTGGAAAGATGAAGATAACAGCACAATTGCCTCAGGGGTCTCAACAATTAACGACGTTAAGCCACTGGTTATTACTTTGGACTGCATATCCAAGCCACCATCATTTTGCACACCATGCCACCTCAGTTTGGACTCAGAAACACACAAATCAGTCCTGACCCTGTCCCAATCTGAACAGTCCAGCCCAAACTGCCTATGCAAAATAATAACTGTGAGTAGTGGTTTCAAATATCGCACAGCATCTGATAAATATGTAGTGTGTAAGTTATTTGAAATAAACAGCATATATGCTGGTTCGGTGGTGCTATAATGATTTGCACACCTACTACCAAAGTTGTCCACTGCCAGCTGGGAAGAACTAGTCAATCAAATCATACAATATTTGTAAACCAAAGATCTCAGAAATAGTATTATGTGAAAAATGCACTGTCCGAGCAATAAGGACTATTAAGGAGCACTGTTGCTGTTTATGATGATGTATGATCCAACAGATAAACTTCTCATACAAATGCTGTACAACTATGTATACTTTGTGGATAAACAGCCAACACGTGTTTTGTCACTTCGAGACTTTTTCAAGGCTGCAGAATTTTCAACAGATAAAAACACCATAAGATAATAATTGACCATTTTCGTTAAAAAAATGAGAACAGTGAAAAGATGGTGAAGCAGAACAGCCATAGATGACTCCAAGAACATGCTTACGTTAATACGACTGTGAAAAAAGGTCACTGAAAAGAACCTTATGTTCGGACACCCATGCAGAGTCCTGAAAGTAGTGTGATTTTCCGGTTGCAACATGTAACCACCAAGTAGGGTGTAATAGAAAGACCTGAGAAAATCACTGTGGGTAAACTTGTGAAAAGATCTCAGTCTAGTCAGTGAAGAAAAGAAAAAGTACTAATGATGCCAGAACAGCACCATAGATCACAATATGACCCCACCTTTTGAGAACACAAGTAGTCAACGGTATCGGTGGCAGTGGTATATCCACGAATGGATCGTGGAATGGTCTCCGTTGGTTCACAAGAAGAATAAACTTTTTATAAAGGCGGGTGGTAATGGCACTACATTCAACTAAGAAAAATCAAGTAAAAGAAGGAAACAATAAGACTAAGGTTTTGTATCCGAAAGGTTGATAATTCTTTTCTCAGGATATGTATTATAGAAGGATTACAAACACCTACTCTCTAGGAGTATGAGACGGTGGCAAACGTATGGCAAAAGTAAATCCAGAAATAACGTAATCCACTGGTTCCGGAGAGTGAAAAGAATGACGTAGAATATTATATAATGGTATAGTTACAACAGGGGAATAGAGGTTTGCAATTTATATTATGTAGCTTAGATGCGAGCGTAAAAAAGACTAAAGAACATTAAGTCAAACAACTGATTAGGCATATCCTAACCTTTTATGTAAGGGTAATAGTAGATAAGTCCCGTACCGTAGTGGGCAGGGAGTGTTAAGATGTAGTGCTCCATGTTTCGTAAAACGAACTACTGGGAGAAATATTGGTAATCATAATCTATATAGAAGAAGTGCATGATGAGCATTTCTTATCTAGTTACCAAGAAACGAGAACGAGTCTGGTGAGACTCAGAGTAAAATAGTTCACATTAAGCGCCAGGAGTCTATGGTAAGCTCCTATTGAAGCCCAGCCCAAACTGCCCAGCCAGGTCCTTTCCTGAACTGGAGCACAAGCAAGCCAATACCGGTGTCAGGGACTGACGTCTGGCCATCCCTGTCCCACTTAGGATGTCGCATTGAAGAATACATTACTTCATTAGAATTATAGCCATCCTGATGCTTGCTGAACCTACGTAGGGCAGTTGTTGCAGCAGTGATGTTCTTTTCTTTGTTCTAACTCAATATTTCACCAGTATGCACTACCAGAGATTTTGAAACCATCACTTGTGTTAAGGCCTTCCCACTTAGGCACCCCAAGTGTTGCTTAGATACTTTAGCATAAAGATATCCAGTCTTTACCCCACCTTCTTTACCACGCAGGTAAGTACCATGCAGCCTCTTATTTGTTACTTTACCACGTGGTATTTATAACGCAGTCATTTTTTTAAATGTCATAATTATTATGTCATTTAAGAAAAAGGATATTTAAGAGGTAAGAGATGGGTAAGGGTTCAGGATAGTGCGAGGAGAAGGGATGAGGTAATTCAGTTTCCGATCCCGTTCGTATATAGCCACCATTTTGTGTCTTTCTGCCATTTTGTGTTGCCCTCACTCCGGCGGCACGGTGAACGAAGTGTTGTTTTCCCTCATCCTACTGCAACGTGTCAAATAACCTCCTGCCTCTGTTTATAGCTGGTGTCAGGGTCCGGCCGACTCCACTAATCCTCGTCTGGTCTGACTGATCCCTGTTTCAACTATCTGTTGGTTCGCACCATTCTTTCCTGATTTTATCTTATCCTCTGGCCTTCGCTATTCTTTACTCGTATTCTCTCATTTCACAACTGTCCTCTGGGGCATACAAATGTGTCCTGCCACCTGCAAGTCGACTTATAAACACTACCACTGATTAACTTGTGGAGAAGGGTGACAAACACAGTTGGGAGAGAGGCTTATTTGAGTTACTTAATATCTTGTTTTCGCATTCTTCTCATTGGTTAACCCTGTATGCATTGGGAGTGTTCTTTGTGAATATGTGTGTTATAAAAGATTGTGCGCCACAAAGTAAAGTGGCAGTCTCCTAAGAACATACCGAGTGTACTTCTGGGACAACTGTACTTAGCTGCAGCTAATAAACCCTATCTTCTACGCCTAACGGAGTGTCCCGTGTCTCTGTTCGACAAAGCAGGTAAACTCAGGAGATTAAGGCATACCCTGCGCCGCCAGGCCCCGAAGGTCTTGGTTCTTCAACTGGCGCCCGAACGTGGGCCGGCTTCAGAGGTAGCAGTTCTTGCCCGAGGATCGTGAGGAGCCCCGCAGGAAAATTCTGGAGGAATCGCGAACCACGTCAAGCAACCCCTGTATGTCGAAGTGGTCCGAAGGTCTTTTGCAGCGGGGTTTCTCCTTTCTGACGGCTGCTGACGACTGCTGCCCTGACTTCCGTCCTGCTTGGGTCCCTTTGATGATGTTTGGTATCGCGAGACATTAGACGGGCCTCTGTTGGCGTAAGAAGACACTTAGTTAAGTATTGGTGGGTAGCTCCCGCTATTTTGTTTTGATTTGTATCTTTGATTCGGCTATTGCAAAAGCCGAAGCCGAGGGGTGAGTATGTTTGTGCTATATTATTTGATTTAATCCCTTGATGTTTGTGAACAGTCCAGTGATATAACGATGCCTGGTCTGCATACGTTTAGGAAGTTCTGTTGCTTTGGTTGTAATAGGGATTCCCGGCTGGAGGACTCTTGTCCGATTCCTCCGGTTGGAACTCCCACCTATGAGCTTTATTCAAAACATGGTGTCGGCCCCATCGCCTTTAGTAAGGCATGGATCCGATACACGAAGAACGATGGCGTTCTACAGTGGCCACAAAATGGTAGTTTTGAGCCAGACATATTAGACAATTTGGAAGCGATATTGTTCAAAAGAAAAGCCCGGCCGGCAATGTTTGACTCTTTCCGCCTCTGGCGTAAGGAAGCCAAACAGAAAGAAATTAAGCAGGCAAAACTAGATAAGAAAGCACAAAATATGACGATTATACAGGCTGCCCAGCAGTTTAAAGATAATGAGATTGATAATGCAATGGAAATTTCAGAGAGATAGCATCGTATGGCAATAGATAGATGCTATCCGGTGTTGCCTAATTCCCCTTCTGATAAAAGTAAGGATCTGGAGGAAGACCCTTTGATGTCTCACCTATTGAGATTGCCTCCACCCTATGTACAAGGTGCTAATGCACCCCCGTTGTTACAACCTGTTCAGTTACCTCCCACCTGTTCCGGTTCTTCCACCTTTGCCTCTTCCGGTATTGCCACTCCCACCTCTCGTGCCACCAATTCCTTTGTCTCCATCTCCTGAACCTCAATCTTCTTTGCCTTCGGCTCCCCTTATAACTGCCAGTTCCTCTCCTGTATCGCCTAATACCTTGTCCCCTGTCCTTATGTTTTATTCTCCTACTGTGCGCAAACGAATATCTGGTTTCTTGTCCCCTTTCTTTGAGACTCTGAACATGTCTCCGGCTTTTTCTCGAAGACAGTCTCGTAGTCAACTTCCAGGTTCCGACGAACGGGTGGTATTGGACTCTCTCGCTCGCAAATGGATCGAGAAGGGTCCCCAGTATAGTGTGAAAGATATCATGATCACCTTTCATCAGTGGGAGGCGCCCACGCAGAGATATGTATTTAATGTTATGTGTGACACTCTCGCTAAAGAATGGGAGGATATGGATTTGGGTTTACTTCCCCAGGGTTTGTTGGATGTTCAGGCTAATTTCGATAAAGGACTCATTGTGGGTTCTAAGGTTGAGGATGCCGTAAGGACACTTGTTACTTTTAGGTCCTTATTTTCTTCACAAACGTTTCTTGATTCTGATCCTGCTGTTCGGCAGACATTGAAACATTACACAATGAGAGAGGTTCCTCCGATATGGAGGGAAGAGGTTGCGCAAGCAGGTAATAATCCAGCTATTCCCGCTCACTTCCAGCGTATATGGGTACATGTGCCCTGGAAGAGATCTGATGTTTTGGCCCTCAAACAATCTTTACCGGATCCCCGTAAAAACCCTGCTGGTTACTATAAAGAATTGTCCCAGACTGTTGATGCCTGTATTATGAACTTAGCGGATATTGACATGTTGATGGGAAATGTAGTCCCACAAGCGTTATGGGCTCGGATTCGTAAAGAGGATCACGCTCAAGAATTGGGTGGTACATGGAATGCTATAATTGCTAAGCCTGATGTTTTGATCACAGAACTCCCTGGTAGGATTATTACTTTAATGAAAACAATGATGCCCGCCTTACGAGTTAATTGGGATAAATTAGCCGCGTGTAAACAGAAGAAAGGTGAGAGTGTCTCCGATTTCTTCACTCGTTTTGAGGAGACGTTTATTGATCACAGTGGTCAGGATATGACTACAGAGGGTGGACAGCGATTATTTGTAGATAAATTCGTATTCAATTTGCTCCCCGAGTTGTCACATAAGTTAAAAGACTCTGAAAGTTCATGGGCTGTTTCTTCTTCGGCTCAGATATTGGCTACTGCTCAATATTACGAAAACAGGGACAAAGAGGAAAAAGACAACCAAGAGAAAAAGACTAAAGAATTAAAAACAAAGGTTCTTCTGCAACAAGCTTATCCTCCTCGCTCTGCTCAACGCCAGTTTCAACAGCCTCCCCAGTTTCAGAGGGTGTTTCAAAAGCCTGAGCCCTATATTCCGCGGCCTTTGTTAGGTCCTAACCAATGCGCCTATTGTAGGGAGGAAGGTCATTTTAAGAATAGCTGCCTGGTTTTATTACAGCGTAATGGAGGACTATCTACACCACGAGGTCGTGGTGGTTCCCAGTTAGCGCCCAGGGGTAGAGGTCGAGGTATGTCGCCCCAGACACAGCGTTCCCCTCCACCTCCACATTCTATGAACTACTTTGATCAGCAAAATACTCAGTCTACACAGTATTACAATGATGATTACTATGTTGAAGGTGAGAATGACGGTCTTCACTCTAACTAGGACAGCCATAGACAAAGTGAGGGAGTTGTATCGATTCCAGTAGATCAGAATGGGCCTTATGTTAATGTCACTACAATGGGTGTTTCAGAGCCATTTCTTTTAGATACTGGTGCGATGAGAAGTTCTATTCTTCACTCCAAACTCCCTGGGGCATCTTTGTCTGGCTTAACAAACGTATCCGTAGGATTTTCTGGCGCCCCAGTTCATAGCCCGGTCTCTTGTCCTCTGCCTATTTCAATTGGTTCTTATAATTTTGAAGCTCCGCTTCTTTTAACGACTGGTTGCGGCGAAAATCTGTTGGGTTTGGATTTATTGAAAAGACTGCATGCAACGATATATTGTTCTCCTTCTGGTGTACATCTCGTTTTGGGGCAGAAACTGACTTCTCCAATGTATTTGTCTAAAGATCAATTTCCACCTGAATTGCTCTCTGTCTCCCTGCAACACTTTGGGCCACGGGTCCAAATGATGTTGGTTGTCTTGAGATCCCACCCTATGTTGTTACCCTCAAGCCCAATGCTAAATTGCCATGCATCCCTCAATTCAAAATTCCCAATGATGGTGAAAGAGCACTTTTTGCTATTATTTATGATTTGGTTCAGAAGGGTGTGGTCGAGGAGACGAGGGGAAATGTATGCAATAGTCCTGTTCGCCCGGTTCTTAAACGCACTGATCCTTCTCAGCGTCCTGTTTATCGCTTTGTTATTGATCTCCGGGGGTTTAATAAAATTGTTGTACCACAGTTTCCTGTTGTTCCAGATATCACTGCCCTGTTAACTATGATACCTGCCTCAGCAGCTTGGTTTTCTGTTATCGATCTGAAAAATGCTTTCTTCAGCATCCCCATTGCTGAAGAGAGTAGGGATATTTTTGGCTTCTCTTTAGGAGGCCGAAGTTTCCGGTTCAAGCGCGCACCCCAAGGCTATTGTGAAAGTCCCTCCATCTATAGCCAAGCTCTGAAATGCCAGCTTGATGCTTTTCCTTCGCCGCCAGGTGCTACCCTTATTCAGTATCTGGATGATTTATTGATTGCTGCTGATTCAGAGGATATTTGCAAAAACGTGACTATTGCACTATTGCGTCACTTGTCTGACCTTCACCATAAGGTTTCACCTTCTAAATTACAATATGCCCGCCAAAAGGTTACCTATCTAGGTCATCTCTTGTCGAAGGAGGGAAGGCGACTGACCACAGAACGTATTCAAGCAATTGCACAAATGTCTGTGCCATCCACACAAAGAGAAGTGCGTGCCTTTCTGGGCATTACCTCTTATTGTAGACAGTAGATTCCACACAAAGAGAAGTGCGTGCCTTTCTGGGCATTACCTCTTATTGTAAACAGTGGATTCCAAATTTTTCTTTGTTGGCTAAACCTTTGTTGGCACTCACTTTGAAAGACACACCCCAACCCCTTCCTTGGACTGATGAATGTCAGAAGAGTTTTTCAGATTTACGTGCTGCCCTGTGCTCTGCTCCTGTGTTGGGTACTCCGGATTACAGTAAGCTCTTCACGGTCTATGTCCATGAAAGAGAGGGTTGTGCGTTGTCAGTCTTAACACAACGATTTGGAGACAAGCAGCGGCCATATGCCTACTTTTCGGCTACATTAGATCCAGTAGCCAAGGCATTGCCTAGTTGTCTTAAAGCTACAGCAGCAGCAGCTATTTCTATTCGTCAATCTGCTGGAGTGGTGCTTTATAACACTCTTATTGTCATGGTACCACATGCAGTGGATACCTTGCTAAATAGGACAAAAACACAGCATCTTACAAGCGCTCGCTTGTCTGGGTATGAACTGACGCTCTTGGCTAGTCATGTGCACATCAAACGATGTAACACTTTAAATCCAGCCACATTGTTACCTCTTCCAGAAGAGAAAGGTATTCAGGAACAACATGATTGTTTTCTCCGTACTGAGGAGGAGACAAAAGGTAGGATTGATTTGAAGGATACACCACTAATGGACCCGGATGGGATCCTATGGGTGGATGGTTCTTGTTTTAAACTTCCTAATGGTGAAACAACTTCAGCTTACGCTGTTACCACCTTGCATACAATCGTGGAGACAGCATGCATCAGACATAATTCAGCTCAGGCGGCTGAACTGATAGCTTTGACCAGAGCATGTGTGTTATCTAAGGGGAAGAGAGTGAAGGCCTATACCGACAGCCAGTATGCGTTTGGTGTGGCACATAGCTTTGGTCGTTTGTGGAAGGAAAGAGGATTCTTTACCTCCCACGGTACTAAAATACAGCATGGTCAGTTGGTAACTGATCTTCTTGAGTCACTTGCTTTGCCTACCCAAATAGCAATCATAAAGTGTAGTGCGCATAAGAGGATTACTGATGATGTTGGTCGCAGGAATGTTTTTGCGGATGAGGTAGCGAAAGAAACAGCCAGAGATGCTATGAGTCGCATGTATGTTGCGGGCCCTGCAAACTGGGTCAAGGAAACAGGAATGTGTGAGGATACAATAGAAAGTGTGAGATAGATTCAAGGAGAGGCTACAGAGAAAGAGTTGAGTAAGTGGAAAGAGAGTACAGGAATGTTAGACGCGATGGGATGTTGGATAGAATTGTCAGAACATCAGCGTTGGCTGTTACCAGATGCCTATGTACTGCCTGTAGTTGCTATGGCACATGGTCCAGTCCACATCAGTGCGAAAGGAATATGTAAGCTTCTGGCTTCAGTGTGGCTGAACGAAGGGATTCCAAAATATGCAGATAATTTAGTGAAGCATTGTATCGTTTGCTTGATGCATAATCCAGGAAAGGGAACCCCAACTCCAGCAGGTCATTTTGCTCCCCCAACATATCCTTTTGAGGTGTTGCAAATTGATTATATTCACATGGAACGATGCAACAATCTCAAATATGTTTTGGTGGTGGTGTGTGCCTTCTCCAGATGGATAGAGGCCTACCCCATGAAAGACAACACTGCTTTGTCCACTGCCAAAGTTCTTCTGAAAGAGTTCTTCCCTAGGTTTGGTTTGCCGCGCATTGTCTGGAGTGACAATAGAAGTGAATTTGTGGGCCAAATTATGAAAAAGGTGTGTGCCGGTCTTGGTATCGTCCAAAAATTCCATGCGGCGAACCCTCCCCAATCAGCGGGTTTGGTAGAGTGCTATAACGGCACTCTCAAACTTAAGCTTGCAAAGGTACAGGCTATCACGGGACTTGCCTGGCCCAATGCTTTACCTTTGGCTCTCCTATCCACTAGAAAAGCTGTACATTCTCGTTTGGGACTCAGCCCATACGAGGTTGTTTTTGGGCGCCCGGCTAATGTTTGGGGAGTCCCTCGCCCTAAAAAGTATTCTGACATACAGTATCCAATGCTGATTGACTACTTGCATGACCTCACCACTAAATTACGTGTTCTCCACCAACAGGTTCAAAACGCTTTACCAGAGGCCTCCACAGACCCAGGTCATTCTATCCAACCGGGAGACTGGGTCTGTGTGAAAAATGTTCAGAGGACAAGGAATTTGGAACCTCGTTGGAGGGCACCTCGACAGGTTCTTCTGGTAACACGTACAGCAGTGAAGGTCGAAGGAAAAAAGAATTGGATCCATGGTGTGCACTGCAAAAAAGGTGCCCTTGCCTTTTGACCAGTGGGCCCGTAAGGGTGTAGGTGATTTTGAAGGCGAAAGGGTCCCTCGGTTGTACCTTTCAGTAGTGCACACCTAGATGGAGCTCAGTCTGAAAAAAAAGATGACGACGTTTTACAAGAAGCAGTACCGCCACATCTCTGATTGAACACTACAGATCCACAGACACTATTTCAGGACCAAACTGTACTGAACAGAACTCGATCTAATTTAAGGCCTAGACTGGTCAAGGACACCTGAGATTTTCATTTCTTTCGTGACATGTATCATCTGTCCAGGTTGCAGGGTCACGGTAGGAGTCTTGGTTCGTGACCTGTATAGTGGCTAGGCCCCCAGGACTTGCGGTGTCATTGGACGGCTAATAATCACAGCCAAGTGAGTAAGGAAGGTTGCCGTGAGCAACAATTTTAGAGGATGGATGTCAAATTGGGAAAGAATAATAAGAAGGAAGAGATGAAAAAGGAATATTGTAAATTAGTGTACAGTCAATGTGGCATAACATTGTGTGTTCTTATGTTTTCTAGTATCTTATTGGCTTGTATAGGTTGAATTGTTCATGTTATGCAGCACAAATCTGTTCCTACTTCTATTTCTTTGCCTTTTCATTCTACTATCTCCCCACATCAATTATATACGCTTCCCCAACATGAACTAATCAGGAGAACAGAATATTTTAACAATTCATTTGTCCAGTTATTGCATCAACACCAATTGGTAGTCAACACAACCGACTGTTGGGTGTGTGGACTTATGCCTCATACCACAGAAAAAGGGATGCCATATTTAGCCCTTCCATTTTCTTATGAAGGTTCCGCTTGGGCCTATTTTGTGATGTTTTCAAATGCATATCAGAACCGATTTAGACGTCCAGCTGGTTCATATGGTAGTGGACAAGATTTTAGTCATAGTTCTCTGATAAAAGGAATAGAGGCTATGGCTAGATTTGTGGAGAATAGTAAGGTTCCTGTTGATGAGAAACGGGCATATGATGCTTGGAACGTGACTCGTTACGCCACTAGCCTTACAGATAGAATTAAACAGGGAAAATCGCCACCAATTTGGACTGTGCCTCATCGAGGTAACTTTTGTTTACAAATAAATGGCCAGACTACTGACACTGGACAAGGAAAGAGTGTTTGTTCCCATACATACATTCACACATCTCTGAATTCACCACCGTTAGTGCCATCCCAGGGCACGTATTTTGTCTGCCACGATAGAGCGTATACGTGGCTACCAACTGATTTTTCAGGAACATGCTATATAGACTTTCTTCTCCCCCCTACATACACTGCTCCTTCGGGACATCACAGAAACAGATATGGCAGAGGGATTATTGATTCTAAAGACACGGCAGGACAAGAGGGAGGTGATTTCCTTAAAGGATTTCTTCCTTTTTGGGGCCCAATGGCCAACAGTAGAAACAGGAGCCAATTGGTTTGTGTTGTTGAGACTACCATAGATGTCACTGTAGGAGCCTTGAGCAATCTCACAGCTGAACTTCAGGCGGATCGTCTCATGACATTGCAGAACCGGATTGCTTTGGATGTTATTCTTGCGGATCGTGGTGGAGTTTGTAAATTGATCGGATCTAGCTGTTGCATTTATATACCTGATGACGCCCCTATGGTATAGCAAGCCATCTCCAAATTACATGTGATCTCCGAGTCGATTCATCAGGACGAAGGAGATTGGTCTTTAGTGGAATGGTTTTGGGGATTACTGTCCAAATGGGGATGGAAGGTATTAACACTCCTTGGAGTGGTTTTGGCCATCATTTTTTCCTGTTGTCTCTGTATGCAGTGTGGCCCAGCCATCTGTGGTCTTTGTGCCACTATGTGTGTCCCAAGGCCTGTGCCACGGAAGACGGAGAGCATTAAAATGATGTTGCAGCAACAGCTTGATGACCTCATGGCCATTGACGTCGACTCAGATTAAAATGAGTCTGTGTGTCTTGCCTGAGTAATGGCAAAAGGAGGGTCTGAGGTAATTCAGTTTCCGATCCCGTTCGTATTTAGCCACCATTTTGTGTCTTTCTGCCATTTTGTGTTGCCCTCACTCAGGCGGCACGGTGAACGAAGTGTTGTTTTCCCTCATCCTACTGCAACGTGTCAAATAACCTCCTGCCTCTGTTTATAGCTGGTGTCAGGGTCCGGCCGACTCCACTAATCCTCGTCTGGTCTGACTGATCCCTGTTTCAACTATCTGTTGGTTCGCACCATTCTTTCCTGACTTTATCTTATCCTCTGGCCTTCGCTATTCTTTACTCGTATTCTCTCATTTCACAACTGTCCTCTGGGGCATACAAATGTGTCCTGCCACCTGCAAGTCGACTTATAAACACTACCACTGATTAACTTGTGGGGAAGGGTGACAAACACAGTTGGGAGAGAGGCTTATTTGAGTTACTTAATATCTTGTTTTCACATTCTTCTCATTGGTTAACCCTGTATGGGTTGGGAGTGTTCTTTGTGAATATGTGTGTTATAAAAGATTGTGCGCCACGAAGGAAAGTGGCAGTCTTCTAAGAACATACCGAGTGTACTTCTGGGACAACTGTACTTAGCTGCAGCTAATAAACCCTATCTTCTACGCCTAACGGAGTGTCCCGTGCCTCTGTTCGACAAAGCAGGTGAACTCAGGAGATTAAGGCGTACCCTGCGCCGCCAGGCCCCTAAGGTCTTGGTTCTTCAGGGAGGGTAGAGTTAAAAGATTGTAACATTGTTTAAGGTTAAGCAGTAGTTAGAAGTAAAGGTAGGAAAGAGGTTATCATGGTTCAAGGGTGTGTAGAGGTAAAGGTAGGTAAGGGGTTTTAAGATTTGTGGGTGGATAGTGGTGAAGGGAGGTAAAACATTTTATAGGGTTCAAGGGTGGGTAGAGGTAAATGAAGGCAAGCGATTTTTAGGTTTCATGGGTGGGTAGTGGTGAAGGAATATAAAATATTTGTAGGTGATCAGGGGCATATAGGGGAAGATAAAGGAATTTTGGGGTTCAGGGTGGGTAGGGGTTTAGGGTTCTGGGGCAGGTAGAGATAAAGGAATCAGTGGTGAGAAAAGGTACAGGGAGTTAAGGGGTTTAAAAAAGGGACTGGGGCTTACACCCACAACATACATTAAAATACACACACACACATCCTAAACATAGACCACTGACCCCTAATGAACAACTATTGGAAATAGTGTTGTATATTATTATTCCAATCCACACCTTACCTCCTACTGACATAGAGAAGGGTATATGTTTTTCTGTCTGACCAACATCTAACATATAGGTAAAAAGATCACTTGCAAAGAGGGTATTTGGGTATTGCAGTGCCCACCCAACGAGGAACATGACCCAATAATGAAGCATGCTACTTTGGTGAGTGAGGGTCCATGAATGCTGTGAAGGATACTCCTAGTGACCTAAATAGTCCACCTACTAGATTACAGTTAAGTAGGATTCACAGAGAAGCACGCCTTTTTGTGATATGAAGCTTTCCAGATTCTCTCTCTGAGCTCTTCTTGTGTACAATGAACAAAGCCAAGCAACTGGCGGTTTCTGTGGTCACAGTTTAAATAGACAGCGTCCAAAGATAGCCAAAGGTACAAATGATTACAGAAATCTAGCTCAAAATCTCGCAAGATTTCAGTCTCACATTTCATTATTGGAGGGGACTCAGTGATGACAGGATGTTCTCCTTGAGGGTATAGGCAATGAGAGATACATTGGATTTGAGGGAGCGGCAAGTGGGTTCTTAGCATGAGGGCCATCAGAGGCATCATTAAGAGGGAGGATGGGGGTATTCTCAGTGTGGGGAACATTAAAGGCCAATAAGTAGGGTCCAGAGGTTCTATGGCCAAAATCTGGTGATATTTCTCTTGCCAAACGGCACAAGCCTTGATAGTAGGCATTTGAAAGCTTGTCTACCAAAATGTTCATACCATACATGATTGTTACAAAATGGGAGAACATAAGTGCATGTCTAACAGATTGAATTGAAAGTTGGTGAGGCATTCTTGGTGTGTAGTAGACACCTGCTCAGAGCAGGGATGTGGAAGGAGAGGTGATGGCATTAGTAAGTAAATAGAAGAAAATCAAGCTGTAACAAAGCCACACCATCTCCACGTCCCTGGCTTCTGTTAGTCAGCAGGATGTTATGATTTGGTGGAAGGAGCCGCAGAGCCAAGTCTCTTTGATATCTAGGAAGTGACAACCATGGCGTGAGATGAAGTCATGTGAGGTCATGTGCTTTTTGGCTGCAAATCATGCCTTTATGATGGCTCTGACATTTGCAGAGGGGAGTTGTGAGACCCAATCCTCCATGGAGATATTGGAGAGAGAGGAATGTGGTGTATACATTGGAGGCTAATGGTTAACTGGAGGAATCAGTTGTTTGTAAAAGAGGAGTGGAGAGAGTTATGCCAGGGGAGGATGGCTGACAGTATAGTTCATTTCAACTCCATGAGGCCACAGATTGCATTGGATAGCCTGGGTCTTCATTGTTCCATTATGGTAGATGTTGAAGGTTGTAGGAGATGTGTTCGATAGGGAAGAGATTGCAAGCTTCAATCCTTTAGGAATCACTGATCTTACATGGATAAGAAGTGCTGAAGGAAAATAATTTCCAATGCAGAGGTGTTTGATATAAAGAACTGAAGGTCTGTATTTATCATGGCCGTCGCAACCAGAACCCGGAGATGGCCCAGCTGCACCAGCTCTCTTGCCTTCCTCTTCCCCTATGTGGACCCAGAGAGAGTGGACATGTATAGTTCAACTTTCAGGGATAGGGTAGTTGTCCAGTTTGAAAAGATATGTAGCATTCAGTTAGATCAGGGAATCCGGAAGTCTTTGATCAGCAGTAATAGAAAGAAGTCTTATTTGGTTACCAGTTGAAAAGTCTCACTGCTATGAAGTAAAAATTCTTTGAGACTTCCCAATCTTGGTGTCCATCTTGAAACCACTGCACTATTCGAAACACACCCAATCCACCTTAGCCTTAGCCTTGCTAGGCATTTGAAGACATATTGATAGAAGAGCCACCTATGCAGCTTCCATAATGGTTATCATCCATCTGCCTAGTGAAATACTCATCCGACCTTCCCTTGGAGAGCCCCCCCAGTCAGCTTTCAGAGTCCGCCAAGAAATTCACGTGCTGTCATAATTCTGATATATTAAATGTGGTTATTTTATTGAAGGTGTTTCCACTTTTTAGGACAGCAGACCAGTGACACGGAAGTCCAAAGAGAGGTTAGACGATATGTCAAGTGGTCAGAATAGGCCTGATAAGAAACACCACCATTACATGCCCAGGTTTCTTAAGTTGCCTTCTCTTTCACACACAATGACTTTTGACATACATTTGTGTGCATGACAATGGAGGATAACATTCTTTGAATCTGCATTATTTACATTTCCACTTCGTGGGTTCATTATCATGACACCTTGAGCATTCAGTACAAGGGATAAAGTTCATTGCTCTAATGTTATGTATGTTATTGAATAAACAATAGTGACCTGACAGGGGTTATGACATGACCTCACAGATGATGTTATTATAAATACACAGCCACTTCCTTGTTTAGGCAGAGGAGCACTCAGCTGACACTGCGGGGTCACTATATGTCAGAATTCCAGCTCAGCTGATTCCTGCATACCAACATGAGGGATGCCCAGTTCTACACCAAGACGGGCAGCCTGATGACACTTACTCACAGGTAATGGGGAGATAATACACCCTGGCAGGGATTTTTCAGCTCACCCACCCTAGGAAGATCTGGGGGCATATTAACAATGAAATGGCGCAGCGTGGCACCACAAGCAATTTTGCTGTGCCAAGCTGTGTCATTTCAAAAACGCACACATACAGTAACACCCATGACACGCTCCTTTGACGCAGAGTACAGAGTGAAAAAGGGCCATATTTACAAGGCCGTGTAAAGCCACGCAAAGTCTGGATAAGTTGTAGAATGGTTTAACCCGTTTTGCGTAATCTGGAATGTATGGATTGAAGTTTCTTCAATTTGTTTGGTGGTTGTAAAAGTGCACATTTCTCTAAGCAGTGTATCCCAGAAACAGGACATTGGAGTGGGCAATTTTATATATTTTTTCAATTAAATTTGTAGCCCATGTGAGCAAATCTCAGAGCTATGAAATCTACTCTTCTTAAGACTGAAGATAGGACATCATCCGTCAAACAAATATCCTTGACATAGGACAATGCCTGATTGTCAAATAAATGTATACGTTTTGTAACCCGGGCTGAAAACAAGTGGGTGTGTTATCGCCAACATACACGGCGGTCCTGGAGACGACCGAGGAGTATGCGTCTCACATGAGGAATCAAATCTACTATCTACAATTGCTTATTAAAGCCCCAAATACAGAATTGGGACTACAAGACAATACATATCAGAAGTGACTGGCCATGCCACGTCTACACCTCTCATGAACAATGACTGACTCTAAATGTTAAGCCCTGATGAAGTCTGCTGTAAAGTAACAGGAACAGCCAGAGACGTGTTGGCAAAAGGCGTTTATAACCACAAGACATTAAAAGAACTACTGAAACCACAATCTCAACTCTGATTTCTGTGTCCCTAGAGAATTTTGTTGTCAAACATCTTTATGTTTTGACCAGATCTGTGTACAATGTACTCAGTTGTGGCACTCCCAGATTATCTAAATCTGCTGTGTTTAATTGCATGAAATGGGAACACTGCCCTACACCACCAAGGGGTAGCTTCCACACATTTGCACAAACGTTTGCATATTTTTCTGATCATTATACCAGAGACCCTGGGTCATATTTTTATAGGCTCAAACTAACACCAGCAAAGACAATTATGCTTACTGACACAAGGCTGAAATATTCAGAATATTTTCTTTTCCAGCTGTCTACACAAGGGGCACAGTCGATTTAAAATCAATTTGGGGAACAGTTGATTGGCAAGTTCATAGAAACAAGGCATTATTCAGAGCATACCAGATACCACAACAACTGCTTTTCCTGAAAAACACAGTGCTGCAAACATCATGTCTTGGCCTGGCTAAGATAAAAGATTTAAATACACCAAACATTCCCACATTAGCATGTTTTGAAAACTGGCAATGGTTCACAAATAACACGAAGGAAACATTAGATACCATGTTTTGCAATGGTTCATACAATTCTTCAGGATCCAATCAGGGGGGATGATTAGTGTGGTTATTAAACACTAACTGATGTCATGCATGTTTCCTGGTTGACACAAAGGGTTTAAGATCAGCAGGCCCGACCTACGTTACACACAGACACAACACTCAGGTGGTAACAATTTACAGTGTTGAGAAGTTGTACCTTGATTGGCTAAAAACCTCAACATTGTCCCAAGTGAAACAACAATTGTCCCTTCTTTCTGATGACATGGGACTACATGTCTTTTTATTAGGTTCTCGAAAACCATGTCAAAAGCGCTTCATGTACAATATACAACAAAGTGCAAAAGGTTTCCCAGCAGGATGCTGCTGATAGGCTGTGCGAAATTGACAGGGTAAATTTAGAAAGGGCTCTTGTGGTAGTAGATAATGGTATGACTACATTGTCACTCGGATATACTCTATGGGTAACAATGTGCCCTCTGCAATAGATAACATACAGAATGACATGTCCGCTTTAAAACATGGACAGTCACAGCTTAAATCGATTTCGTTATTAAACTGTAGTCTGCAGACACTCTGTTCCGGTTGCGTACCACAAGCTTGTTCTTACTTTACTAATCTGACAAAATAGCAGGCAATCATGGCAAGAAAGGATTCAACATACAGTATGCTACACATAGAGAAGTTAGAGAAATTGTCATTTACTGTTGCAGAAATACGTTCCGCAGATTAGATAATCCACAGGTATATTTCTCTGCCAATATCGATATTCCACTTTCAATACTGTTTACAATACCATCAAGTAGGCAGATATGAAGTGCTAGGGGAAGGATATGTGCACGAGTCATGGAATTTACCTTTTTGATATCGCTGTAGGAATGGCGAGACTGAGGTATTTCTTAGCGTCTCTGGCTGCGAGAATACTTTAGAACATTCCTTGGTGTGCAGGGCGGTTTCCCTTAATGGCGCATGTAATGCATCAATGGCAAGTTTGTCCTCCTATCTGAAGGGTTCCCTAGCTGCTATGATACGTCCGGCTTTCAGATTGCTCTCGAATGGGAGTTATTTGATCTTGAACGATCAAGGCTGCTGCGGATTGAATCAGGAATAGCCTATCTGGTGACGGTTTCTGCAGTTGTGAATTATTTGTACACAAGTACTGTTTCCACCTGCCCATACAGTTAGGGAGGTGACGCTTTGGCCTTTGTTAAAGCTTTCAAACATGCACTTTGATGCTTTGAGCAAACTGAAAGCCTTACTGTTCCAGAAGGATGTGGCCTTAACATCTGCAAAAGAGACGCTTGATCTTCAAGTGGTCATGTCTTCTTCTGGGCCACAGTCTCTACTCTGCACTAATTTCCTGCTGCATGTTGGGGAACTTGTGCACCACATTTTTCACATGTCAAGTACCGTGGGAGTGGTACACTTTTTTAAGAAAATAGGCCCTGGCTTGGTTATCACCTTCCAAACAGTCTTCTGAGTTATTCCATCGTTCATACACTGTGTGCTAGGAAGCAATTTTAGAGGTCTTCCACTGATTCTGTTCCTGATTGTCGGGACTGTGCTTTTACTTTTTCTGCTCCACAATGGATGTCCCATTAAGAGGTCAAATGGAACTTGCTCTTCCGCA
Source organism: Triturus cristatus (assembly GCF_964204655.1). Classification (NCBI taxonomy): domain Eukaryota; kingdom Metazoa; phylum Chordata; class Amphibia; order Caudata; family Salamandridae; genus Triturus; species Triturus cristatus. Next base: position 971,659,147 of record NC_140582.1, read on the forward strand.
TGTGCTTCTTCGTCATGAACGCATGATATAGAGTTTTGGCACATCCTTAGTTCAGGAGCTAAACGAACGATGGTTCTTGTCCTTTCGGCCTGTGTGGCTACACTGCAAGCAGCCCGTATTTTGTTGTCTTCTGTGCACTTTTGAGTGTGCACTGGGTATATACCTAGGAACGCAACTGGTTCATTCTTTGGACATTGACCTACTGGTGAGTCAATTAATTGCTCACTTGTAATGTTGACCCTTGTGCTTGCCATTGCTTCTAAACACATTCTACAAGCCCTCCTGGGATGCTTCTGCTCCTAGTGATCTCGCTCTTCACACAGCTACTATGGATCTGGCACTGGCTATTCCTCCTTCAGCGGGTGCTGAGGGAATTGGATGGGAAGGTGTTTGCGCCATAGATCTGATTCAATGGGTGCCTCTGGGAACGTCTGTGGTAGCTGGGAACAGTAATGTTTCGTTTACCTCTCATAACCCATAAATAATTTAGCATTTTCGAATAGTGGGACAATTTTTAATACAGCTTTGTTTTTAAATGCAAAATTGCCTTTATACTGATTGACCCATATATTTTATCATTTGTCTAGAGATAGCTTTTCCGACTCACATTCAAGGAGAGAGGAGTTGAGAGGAGAGGAGTTGGCCGAACGGCTAGGGCGGTCGACCTCGAATCTGGGGAACTGGGTTGGAGTCTCGGCAATGACGCTGAACATCCTGTGATTCTGGGCAAATCACGTAATCTCCCGTGCCTAACAAAAATGAATGTGTCCTAATGTAACGCAACTGGTGCTATGTAAAGAGCTCTGATACCCGATTTGGGTCAAGTTCGCGCTATATAAAATTCTATTAAAAAAAAAAAAAAGGAGTGGGTTACAAGTGGTCAGAACAGAACTGATGAGAAACACCACCATTTACATGCCTATGTTTCTTAAATTGCCTTCTCTTTAACACGTGATTATCTTCGACATACATTAGCCTGCTTGACAATGCAGAATAACATTCTCAAAATTGTCATTGCTTACATTAGTGGGTACATTATCACGATACCTTGAACATTCAGTACAAGGGATAAAGTTCACTGAACAAATGTTATGTTCTTGTCCTTAGGGTGATGATGCTATCCAACTAGAATAAACAATTGAGGCCTGACAGGAGTTGCAACATGGCCACACGAGTGTTGTTATTATAAATACACAACCATTTCCCTGTTTAGGCATTGGAACACTCAGCTGACACTGCTGGGTCACTACATGCCAGAATTCCAGCTCAGCTAATTCCTGAGTACCAACAAAAGGGATGTCTAGCTCTACACCAAGATGGGCAGCCAGCCGACACCTACCCACAGGTAATGGGGATTTAGTCCACCCTGGCAGTGATTTGGCGGATCACCCACACTAGGCAAAACTAGTTTAGGGAGAGGTAGGTAGGAGTACAAGTATACACAGTACTTATATGCCTGAATGTATCCGCTGTCTTAGCACAATGGTGGAAATGTTCATTTTTTTCACTGTTCTTGTGATGCTAATTACGCTAATCTGTTTCATTCTACTAATTATCGCAGCGCATGTATTTTATGCAAGAATCATAATGCTTCAATAAATATCGAAAAGACTTGCTGAGTATTTCTTGTGTACTTCTTTGGGTATGCATGGGAGTCCAAACGGAAAGGTTATAAATCTGTTACCACAATTTCCTTGGGGGATCACGGTTGTCATGCTCATGCACGTACATTTGTTGCTCTGAAAAGTTAGGGGTACAGATGGTACCAGGCCAACATATCCTGAAGGTGTACATGGAATCAGTCTGGCTCAATTCTGATGTTCATGTTGTCCAACAAACGCACAGTTTTACAGAGGGAGGTACAAGATGTTCTACAGGTCATGGGAAATGACAGGCCAAATCAGACTCTTCTCTATCTCCTTTCCCATTCTATTTCATTTTCTGGGTTTTCCTCCTCATCCATCAGTTTACTTCTTAAGTCTATTGAGCATTTTGGATGAAGAGGAGGACATTCATCACTCCTGCTGAATCTGCTGACATACCAGGTTAGTGTTTGTAGTCGTGTCAGCTTTTATTAGTTAGAAAGGAATCTTAAGGTAATCTGAAGAAAGTTAAATTTGAGCCTCTTTCTGCTTTTCTAGAAGTGCTGGTCAAGGTATTTTGAAGCTTGATGTGCACAACAGGTAGAGAGTTCCACAGTCCTTGAATGACTATGGTGATGGGAGTTTGGGTGGTGGAGGCAATTCAGCTTCAACCAGAGTCTTCACGAGAGAAAACAATGATTCAACATCTAGTATCCACAATGGCGCATTCATCAGGGTAGAATGTGAGGTGAAACAAAATAGTGGGCAGGAGCAATTTTCAAACAATGGGAGATGGGCAATAGAGCACAGTCCTGCATGATAGAGAAATGTTCATAACCTGTATCCAGTACAGCATATTGGTGCAAATGAAGCCTTAGGCCCAATAAGGCTTGCAGACTGATGGCCTGAAGGTGCATGTATCAATTGTAGCACAGAGTGGGGCAAAGGTATACGGCCTGGGTGTATGCACAAAAAGGCAGTAATGCAAGAGTTATTATAATCTCATCAAAGCACTAAAATGAGAGAGGAGGGGGTTTAAGGTCCAAGAAGTTTCCTATAATTGAAGGCAAGGGATCCTAAATGGCAGATTATTTCTTACAGGGGCAGAGTGCCAAAGAGGCATACATTCAGGAGTTAATGGGGACTTTGGAAAGGAATGTTTGAAGTGGTTAAATGTGTATGTCAAGAAAGTGTATTGGGTCTAGGCCTCCTTGAGTGTAAGCCAGTTCATTTGGTGATCAATATCTCAGACGAACAGGGCATGAAACAAGATGTCTGCCTATTTAGTGCGCCTGCGGCAAGATGGTGGCATAGTCTCTGTCCTCATATTCTCAACAAAAGTGTACGGCCAGCTCCTCGCATTGGGGCAGGCCGAACCACAGCCCGGGTGTACTTCGGGGTGGCATGAGTGCATTATTACATCAAAACAAGCCTGTATTATAACAATTCTGTCATTATTTATTGTGCAATTTATTTCAATCAAGTAGCAGTGAGGGTAGGGGAGAATAGGCAGCTATTTCCTCAGAAACTGTGAGAAGAAGGCACAGAACTCCCAAATATACACTATGTGGTTGAAAAACTGTAAAAAAAATACGACTTTGCTCCTATTCCAAGTCCAACACACCGAGACTGTGCTCAGTGTGTCCCATCATCCTCACTACCCTAGAGAGAATGTGGTGTGTGTATCTACATGGCTGTAACACTTAATTGAAAAGTGTGCAGAGGGTTTCAGCCCTGATACACACCACAGACTGAGGAAGCAGTGCATCAAACAGTGCAGAACCTGTAAGCACTGTAGCATCCCACCCAGCCCGGGAGCATGTAAATGATCACTCCACACACTGAGCTCGGTAGTACATGTCTTTATTCATCAGAGTGTAACCGTTAACAGAACGTACTATGTCATGAATTTTCTTAATCACGACCCCTCACTTACGTCACTGTGCTACGGGGTACGTCAGGGTCCAGAAGGGCCCTATTGACTCTAACTCACACAACACCACATCTTCCCACTTTTTAAATAAACAGTACATAAAATAGATATATACATCATAACTCCTCAATGAGCCATTGAGGTGCTTGAATCAATCTTCCCAATCTCCTTGAGTGACGTTGAGGAGACATAGGAGCGGCATCCGCGGCAGGCATTGGTGACACCGACACAGGTGCAGTCTTTGGGCTCTCCTGACTCTCAGATGGAAGGGTGCTACTCTGAACGTTCGGAGTTAATGAAACTCGAGGCAGGTGTTTTAAATAAGTAGAATCTCTTGTGATGGACTTTCCAGGATGATGAGCAGTCACCATGTGTCCTTTACTAGTCACAACCCTCAGTGGGTCAGCATCAGAAGAAGCATCAGACTTGTATTTCCATTTCTGCCTGACAATAACTTATCTCCTCTTTTGAACACAGGACTCTGAGCACAGCAGCGTCTATCCACATAGGTATTCATTTTGCATTTGTGAGACGAATCAGTAGTGCAAAGTTTATCAGTCAATAGATTTTTTAATAGTCCATTGTGGCAATTTGGTTACCATGGCTCTCCCAAACATTAAAGTGACAGGCCTTTCACCTGTGGTAGACTCGGGAGTTGACCTGTATGCACAAAGAGTAGAATGCATAACTGATTTGAGTTCAAGCCTTTTCTGTGCCACGCGCTGAACGGTCTTCTTGAGGGTGCTTATAAATCGTTCAACTATACTTTTCACCTGGGGCCAGAGAAGCGTGGGTTTCTGATGATTGACATTTAAGTGAGTGAGAAAATCTTTAAATCTCAACTATTGAAAGGCAGGCCATTGTCAGATTTCAAAATCGAAGGAACACCTAATGTTGAAAAAAGATTTTTCAATCTCTCAATGACTGTCATGCGTAGTTGACAACAGATCTTCCACGAAGGGAAAACGGGAGTATTCATCAAAAAATACTAGTAAATGATGTCCATTATCAAGAAATACAGAGAAATCAATTGCAATCTTCTCCCATGCATGCTTTGGATGATCAAGCATGGTTAATGGATGCAGAGTTGTTTTGGATAACAAGCAGTTGCACAAATGACATGCCTTTAATTCCTTTTCAACTCTTTCATCAAGATTAGGGAACCACACTCTGTCCCATAGGGCTCGTTTAGTAGTAACTCCCTGATGTCCCTCATGTGGCAGTTCAATGACTGGTTGTCTCAGACTCACAGATATGAAAATTCTCGGGCCTCGTAATATAATGACTTCTGGAGTAACTGAAAGTCCTTTCTGCACATTTTTTAATTTCTGGTATTCAAGGGCATCATGAAAAGGTTGAGTATGCTTTCTCTAAAATTGATATGTAATAATGTCTTTGAGTATTAGCAAATCTGTCACAGTGCTTGTGGCAGCAATGATTTATTCCACTGATATGGCAGCAACTGCCCGAGTCTCTCTGCCGGTGTTGAGAGGCCACGGCGGCTTATGTGAGTTGTATTGAGGCCGCATGCAGCAAACTTGCTCCAGTTAAACTGTATACCCCTAAGCGAGTACTACCCTCATCCCCCTGGTTCTCAGATAATCTGCAGAAGCGCAAAATGGAATGTAAGAGGCTGGAGCGGGTCTGGAGAAAAGGGTATAACACCACTAACAAAGAAGCATATAAAGCAAGCCTTACCAACTATAAAAAATTACTCCAAGAAGCCAAAAAAGCATATTTTGCAGAGCAGATCAACGAGGCTAAATCCACCTCCAGAGAACCTTTCAGAACTAAAAGCAGTCTTAAGAACCCCGTCAAACCCAACACACACAGTAGCCCAGCACTCTGTGAAGTATTAGCCTCATTCTTTCTGAATGAGGTGGAAGTTATCTTTTCTTCCTTCATCAACTAGCAAGGAGGGGTGGGTGAGTTGTTAGCCGGGCCAAAGTCCGTGGCCTTCAACACTGCACCCATATTAGAGGGTTTTACACCATTCGAGATCCAAGAGGTAACTAACCTTCTGATGGGTCTCGATCTGGATCTCCACTGGACCCTGGTCCAGTATCGGTGATCAAAAATACCCCAGATATCATTGCCTCCATTCTTACGCCTCTGTTTAACATCATCCTAGAGTCAAACCAGTATCCTACAACATGGAAATTAGCCTCAATACTCCCGCTGATTAAAAAACCAAACCTGGACCCTAGTGATCCGAATAATTATAGACCCATCTCCCGACTTCCACTACTGGCAAAAATGACAGAGAAGGCTATCAATGTGCAACTCAGCACGTTCTTTCAGAGCAACACCGTGCTTGATCCTACGCAGTACGGCTTCCGCACCGGACACAGCACGGCGCTTGCCCTGATTAAAGCCACAGAAGTGGTACAAGAGGCTTTGGACCAGGGAGGCTTGGCAATCCTGATTATGTTGGATCTGTCACCAGCCTTCGATACAGTCCATCACGATGTTTTGATGGACCGATTATCGAGAGCAGGGGTTCAGGTCAAGGCCTGGAACCTATTGAAATCTTTTCTGACCGATAGAACGCAAACAGTGGATCTGGGTAGAGATAGGTCAGAGCCTTTTTTCCTTCCTCGTGGGGTGCCCCACGCTTTTTAATATTAATGTGAGCCCGCTGACAGCACTAATAAGATCTTTTGGGCTCCAATTAACATCCTACGCGGACGACACACAAATTGTGTTGTTCCTGCAGCAAGGCAAAGAAGTCGAAACAGCCTTAAGATGGCATGACTGTATGAAAGCTATAACTGTTTAGATGTCCGCGAACTGCCTGAAACTCAATGCAGGCCCAATGGAGGTTATTATATTTGGGAACAACCCCAACCTCTGGACAGCAGACTAGTGGCCTGAAGAAATGGGTAATCCCCCAACGCCCATGGGGAAAGCCAAGAACCTGGGTGTGATTATGGACAACAAACTCACTTTTGAGGACCAGGTCAGTGGGGTTGTCTCGACAATCTTTTTCCTCCTCAGAATTTTGAGGAAAATAAAAATTTTCCTACCAGAGGAAAGCTTCAGGACTGAAGTCTCGGCACTCATTTTGTCACAGCTGGACTATTGCAATAGTCTGTACGTGAACATTCAAAAGAAACATCTGAACAGACTCCAGCTGGTGCTAAATGCGGCAGCGAGGCACACCAAGGTTCGTCTCAGTTAGAAATGGACTTCAACACCTTCATTGGCTCCCAATAAAACAACATGCAAAATTCAAAGCGCTTTGCACGGTTTTCAAGTCTTTGATGGGCAGCGGTCCTGAATATCTGAGAAGACGCCTTCAATGGTATGTCCCCTGAAGAATGTTGCCCTCCTTGGAAGCAAAGCAAGTGACTGTTCCCAGAGTAAAGAAAACTAATTGGGGTGGCAGCAGTTTTATCTTGGGTGCCGCAAAAGCCTGGAACAACTTACCAGTGCATCTTAGGTACTCCACAGAGCTCCTTTCCTTCAAGAAGGGGTTGAAAACGTGGTTTTTCTCAGACTTATTCCGGGCGCCTAGGGATACAAGTTAGACAGTGCTCAGCGCCAGGACACCCTTGGGTAATAGTGCGCTTTGAAAGCTCTAAAAAAGAAAAAAAAGAAACAGTATTTCACAATGAAGTTATCTTAAGAGGTGTATTGGTACATGTGAGAATTTGTCAACAGGGTTTTCATCATTTCCTGGACAATGTACAATTGTATAATCATACTCCTGCAGTTGCAAGCCCCTCTTTTCAATGTGAGGGGGCATCTTAGCTTTAGGATTGCCGAAAATGGTGAGTAATGCTTGGTGGTTGATGACAATCGTGAAGTGCTTTCCATATAGGAACACATGGAAATGTTCGCAGGCCCACACCACAGTGAGGCTTTCTTTTGCAGGTTGTGAATAGGCATGTTCCGTCGCTGACAAACTCCTGCTAGCATAAGCCACACTGTGTCTTGGTGCATTTGGATGTCAAGTGTCCTGGGCATGGATGGCACCTAATCCCACTGCGCTGGCATCAACAACAATCTCCATCTGCAGTTTCAGACCAAAGTATGCCATTTCAGTGGCATTCACAATCGCATGCCTGATTTTCTTGAAGCGTTGTTCACATTGACATGATCATCGAATTGTAAAACTTTTTTCATAAATTCTCTCAATGGGGCACTTACAAAATCTTGTATATGCCTTGAACAGTAACTGTCTAAGGAAGTAACAGGGGAACCCTACTCACGACGGAACCAGGGTAATGTTTATATATAAGAAAACAATGGTTCCTGTGGATAAATAGAACTCATATTTGAAATACTTATGCACATTCGCAATAAAAAGGACCATCTAATGTCAAAGGGCAATAAAAACCTTCTACGCAGTTTGCTCGGTATAACATATTTTATGAATAAATAAATAAATAAATAAATAAATAAATAAATAAACAATAGGTGCACTTCTTACAGTCAAAAGTAGTACTGTTTGTGCAGTGTGTCCCCAAGTGAAGAAATGGAACCAATAAGTGAATATACAAAGTGAATTATTATGTACACGGTTTCCATCAGTTGTGAAAAACGACCATTCTTATACAGTATTTTTTACAGCTTCAGTACACAATGATACGGGCTGGGTAATGGTCTGTTCTTTTTTACTTGTCGACGGCGTTTCGACCCTTCTATCAATGGGGGTCTCCTCAGGACTAACGATGTAGGGACATCAGGATGAAGAGAGTGCTGCCTCTGTGACAGTGAAGTGAAAGGTGAAGGTAAAAACTCACGTGAGGACCCGGCCGGGTTCTCAAAGTGAGGTCAGGCCGACACTTCCGGATGTTAGATGGCCGGTAAGCTCTTCTATAAATTCGCTATAGCGTTCTGCTCATTGCACCCAGAGCCTACTTGGGAGGCCTCACGGCAGCTGACACACGCTGCTGCCTAAGAAATTGATTTATCCAGACAAGAACAACAATAACCTACAGTGCACCGTCACTGTAATCAGCAGAACGCTGTAGCGAATTTATAGAAGAGCTTACCGGCCATCTAACATCCGGAAGTGCCGGCCTGACCTCACTTTGAGAACCCGGCTGGGTCCTCACGTGAGTTTTTACTTTCACCTTTCACTTCACTGTCACAGAGGCAGCACTCTCTTCATCCAGATGTTCCTACATCGTTAGTCCTGAGGAGACCCCCCTTGATAGAAGGGTCGAAACGCCGTCGACAAGCAAAAAAGGACAGACCATTACACAGCCCGTATCATTGTGTACTGAAGCTGTAAAAAATACTGTATAAGAATGGTCGTTTCTCACAACTGATGGAAACCGTGTACATAATAATTCACTTTGTATATTCACTTATTGCTTCCATTTCTTCACTTGGGGACACAATGCACAAACAGTACTACTTTTGACTGTAAGAAGTGTACCTATTGTTTAATTTTTTTTTTTTTCATAAAATATGTCATACCGAGCAAACTGTGTAGAAGGTTTTTCTTGCCCTCTGACATTAGATGGTCCTTTTTATTGCGAATGTGCATAAGTATTTAAAATATTAGTTCTATTTATCTACAGGAACCATTGTTTTCTTGAACAGTAACTGGCCATACCAAGGAACAATTGCAGCATGGTTACATCTTGTTGGGGAAAAGTGGATGACAAGGCTTATACTTTATTTGGATCTGGAATCATTCCACCATCAGAAAAGATATGACCGAAGAACTTGAGTTTACTTTTATGAAACTCACATTTTTCTGCATTTTAAGTGAGACCCGCATCAGCAAGTATACCACATACTAGTGCAAGAGCTCTATCATGTTTCTTTCATGTGGTCCCAAAAGCCATTATGTTATAAATGTTATTGAAATCATTGGTGACTGGCTGTATTATGTGAAGAATTACATCCTGAAAGAGTTCTGCAGCTGATGACACTCCGAAACTTTGGGCCTAATTTAAATCTTGGCAGATGAGTTACTCTGTCACAAAGGTGACAAAGTAACCTGTCCAGCAAAATCTAAATCAGGCCCTTAGTCTTTTATATCTAAAAAACCCAACATGAGTCGAAAAGGTAGTAATGTACCTGCAATTTTCTTTTAGTTCAAGTTGGTGTTCAAATGTGCTCAAATCAAGGCGGGAAAAGACTTTGGCTCCATTCAGCTGTTTAATTGTATCAGTAATGTGCTGACCTGGATGTCGTTCTCATTGATCGCCTTGTTAGCTTCTCCCATATCAACGCAGATGTGCACAGCTCCTCCACTATCCTTCTTCGGCACTACCATCGTTGGTGATACCCATAGCATCGGACCAGTGGATCGCTCAATGATGTCATGCTTTAATAGTGTCTCAAGTTCTTCCTCCACAGCCTTTTGTAAATGAAACTCAATTTGACGATGTTGTTGAGCAACAGGACCGATGCCATCATTTATGTGAAGTTGCACTTTCATTCTCTTAAGTCTTCCTAGTCCATGAAACAAGGATGGAAACAGATTCACCATCTCATGACAGGCATTGATATTGTAGTTTACAGAAATCAGCCTCATGTCAGCAGCAGTGCTGAAACTGAGTAAGCATGCACTCAAAGAACTGCTGTGCAGAGCATGAATTGGTGCCTGTACTTTTGTCTTTTTATGCTTCACAGTTGCTATAAATAAACCTTGACTTTGCAGTGGATTTGAAGCAGCCCATATATACACTTTGGTTTTCGACTGGGTTGAACGAGCACAGGAGACAGTTCAGTGTATTTTTCCACGGGGATAATCTTTATCAGTGTGCCACAGTCTTATATAAAAGGTATGGAGCACCCTTTCACCTTCAGTGTGATTTTGGGACAGTGTCCAAATGTATTTGGCATTTTCCTTGGTCGATTTCTCTTCGACCGGCATTCTTTCTTGCTAATCCTACATGCGCATGTTGTCCATTGTGAGACATTGACATCGCACACCCATCTTCCTCACTGTTGCTTGACAATGATGGTGAAAAAGGATTAGAAGAGGAATTTGAATCCAATCATCATCATTTTCTCCTTTCCTGAACTGATGTTCCGCTTGACCTTGTGGGCGAGGGTGGAACGTCTCTGTAACTTTCTGGCATCAATTTTGTTTTCTCGATGTAATGCACATGATCTTTCCTTCACTTTGCAAACCATTTCAAAATGGTTCTCTTGCCCGCAGCCTTTGCATATCTGTCCAATGGCGGGACATTTACCTTCATGTGGAAAGGAAAATTCACATCGAAAAAACAATTTATTTTTCTTTGGAGACATAACTTTGTTGCCTTCTACCTTGTACTTCGGCTTACTTTTCACACTCATAGCTCATTCATATTGGACCGTTCCAGCCTCCATGTTAGCAGCTTGTCTGTCAGCTCTTTCTTCCACTCTAGCAGCCAGTACTTGCTCCAAGCTGAGTGTCTCTTTCAGCATTTGTCGTCTGAAGGTATCAGAGAGACTTCCATCTATTACTCTGAGATGCATGGCCTCATCATTGTTGAACTGTCAATGCTTGATGAACGAATCAAGTCTTTCTACGATACAGACTCATCCATTGTTTCACCAGCTTTACGCCTTTCTTGGTTGAAGATGTATCTTTCATAGTCAACATATTGCATAGGATTGAACTTTATGTGTAATGCCTCTTTGATTGAAATCATCGAAGAATTCAATCCAGGCAGTCCATTGGTCGCAAATATTCAGCTTTTTGGAGGTATCGAAGCGAGGAGGTGGTTTTAAGAAGGCAGCGGCGCCATATTTGGTGCTCTTTTCAGCAGCCATTGAAAAAAGCTTCTCTTTTCGTACCGCCGCCCACGGCCTTTCAGTTGGTCCAACAGGATTCACAAGCCGCTTAAGCACAACTCCCGTGCTTCTACTTGGTTTGCGGCACCTGATTTTGAGGTCGGATGGCACTCTTTACCCTAGTTCTAGTAAGCGTAATTGTTGTGTCCTAGCAACCTTGCTACTGTGTATGTGGCCTAGTGATGGTTGCCATGTCAGACTTATAATGTTCCGAAAGATTCGAGTCACTTGGTGGGCGGTTGGTGCAGATGCAGACATGCCCAGGGGTTGCTCCCATGTAACTTAATAAACATATATATAACCTAATCTCTACATTGCACTTCTTAAAAGTGGCGACAAGGATGGGATAGGTGAAGGAAGATTAGGTTGATGTGGATGGTCAACAATCCGTTGGACCGTAAATCGGGAAACCCCTGGCTGTGGAGAAGACCAAGTCTTAAGAAGCAATTTACGTACAGTGTACTTTGAAAGTCAGTGCCAGAGTCTGGGACAGCATCAGGACCTGTTCTTTAATGTAAGGTGCACCAGAGGTTAGTGGCAGAGTGTTCGAGCGAGTGTGCCTTGATTATACCAGCTGCAGCATGCGGTGCATGGTGATTGCACGATGGATGTGCTTTGATGGCACCAGCGGCAGTGTGTGCCCAAAGTTTGTGCTGACAGCGGTGGCCAGAATGTGAATTACCGGAAATTTGTCAACCGGTGAGCTGCTGTGCTGTGTGGGACATGCCGGTGTTTGTTAGTATTCAAATGCACTCACAGGCAGTCCGTTGATCTGTTCAGATCCATATTGTCCTGCCATAGTATTGTCCTTCCGCCTGTATGCGTCACTGAAAACAGCATCAGCGTGGACAGGTTAAGGCAGAGGAAGTTACAGAAAGACGTGACGCATCAGCTGGCAACGCGTTGAAACGCACGCATCATTGTGAACAGCGTCAGCGCAATCGCGTGAGAAGTACAGGAAGTCTCACGGGTCATTGTGAACAGCATCAGCGCGATCACGTGAGGAGTGCAGGAAGTCATTCTGGTGCTGGCTGGTAACACGTGGAGCAGCACTGAGTGTAAACTTTTCATCGGCAGGATCGCGCTGTGATCATACTGAGGGTAGTTGGGACAGTGGTGCTGTACGGCACCTTACGACCATCTTGTGACAACGGTGACTACGTTGGTTATTTTAACTTGTGTTTTTTTTATGTCCGTGCAAGCTATGTGACACTTTGAGGAAATATGAATTTGTGTTAGACAGTGATATAATTGTTGAGTACAAAACAGGTACAAGTGTTGACACATACTAAATAGGCACTCTAAGGAAGCCCAGTGCGCAGGGGTAGGTGTGCTTAATTAAGTTCTATCAAAATGGATTTATCATCTGTGGTTGCTCCACCAAAATTCCTACAAAGTCCTGAGGGATTGAAAATGCCCTGGGAGGATTGACTTGAGTCATTTGAGAATTATTTAGAGGCAATTGGTGGGGAGAATTTCGTGGCTTCCCACAAAGTGGCCTTAATGAAACACAATCTAGGGATTGAGGGCAGAAAAGTGTTAAAAACTTTGCCTATACACGCTAGAGTGAATTCTACTAATCACGAGGGTGAAGAAGCTGACGAGAGTGAGGAAACACAATCGGACCATTTTGCTGAATACATAGAAGTGGTAAGGGCCTTAGAAGAAAATTTTGGTAAAAAAGTCAGTATTGTGGTTGAAAGGCACCCATTTTTTTCAAGAGCTCAACAACCAGGGGAATCAGTTGAGCAGTATATTTTGGTACTTAGAACATTTGCATCGACATGTAGATTTAAAGAGTTACGGGAAGAAATAATAAGAGGCCAATTTATCAACAGGACAAGTAATGTGAAAATACAGGAGAGACTACTAGACTTAAAAGACCCTCCATTACAGAAGACAATAGAAGTAGCTAGACGCACAGAGAATACTTCTAGGTATGTCAAGGAACTTAATTCGGACCAAGTTAAAGATAAAGGGGAGTCCACTAAGATTTGTGCTGTTGAAAAAAACAGCGTTTAGAAAAGTGACAAGATTGTTAAGAATTTTCAACCCAAGCATAATTGTGTATGCTATAGATGTGGCAGTACAAGACACACTGCTGATTCTGATAAGTGCATAGCAGATAAAGAAAAATGTTACAAATGCAAAAGAATAGGGCATTTTGCACGCAAGTGTAAAGCTAGTTCATCTAGTAATTGAAAACGTACAGTACATGCCATAAGGGAGTATAGTGAAGAGGATTCATCCGACGAAAGGGATGCAGTTGAAGTATGTGTTGTATATGAGAATACTATCAATGAAATTTGTGAAGGGTACAATCCTCCAAAATGCATGCTAGGAATCAATAGTACTAGAATATTAGTATGGGCAGACTCTTGCTCCCCATACACCATTATTGACAAAGATGCATGGGAGAAAATTGGCAAATGTAAGTTGAATTCTCCTGACATTGAACCCGTAGGTTATTGTGGGGTTACGCTTCCTTTATTAGGATTCTTTAACTGTAAACTTTCACACAAAGACAAGGAAATGATTAGCAAGGTGTATGTTGTAGAAAAGGGCAGGACCTTGTTGGGATGGTGTGAACAAAAAATGTTAGGTATCATGTTAGACCCAAACCACCCTGAACAGGTACTTGTAACAGAAGATTCTGAAAAAATCAAATAGAGCGCAAAATATCCAAAGTTGTTTAGAAGTGAGCTGGGATGTTTAACTAAATTTGAACATCGCATTGTTCTACAACCCAATAATGTTCTTTGTGTACATAATGCGATGAATGTTCCATTTGCCCGTAGAGAGAAATTAAGGAAGGAGGTGCAAAGATTATGCGAGGCACAGGTCATCGAACCGATTGAGTCATCGGAATGGCTTCGTCCTATTGTTTTGGCACGCAAATCTGATGTAAATTTGCGTATGTGCAGTGACCTAAGAGATCTCAATCGTAATATTTTAGTTGACCGTTTTCCCCTGCCGCAAATCAATGAGATGGTATTGTCTGTTACCAATGCAGCATATTTCCTTAATTGATCTCTCGAGTGCGTATCACCAATTGCGGTTACACCCAGCATCAAGGCACCTCACTTCGTTCATAACACCAGAGGGAGCGTTCTGATTTGTGCAGATGCCATTTGGATTGGCGTCCGCCTCTGCTGTATTCCAGAGGGTGATGTGCAAAATTTTGGGGAATTCGCTTAAGGTCTTTGTGTTTCAAGACGATGTTTTAGTGTGGGGTGCAAACAAGGAAGAACACAATCTTATATTGGATGAAACTTTAAGCAAGTTGCTGCATGCGGGCTTAACAGTGGGAGTTGATAGGCGCAAATTTGGGGTTGTACAAATAGAATATCTGAGACACACGTTGTTAAAAATAGGCGTTAAACCAAAAAAAAAAAACTGTTGGATGCAATTGCTGATGCCCCGCCATCTCAAGACAACGAACAATTACGTTCTTTCTTTGGGTTGGTGGAATTTTATTCTAAGTTTGTTTCAACACTTCGCTGACAAAGTACATGTTTTGAGAGTTTTAATGAAGAAAGGAAGTAAATTTGTATGGACGAATGAGCGCCAAGCAGCATTTGAGGCCATCAAGGAGCAAATTTTGAAGGCTGTAACTTTAAAACCCTTTAACCCCCTGGACCAAAGTATGGTCGTAGTGGATGCAAGTGCATACGGATTGGGGGCGGTTCTTATGCAGAAACATCTTGGTCAAGAACGTGTGGTGGCATTTGCGTCTCGAACATAAAAAGGTGTGGAACCCACTTATTCTGTCATTGAAAAGGAGGCCCTGGCGTGTTGGTGGGGTGTTAACCATTTTATGAATTATGTCTGGGGAACTCATTTCAAGGTCAGATCAGACCATAGGCCTCTCATAGATATTTTCACAACCAAAGTAACAGGGAAGGCAACACCTAAGATTTCCAAATGGTTATACAGGTTAAATGGGTATGATTTCACCTTATATTATGTGCCTGGCATCCACAATACAAATGCTTGTCACTGTTACCATTACAGTGTGTAGATGATGAGGTTGAAACCGGCAATGAGTGTGTAGTGGCCAGTGTGTCTGAGTTGTGCAATGGAGCCATGACAGTGGATGAGTGGAAGTCTGCAGTGGGGGAGGATGTCACTATGATGGAGCTCATGGAACAATTAGCCAACCCCACCCAATCTAATGTGGAATTGAAAAAGTAATTTGGAGAATACTGGACAGTGTGGACAGAATTATCTGTTGAGGATAGCATGGTGCCCAGTGGGCTACTCTCCAGACTACTTAAATTATTGCATGAGCTACATAGTGGGATGCCTGGAGTGAAGATAAGCGCTAAAGTGACATTTTGGTGGCTAGGAATGGACAAGGATGTAGAAGAGTATGTACATGTTTGTTTGGATTGTATGTGCAGTGACAAGTCACATCGGTGTTGAAGAATCCCCCATTGCTCCTACCAAGTTTACCAATAAGCCATGGGAGAGAGTGGCCATGGATATCTGTGGGCCTTTTATTGCTAAGGGAATAATGAACAAATTTGCCCTTGTGATGATTGATTATCATTCTAAATGGCCTGAGGTTGCGTTTCCTGGTGAAGTAAAAGCATCCAATGCTATTGAGTTTTGTGCCCAAATTTTCCGCAGCGAAGGTTGTCCAGGTACCCTAGTTACTGACAATGGGCCTCAGTTCATGGCGGAGGCGTTTAAAACGTGTTTGTCCAAAATGGGTATGGTTCACCATACTACAGTAGTTTATAACACCAGGGAAACGGTCTGGTCGAGAGATTCAACCGTGTGTTGAAAGAGTGCGTTCAGTTGAGTGAAAGTAGTGGTGGCGACTGCAAAGAGGCAGTGAAGAAAATGTTGTGGAGCTACCGTTCTACACCTCATTCTGTTACCAAGGAGACTCCTTTCATGCTATTGATGGGAAGACAGCTTGGGACAAGAGTGTCTCCAGCATGGATACTCAGAGGAAGTACATATCATCTGGACAAAGAGGGTTTGGTGGATAGGGTTCAAGAACACCAGATCAGATATGTAAAGAGGCATAACGACAAATTAAAAAGGGGATGGAGAGTATTTTCAATGGGTGATTGGGTAAGAACAAATGATACTAGCACCCAGAAGACAGATTTGTCGAAATGGTCGGTACCAAAGTGCATTACAAAAGTAGTGGGCAACCACGTGTGGTTGTCGGATGGCAAGAAGTGGAATGTCCGTGGGGTCACGTTATGCGATGCACTTGAGCGGAACATGTGGATGAGAAGATCGAGCGGTGATCCGTTAAATGGGGTGGGTGATGTGAAGACTACTGTGAAGAACACGGAACGACGGGTCAAAAGACGGCCGAAGTGGCAGGATGACTATGTGTGTTGATTAATCACTTTAAATGCTATTTTCCTCCTCCATGTTATTCTTGAAGATAGTATTGTAATGATTGACATTTTTATTGTTAATATTTTTTCTTGCTGTTTTATTGTTTCCATGCATAGTGTATTTGTATTATTGGAAAGGGGAGATGTGTTGTATCTTAGCAACCTTGCTACTGTGTATGTACCCTAGTGATGGTTGCCATGTCAGGCTTCTAATGTTCTGGAAGATTGGAGTCAATTGGTGGGCAGTGGGTGCAGATGCAGACATGCCCAGTGGTTGCTCCCATGTAACTTAATAATCATATTTATAACCCAATCTCTACATTGCACTTCTTAAAATTAATCATATTCTCTATATATCTGGTTATCACTGTGTCTAATGTTTCTATGTGTTTCTCTGCTTTTACTCACAGGGTTCTCTTGAACCTGGCTGTCACCTGTCGTTGCACTTTAGGTACCTGGTTGTCACTGCCTTTAGCATTTCTTTGGGTCAGAATGGTTTCCACTTTTAGTACTTTATTGCACTCGGCGATCACTGGCTTTGGCGCTTCTCTGTACCTGGTTGTCACTGCCTTTAGCATTTCTTTGGGTCAGAGTGGTTTCACTTTTAGTACTTTATTGCACTCGGCGATCACTGGCTTTGGCGCTTCTCTGTACCTGGTTGTCACTGCCTTTAGCATTTCTTTGGGTCAGAATGGTTTCCGCTTTTAGTACTTTATTGCATTCGGGGATCACTGGCTTTGGCGCTTCTCTGTACCTGGTTGTGGCTGCCTTTAGCGTTTGTACTGTATGAATAATGGCTCTGTGTTAGGCTGTGGCTCAGCATCTCTTGTCTTGACTTAACCATCAAATTTCCAGCTGAAAACTAAGAAAACTTTATTTTCTTCACAGGCCTTGCATTGGCTGGAGTGGTGCTTTGTCTACACTTACGCCAACCATTGATCTTTGACTGAGGCACATGTGGCATGCATGAGCAAACTCTCCAGGAGAGCACTCTTGGTTCTTTGGGTTGTGGGATTTACGTAATCCCCTATCTCATCGCCAGTTGTTGCATCCTTCCCAGCCCAGGAGCATGTAAATGATCATGCCACACAGGAAGCTCTGTATTACATGTCTTTATTCTTCAGACTATAAGTGTTAACTTAATGTACTACGTCATGAATTTTCTTAATTACACCCAATCACTTACAACACTATTCTACGGAGTCCATCGGAGACCAGAGGGATCCCGCTGTCTCTAACACACAAAACACTACAAGCACCAAAATTGATGTTCAGAGATTCCAAGATCATGATAGCCGCACTATGCAAAGTGTTCTTAACTACTTTACTAAATCTGCAATTGGCTAAAATTGTTAAATATGACAAAGCCTACTTGGCAGCTATTGTAGAGTCGGGGACAGCAGCTGCAGCTGCAAAACATATATTATAAGGGATACAATACCCTCAATTCCCCATGAATACTACAAAAACATGATAACTATGTTCGAAGTCACCTCTTTGACAATATAAAGGTAATTGGCTGGGCTAATGGGTTACTGTCCAGAAGCGATATCATTGTACCTGCTGTAATCACCTGTTGCCCTTCATATACTGTTCAGGTACATGGTCGCTATGACAGCTGTGGGGAAATTTTATAAAGCTTTTGTTTATATAGTCTAAATTATGCTTTGACACATTCCTCAGACTAATGTGTGAGAAAACAATAGCCAATACCGTTAGGTACTAGTGTACAACACACAGTTTTTATTTCAGTTTATTGGTATTTATTGGTGCAACCCAAGAAGATGAGGGAGCATTGGTGAAACATGGTGGAAAGTCATGATTCAGCATTCTTAAAGCACTGCAGGCATACATACCATTTCAATGGTCATGCCTGTAATCCATTTTTACACCCACAACTATGTTCAGTCTCCTGTAACCACCTCCTATACTCTGTACCTAGCAAATGCTTCATTTTGCAATGTTACCCACCAAAGCACAGATAGTTATTTTATCAATTTCTAATGTGGCCTACATTTCAGGGTTCATATATTTTTGTGACCGTAGTATTTTTCCTGCTCCACTGCAAAATATTAAGCTGTGTCCAGCAATTGACAGCGGAAAGACAGGCCCTGAGGGAAGCAGGGCAAGTGACATTCACAATTTATTGCTAAAACAATCTAAACTATTAGTTTGAATGAAAGATATCAGCTCACAACTAAGTGGTTTAGCCGATGAGCTTTCATCATCATCAAATAACGTATGGCTTGATTCTGTGCCTTGCTATACGTCACAGGTTTCCAACTGTTTACCTGGTGTAAATGGTGGATTGATGCCCTGTTAGATCTGAAATAAGAGTAGGGGAGGTTTAATTCTGGCACGTACTTATGCATGATGACCCAATCAACAGTGGTAACCACTTAGAGATCCAGAAATGTAACTCCAATGACACTTTTAGTAGTGTCAGTGGTGCTACATTTCTGGGCTATTCAGGGCATACTCTAGGGTTGACTTACATGTATTAAAAAAGAAGTTTTGAGCTCGGCAAACAGTTTATTTTGGTGGGTCAAAATGTCAGTTTAAAATTGCACACAGACTGCAATGGTAGGACTCAGACATGTTTAAAGGGCTACTTAAGTGGGTGTCACAATAAGTGGTGCAAGCCCACTAGTAGCATTTAATATGTAGGCCCTGAGCACATGTGATACCACTTTGTATGTAAGCCAATTCTACCATATTTAAAAGAGAGAGTGAGAGCACAAGCACTTTAGCACTGGATGGCAGTGGTAAAGTACGTAGAATGCTAAAGCCAGCAAAAATGAAGTCAGCATACTAGGCGGTTGGAAGGAAAAAAGTTAGAGGAAAGCCACGCCAAAGATTCCAGATGCAACATGTGTCCTCCCTAGATGAAAGCAGGGAGAACTACCCACCCTCATGGGAGTTCTCATCACTAAAGTGGAAAAACCTGGAGAGACCATCAGCTTTGGTGTCATCAGTTCCAGGGTGGTGCTCCACAGTAAAGTCCTTTCCCTGTAGAGAGATGGATCATCTCAGCTGTGTGGGATTCTCACCCCTTGTCAAAGCAGAAACCACAATCCTATTCAGGGTAAGTCAGATATTCATCATAAATTAACCTGTGCTCACCCACAGAGCAGGCCTGCTTAATTTAAGAGGCAATGTGTAAAGTATTTGTGGAACATTTCAAACAGTAACACAGTGAAAAGACAACAAAAAGATTCCACACCAGTTTAGAAAAAGTATTTTATTAATAAAATAAGACCAAAATGACAAAAACCCAATAAGTAGGAGTCAAGCGCCTATGGGGTTATCTGGTCACGTTGGACCCGGCAAAGTCAAGATACCAGGCCAAAGAAAATAGAGCACGAGCCGGAAACAGGTACCACGCAAGGCCCCAAGAACAAAGGTACCCGATCCTGGTCGCAACAGCGAACTGTGGGGTGCAGTCGAGTAATGCGTCTGTGTCGATCCTGCAGTCAAGGTGGTGCATTGATTTTCTCCACACAACAATGGCGATACGCCAGTTTCAAAGACGAAGTGCCGGTTCCGAGTTACGTTAGGTTAGAAGCTAATGCGACAGATTTCTCCATCCAGTCGAGGTGATGTGTCTTTCACTGCCGTGGCGGTTTTGTTGCGGTTCCGTGCGTCGGTTCCGATGGTGATGCACTTGTTGCAAGTACGATGTACAGGTTCTGTTCACACAATAGCATGATGCCTTGTTTCTGCTCATGCAGCAGATGATGTGTTGGTTTCACTGTCGCCAGCACCTAGATCCACTTCCAAAGGACCAGACACAGGAGCATGGGGTAAGACTTTGATATCCCTGAGTCTTACAACAGGAGGCAAGTCGGCATGCCCTTGGAGATGACTCTGGGTTCAAGGAAGGTAGTCCAATTCATCCTCAGCAGGACAGAGGGTAGCAGGCAGCAGGGCAGCACAGCAGAAAAGCAGTTATGTCAGAGCAGCAGTCCAGCAGAGTAGCAGTGCCTGTAGCAGCAGAACAGCAATTCCTCCTGGCAGAGTTTTTCACAGGTCCAGTAGTGTCTGATTTAGTGGGATCAGAGGCCCAGTACTTATACCCAGTTGTGCCTTTGAAGGGTGAGGTGGTGACTTCAAAGAGGGGCTCATTCCCACCTCTGGCTCCAGACTCACTGTACAGGGGGGTATGCAGCCCTTAGTGTAGAGATAGGACACTGCCTTTTCAGGTATAAGTGTCAAATCCTCCCTCCCATCCTGCCCAGGATGACTCATCAGGATGTGGATGGCTACTCAGTCACATCTAACCTTCCTTTGTGTGTGGTTGTCTAGAGGGAATACACAAAGTTCAACTGCCACCCACCCTAGACGTGTATTGAAGACAGGCTGCAGGCACACAGACCTAAGAGCAGAGAAATGCCGGCATTTCTGAAATAGTCATGATAAATTCAACTTTGCCAGCATACCATTCCAATTATATGAAACATGGCAGAGCTACTCTTTCTCAATCACAAATTAGAGCTTTTAAGGGTAACAAGGAATTTCAAAAGTTAACCTATGATAGGGGTAGCCCTCACAGAGATGAAAAACTAATTTGGGTGTTTTACACTACCAGGACATGCAAAACTTAACAGTACATGTCTAGGGGTGGGCGGAACTCAGGGAATTCCGCGGAGTTGTCTAAAAACTCCATGAAATTCAGCTGAGTTTCGCGTGCTGCGGAATGCTGCCCAGTCCTAGTTTTTACACATTGTAAGACCCTGTAGTTCCTCAATTCACCATGCTTCCTTGTGTAGAATGAAGCAATACCATTTTCTGCAGTGTCAACAGCAAATAATCATTTGTATTGAGATATAACTGGTAACAAGGTGAAGCAGAAGGTTGTTGATTTCTGAAAATGGTCATTCCAGATCTGGTAATACTAAAATTGGAAGTCACCAAATGTGCCCACAACACAACAGGCCAGAGAAGGAAGAGAAAGTGCATCAGAGCAGCAAGCAAATGATCTTAGAATGGGGGAGTATAAACTAAAGTATGTTAGTGTAATTTCCGCGACACAGACAGCGCTTGTGCATTATGTCCACACTTCAATGGAAACACCTGTTCATTAGGAAATCTGGTCCTCGTCCATAATCAGGGAGTATGACAAGAATGAAATGAGGAACATGTGTATATACAAACTCATACAGCATGACATTTAGACAAAATAAGCTCCACTGTATGAAGAAAACAGAGAAACAGCGACAAAACAATGAAATCTGAAAAAGTAACATGACCGAACCCTCCCTTTTCTACATGGTACGAGGGGTCTCCATGGTTCACTTTGGGAGGGACAGTTTATACTCCAGTTCTGAGAAAGAAATGTCCTGTTGCGAAGCAGTGAGGGAACTGTCTAGGCTCTCTCCTTGTCTCTGTCCTGGAGCCGGAGCGCTGAGATCTGTTGAAATAAGAAGCTTTCTTTGAAAAGTGACCCTGTAAACACAGAAGGATCCAGATGGGGGTCATCCAGATGTGTAAGGGCACCTCTGCCGGGCACACAGTACTCATAGCAGCCTCAGGCCCCCAGAGGTGTGTGTTACTCTCAGAGCAGTGCACAGCCACTGTCGCGCACCTACAGTATCTTTCCAGTTTTAGAGCTGTGCACATACAAGATTTGTGCTACCTGAGCTCTGCTAACACTTGTGCACCTTGAAGCTCTGTGATCCTCCAAGATACGTGCTGTGTGAACTGTGCATCATAAGACATGTGCACCTCTAAAATCTGAGCACTGCCAAATAGTACACACCCTAGATCTCTGCACCTTCAAATTAGACACCTCAAAGATATGTGCATGGCATGACGCTTGTCGATCAACAGATACACAAGCATGGAAGGGCACATACTGTACTAGCCACACAAAGGATACTTTTTAATGAACATTTTGTAACATCGCCTGATTTGAGGCTGCGGCTGAATGCAATAGATAGTTTTAGAAAAACGGTGGACAGCATATCGGAAAGGGCAATTTTCTCTCTTTTTTGGAACTCTAACCCTGGTTGAGTCAGACAGCTGTAACAACTCTTGAGGAGTAAGGGTGGAGGGAAAGTGTGGGGGAAGAGTGCATGAGAGGGGGTGGAGTCTTTCTTTCCTTATTTTGAAGATTGTACAGCCACATCTTCAATGTCTGACTCTGGAACGAGTTTACTGTAGCTAGACCTGGCGGCAGACAGAAATGTAAGCAAAGAAACAGTATGAAAACCATACCTTTTCTGTGAGTCGGAAGGAGGCCAGGAAATCTGCAACTCCTCTACTCCTGCGCTGCCTTGTCCAGGCCGGGTCCACGAGGAGGAGCAGGAAGCGAGTGGGGCATGCAAGGGCGAAGGAAGCCAATGCCCAATTGCAGCCCAGGGGTAGAGCCAGCGCATCTCCATTGCGACCACAGGCCAGCCAACCCTTAAGGGATGTAGTATCGTGTGAGCTGTGAGTGCGTGCCGCTAAACTCCGCTCTGCCGGTGGTTGGCATCGTTTTTTTTGTCATAGTCCGAACTCCAAGAGGAGCACAGAGTGGCAAAACTCCTCAAACTCTGTCGGCAGAGCAGAGTTCACCGCCCAGTCCAATACATGTCCTACCTATTAATTATACCGCACCACTGTCTATGGGCTACCTGGGGCGTATCTTAGGGGTGACTGATATGCAATAAAATGGGGGTTTAAGGCTTCACAAGGGGATTCAAATGCCAAGTCAAGATGGCAGTGTAAACTGCACACACAGGCTCTGCAGTCGCTAACCTGAGGCATGTGTAAAGTGATACTTGGTGGCACAATCAGTGCTGCATGCTCATTTACTTTACAGACCCTGGGCACATGTAGCGCACTCTACTACGGACTTATAGATATATAAAATATGTCAATTGTGGATAAGTCAATCAAATTATGTTTAGGGGAGAAGCACATGTACTTTAGCACAGATTGGCAGTGGTAAAATGATCAGAGTCTTAAGGTCAATAAAAAGAATACAGAACAATTGGAGGCAAATAGGTAAAAAGTGTAGCAAAGACCACCTTAGGCTGTCAGGTCTAACACTCATCCTCTGCATTAGTCATTCAAGTGGTCTGTCTGAACCCGGAAGTGAGCACCAAACAGGTATGCTCTCAACTTCTTAAGTGCCCTGACCCCTGCAAAAGCTTCCCTTTCTATTGGGAAGTAACCTCTGGCTAATGAAGGCGACAGGTTAATCCAGGTCCTCTTCATTAAGCTTTCAGAGCACGGCCCCTATGCCATGCTCTGAGACATTTGTCTGCACGATGAACTCCTGGAAGAAATCAGGGGTCATGAGCACGGATGCCATGCATATGGCCTTCTTTAGGGTGTCAAAAGCAATCAGGCAGGCCACCATCCAGATCACATGTCTGGGCTGCTTCTTTGAAGTCAGCTCTGTCAAGGGAGAAACAATGGTGCTGTACTGCTTGACAAATCTTCTGTAGTACCTGGTGAGGCCCAGGAAGTCCCTCACTTCTGTCTGGCTCTTGGGGGTTTCCCAAGCCAGAATGGTTTGAATGTTGGCCTGAAGGGGCCGCATCTTGCCCCCTCCTACTTATTGACACAAGTACACCAAATAATCATGCCCTATCTAACCCTTACTTACCTTGATAGTCAGGCCTGCACTCTGTAAAGCCTGAAGCACCTGTCTGAGGTGGCATAGGTGGTCCTCTCAGCTAGACCTAAGGACCGCAATGTCATCTAGGTAGGCGGTACTGAAGTTCTCCAACCAAGCCTGGATCTAGTTGTCCAGACTTTGGAATGTGGCTGTTTCATTCTTCAACCGGAAGAAAATCACTCAGAACTGGAAGTGGCCTTTTGGGGTAGAGAGCGCAGACCTCTGTTAAGGTGTTCTGCCAGTACCCAGATGATAAATCAAACGTGCTGAAGAACTTAGCAGCCCCTAACCAGTCCATGAGCACATCAGTTTTGGTGACTGCTTTGACAAGTGACAAGTCGCTATTCCGAAAAGCATGCTCACATAGCCCCTCACCACTTTTCCTTCCCATTCCATCATGGCCCCCGGCCTTTCTCGATCCCTTTCTTAGTCC
Organism: Triturus cristatus; assembly: GCF_964204655.1. Taxonomy (NCBI): domain Eukaryota; kingdom Metazoa; phylum Chordata; class Amphibia; order Caudata; family Salamandridae; genus Triturus; species Triturus cristatus. Next base: position 971,683,817 of record NC_140582.1, read on the forward strand.
TCCCTCGATTTCGCCCACCCCCCTGGCCCGCCTTAAAACACCCACAGTCCCGCTTGCCCTTTGCTATCACGCCGAACGGAAAAGCAGATCCTTGCTTCCTCCGGCCGCCAGCTACTCACCGAGAGGTAAGCCTTGCTCCACACGCCATCCGCTAGAGCGCAAATTGTGTGCTCCTCCCTGTAATCACTCTAAATTCATTTTCTCCCAGCTCCGGTCCCGCGCTGTCTGGCAGCCCTATCCGCTGCATATACTCTCTACCTCTGGCCATTGAACACTCGGTTCTGGCCCCTTGCGCCCTGTTTGTATCTACAAGGTAAGCCCGTTCTTATGACGGCCCCGGAACTTACTAGCCGAAATTGGTTGGTGTCCCGCCAACACTTTCCTTGCCTTCCCCAGCTCCAGCCCTCCTGAACGCTTGGTTCATCCGTCGCCCACTGTCCCACAATACGACCAACTGTGGACTACGATCAAGGTAAACACCTCCCTGGTCTCATTATCCTACGGACCACGCCCTTACCAGGCTCACCCCTTCTTCACTCCTCCATTCCAGCATCCAGACGCCCTCGTGGGGCCTTCGCTTACTGCCGACGAGCTCCAGGCACCCAGTGAGCTGCTCCTGGCACCCACCGAGCCTTCCCAGGTCCACTCCGAGCTGCTTCCCAGGTTAGCACAGACCACCCCTTCATACTTGAGCCGTGTCCATTTAATTCACACGGATCCCTCCTCGTCAGCACCAACTCGCTCCCAACAGCACTACGCCACCCCCTTTCGTTCCACCATTAGTGGTTTTACCCTCGTTTCTCTCGGTATGACATACTTCATTTTCTGGTCGCAACTTCCTTCCTTATTGGGTCACGCATCGTTAATATCCTTTCTCACTGATCCCTACTGGCACTCTTCACGTCTCTTGTTGCTCCCTCACCGTCATTGACCTCCTCGGTCGTGTCTTCACTATGTGCGCCACTGCACCCAACAACGCTGCCATATCCCTCTGCATGTGTACCATCACATTCACACGCACTCACCCTCTTCACGTAGCGAATTGTTACACCCCTCCAACGGTCTCCAGACTAGATATGCTCAAAGTAAGGCGGACTTGCTTTATTGTTTATTTATCATTTTTTTGTTGTTTCTTTGTTTCCTGTCTCACTACCCTACAGGCTCCTTGACACTATCTATCAGGCAACAGTTCATTTTCTAGTCCTGATGATGATCCCATAGTATTGAGAGCTAGGGATCGAAACGTCGACCTTTGTAGCAAACACCACTATTCAACCATTGTGACAAAATGAGTGCGTTGTTTGTTGGTTTGAGCTTACACAGTATTATTATGTAAATGTAAGCCGCCTTTTGCTCTTCCCCCCTTTTTTGCCTGCTGCTTCCTTCTTGTGTCTATACTCCCTATACCTTCTTTTCAAACGCTCGGTACAGGACTGTGCCGTTCGCCATCTCTGTTGTGCCTTGTATTTTGTCCATCCTGTTATCTTACTTGAATAAATATTCCTCTGTCCGGCTGGACATTGGAAGAACCTCCATAGTGCTCATTGTAGTCTATGTTGAAACATTTAAACTATCTCCTCTTATGCCAAGGACCTTTGTTCTTTAAAATATGCTTTGAGCCCCCGGTAATCCACGCAGAACCTAAGTACAGGAATAATACCTGAAGGGGAAGCACCACTGGACAGGACACAGGGCTGCCGGAGGCGCTATTACCCCTAGTTTCAGCCTTTTGGAGAACTCCTTCTTTATGCTGGCTCTCACCTTATCAGATAGCCTGTAAAGATTACACTTCACAGGCATACTGTCCCCAGTGTCAATATGATGGGTACAACATGTACTGAGCCTTGGGGTTATGGAGAAGAGGGAGGCGACTGTCCTAAACCTTGGTGACAGTCCCTGTTTCAGGGTCAGGGTAAGGGAGAGGTTGAAAGCCTCCACTGACCCAAACTGCTACTTGAAGGAAAGGAGGTCGGTACAGGTTCACTCTCCTCCTCCACTTTACTGTCCATGACTCAGATCATGGTAACCTCGGACCTCTCAAAGTGGGGTTTGAGGCGATTGACATGCAGGACCCATAAAGGGTTTCTGGGGGTCTTGATGTCCACCAAGTAGGTGACATCCTGTTGTGCTCATCCACGTCATAGGGCCCAGACCAACTGTCTAGTAGGTCCATGGGCTCCACAGGCTTCATAACCCACACCTTTTGGCAGGACTGAAAATCAACCAGAGTGGCCTTCTAGTCAAACTAATGTTTCATAAACTCCTTACAGGCTTCTATATTCTCATTTTACTTTTTCCAGAAGCACTTCATCTGGGTGTGGAAGGTCAGCATTTAAATAAGCACATCCTGCAGGGCTTTCTTGGAAGCTTGTTCCAATCCCACCTTTACCAGTCTGAGGGGACCACTGACAGGGTACACATAAAGAAGTTCAGAGGGGCTAAATCCAACCCTTTTCTGTGGTTTCTTCCTGTACTCAAACAACAGGCATGGCAGAAGGACATCCACTTCCGTCTCAAGGGCTATGACAGGCCCATGCTCATTCCTTTTCAGGTTGTGTTGAATCTCTCAACAAGTTCTTTAGTTTGGGGATGATAGGTAGTGGACAGCTTGTAGGTTACCCCACACTCGTCCCATGTGGATGTCATGTGTGGTGACATGAAGTTGGTATCACGGACTATCTCCTTGGAAACTCCACAAGAGTAAAGATCCCCATCAGTGCCCTGGCCACCGCGGTCACAGTCACTGTCGTCAGAGGTGTAGCCTATGGGTATCGGATGGCATGGTCCACTAAGACCAGGAGGAACATTTTGCCTATGGCTGCCTTGGGGTCCAGAGGCCAAACAATGTTGATGCCCAACCTCTCAAACAGAATGGCAATTACAGGAGGGGACCATGGGAGCCTTGTGCTTCCCTCCTGACTTCCCACTGTCCTGGCAGGTAGGGTATGTTTTGGTTATCTCCTTTAGTTATTGCAAAAGAAAATGGCCAACTTATTAATCAATCATGCGTTTGTTAAGCACTACTACTCACCCGTGAGGGTCCCAAGGCGCTGGGAGAGCAGGGGTTTTGCAGGTTCCAGTCCATCAAGGAGGGGGTCTGTCGATAAGCCAGGTTTTGAGGTTTCTTGTGAAGATGCGGAGAGATGTTGTCTGTCTGAGGTGGAGAGAGAGGTTGTTCCAGGCTCTGGCCTTGAGGAAGGAGAAGGAGCGGACGCCTGATCTGGTCTTTCTGGTGCTGGGGACCATGGCATAGGAGAGCTGGGCTGATCATAGGGTCCTTTGGGGTGTGTGGAATTTGAGTCGGCTGTTCAGGTATGCTGGTCCAATGTCGTGGAGGGCCTAGTGAGCGTGGGTGAGCATCTTGAAAGTGACTCTAGCTTCGATGGGGAGCCAGTGGAGTGTGCGCAGGTGCTGGGAGATGTGGCAGTGTCTTGGCAGGTTGAGGACCAGTCTTGCGGCATCGTTCTGGATGTTCTGTAGCTTACATGTGAGGTTTTTGTTTATTCTGGCGTAGAGTGCGTTTACGTAGTTGAGTCTGCTGGTGTCCAGGGCATGAGTGACAGTCTTTCTGTGTTTGAGGAAGATCCATTTGAAGGTCTTGCGTAGGAGGCGGAGGGTGTGGAAGCAGGAGGACGAGACAGCGTTGATCTGGCGGTCCATTTTGAGTTCGGAGTCCTGGGTGATTCCCAGGTTGCATGTGTGGTCCGTGGGGGTGGGCAGGCTTTCAAAAGCGGGGGGCCACCAGTGTCGCTCCAGGCATGGGGGTGTGGGCCCATGATGAGTACTTCAGTTTTGTTGTTGTTTAGTTGAAGGCAGCTGTTTTTCATCCATTTGGCGACGGCTTCCATGCCTTCTCAAAAATTGTGTCTGGCGGTGTTGGGTCCGTTGGATAGGGAGAGGATGAGTTGGGTGTCGTCTGCGAATAACACAATGTTGAGTCCATAGGTTCTGACGATGGGGGCGAGCAGTGCCATGTAGACGTTGAAGAGCGTAGTGCTGAGGGATGACCCCTTAGGGACTTCGCAGGTGGTTGGTGTAGGGTCCGATAGGAAAGGGGGAGTCTGACCCTCTGCGTTCTGCCAGAGATGAAGGAGCGGATCCAGGGGAGGGCCTTGTCTTGAATCCCTGCATCATGGAGTCTGCGTATTAGGGTGCAGTGAGAGACTGTGTTGAATGCCGCTGAGAGGTCGAGGAGGATGAGGGCTGCTGTTTCTCCTTTGTCCAGTAGGGTGTGGATGTCGTCTGTTGCGGCGAGGAGGGCGGTTTCTGTGCTGTGGTTTTTTCTGAAGCCGGATTGGGAGGAGTCGGGGATGTTGTGCTATTCGATGAATGTGGTGAGTTGGCTGTTGATGGCTCTCTCGATGATTTTCGCTGGGAATGGGAGCAGGGAGATGGGGCTGTAGTTTTTGAGGTCGGTGGGGTCCGCCGAGGGTTTCTTGAGGAGGGGGTTGATCTCGGCATGTTTCCAGTCGTCGGGGAATGATGCGTTTGCCAGGAAACGGTTGATGGTGTGGCGGAGCATGGGTGCGATGGTGTCGGCGGCTCTGTTGAAAATGTGGTGGGGGCAGGGCTCGGTGGGGGCCCCGGAGTGGATTGAGTTCTTCGTCTTCAGTTTGTGTGGACCTTAGGAGCATGAATAAAGTTATTTGGGCAGACTCACATCCTCTAACACGTAATGATTACATCATTTCTACATTCTCTGGGGCAAAAGTTTTCAGTAAGATTGATTTGGCTGCCGCCTATCATCAAGTTGTTCTTGATGAATCATCCAAACATTATACAGCTTTTGTTTCTCCAATCGGGGTTTTCCAGTTCAAGAGGATGCCTTTTGGATTAGCGTCTGACTCTTCTGCTTTCCAACCTGTTTTGGAAAATGTTTTGGGTGGTATAAAAGGAGTAGTAACTTTTCAAGATGATATTATGGTGGCAGGAAAAGATCTTGTGCATCATGATGACATTATGGATTTGGTTTTAAGGAAGTTACAAAAAGTTGGTATTGTTGCCAATCTGACGAAATGTGAATTTGCTAGAGGAAGCATAGAGTTCCTTGGATATGTGATCTCAGAAAAAGGGGTATCACCTAGACCTGGTCTGGTCTATGCCATCACTAATGCATCGTGTCCCACAAGAAAAGAACATGTGTCATCTTTTCTGTGAATTCTATGCAAAGTTTGTTGAAAAATTTTCAGCAAAACAGTGAATTTGAGGGAAATGCTTAAAAAGAAAAAAATGTTTACGTGGTCTTCTGTGTGTCAAGAAGAATTTGACAATCTCAAGAAAGAGATTAGTTCTGCGGAAGTAGTAGCACCGTTCAACCCATTGAGAGAATGTATTATTACTGTTGATGCAAGCAATGATGGTTCGGGTGCCACATTGTCTCACAAAAACAGTAATGGAAAGAAGTCACTTTAGGTTTTGCTTCAAAGTCACTAAGAGAGAATAAGAAAATATATTCTGTGATTGAAAAGGAGTTTTTGGCATGTTGTTGGGCAGTGAAGAAATGTGTTTCATCTGGGGGAGTAGATTTGTGTTACAGACAGATCATAAGACGTTAGTAAAGATTTTAAGTGGAACCGTCATTAGAGACCATACCCCAAGACTCTCAAGATTGAGTGCAAAGTTGTTGCAATATGACCTGAAAATAGAATACATCCCAGTGGGAAAAACGTAAGGGCAGACTATTTATCTTGTTCTCCCGTTTCTGATGATTTTAATGCTGACGATTGCGATGAGGATTGCGATGAATGTCTAATAGCTGCTGTGGGTGTTTGTCAAGGACAGGCGTTCAGCGAAGAAGAATAGAAGTCAAACAGGGAAGAGAGTGGTGATTTAGTAATAGTTCAAAAAAATTGTGATTGAAGGATGGCCAAGGGAAAGTATGTTGCCTGTGAATTTGCAAGTGTACACTAAAATCGCCAATGAACTTCATGTCCAAAAGAATGGAATTTTGATGAGAGGAGACAGGTTTGTTCCACCTTTTGGGTAGAGACAAAGGATTATGGAAAATGGTCATGAGGGACATTGAGGACAGACGATAACTAAGAGAAAGATTAGGGAGGATTACTGGTGGCCAGCAATGGACAATGACATAATTAAGAAAATGGAAAAGTGTGTCATCTGTGCCAATAGTGACAAGTGTATCAAACTCACTACTCTTCCTCTTCAACCATGTGCTTTACCTGAAGGTCCATGGTATAAAATTGTGGTAGATTTCATTGGTCCATTTAATATCTTAACACGCAGGTTCAAGTTTGCTCTAGTCATTGTTGACTATTACAGCAAGTGGTGGGAAGTAGATTTCATGGAGGAACCCAACACTGCTTTTGTTTTAAAGTCTCTCAAGAATTTTTTTCTTAGGGAAGTTTTTTTTAAAGAAATAGTGTCGGACAACAGAGTCCAGTTTATTTCTAGAGAAATTAGAGAATTTCTGGAAAAGAATGTCATTGTTCATAAACGCATTGCTTTGTACCATCCACAAGCCAATGGTTTGGTGGAAAAAATGAATTGCACTTTGGTAGATTGCATTCAATGGTCTGTTCAGAATCCTGTTCCTGTTCAGGAAGCTGTTGAGAGCATGTTGTGGTCCCATCGTACGACTCCCAATGCTGTGACTGGTAAAAGTCTGTTTGAATTGATGAGGGGACAGATACCCACGTCAAAGCTGTGTCCCGCTTGGTTAAGGTCTTATCAGTCTAAAACGGAGAAAAGGAATTCTGTCGACAAAGTTATACGCTTCAATGTTGAGTTGTCCCAGAGCAGGATGTAAGAGTACTTTGACAACAGACACAGAGTTCGACAAGATTTTACATGCATTAGTGTAGGGGATTGGGTTTGGATCAAGGTTCCTACTCATGTTGTGAAGGGAATTCAAGGATCCTTTACAAGTGGAAGCTGTGTCAAAGAATGCTATTAGAGTCAATGGACATGACTAGTGGAATAAAAGAAGAGTGCACAAAGTTGTGGTCATGAATAAGAAGGAGTGACTGTATGATGGCCAAAGCAAAATGTCTGGCAAAGAGGGAATTTCATGCAATCAACTTAATGGTTTGGGTATGTCTGATATTAACATGCAAAACAATTATGATAAAGATGTTTTTCCTGTAGGACTCCGCAGAAGCAAGAGGACTGTTTCTAGCCCTATTAGGTTTTTTGACGTATAGTGTTGTCTATTTTCGTTTCTGTTCCCAGTTTATATTTGGACACATTTGTATATTTAATATGTTTGTCAAAGGAGGGAAATATGTTTTGATGTGATGCATTCCTCATTCCAAGCTGTCCAACCTTGGAATGTGGAATGCACAGAGATGAAGTCTGTAAAGTTCTTTTTGTGGCAGTTGGTGCCGGGAAGCTGAAGAGGGTTGAGCAATAAAGCTGACTTCTTTCCACATCTCCATCCGTGTTACTGCATTTATCTTCTACAGTATGACCTGCAGAACGCATCTGAGGCCATCCTCATTCTGGGGCAATAAAAGTGGGGTAAAAGCCTGCCAAAGGTCTTCTTGTGTTGACCCAGATAACCTGCCAGGGGAACATCACATCAAAAGACAGCTCCAGTAGGAAATCCCTGTAGCACTAAAGGACCACCAACACACAGGTCGCGCCAGGTTAAGAAACCTTAGGCTCGCTATACAGTAGACCATTCTCTGAGTAGATCAGATGATCACCAGAGGAGTCACCAGGTGCCTGGGTCTTGGCCTGCTGCCGTCGGTCATCCAGACTAGGACACTCCTTCGGCGCGCTGCAGAATTTCTCCCTGGTGGGACACCCTTCCTGCTGCCACTTTGGTAGCTCAGGTAGGTTTCCCAAGGCGACAATGTCCTCCCCGGTTCCGGGGCATCACATTTAGGCTCCGCCTCCTTCAGAACCATGGAGCGTCACAAGTGATTTCCCGCACTTTCTGCCCTTCCTCTTCTTTGCAAGTACCTAGCTCATTCTTTCGGGCTCCAGGTCCTCTGAGTACCCTCTCGGGCGGCCATGGACTGTGAGGTTAGACACACCGACTCAGACAACCCCTACATGTCCAGAGGGGACCGGACCTCCACCTTTTCCTAGATCGTGTGCTCCAGATTATTTGAGAGCAGACAGGGAGAAGATTTATTGTTTACTGTAAGATTCTTAAAGTTTGTTAATATTGCAGAGAGTAAATTTGCTAAATGTGCACAGTAAAGGGTTTTTCCTTCACATTATTTTAACAATTTAGGAACAAACCGTCAGTAAGGAGAGATAATCATAGCACATTTCATGCTGGCTCATTATTATATGAGCACCTTGAACAATGTGAAAAAATAAGGGCTTACAGGCACATGCATCAAGCAAAATACCGGTCGCAAACGGGCAGATTCTCAGAATCTGACCCTTTGCTCCCGGTATTTTTGCATTTGGGATGCATCATCCCAAATGCAAAAATCGCTATTTAAGGAATCTCTAAATTGGGATTCCTTAAATAGCGATTGCATTTAAGGAATCCCTAATTGAGATTCCTTAAATGCAATGCATTACAGTTTAAAAAATAGCGATTTCGCTATTAGCGTGAGCAAATTACCATGAGGCTGGACCTCATGGTAATTTGCGAAAACTTAGAAAAATGCACTTATTTGCATTTTTCTAAGTTTCATGTTGCCCACACACATGCCCTTAGAGCATGTGTGTATGCAACATTTGTGCAGAGTGAACATACATGGGTGCAATAGGGTGTCATTTTGACACCCTTGCACCATCGAAATTGCGGGAGCAATTTGCGAGTACCTACTGGTACTCGCAAATTGCTCCCGCAATCTCTAATTCATTCCTATGGGCCTGGAGGCCCATAGGAATGAATGGGAAGACATTCCTTAATTGCGACTCGCAATTTGCTAGTTGCAATTAAGGAATTTGTGGGAATCGCTATTTCTTTAGCGATTCCTACATGCATAGGGTTTTGCTATTCCTTAATTGCGATTCCTTAATAATCGCTATTAAGGAATCGCAAAACCCTATGATGATGCATGTGCCTGTTTGTATCTCTACATTTTTTAGATGATTTTACAAAAGGCACATGCACTTTATAACCTTATACGATGTAAGGTCACTTTATCTTATTCCGGGGCCCAAAAAAAAAAAGTTTGCTAGACACTTGCCAGGCCAAACCATAGTAATATATTTTGTTCCCCCACCGGAATAGGGCACTCTTGGTACAGCGGATATAATAACTGGAATAAGTCGCTCACAAATAGACTTTGGCAGAATATTTTTAGGTGGTTTTAAACTACAAATTAATTGTTTTTAAATGTGAGAATAACCCTTTATTTTTAAACTTGTGTTTTTATAAAGTTGTTAATTTGTGATATTATGTATGAAATGTGCAAAAGGTGTTACTTTGTGTGTTTTTATTAACTGAACAATAACATTCTTCTTCTTCTTCCTGAGCAGACAATCCACAGTTATGAATAGACTCACACCTACCCTCAAGGAACCTGAGACCACCCCATTAAAAGAGAATCAGAGAGTACTGGATAGTGACTATTATGGCTGTCAGCTACTACAACCTGGTGGACTACATTTGGGCTACCTGTTCTGAGGGAAACAGATGGCACCTGATGGTTGCCATGCTTGATGCTGTTTCTGCGAGACCCTTCACCCTCTGCCCACTGATGGTGACCCACTGCCTATATTTCTTGATATTGATAGACATATGGTCCTTTGGCACCATCTCTTCATCTCCCAGGTACATTAGGGTAACCTCTGCACTACCCCCAACACTAACTGGGGTAATCTCCAACTCAAGCACTACATTTGCCTGTCCCAATGGGGGGCTGTGCCCGCTTGGTATATTTGGCAACCCCCTTGCAGTACCCATCCGTTTGGCACTCATAGCACTTAGGGAGTCCTGACCAGGAGAACTATTTTGGGGACCTTTAGAGAAATCCATGATTTTATATTTGCCATTTCCCTCCTTCTTCTGGTGGTGACCCTGCCCACCCTTGTGGTGATCCCCGCAAATACCTTCTTGTGTGCCCTGGAGCTGAGCCAACCTTGGCAAGCTCTCTTTGTTCAGTGAGCTTGCTGTTAATCAGTTGTTGGCGCAGATCTGCAAAAAAAAGACTGAACATGCGCTCTCTAGCAATGAGATTATACAGCCCCTGGTAAGACTTTACTTCACTGCCCTTCACCTAACCATCCAGTGCCTTGCAAAAACGATCCACACAATCCCCCCAGGTCTCCTGGGCAGCTTCTGGTTGTCCCTAAACTTCTGCCTGTACTTTTCCAGGGTTAGCCCATATTTCCTGGACAGGGCCTCTTTCATGAGAGGATACTTCATCCTGTCACCTTATCCTAGGTCTAACAGTTCATCCGTCCGTTCATTGGAATATTCCTCCAGAGATAGCCCCGCCAATTCTCCTCAGTGACCGATTCATCTCTGAGGCAACCTCATAAGCCTCAAACCAAGAATCTATGTCATCCCTCACAACAAAGTTAGACACCAGATATTTCAGGAAAAGGACTGTTTTATCTTCTGTGGCCACTGAGGTAATGCTGCCACCATTGCTGGATTCTGGTTGCCAAGCTTTTATGTCTAGCTCCCTGAGACTTAACAAATGGGCCATTCTCTTCTCCTCCATCTTGAGCTTGACCATTTGCAGATAGAACTCTCTTTCCGCCTTCCTGTTACCCAGAGTCTCTGGGGACAAGATCCTTGAAGACACATTGCTCTATGACCTCACACTGGGCTCTTTTTCAGTAGGCAGATGGTATCCCTCCTCTGGGTGCTCTCGCTCAGGGTCCAGAGCCAAGCCCTCATCTGCTCCTAAATCAAGATGCCCCTCATCAGGATCATCCTCATTAAGATTCTCCTCCTCTGAATCCTCAGGATTGGATTGCATCCTTGTGACCTCCTCATAGGCATGGAGAGCTATCTGAAGGTTCAGCTTTGTGGCTCTCTTTCCAACACGCAACCCCCTCTCCTTGCAGAGTTTCTGCAGTTCAGTCCCGCTGAAGCTATCCACACTGACCATCTCCATGATATTAGACAAAGAGGTAGGAAACGTACATTTTGAAAAAGTTAAAACAGCCATCAAAAAAATAGAGAGCAATATAGACTCTAGTTGGTCACAGATTACCTATCTGAGATGTACAGTGTAACACAAAATCACTGGATGGTACTGCACAAACATATGTCTAAACCCTCACCGCTGAACACCAATGTAAGAAATTGGGTTACTGGATGAGGGGGGTGAAACTTTACTCTAAGCAGCAACTACAATCCTTGTCAGGGTGAAGTCATGAGCGAACCCCAAATTAACCAGTGCTTAATCCTCTGTTAGCTTGGCACAAAAGAAAGCAGTCAAGCTTAACTTAGAGGCAATGTGTGGAGTATTTATGCAACACTTCGACCAGTAATAAAGTAAAACACAACACAAGAAAAATCTAACACTAAGTAAGAAAAATAGAGTAAAAGTAGATTTTAGTGAAAATATCGCCAAAAAGCACAAAAGAGCCAACTGTGGTAATCTGGTCGTGCCGGACCGGGATTAAGTAAAAAGCTCAAGCCAACTGCGATGGAGTGCAGGCCGATTACATGGACCCAGTTAGCTCCGCTGAACAAGAGAACCTTAAATCTTGGTTGCTTAGTCCTGGGTCGAGATTGCTTTGCACAACGGTGAATCCGAGGAGCTGTGAAGCTCTGATTTGAGTTCCTGCATTGTAGGCGAGGATGCTATCAAAGAGAGGCATACAATGCGAAGACCTGCGTCGAGATGCATTGTGCTCCGGCTGGTTCTGAAAATGCTGTGGACCTTGCGATGCGGAGTCGTATGTTGTTATGAGGATGTCGTTGATGAGGGACTTGCGATGCAAAGGCCTTCATGGAGGATGTGTTGCGCAGTGGGTGTTCCTGAAAGGCTGCGAGCGGCAATGCAAAGACCTGCGCTGGAGATGAACCACGCAAGGGTCCCGATGTGGAGTTTGGTGACGCAATGTGTCACACAGTGGCTCCAAAGCGGAGTTTCTGGTCAGCGATGTGTCACTCTGCAGCTATAATGCATCGTCTCTGCAGGGATGACAGTTGTGCTGGCAGAGCATATTCAGGCCCACTTCCAAGGGTCCAGGACTGGGGTGGCACCACTTTGGAGGGTAGAACTCACAGCAGGCACAGTTCAGGTGCTGGGTTCAAGGTGGTTGGTGCCTTATCTCCATGAGGCTCTGGTCAGGTAGCCATCCAACTAGCCCTTGGAGTCAATCTGGTGGTCCTGGGTTCAAGATGCATGCCCAGTCCTTCACTCAGGCAGCAGGGCAGCAGAGCAGCAGAGTGGCAGTCCTTGCAGAGTGGCACAGCAGTCCGTCTTGTCAGTTTCCACATAGGTCCAGATGTGTACTGAAGAGTTGAGATCTGAGGTGCAATATTTATACCTGGTGCCCACTTTACGTACTGGAAGCTTCTAGAGGTTTCCAACCCTTTGAGATGTCAGGCATTCCTTTCCTTCTTGCCCTGGTCCCATCTTGTCTGGGGTCACACTCTGTATGAAAGTGCTCAGGCAGCACCTTTTTGCTGTGCAAGTGTGGTAGGTGACAGCTTGTCGTCCTCATCAACTCAGAGTGGCCCATCCTGCCAACAACTATCATCTTTGTCTCACTGTCTGGGAGCAATACATAAAGACCAACTGCCAGCTACACCTAGTCATGTGACCCAGAATCATCAGGCTGCAGGCATCAAATGGTTAGGACAAGAAAATGCCACCTTTCTAAAGGTGGCATTCTCAGAATTGTGGCAAAAAATATGACTGTACCATTATAAAGGGCTTTTAATTGCAATTCTTTAGACATCAAACTCGACCTGTCTCCCTGCTCCCGATTGAAAGTTATCACTTATTAAATGTATTAAGGTGATCTAATATTATCCAATTGGAGAGAGGTGGGCCTTGCAGTAGTGAAAAATGAATGTAAGAGCTTTTCCCTACCTGGACATGTAAAACTTTAAAGTACAACTTTTTGAATACACTAAACTTCACTGTGGACTCTGGGCTGTTCAGGGCCTACCCTAGGGGTAACTTAAATGTATTCAAAAGGACGGTTTGGGCCTGGCAAAAAGTTTATTTTGCCAGGTCGAAATGGCAGTTTAAAACTGCACACACAGGCTGCAATGGCATGCCTGAGACATGTTGAAAGGTCTAGGTAAGTGGGTGCCACAATAAGTGCTGCAGGCCCACTAGTACATTTAATTTACAGGCCCTTGGCACATGCTTTACCACTTTACTACGGACTTAGAATTAAATATGCCATTTGGGTATAAGCCAATTCTGGCATTTTTGAAGGAGAGAGCACATGCACTCTAGCACTGGTCAACAATGGTAAAGTTTGCAAAGTCTTCAAAAACAAAGTCAATCAAAGTCAGCAAAACAGTGTTGGAAAACCACGCCAAGGTCATCAGGTCCAACAGGCACCATGAAAAGCTTATCTGTTAATGCCAAATGTACTGACACTGTACTTCACCCAACCAGAACCCAACTTCAGAACAGTAGCCTTAGTGAAATTGCCACCCCCTCCCCACATGGTGTTATGAGGGACCCCTGAGTCTCCTATATCATATAGAAATTCATTGGCCCTACGCTGAATAGGTCCCCCCTTGAAAGGGTGGGGTCCTCCTGTGAGTTCAAGTGCCACCCCTGCACTGGGGCCTATATTACACCCCTTCTTCGGAGAGATTTTGTAGGCTGTGCCCCAAAAAAAAGCTCCTTCAGTCGTGTGCAACTGCTGAGTGATTCTCCAAGTGTTTAGCAGGGTATGGGAAATTAGAAATGTAACTCAAGTTTCCAAGATCAGCAGGGTTAAAGTTTACGTTGTTAATAGAGATTGACCAAAATGTTCTTATGAATCACATAGCCTAGCCTTGGGAGAGGGACTCTTACTATGACCAGTAAAATCTGAGGAGTAACTTACAGATATTTGTAATTGGTGAGAATAAACTCTATGGGGCCCATTCACAGAACTAATCTGATTTAAAATCCTAAACTTACTACTTTTGGTATTCACAGAAGGCATTTAGTAGTAGTAAAGTTAGGACTCCTAACTTTACTACTACTAAACTGAGACAAAATCCTAACTTTACGACTTTCGGTATTCACAAACAGCATTTAGTAGTAGTAAAGTTAGGAGTGCTGACTTTACTACTACTAAATGCCTTCTGTGCATACCAAAAGTAGCAAGTTTAGGATTTTATCTCAGATTAGTTCTGTGAATCGGCCCCTATATTTTTGTGATCAGATCTTAAAACACAGTGATTGACAATGGTGTAATTGCTACTAACGGGTAATCTGGTACAGTTGTGTAATTAGAAGTTTGACTGGTTGTCATGGTGATGCTAAGGTCAACCTTTATGAATTGCAAAAAGGTCCGATCTTTTCCACTGAAATTATGTCTCACAATTTCACCTGCAGATTCTGAGGAAGACAGTTTCTTAAAACTCTGAAACCACTTTTACAGACAATTATAGCTGCATGGAAACCCGATCCAAAGACTATAGCAACAGAAGTGTTTCTACAGAATTGGGATGAAGAGTTGAATTATGAATTTCCTCCATTTTAGATAATCCAGAGGACCCTAATTTAGGCCCCCATGCCATCCTCTACACTCGAAGAAGCTGGAACAAGGTCACGAAGACCAGCTCACCACCTCCCTCAGCGTAACCCCCCCACTGACATCCACAGATGCCAACGCCTCAGCAGCAACCTCCACCTATGGATGTCCAACTGCGCCAACACACTGGCTCCCCTCAAGAAACCCTCAGGCACGCAGCCCTCCAAGAAAGCCAGCTGGTTCTCCCCCACCCTTCAAGAGTCCAAACGCACCTGTAGATGTCTCAAAAAAACATGGCGGAGCAACAAGATCTCGAAAGACCATGCAGCCTTCAAATCCACCGTCACCGCACACCACTACCTCATCAGAAAACAAAGAAAACAGTCATACAGGAACTCATCCATGCCAACATACACAACAGCAAAGAAGTCTTCACTGTCCTCAAAGAATTCGCCAAACCCAGCACAGAGACAGCAGACATCACTTTCTCAAAAGACCTCTGCAACAACCTCGGCCCATTATTCCACCGCAAGATCAAGGAGATCTACGACAGCTTTGCTACCCAAGACCCACACACCCTGCCTGCAACCATTGCACCCAACGATTCCAGAAACCAGCAGACTCTGCTGAGCTGGACCCCCTCACCTCTGACGACACCCTCCAGATCATGAAAAGCATCCACTCCAGAGCTCCCTTAGATCTCTGCCCTCACCACATCTTCAACAGAGTCAGCACCTCCATTGCCTCTGAACTCTGACACACCATCAACTGCTCCATTGATTATGCACTTCCCGGAAGAATTGAAACACGCAGAGATCAACCCCCTGCTAAAGAAACCGTCTGCCGACTTGACGGACTTCAAGAACTACAGACCCATCTCTCTGCTCACCTTCCCAGCCCAGGTCATCGAGAAGGACATCAATGCCCTAATCTCCGAATTCATCTAAACGAACCACATCCTGGAACTCGCCCAATCTGGTTTCAGAAGCAACCACAGCACCAAGACTGCTCTCCTAACCTCCACAGACAACATCTGCACCCTCCTCGACCAAGGTGAGACTGCTGCCCTTATCCTCCTGGACCTCTCGGCCACCTTCGACACCATCTCCCAACACGCCCTCTGCGCAAGACTCTACGATTCTGGCATCCACAACAAAGCAATGGAATGGATCTGCTCCTTCCTCACCGGCCAAACACAAAGAATCAAACTTCCACTGTTTCATTCAGAACCCACAGCGATCTGCAGGGGAGTGCCTCAGGACTCTTCCCTCAGCCCCACCCTCTTCAACATCTACATGGCCCCGCTTGCAACTATCGTCAGAAACCATGGACTCAACATAGTCTCCCATGCTGACGACACCCAGCTGATTCTCGCCCTCACTGATGACCCAATTGCCACCAAGAGAAACTTCCAGAATGGGACTAAGGCAGTTGACACCTGGATGACAGACAGTTGCCTCAAGCTCAATTAAGACAAGACCAAAGTCCTCATCTTGGGCTCCAACCCCTCAGCCTGGGATGAATCCTGGTGGCCCGCAGCACTCCGAACCACCCATACACCCAGGAACCATAGGCATCCTGGACTCCTCACTCTCCATGAACCGCCGAATCAACCCCGTATTGTCCTGCTTAGAAATATCTTAAAGTGGCTCCCCACTGAGTCCAGGAAAACGGTCACACATGAGCTTGTAAGCAGCAGACTCGACTACGGCAACACACTCTACCCGGCATCACCCAAAATCTCCTGATGAAACTGCTGAACATTTAGAATGCCTCCACCAGACTCATCTTGAACATCACCCACCACAGCCACATCATCGGTCACATGAAAGACCTCCATTGGCTCCCAGTCAACAAAAGAATCACCTTCAATCTCTTCACACATGCCTATAAAGCCCTCCAAGACGCCGGACCTGTATACCTCAACCACCGCGTCTCCTTCTACACACCCACCAGACAATTCCGCTTCACCCAACTGACCCTGGCCACCATCCCACAGATCCGCAATGCCTCAGTTAGAGGAAGATCCTTCTCTTAGCTCGCTGCAAAGACCTGGAACACCCTGCCTCTACACCTCAGGCAATCACCGTCATTGCCTCAATTCAGGAATGACCCCAAGACCTGGCTCTTCGACTGAACCTCAGTTCTCCCCCCCACAGTGCCTTGAAACCCTTACGAGTGAGTAGTTGCCCTATACAAGTATCTGATTGATTTATGGAATTCGCTGAGTTGTTTTTGGTCTCCCCACTTTGGATGTCCAAGTCAAGGTACCCAGACTTGTTGAGCTGAAAGTGGACATTCCAGTGTTTCTACTAACTCTGTGATGTGGAGCATCAGAGGTTTTTTGGAGCACACTGAGCAACTTATGAGAGACTATGGGACCACAGGCACAATCAGTGCTTATAAAGCATTGTGGTACAGATTGTCCAGTTGGTGTACGTAATTGGATTTGCATCCCTCTTCAGTGGCTCTAGTCCATATTCTTAATGTTTTGTCAGAGATGGTGGAACACTACAAAGCATACCAGATGGTGAACTCATGCTGGTCAAACATTGTGGTGGGTCATGCAAAAATTCATGGAGTTCAGGTTGGGGAACATCATTTGTGTGCAGAATGTTAAAAGGAGTGCAAATGCAAGCACCTCCGAAACCTCAATATACATCCATTTGGTATGTGAATGAAGTTTGTCAGTCATTTTTGGATTGGCCAGATAACGGGTTGACAACCACTGAGTTATCTGGAAAATCGTTAATGTTGTTATATCTGATTTCTTGTAAAAATGCGTCAGAAGTCTGAACTCTGGATATAGTTGGGCAGTCCTTTTCACCTTAGCAGGTCACATTTGAGATATCTAAGACTAGTGTGGTCTCTTACCAATCTTTCCAAAACATCCCAAGCTTGGTGTGGTGATGGTCTTGCAGGAACATGAGAAGAGGACTAGATCTCACAGACCAGTAGGATTAAGGCAACTGTAGATAGTGTTAAGACCACCATATTGGGCAGTAGCATCCACTACTTTGGGCCAGAGATTTAAGAGGTGAAGGACCAAGCAGGCATGGATGAAGAATACTTTGGAGCTCATTTGGTTACAAGGGCTGTCTCCTCTAACGTGTTGAATTATGAAATCTGCAGACTGGTCAGGATGTTAGTCTTTGTAAAGTTTTATTTCAAGTCAATTGGTGGTATGGCAACCAATCTTATATAGATTATATATAGATTTTCTGAATGACGTTAAAAAAAGTCTAATAACTACACAGAATTGAATATTTCCCTCCTTACAGAATAAGGAGCAGAGTGATGAGATTGATCATGTTAAGACAATGACATTTTGTTATTATGAATAAGTAATGGCTAAGAAGATTAATGTTTTGACAAGATGCTAAGTGATGTCTTAAAAGGTGTCCATTTTTTCTTTTCTTGACAATGGTATTGTTTTAATATAGGGGAATTTTACAAGACAGAATAATGCCAATGGAGGAAGTAGTCGACGGCTGATGTGTGAGAGTGGCTGCAAAGCCTAGACTTCACATCACAGAAAAGATGAACAATGAAGGACAAAATTAGAGCTTGTACTATATGGGGATATGATTAGCAGACTTATAGTAGGGTTTACTTTGTTTCCATGACCAGGTTCTCATTGGAGTTGCAGCCTTTGTGAAGGACGAAATATAACTAAGATGATTTATTTGCTACTGCGACGAGTAACAAAGATCTGAGAAGCATAATACTCAACTCCATGTATTTAATAGAACTCAGACTCTCCTTATTGTCATTCGAGATGTCCACATGTTGTGGAAAAATGCAACTTAACATTTCAGACTTTCACCTTACTGATGAATGGATTTGAGGCTTCCACATATCTTGTAGAAGAACTCCAGATTGGAGTAGCATGTGACCAAAAGAGGAACATGGCCATTGCCCTATTTTATTTCTACCCCTGTGGTCGTATCATATAAAGCGAGTCCTGGAAGTGCTAATTTAAGACGGGTGTCTTCCACAATTTTGGGCTTACAGTTGTCTGAAATACTTAAAGAGCTTGAGTAGCTTAGACAGTAGTAATTGGCTGTTTGCCAATATAAAGTTGAAAAAATGTGCTGCTTTGACTGGAACTGCTGCGGCATTTGCTGACATTTCTAAATTAACAACAGGACACAGCACAATGACATAACACAAAGTAAAATAGCAACCCAAAATAACATTCAAAACACAGGGAAGCACATCAACCACAATGCATAATGCATCAGAAAAAAGGAACAGCATAAAAACCACCGGACCATCTAACCACCAAAACATAATACAACAAAACAAATAGACATACATGTTCTGGTCACGCATTACCATCTCCACAAATCTGCTTTCATAAGTTGGTAGTGAAAGGTGTTTGCACCAATCACAGCCCTACTTACCACCAAGGTCTTGCACTTGGGTCAGTCAAACAAGAGAGGGGTACCTTTTTTGTTGTTCTTATCATACATAGTCCTGAAGCAGCGGGTCCAATTCACAAAATCCCTCAGGGACAGTTTGTAACTAACCCTCTAGGTAAATATGGTGCATCATTATATTTGAGGTGAACTCTTTCAATTGAAAGAGTGTTAATGCTGTTTGTGAGTTTGGGCATATTGACGTACACATATTTCTGCCCTCTGTGATCCTGGTTGGGCAAAATTCATCAATGCAGCTAAGAAGATTAACATGTTGCAACAATGTAACTCTAGAAAGGTGGTATGCTACACTTCCATCCTTGTTCCAGTTGCTGTCTCGAGTTTCTGAACGCTTTTGATGGTATATTATTTATGTCACAAGAAACAATGATGACAACTGGAAGACAACTGCAGGTACTCCTTCTTTGGAACTTCGTTACTTGAAAATAAAATACGGAACAAACGGGCATGCTAAACATGGCATCCGCTTGGCAAACTTCACTGCTGTGAAGAGAGGCACCATAGAGGAGTCTACCTTCATAGCAGAGTTCAACACGAATCAGGCAGTGACCTCTAGGTAGGATGGACGGTCTGCTGCCAAGAAAGCAGATGATTTACCTTCACTGACCTGCGCCTCCTAGTTATCTGCAAGACGTGATGTGTGGTACGTCAAATAAAATGTAATGTGTCACTGTTTCTTTATGATCATAAGCAAAGCAAAAAAGTTAAAGAAAAAATTATAGCATTGAATTGAATTGCACACATTTCTAAAGCAAGCAGCTAAAGAGTGTCCTGGCACTATTCTGTATCGCCAAAGGTGAAAAAGCCAGGGATAGAAACCATTGATCCCAGCTAACATCTAAACCAAATTGTCTTCAGTTCCCTTTTAAATTTTGCTTCCTTGGGTATCCGTCTGAGATAATCTGGGAGTTCATTCCACAGATTTTCTGTTACAAACGTGAAAGAGGCACCTCCCCTCTGCTGTTTTAAAAAGCGCAGGGAGACAATAAAACCAGCTGAGCTTAACCTCAACAGTCTCCCTGGGCAGTAAGCCTTAATGGAATCCTTTAAATACCAAGGTACCTTTATGTGAATGGCTTGATGCGTTAGGGTCACAGCTTTATACCTAATTCGTTGATGAACTGGCAGCCAGTGCAGTTTAGCTGAGACTGATGTGCATTTCAGAATTTTGTATAATAAACGGACTTCCATGTTCTGCATGACCTATAGGCGCTGGATCAAATATTACGGGAGACCAAGATACAGGACATTGCCTCATAATTGCCTCAAGACTGGCCAAGTCACTCCCATACCTAAAAAGTCAAATGCAGACTTAAATGATCCTAACAACTTTAGGCCCATTTTCAATATCATGACCCTAGCCAAATTACTTAAGAAATGCATTCACACGCAACTGTGTAATCACATCAATCAGTTTCAACTTCTTGATCAATTCCAATCAGGTTTCCAAGCGGCTCACAGTACCGAATCTGCCCTGACACAGATTACTGATGATGCTCTGAGATTTCTTAACCAAAATGAAAGCTGCCTACTTATTCTCCTGGATCTCTCCTCAGCGTTCGACATGATCACACATGGTAACCTGATGGCTCTTCTCGAAAAAAGGATGGGCTTATCAGGCACTATTTTAGATTGGTTTGCCTCATTCCTACACAATAGCTCACAGAGAATCAAAGTCAACCATTTCCTTTCTAACAACACACCAACTCAATTGGCGTCTCTCAAGGATCTTCACTATCAACCACGCTCTTCAAATTGTACATGGAAGCATTTACTGAAATTTTGAACCATTCGAACATATATTATCACATGTACGCAGGTGACACTCAAATACACCTAAACATTTCTTCACCTGACGATATCAAAACTCTTAACTCTGCCCTTGTGAAAACTCAACATTGGCTAACTCACAATCACCTTATGCTACATACTCTCAAGACGGAATTCCTACTGATTACCCCCAACAATCATCCTACCCCCATTCAAGACTGACTCAAACAGCTAATGGCCCTGAATTGCACTCTACATGTTGTGGATTCCTCCAGATCTTTAGGCATAACGCTGTACAAACAACTGAGCATGAAAGACCACATCAGTGCAACAACTAGAGGAGCTAATGATCCACTCAATACTTTGAGGAAAATCAAACCGTTCTTGCCTCCCCATGATATGCAGTTAGCAGTCCAGACCCTTGTTATCTCCCGCTTGGATTATGGCATTGTGACCCTGGCTGGGATTCCCAAATCTAATCTGGCCCCTTTAAGGGCTACCCTGATCTCTACTGCCAGACTCATCACAGGTTATAGAAAATTTTATCACATGGGAAACAGCGTTTACAACGCTGTCATAACATCGCAGGGCTTTTACAACGCGGTTGTTACACCGACTGCGTTGTTAGTACGCGATACCTTTACATCGCATGTCATTAGAACGACTTGCTGTAGGGGGCGCTAAGGTATTGGATATGAGATTCAACACCTTCCCTGCTGTTGCGCTAACTGGAGCAGGAATAGTAAATAATACTATTCCTAAGTCCAGCACACCCCCTACATCAAGTTGTTCTAATGACTTGTGATGTAAAGGTATCACGTACTAACAATGCGGTTGTTGTAACGACCACGTTGTAAAAGCACACGATGTAATAGCATGCATTGTAACATGCTATATTCGATCACATCAAGCCGGACCTAATACAACTCAAGTGGCTGCCTCTCGAAGCAAGGATTTGTTTCAAGATAACCTAACCTGACACACAAAGTGCTGCACTACAACACTACAGTCTACCTGGCAAAAAAACATGAACTATCTGGTTTGAACCGAGCCCTAAGAAGTTCGAATAATCTACTGCTGAAGCCTCAAAAATTAAACAAAAAGAGAACTTACAACTTATCCTTCCCTGGTCTTGCTCCAAGAATATGGAACTCTCTTCCTACCAAAATCAGAACTGACCCCTCGATCGCCACATTAAAAAACAGAAGTCAAAGGGTTGTTCCTGAAAAGCTACTTGCAATAATAGTCCTGAAACCACCCAAACAATCTGTACTTCCTGTCTACTCCACTGTTTTATAATGTCCTACAATGCATTTTATACCGCTATGTACCTCCCATGACCTGGGCTTTTCTTCATTCTTCTCCTGGTTAAATTGCTTGCTTTCATGTACAGCGCTCTGATACCCAGATCGGTCATGTTCGCACTATATAAAACCTTTCAAATAAAAAAGAAATTGTAATAATCCAAACTGGATAGAATTAATGATCTAACCACTGTGATTTGGCCTCATGAGGAAGCAAATAGAGAAACATCCTCAACATGCGGAGGATCCAAAAACAGGATTTCACCACAGCTGACACCTGTGCTCCAAATGCAAGCTGAGTGTCGAACAGTATAACCAAATTTCTTGCAGCCGCTGTTGTTGGGAGCGGCGTGGGAACACTTTCAGGCCAGCCCTCCACCCAGCCAAGAAGGGGTTCCCATCAGAATAATAAGACTTCCATCTTATCCGGGTTGCACTGCAATCTGTTATCTCTTAAACAGTCTAACAATGCCACCATACAGTTAGCAAAGGCAGCCTTTGCCCTCTCAGGTTCCCCATCGTACGTGAGCAGGAGTTGAGTATCATCCGCATAAGAGATGATCTTGATATTATAGGATTCCACCAGATGAGCCAAGGGAGACATATAGATATTAACAAGTGTAGGGCTGAAGGAGGAGGCTTGCGGCAGCCCCCATTTCAACTCTTTACCTTCCGAGGCATATGGTTTCATCTAAACCACATGCTCGCGGCCATTAAGGAAAGACCCCAGCCAACTCAAAGCAGAGCCCACTACTCCCAGATGTTTTAACCTGTGCAGCAGAATGTGATGATCCACCGTATCAAAAGCTGCTGACAAGTCCAGCAGCACCAGAGCTAAATTGCGGCCAGAGTCCAGATTGAACTTGATGGACTCAGAGACCTCCAACAGTGTGGTCTTGGTGCTGTGGCCGGCTCTGAACCTTGATTGCGAGGAGTGGAGCAAGTTGTTATCCACTAAGAAGGTGGTAAGTTGCCGGTTTGCCACCTTCTCCAACACCTTAGAAGCTGCTGGCAGTAGCGAGACCAGCCTGAAGTTTTCTAAACAATCAGGGTCAGCATTGGCCTTTTTTAATAATGGAATCACCCTGGCTTTTTTCCAGTCATCTGGCACTACGCCTGAGTTGAGGGAACTAGCAAATAGCTTCTGATACACTGGAGGAATAATGTCCGAGATTGACTTCAAAGTATGGGGGGTATTGGATCCACAGGGGGCCCGGACCTGCAGTTCAAGAATGGAGCTGTTACCTCCTCTACTGACGGCACCAAAAAAGTAACCAGTGGGGGATGTTGTAATTGCTCCACTGGTTCTTCTACCACTGGACATGTCAGTGTGTTGTTTTTCCCCTGCCAAATTCCCCCGGTATTCTTATGATATTCTCCTCAAAAAAGTCACTCAGATGACATCAAAGGGACTGGCTGTATTCAAACGGGGGGGGGGGGGAGGGGGATAACTTTAGAATCAGTAAAATTAGATACAGTTTTGAAGATCTCCCTCCCATCAACATTGGCCTCTTTAATTCAATTTGAGTAAAAAATGCCATGAGTCCTCTAGATATTTTTATGACAGGATTTAAATGGCTTGGTCGGCGTCCAAATACGCACGCTGGCACACTCTTTCCAGTTTCTTCCATGCTGCTAGTTCCTCTGCGAATCAGCGAGCTGAAAGCGTCATGTTGTTGTTTACCTACTCACTAAACTTGTTTGGCGCCAATTGTTCCACGAATTATATGAATATGAAAATAATGGAAACGATAATATAACATGAACTTCACATGACCAAAATGTAGAAGCACATCATTCCTTGCAGGGGAGACTAGAAGTTGTGACAACAATTTCCATGGAACAATAATTGAGTGAGCGTTGCCTGGTGTGTCACAGTGGCCTATTTATCTGCAAATTGCTACCTTTGTTCACCGCAGCCAAGACTGGCTGATTTAGAAATGACTCATCAAGCTGTCATTCCATTTGACACACTTGGATGTATAGATATAACTCCGTGCTGGCACAGTAAATACATTTAGTATTACGCCTGGCAATGTGTACTGAGCAGCTGACAGATTGCATTAGCACTGGGGCAGCTGCTTACACACTGATCATTTAAAGGAGCTCTGTGCCGACCAGAGGCCTCTGGCAATAGGTCCAAAATATTTGAAGCGGTCTTGTCTGAAAGAAAGGGCTAAGGGATTTTTGAAATATCAGCGAAATCTTCGTCCTTAGGTGCGGTTTATTTACTTTGTAAAGGTCCATGCAAAGCATTGGAGTGAAGGGAACTTGTTATGAGGAGATTCTCTCGTTCAGGATGGCACAGAAAAGGTCCCCCAGATAGCTTTCTAGGAGAGGCCGCCAAAAACTCCAGACAAAGGTCTATTTAAGCCAAGAAACACACCTAAAAGTCATTACTGCTGACCTGTTGAACTTCACCAACACCACGGACCGCATTAGGACTACCCAGAGTTGTAACTGAGAGTAGAGTTCCTCCGCGTGCCATTCTGCATGGGCGGGTGGCAGGTGCACACTTGGTGACACTAGGGGCTGAGGGCAGGAACAGCCCCCATCCAACCCCTGCAGCACCATTTGGAAAGCAGACTGTGAGGCCCCCAGTCAGGCCCAGCCCTCCTCTCTCACCTCCTCACACTCACTCATTAACCCCATGCAGCAAGATGAGGAGCGAGGGCGCACAGGGCCGCAGTCAGTGCCAGTCAGTGCCAGGCCCAGAGTTGCCTGTGGCAGACAAGGCCCTCACCCAACTGCCCCAGACTTCCTCACAAGAGGGCATTATTCAAACTTTGGAGGGCACTGGAAATACTTTAGTTACTGGGGAGACAATAAATATTAAACAGAATACACCGGCTGAATTTACTCCACAATATTATCCCGACAGTAGATGAATAAGATCCAACTGATTCCCCAGCTGGAGATTCCATCCCCTTGGACAGGGTTCTCCAAGTCGGTCCTGGAGGGCCGGATCCATGCCAGATTTTTAAGATAACTACATTTATCTAAATGGGGATATGCTAAAAGTCTGGCATGGACATTGTACAAGGACTGACTTTGGAGAATCTTGCCAATGGATTGTTGGTCAGGCAAGTATTTCGTTTTTACCCGAAGTGACTATAGCTTGATAGGGACCTCTGAACCAAGATCAAGTAATACAACCTCATGGACTTCAGTCCACTGAGGCCACAAATCCAAGTAGAGGTGTGTTGGGTCTTAATCATGGCGTGTAGGGGTTTCCATGGTTATGGAATGTTGGGGTCTCCAAGGGGATGGAGTCTCCCACTGGGGGATAAGTTGGAGCTGACCAGCAGCGGTTGATGTATCTTGATGTCCTGCTGTATACTTGTATCTTAATAAAGCCTTACCTGGATAACAGCACCCTTTTAACGGTTACATTTCGATCCTTAGCTTGCTCAAAGATTGGAATACTAATTGTTGTAACTAGCTGGTTTTCCCTAACAGATTTCTCCAGGAAGAATTTGGCAAAACTAATACAGTGAAAACCTCCAGTAAAGAGACAGAACATGTGGACTTATGCGGAACAAATACTGATTGTGCATGCAATGCATCATTCCAAGGGTGGAAGGCGGGGACGCTTCAAATAGGAGGATAAGAAGAATTTACTGCAGGCTGTAAATACCTAACCCGGGGTACCCATATTTACTAGGTATGGAAATACCACACCTGATTCTGCCCTACTAGGAACCACTTTTGAGCATCCTTCCTCCAAATTTCAGTTTTTTGATTACCTTTGGTGAAGGGCACAGGAAGAGCAGACGTTCCAGGATGGTCCATAATGCGGTGTCCGCTCTGCTAGTTTGTTAGGCCCGCCTCTTAGACCCGCTTGTTAACAGCACATACGATCATGTATGTATTTTATGAATTGCTCATTTACCATCCTTTGTAGTGATTTCAATGCGGAGTATATGTGTTTTGCTTTTCACTTTAAGCACAGGCTACTGTAACACCTTTTACCCAAAATTAATGAAACACACGCCGAATCGATACTTTTTCAGGAAAAAACCTTGAGAAAGAACTGACCAACACCAGTTTACGATTAATTGAAACATTACTGAACGCACAACCAAGCCAGCTATTGAAAAAAAAATGTTCAGTTAGCAAACATCACAGAAGCCATGAAATACAATGACGTTCTGCAGCAAGAACCTCATTGGGAAGCTCGGAGTGTAACCCTTTGGGTGTGTTGTTCTCTCTCACAGTGTATGTTGGGCCAAGAAGTGGGACATCAATCAAAAGGAAATCATGTACCTGATGATTTATATGCAGCTAAGAAGATTCACTGAAGTGTTCCAGTAATAGGTGCTATGGAGAGAGTAGAACTGTGAGGCCACCTTGTACCGCCAGATACAGAGGAAGAAATCCTAAAAGCTCTCGATTCGTCCCAAGTAACGTGACAACATTTTTTTGGTGGATCAGAGTAATTCAAATCCTTTAAAACCAGAACACGTCACCTAATTTCAGGTGGCCTCTTGCCAATGCAAAAGCAGCAGATTACTGATTGACCCCAAGCAATATACTGAAGATGCATGAACAGGCAGACTCTCAAAGTAGAGCTGACAGGATCAGCCAGCATTATGGAAAATAAAACCCACTTTCTCATGCATGAAACCTAGAAATACTGCATTCACAAACATCAGGTGGGAACCCAATCTCCTACTGAGGGGAATCCATAGGTAGTAAACAAAAGAGAGAGATATTTCTGACTCTGATACTGACTGTAGTGATACTTGTAAATTTGTAAGTCATACAAATGAGGAAGAGAGCATGAGAGGGTGTGTGAGTCACTGGGTGTGACTTCATTTCAGCAGTTTAACAACTCTGGAGTCTACGCCCTTTTTATTAACATAACCACATTCCTGAATTAGGATCTTAGGTCAATAAGACTACTAGTACTGGTAGCTTATTTATAGAACCAATATGTAGCAATGCTACATGCGCGTAATACTTACACATATTATATATGCCACTCCCACACCTATGGACACATAGATGATGGACGGAATGCAGAGCAAATCAAACATTCACCCCCAGTTAAGAGATCTGGGTAAAATCCATCATTTTTTTGCTCACCATGCCACCCCAGTTTAGACCCAGCCATATGCAAATCAGTCTTGACCCTGTTCCTCATGGGAACAGCCCAGCCCGAACTGTCAAGCCAGGTCCTCCCTGGACTGAAAACAAGCTTTCTGGGACCGGTTTCAATGCATCACCACTCATCAGCCTGGCTAGCTAGAATCCAGTGACACAGTGAGTTCGGGACCCATGTCTGGGCATACCCGGAGCCCGTAGGGTGAGAAAACAAAAGACACAGAGATGATGGATGGAATTCAGAGCAAATCAAACATTTGCCCCCAGTCAAGAGATCTGAGTTAAATCCATCATTCTTTTGCTCACCATGCCACGCCAGATTAGACCCATCCATATGCACATCAGTCTTGACTCTGTTCCTCATGGGAATAGCCCAGCCCTAACTGCCAGGCCAGGTCCACCCTGGACCGTAAACAAGCATCCTGGGACTGGTTTCAGGGCATCACTCCTAATCAGGCAGGCTAGCATGAATCCAGTGACACAGTGAGCCCAGGACCCACATCTGGGCATACCCAGCACACTTAGGGCGAGAAAACAAAAGTCACACAGATGATGTATGGAATGCAGAGCAAATCAAACATTTGCCCAGAGTCAAGAGATCTGAGTTAAATCCATCATTCTTTTGCTCACCATGCCACTCCAGTTTAGACCCATCCATATTCAAATCCGTCTTGACCCTGTTCCTCATGGGAACAGTCCAGCCCGAACTGCCAAGCAAGGTCCTCCCTTGACAGGAAACAAGCATCCTGGGACCGGTTTCGGAAATCATCTGTCATCAGCCAGACTACCTTTAATCCAGTGACACAGTGAGCCCTGGACCCACGTCTGGGCATACTGGGCGCACTTAGGGTGAGAAAACAAAAGACACAAAGATGATGGACAGAATGCAGAGCAACTCAAACATTCACCCCCAGTTAGGAGATCTGGGTGAAATCCATCATTCTTTTTCTCACCATGCCACCCCAGTTTAGACCCAGCCATATGCAAATCCGTCTTGACCCTGTTCCTCATGGGAACAGCCACGCCCGAACTGTCAAGCCAGGTCCTCCCTGGACCGGAAACAAGCATCCTGGGACTGGTTTCAGGGCATCACCACCCATCAGCCTGGCTAGCTGGAAGCCAGTGACACAGAGTTCCGGACCCACGTCTGGGCATACCCGGCGCCCGTAGGGCGAGAAAACAAAAGACACAGAGATGATGGACGAAATTCAGAGCAAATCAAACATTTACCCCTAGTCAAAAGATCTGAGTTAAATCCATCATTCTTTTGCTCACCATGCCACCCCAGTTTAGACCCATCCATATGCAAATCCGTCTTGACCCTGTTAGTCATGGGAACAGTCCAGCCCGAACTGCCAAGCCAGGTCCTTCCTGGATCGGAAGCAAGCTTCCTGGGACCGGTTTCAGAGCATCATCTTTCATCAGCCAGACTAGCTTTAATCCAGTGACACAGTGAGCCCAGGACCCATGTCTGGGCATACCGGGCACACTTAGGGTGAGAAAACAAAAGACACAAAGATGATGGATGGAATGCAGAGCAAATGAAACATTCACCCCCAGTTAAGAGATCTGGGTAAAATCCATGATTCTTTTGCTCACCATGCCACCCCAGTTTAGACCCAGCCATATGCAAATCAGTCTTGACCCTGTTCCTCATGGGAACAGCCCAGCCCGAACTGTCAAGCCAGGTCCTCCCTGGACTGAAAACAAGCTTTCTGGGACCGGTTTCAACGCATCACCACTCATCAGCCTGGCTAGCTAGAATCCAGTGACACAGTGAGTTCGGGACCCATGTCTGGGCATACCCGGAGCCCGTAGGGTGAGAAAACAAAAGACACAGAGATGATGGATGGAATTCAGAGCAAATCAAACATTTGCCCCCAGTCAAGAGATCTGAGTTAAATCCATCATTCTTTTGCTCACCATGCCACACCAGATTAGACCCATCCATATGCACATCAGTCTTGACTCTGTTCCTCATGGGAATAGCCCAGCCCTAACTGCCAAGCCAGGTCCACCCTGGACCAGAAACAAGCATCCTGGGACTGGTTTCAGGGCATCACTCCTAATCAGGCAGGCTAGCATGAATCCAGTGACACAGAGTTCCGGACCCACGTCTGGGCATACCCGGCGCCCGTAGAGCGAGAAAACAAAAGACACAGAGATCTGGGTTAAATCCATCATTCGTTTGCTCACCATGCCACCCCAGTTTAGACCCATCCATATGAAAATCCGTCTGGACGCTGTTAGTCAGGGGAACAGTCCAGCCTGAACTGCCAAGCCAGGTCCTCCCTGGACCGGAAGCAAGCATCCTGGGACCGGTTTCGGAGCCTCATCTTTCATCAGCCAGACTAGCTTTAATCCAGACACAAAGATGATGGACAGAATGCAGAGCAAATCAAACATTCACCCCCAATTAAGAGATCTGGGGGAAATCCATCATTCTTTTTCTCACCATGCCACCCCAGTTTAGACCCAGCCATATGCAAATCCGTCTTGACCCTGTTCCTCATGGGAACAGCCCCGCCCAAACTGTCAAGCCAGGTCCTCCCTGGACCAGACACAAGCATCCTGGGACCGGTTTCAGGGCATCACCACTCATCAGCCTGGCTAGCTTGAAGCCAGTGACACAGAGTTCAGGACCCACGTCTGGGCATACCCGGCGCCCGTAGGGCGAGAAAACAAAAGACACAGAGATGATGGATGGAATTCAGAGCAAATCAAACATTTACCCCCAGTCAAGAGATCTGGGTTAAATCCATCATTCTTTTCCTCACCACGCCACCCAAGTTTAGACCCATCCATATGCAAATTCTTCATGGGAACAGTCCAGCCCGAACTGCCAAGCAAGGTCCTCCCTTGACCGGAAACAAGCATTCTGGGACCGGTTTCGGGGCATCATCTGTCATCAGCCAGACTACCTTTAATCCAGTGACACAGTGAGCCCTGGACCCACGTCTGGGCATACTGGGCGCACTTAGGTTGAGAAAACAAAAGACACAAAGATGATGGACAGAATGCAGAGCAACTCAAACATTCACCCCCAGTTAAGAGATCTGGGTGAAATCCATCATTCTTTTTCTCACCATGCCACCCCAGTTTAGACCCAGCCATATGCAAATCCGTCTTGACACTGTTCCTCATGGGAACAGCCACGCCAGTACTGTCAAGCCAGGTCCTCCCTGGACCGGAAACAAGCATCCTGGGACCGGTTTCAGGGCATCACCACTCAGCAGCCTGGCTAGTTGGAAGCCAGTGACACAGAGTTCTGGACCCACGTCTGGGCATACACGGGGCCCGCAGGGCGAGAAAACAAAAGACACAGAGATGATGAGCGAAATTCAGAGCAAATCAAAGATTTACCCCCTGTCAAAAGATCTGGGTTAAATCCATCATTCTTTTGCTCACCATGCCACCCCAGTTTAGACCCATCCATATGCAAATCCGTCTTGACCCTGTTAGTCATGGGAACAGTCCAGCCCGAAAACTGCCAAGCCAGGTCCTCCCTGGAGCGGAAGCAAGCATCCTGGGACCGGTTTCAGAGCATCATCTTTCATCAGCCAGACTAGCTTTAATCCAGTGACACAGTGAGCCCTGGACCCACGTCTGGGCATACCGGACGCACTTAGGGTGAGAAAACAAAAGACACAAAGATGATGGACGGAATGCAGAGCAAATGAAACATTCACCCCCAGTTAAGAGATCTGGGTAAAATCCATCATTTTTTTGCTCACCATGCCACCCCAGTTTAGACCCAGCCATATGCAAATCAGTCTTGACCCTGTTCCTCATGGGAACAGCCCAGCCCGAACTGTCAAGCCAGGTCCTCCCTGGACTGAAAACAAGCTTTCTGGGACCGGTTTCAATGCATCACCACTCATCAGCCTGGCTAGCTAGAATCCAGTGACACAGTGAGTTCGGGACCCATGTCTGGGCATACCCGGAGCCCGTAGGGTGAGAAAACAAAAGACACAGAGATGATGGATGGAATTCAGAGCAAATCAAACATTTGCCCCCAGTCAAGAGATCTGAGTTAAATCCATCATTCTTTTGCTCACCATGCCACGCCAGATTAGACCCATCCATATGCACATCAGTCTTGACTCTGTTCCTCATGGGAATAGCCCAGCCCTAACTGCCAGGCCAGGTCCACCCTGGACCGTAAACAAGCATCCTGGGACTGGTTTCTGGGCATCACTCCTAATCAGGCAGGCTAGCATGAATCCAGTGACACAGTGAGCCCAGGACCCACATCTGGGCATACCCAGCACACTTAGGGCGAGAAAACAAAAGTCACACAGATGATGTATGGAATGCAGAGCAAATCAAACATTTGCCCAGAGTCAAGAGATCTGAGTTAAATCCATCATTCTTTTGCTCACCATGCCACTCCAGTTTAGACCCATCCATATTCAAATCCGTCTTGACCCTGTTCCTCATGGGAACAGTCCAGCCCGAACTGCCAAGCAAGGTCCTCCCTTGACCGGAAACAAGCATCCTGGGACCGGTTTCGGAAATCATCTGTCATCAGCCAGACTACCTTTAATCCAGTGACACAGTGAGCCCTGGACCCACGTCTGGGCATACTGGGCGCACTTAGGGTGAGAAAACAAAAGACACAAAGATGATGGACAGAATGCAGAGCAACTCAAACATTCACCCCCAGTTAGGAGATCTGGGTGAAATCCATCATTCTTTTTCTCACCATGCCACCCCAGTTTAGACCCAGCCATATGCAAATCCGTCTTGACCCTGTTCCTCATGGGAACAGCCACGCCCGAACTGTCAAGCCAGGTCCTCCCTGGACCGGAAACAAGCATCCTGGGACTGGTTTCAGGGCATCACCACCCATCAGCCTGGCTAGCTGGAAGCCAGTGACACAGAGTTCCGGACCCACGTCTGGGCATACCCGGCGCCCGTAGGGCGAGAAAACAAAAGACACAGAGATGATGGACGAAATTCAGAGCAAATCAAACATTTACCTCTAGTCAAAAGATCTGAGTTAAATCCATCATTCTTTTGCTCACCATGCCACCCCAGTTTAGACCCATCCATATGCAAATCCGTCTTGACCCTGTTAGTCATGGGAACAGTCCAGCCCGAACTGCCAAGCCAGGTCCTTCCTGGATCGGAAGCAAGCTTCCTGGGACCGGTTTCAGAGCATCATCTTTCATCAGCCAGACTAGCTTTAATCCAGTGACACAGTGAGCCCAGGACCCATGTCTGGGCATACCGGGCACACTTAGGGTGAGAAAACAAAAGACACAAAGATGATGGATGGAATGCAGAGCAAATGAAACATTCACCCCCAGTTAAGAGATCTGGGTAAAATCCATGATTCTTTTGCTCACCATGCCACCCCAGTTTAGACCCAGCCATATGCAAATCAGTCTTGACCCTGTTCCTCATGGGAACAGCCCAGCCCGAACTGTCAAGCCAGGTCCTCCCTGGACTGAAAACAAGCTTTCTGGGACCGGTTTCAACGCATCACCACTCATCAGCCTGGCTAGCTAGAATCCAGTGACACAGTGAGTTCGGGACCCATGTCTGGGCATACCCGGAGCCCGTAGGGTGAGAAAACAAAAGACACAGAGATGATGGATGGAATTCAGAGCAAATCAAACATTTGCCCCCAGTCAAGAGATCTGAGTTAAATCCATCATTCTTTTGCTCACCATGCCACACCAGATTAGACCCATCCATATGCACATCAGTCTTGACTCTGTTCCTCATGGGAATAGCCCAGCCCTAACTGCCAAGCCAGGTCCACCCTGGACCAGAAACAAGCATCCTGGGACTGGTTTCAGGGCATCACTCCTAATCAGGCAGGCTAGCATGAATCCAGTGACACAGAGTTCCGGACCCACGTCTGGGCATACCCGGCGCCCGTAGAGCGAGAAAACAAAAGACACAGAGATCTGGGTTAAATCCATCATTCGTTTGCTCACCATGCCACCCCAGTTTAGACCCATCCATATGAAAATCCGTCTGGACGCTGTTAGTCAGGGGAACAGTCCAGCCTGAACTGCCAAGCCAGGTCCTCCCTGGACCGGAAGCAAGCATCCTGGGACCGGTTTCGGAGCCTCATCTTTCATCAGCCAGACTAGCTTTAATCCAGACACAAAGATGATGGACAGAATGCAGAGCAAATCAAACATTCACCCCCAATTAAGAGATCTGGGGGAAATCCATCATTCTTTTTCTCACCATGCCACCCCAGTTTAGACCCAGCCATATGCAAATCCGTCTTGACCCTGTTCCTCATGGGAACAGCCCCGCCCAAACTGTCAAGCCAGGTCCTCCCTGGACCAGACACAAGCATCCTGGGACCGGTTTCAGGGCATCACCACTCATCAGCCTGGCTAGCTTGAAGCCAGTGACACAGAGTTCAGGACCCACGTCTGGGCATACCCGGCGCCCGTAGGGCGAGAAAACAAAAGACACAGAGATGATGGATGGAATTCAGAGCAAATCAAACATTTACCCCCAGTCAAGAGATCTGGGTTAAATCCATCATTCTTTTCCTCACCACGCCACCCAAGTTTAGACCCATCCATATGCAAATTCTTCATGGGAACAGTCCAGCCCGAACTGCCAAGCAAGGTCCTCCCTTGACCGGAAACAAGCATTCTGGGACCGGTTTCGGGGCATCATCTGTCATCAGCCAGACTACCTTTAATCCAGTGACACAGTGAGCCCTGGACCCACGTCTGGGCATACTGGGCGCACTTAGGTTGAGAAAACAAAAGACACAAAGATGATGGACAGAATGCAGAGCAACTCAAACATTCACCCCCAGTTAAGAGATCTGGGTGAAATCCATCATTCTTTTTCTCACCATGCCACCCCAGTTTAGACCCAGCCATATGCAAATCCGTCTTGACACTGTTCCTCATGGGAACAGCCACGCCAGTACTGTCAAGCCAGGTCCTCCCTGGACCGGAAACAAGCATCCTGGGACCGGTTTCAGGGCATCACCACTCAGCAGCCTGGCTAGTTGGAAGCCAGTGACACAGAGTTCTGGACCCACGTCTGGGCATACCCGGCGCCCGCAGGGCGAGAAAACAAAAGACACAGAGATGATGAGCGAAATTCAGAGCAAATCAAAGATTTACCCCCTGTCAAAAGATCTGGGTTAAATCCATCATTCTTTTGCTCACCATGCCACCCCAGTTTAGACCCATCCATATGCAAATCCGTCTTGACCCTGTTAGTCATGGGAACAGTCCAGCCCGAAAACTGCCAAGCCAGGTCCTCCCTGGAGCGGAAGCAAGCATCCTGGGACCGGTTTCAGAGCATCATCTTTCATCAGCCAGACTAGCTTTAATCCAGTGACACAGTGAGCCCTGGACCCACGTCTGGGCATACCGGACGCACTTAGGGTGAGAAAACAAAAGACACAAAGATGATGGACGGAATGCAGAGCAAATGAAACATTCACCCCCAGTTAAGAGATCTGGGTAAAATCCATCATTCTTTTGCTCACCATGCCACCGCAGTTTAGACCCAGCCATATGCAAATCAGTCTTGACCCTGTTCCTCATGGGAACAGCCCAGCCCGAACTGTCAAGCCAGGTCTTCCCTGGACTGGAAACAAGCTTTCTGGGACCGATTTCAAGGCATCACCATCCATCAGCCTGGCTAGCTTGAATCCAGTGACACAGTGAGTTCGGGACCCACGTCTGGGCATACCCGGAGCCCGTAGGGTGAGAAAACAAAAGAAACAGAGATGATGGATGGAATTCAGAGTAAATCAAACATTCACCCCCAGTTAAGAGATCTGGGTGAAATCCATCATTCTTTTGCTCACCATGCCACTCCAGTTTAGACCCATCCATATTCAAATCCGTCTTGACCCTGTTCCTCATGGGAATAGCCCAGCCCTAACTGCCAAGACAGGTCCTCCCTGGACCGGAAACAAGCATCCTGGGACAGGTTTCAGGGGATCACTCCTCATCAGGCAGGCTAGCATGAATCGAGTGACACAGTGAGCCCGGGACCCACATCTGGGCATACCCGGCACACTTAGGGCGAGAAAACAAGAGAAACACAGATGATGTATGGAATGCAGAGCAAATCAAACATTCACCCCCAGTCAAGAGATCAGGGTTAAATCCATCATACTTTTGTTCACCATGCCACCCCAGTTTATTAGACCCATCCATATGCAAATCCGTCTTGACCCTGTTCCTCATGGGAACAGTCCAGCCCGAACTGCCAAGCAAGGTCCTCGCTGGACCGGAAACAAGCATCCTGGGACCGGTTTCGGGGCATCATCTTTCATCAGCCAGACTACCTTTAATCCAGTAACACAGTGAGCCCTGGACCCACATCTGGGCATACTGGGCGCACTTAGGGTGAGAAAACAAAAGACACAAAGATGATGGACAGAATGCAGAGCAAATCAAGCATTCACCCCCAGTTAAGAGATCTGGGGGAAATCCATCATTCTTTTTCTCACCATGCCACCCCAGTTTAGACCCAGCCATGTGCAAATCCGTCTTGACCCTGTTCCTCATGGGAACAGCCCCGCCCAAACTGTTAAGCCAGGTCCTCCCTGGACCAGACACAAGCATCCTGGGACCGGTTTCAGGGCATCACCACTCATCAGCCTGGCTAGCTTGAAGCCAGTGACACAGAGTTCAGGACCCACGTCTGGTCATACCCGGCACCCGTAGGGCGAGAAAACAAAAGACACAGAGATGATGGATGGAATTCAGAGCAAATCAAACATTTACCCCCAGTCAAGAGATCTGGGTTAAATCCATCATTCTTTTCCTCACCATGCCACCCCAGTTTAGACCCATCCAGATGCAAATTCTTCATGGGAACAGTCCAGCCCGAACTGCCAAGCAAGGTCCTCCCTTGACCGGAAACAAGCATTCTGGGATCGGTTTCGGGGCATCATCTGTCATCAGCCAGACTACCTTTAATCCAGTGACACAGTGAGCCCTGGACCCACGTCTGGGCATACTGGGCGCACTTAGGGTGAGAAAACAAAAGACACAAAGATGATGGACAGAATGCAGAGCAACTCAAACATTCACCCCCAGTTAAGAGATCTGGGTGAAATCCATCATTCTTTTTCTCACCATGCCACCCCAGTTTAGACCCAGCCATATGCAAATCCGTCTTGACCCTGTTCCTCATGGGAACAGCCACGCCCGAACTGTCAAGCCAGGTCCTCCCTGGACCGGAAACAAGCATCCTGGCACCGGTTTCAGGGCATCACCACTCAGCAGCCTGGCTAGCTGGAAGCCAGTGACACAGAGATCTGGACCCACGTCTGGGCATGCCCGGCGCCCGTAGGGCGAGAAAACAAAAGACACAGAGATGATGGACGAAATTCAGAGCAAATCAAACATTTACCCCCAGTCAAAAGATCTGGGTTAAATCCATCATTCTTTTGCTCACCATGCCAACCCAGTTTAGACCCATCCATATGCAAATCCGTCTTGACCCTGTTAGTCATGGGAACAGTCCAGCCCGAACTGCCAAGCCAGGTCCTCCCTAGACCGGAAGCAAGCATCTTGGGACCGGTTCCAGAGCATCATCTTTCATCAGCCAGACTAGCTTTAATCCAGTGACACAGTGAGCCCTGCACCCACGTCTGGGCTTACCGGGCGCACTTAGAGTGAGAAAACAAAAGACACAAAGATGATGAATGGAATGCAGAGCAAATCAAACATTCACCCCCAGTTAAGAGATCTGGGTAAAATCCATCATTCTTTTGCTCACCATGCCACCCCAGTTTAGACCCAGCCATATGCAAATCAGTCTTGACCCTGTTCCTCATGGGAACAGCCCCGCCCAAACTGTCAAGCCAGGTCCTCCCTGGACTGGAAACAAGCTTTCTGGGACCGGTTTCAAGGCATCACCACTCATCAGCCTGGCTAGCTTGAATCCAGTGACTCAGTGAGTTAGGGACCCACGTCTGGGCATCCCCGGAGCCCGTAGGGTGAGAAAACAAAAGACACAGAGATGATGGATGGAATTCAGAGCAAATCAAACATTTACCCCCAGTCAAGAGATCTGAGTTAAATCCATCTTTCTTTTGTTCACCATGCCACCCCAGTTTAGACCCATCCATATGCAAATCAGTCTTGACCCTGTTCCTCATGGGAAAAGCCCCGCCCGAACTGTCAAGCCAGGTCCTCCCTGGACCGGAAACAAGCATCCTGGGACCGGTTTCAGGGCATCACCACTCATCAGCCTGGCTAGCTTGAAGCCAGTGACACAGAGTTCCGGACCCACGTCAGGGCATACCCAGCGCCCGTAGAGCGAGAAAACAAAAGACACAGAGATGATGGACGAAATTCAGAGCAAATCAACCATTTACACCCAGTCAAAAGATCTGGGTTAAATCCATCATTCTTTTGCTCACCATGCCACCCCAGTTTAGACCCATCCATATGCAAATCCGTCTGAACCCTGTTAGCCATGGGAACAGTCCTGCCCGAACTGCCAAGCCAGGTCCTCCCTGGACTGGAAACAAGTTTTCTGCGACCGATTTCAAGGCATCACCACTCATCAGCCTGGCTAGCTTGAATCCAGTGACACAGTGAGTTTGGGACCCACGTCTGGGCATACCCGGAGCCCGTAGGGTGAGAAAACAAAAGACACAGAGATGATGGATGGAATTCAGAGCAAATCAAACATTCACCCCCAGTTAAGAGATCTGGGTGAAATCCATCATTCTTTTGCTCACCATGCCACTCCAGTTTAGACCCATCCATATTCAAATCCGTCTTGACCCTGTTCCTCATGGGAATAGCCCAGCCCTAACTGCCAAGCCAGGTCCTCCCTGGACCGGAAACAAGCATCCTGGGCCAGGTTTCAGGGCATCACTCCTCCTCAGGCAGGCTAGCATGAATCGAGTGACACAGTGAGCCCGGGACCCACATCTGGGCATACCCGGCACACTTAGGGCGAGAAAACAAAAGAAACACAGATGATGTATAGAATGCGGAGCAAATCAAACATTCACCCCCAGTCAAGAGATCAGGGTTAAATCCATCATTCTTTTGTTCACCATGCCACCCCAGTTTAGACCCATCCATATGCAAATCCGTCTTGACCCTGTTCCTCATGGGAACAGTCCAGCCCGAACTGCCAAGCAAGGTCCTCCCTGGACCGGAAACAAGCATCCTGGGACCGGTTTTGGGGCATCATCTTTCATCAGCCCGACTACCTTTAATCCAGTGACACAGTGAGCCCTGGACCCACATCTGGGCATACCGGGCGCACTTAAGGTGAGAAAACAAAAGACACAAAGATGATGAACAGAATGCAGAGCAAATCAAACATTTACCCCCAGTCAAAAGATCTGGGTTAAATCCATCATTCTTTTCCTCACCATGCCACCCCAGTGCAAATTCTTCATGGGAACAGTCCATCTCGAACTGCCAAGCCAGGTCATCCCTGGACCGGAAACAAGCATCCTGGGACCGGTTTCAGGGCATCAACCCTCATCAGCCAGGCTAGCTTGAATCCAGTGACACAGTGAGCCTGGGACCCACATCTGGGCATACCCAGTGCACTTAGGGCGAGAAAACAAAATACACAGAGATGATGGGGCATTAATACGAAGACTACTCCGAGTTCTCGTAAGTTCCTTTCAAGAACCACATTTGTTTTATTGATTTTTTCCCATTTAGTGGTATTTCTTTCCAAAGGACATACTACTTCTACCTTCTGACAGGTATATGGGTGCTCTAAACATAAGGGCTCACGTTTACAAACACTTTGCACTTGGTTTTGTGAGGAAGTGTATTATTAGTTGGGGTGGATGATAGTTGGAAAGCCTCAGCACCGCAAGAAAGCAGGCTGTGGATGAGATGGGTTTTACACAGCATCGAACGAAGTCCAGCTGAAGTAGATAACTTGTGGCCAAAAAGCTCTGAGTGGGAGATATTTAAATTTGCACCCAATTAAGGCCCCTTACCGGCCGGATACTTTTGGCATCTTCGCCCGGCAAAGATATACCTTTGGACTTAGTCTCTTATTTGGTGGGATAAGTCTGCAAGCTGTAGCCGAATAGGACTTCACATGGCTGAATACCTTCTCTGGGATGTCCTGCTGAAACGGATTTTCTGCTGCATAAAAGCTCTGAGTGGGAGCAACCTGAATCTTTGTCCCGGTGGCAACACACCTTCATCAGATTTACTTTGCGGGTTTGTCCCAGTATCTTGTCAGTTCTCCCGGCAAAAAACCTTGAATTTTTTTTAAGTCTCAGGTTTTAGGGGTAAGTATGAGGAGTACCCTCTGACACTTATCTGAGGGCCTCAGGTCCTTAGGTAGACCACTTAGAGATCAGGACTCACTCCAGTAGAAGCGACAAACAGGGCCCAGGGTAGGTCGAGTTGTAACTGGTCAGCTGGGCTCTCTCAGGAAAGTGGTCTTCTTGTAGCTTTTGTGTCTCTGGAGCTTAACAGACGATCAGCCAACTGACCCTTAAAGTCCACTTCTCAATCCTGGATAAAAGTCCAGCCCTCAGAGTTCTCCTCACAGCTTGTAGCAGCAGATGCAGTCCTTCCTCTATCTTCCACAGGTCCAGAGGGTACTGGGGGTGCCACATTTATGCCTAGTTCCTACCCGTGGGTGAGGGAAACTCCTGACCACTCCCTAGTCAATGGGATAAAAGTTTCCAGTGTTGATCCTATCCACTTTTTCAGTACTTCTGGTGTTTTACTGTGAACTGTCCCACTGTTGAACTATGCTTAAAATGGCCACTGAGACTCCATTTTGTGTTGCCATGCTCTCGGCAACCTGGTGAAGGATTGCTTTCTATATCCCTGTTAGAACTTGCTTAACCCTCCTTGCGGTTGAGCCGATTCCAGAAGCTGCTTGTGTACCTCGCCCCCCCCCCCCGGTTGTGCCAGAGACTTAGCAACATCCTGTCCACTGTTGGTAACTCAGCCTCTTATACCATCAGCTGCGCTTTGTGACCGCGCCATCTGGGCGCTGAAGCAAGAGGCTGTGTACATTGTACAATCAGAGACCGACGCTCTCTGGCCACGATTACGCCACCTGAGACTGATGAGGAACTTGTTGGATGTGTAAAGGGTGTGGCTAGTGCTATAATTATGTGTGCGCTGCGGAGTGAAGCAGCAGTCTCCGTAGAATTGTCTTTGTGCTATTCTGGGACCCTGTCCTTAGCTCGTGCTAATAAAGTAATTTACTTTCCTCCACAGCTAAGTTGTCTTGGTCTCTTTGGTAATACACGAGTAACCAAGGTGAACCCCTAGATTCTAGGTGTCCCCTGCACCGCTGGCTTTGACCCTCCAGTCGGGAGGGGTCTCCAAAAGCCGGTTCTACAATTGGCACCCAACGTGGGACATCTTCGGTGGTCGTCATCGAGCCTGGTGGTCGTGAGGGGTCCGTATTCGAATTCCAAGGGAGGCGCGCCACTACATCGGCTGAAAATTGTCCTTGTGGGCCCGAGGTCTCCGATTGCGTGATTCCTCCCTCCTAGGGGCTATCCAACTGTGGTCCCGACTGATGCCCCAGTTCCGGTTCCTAATTTTTGGAGATAGAGACCTTTGTGACACTTGCCGTGCGAGGGAAGATTAACGGTCAGGTAAGAGTGGGAGTGACCCACTTCTTTGGTGAATTGTATTTGGTTTTGGGTATTGTTCGACTTTTGCAAAAGCCGAAGCCAAGGGGTAAGTACAGTCATATGCTGTAACGGTTCGATTGTACCCTTTGATGTTTGGAACCAGGATACGCGTCTAGAGATGCCTGGATTTAGTAAATTTCGGAAATGGTGTTGTTGTTGTTGTGCACAGGACTCCGCATTGGAGGAATCTTGTCCGATTCCTCCCTTGGGGACCCCTAATCATGAAGTCTATGTTAAACATGGTATTGTCCCGATTGTGTTTTCCTCACTCTGGCACAAGTATACAAAGGGTAATGCCGAGTTACAATGCATGGTAGTTTTGAACGTCCTGTATTAGACAATCTGGAGGAGAAATTGTTTCAAAGAAAAGTTAGACCTGCGATGTTTGATCCCTTTCGGGTTTGGCGCAAGGAGTCCAAGCAGTAGGAAATCAAACTCAAAAAGGGCGAAGCTAAAACAATGCGTATGAGTGTGATTCAGAAGGCCCAGAATCATGATGACCAGAAAATTGAAGAGGGTATAGTGATACATGATAGATT
Source organism: Triturus cristatus (assembly GCF_964204655.1). NCBI lineage: Eukaryota > Metazoa > Chordata > Amphibia > Caudata > Salamandridae > Triturus > Triturus cristatus. Next base: position 971,725,143 of record NC_140582.1, read on the forward strand.
ACATCGAATGCAGACAGACGGATGTTACGTTACTAAGAAGGTCCCCGAAAAGGCCCAGGACAAGGAGGATGACCCTCCCATGTCCTCCATGTTGGACACCCCTCCACCTTATGCTTCCACCATGTACGCAGCCCTTGATCCCGCACAATTGGCCCTCGCTGCCGCTCCAGTTGTTGCCCCTGCCCATGCCCTGGTTCATCCGATTCCTCAGCCACTCGTTCCTGATGCCCCGACTGTTCAGGCCACTGTACCGGTGCAGGTCCACCCTTCCCCTTCCCTTGTTGCTCCTTCTACTGGTCCCATGCCTGTCCAACCCAATGTGCCTTTAACTCCCATCACAGCTAATCCGTTTCTTGTTGACAGTCATCCGACACCTTCCCTCAGTGCAGGGCTATTAGCAAATGCTTGGTCAGTGGTCCGTGATTATATCCCTTATGTAACTCCGCATAGACCACCCACACCCAGACGACGTACTTTGCGCAGACAGATAGGTAATACAGAGGAACAACTCGCATGTGGATGGGGAATGGCACTATGTACACCACTCAGGATATATGGATGACCATGGAGCAGTGGACGCGCATCCAACAGATTGACACTTTTTGTGATATGTGTGACATACGGACCCAAATGTGGGAAGATTTTGTAGAATCAAGTCCACCACTGCGGTCCAGATACTTACCGCCATGAAAAAGATGTTGACACCTCACCGTATTAATTGGGATAAATTAGCTGCTTGCAGGCAAAAGAAAGATGAAAGTGTCTCAGACTTTTTCACACGATTTGAAATCACGTTCACCGACTATAGTGGACAGGATATGACTTCAGAGGGGGGACAGCGACTGTTTGTGGATACATTTGTGTCCAATTTGTTACCAGAACTTGGGACTAAGCTCAAAATGTCAGAAGTGCCTGGCCCATTTCCACCCCATCTGGCATTTTGACAATGACCCAGTATTATGAGAATAGGGAGAATGAAGAGCGAGACAAAACAGATAAGACTAAAGATCTAAAAACAAAGGTATTACTCCAACAGGCATACCCGACCCAGACCCAAAACAGGGGTGCCCCGAAGTTTCAATGAGTTGCTCAGAAACCTGCCCCCGTGACTCCTGGCCCACCGCTGGGGTCCAATCAGTGCGCTTATTGTCGCCAGGAGGGTCATTGGAGCGATGAGTGTCCCTTGTTGGTCCGGAACCACTCTGCTTCTGCTGACCGCTTCACAGGGCAACGGCCCCAGAGAGGACGAGGACGAGGCGGACTTAGAACACAGTCACAGGACAGGCACCGCCTCATGCACGAGAATAGATTTGATGCAGCCAATTATGAAGATCGCAATGATTTTACTGAGGATTATGAGCCCGAAGAAGGGATGGGGTTTCTGTCCCACTAGGATTGCCAAGGACAAGGAAAGGTACCCGTGCCTTTTCCTGTTGACCAGAAGGGACCGTACGTTCACGTTACAACACTGGGTTCTACGGAACCATTCTTGGTCGACACTGGTGCAACCAAAAGTTCTATTGCTAGGTCTAAAGTCCCTGGGGCCCCCTTGTCTGGTGCAAATAGCGTTTCTGTGGGGTTTTCTGGTACCCAAGTGTTTAGCCCCATCTCACAACCACTGGAACTAACGATAGGACCCTACACGGTTGATTCCCCTTTGGTTTTGACTTCCACATGTGGAGAACATTTGTTGGGTTTAGATCTATTGAAAAGATTACATACCACCATATACTGTTCTCCTGATAGTGTTTACATCACTATGGCCCCCCTACCACACACCCAGTATATTTAGCCTCCTCAGATCCCCTTCCCCAGGAACTTCAAAATGTCCCTCCCACCCTTTGGGCCCAAGATGATACTGATGTAGGCCTTTTGTCCATACCCCCCTTTTCTGATGCCTTAAAGGAAAATGCTCGCCTTCCCCGACTTCCCCAATACAAAATACCCAAAGAAGGGGAGAGGGAATTACTCCAGATCATTTCTGAACTTGTTGACAAGGGTGTGGTTGAAGAGACAAGAGGCAATGTGTGTAACAGCCCAATTTTGCCTGTCCTCAAATGCACCGAGCCTTCCAAGCCCCCTGTTTATCGTTTTGTCATTGATTTACGTGAAATAAATAAAATAGTAGTTCCCCAGTTTCCTGTGGTCCCAGATATCACTGCCTTACTCACTATGATCCCCCCGTTGTCATGTTTCTTTTCTGTCATTGATTTGAAGAATGCCTTCTTTAGTATACCCGTTGATGAACAGAGTAGGGATCTTTACGGATTCTCATTGGCAGGTCGTAGTTTCCGGTTCTGTAGAGCTCCACAAGGATATACAGAGAGCCCTTCCATTTATAGTCAGGCCCTCAAGGGCCAACTTGATTCCCTGTCCCTACCTCAAGGTACCGCATTACTCCAGTACGTTGATGATTTGCTCATAGCAGCAGACACCAAGGCATTATGTAAAGAAGCTACAATGAAATTGCTCTTGCATTTGGCACAGTTCAATCACAAAGTTTCCCTCTCCAAACTCCAATATTGTCGACATGAGGTTACCTACTTAGGTCATCTCCTGTCGAAGGAGGGACGCCGCCTCACCCCTGAGCGAATACAGACTATCAGTAAAATGCCCCCACCAAAAATGCAGAAAGAGGTCTGTGCTTTCATTGGTATCACCTCCTACTGCCGCCAATGGATACCCAATTTTTCTCTACTCATTAAACCTTTGTTGGCCCTCACACTTAAAGATGTTCCTCACCCACTTCCTTGGACAAATGAGTGCCAGCGTGCATTTAAAGAACTGAAAACCGCCTTGTGTAAGAAAACAGCACCAAATGCACCACTCAGCTTGTATAATTTAAATAAGTCCAAATCATTAAGGTTGTTCTTTTTCAAAAAACTTCTTCTTTATTATGCAGTTTATCATGCAATCTTTAAAACTTCCAAAAACAGCCAAAGCAGCCGACGCGTTTCGTCCACCTTTGGACTTCTTCAGGGCTGCAACAAATTTGTACAAAAGAGGCAATATAAATGACACACATAAGGACTAAACACGAGCAAAAGTTTCAACACAATTGAGAACATTAAAAACATTGTAAACACATATCCAATACAAAGAGACATGAACATCAATGTGTCTACTTCAATCAAATTAACACTTACAGATCTGTCTATAATGTCGTCAGGGGAATCCATAGTACATACAGTGAAAATTAATATTGGCGACATCATATTTGTGACATATTAGACAGGTGGAATTGCAGACGAGTGCATTTGGGAAACATATGAACACTCCTCTCAGTATGTCACATTTTTAGAGGCCTATGACGATTATTATATAAAAATATTAAAAACAGGCCAGAAGGGGACAAAAGGAAAGAGAGAGAAACCACTTCACCCAGAACTTAATATAAGATGCATGAAGCGGATTTAATTGTGAAAGGCCCACAGGTTAAAGGAGTATGTTAGGTGATGACGGCATTGAAGTCAAACCCCAGTAGTGGTCCCACCTAAACCCGAAGGAAACACGGAAAGGAAATAATGACTGCAGAGGGAAAAGAAAAAATTGATAAGTATGTACCCACCAAAAACAGTGGGTTGAATGTCATCATCTTTAGGTTCTCTTTTACTTTCTTCAGAAACCTTATTACTTCAATTTGTAGTATATCCCAGATTAGTATTCAAGTCCCTGGGAGGAAAAGAGGATCACATGAGGGGCACTATGGTGATGAAAGGTTCAGTATATAAAGCCGCGAAGTTATATGGATCATAATAAAGTCCTACTCACTTTTTAAAATGGTTTTTTTGATACCATGTAGAAAGGTTCAATATCCGGTGACATCAGTATTGTGAATTAGTGTGATGATGGGTCTATACGATAACTCCTCCAATAATGAGGGCGAGTATATCCTGTTCTGAGATACCTATGAGAGAAAACATATGTGATGCGCATTCCATCAGAAAATGGGGCGTAACAGTTCCAGTAAACATGTGCCTAACTACTTGTAAAGGAGGAAACCACAAACATCTGGGGAAATGTATAATAAACAACTCAACATGCCATCGTCGGGCTAAAGCAAAATGGAAAAACTAATGTTATAAATAGAAAGAGTGTGGTGACCTATAACTATCTGAGTGTGAAGTCAATTGCAATCAACATCTAAAATAAGAGCAGCAAGCTGTGCAGCGGGAGTATGAAAAAACACCCCATGTTACTTGCCAAGGGGAACTTCCAACTGCATACAATACCAGCTTCAGAGAGGTGAGGCGAGATCAGACTTACCCGATTCAGTATCCAGTTACGAGTAAAGGGAGGCACCGACCCCGTCTGGTAGCAGCAGGACCCATGAGTGAAGGTTCCTGTTTATATAGCATCTTTAACAGGTGAGAGGGGAAACACCTGATTGTAATCCCAAAATGCGGGAGTTTCGAATCTCAACCCGAGCATTTCGGGAAGGAAAAGAGATTGGCATGCCGGCCGCCATGTTTGAACGGCGAGAGAAAACTATATGGCGATATACAGAATTGTGACAAAGACGGGTTTTTCCTATTCCCATCCGTCCGTGATTTCCATCAAACGATCCAGTGATACTAGACTGGAATTACGGGAGTATCAGATAGTCGTACAATATATAAAAGAGCGAGAGGAAAAGAAGCTTGCCGTCATTATGGAAAGGTGAGGTTAAGCACACTGAGATTACAGGAGTATCAGATAACCATACGATATATAAGAGGGCAAGAGGATAAAAAACTGGCCGCCATCTTGGAAAGGTGAGGTTAACCTACATGGCGGCCAGAGGAGTGGGGAAAACGAAGAGAAAGTTGATCGACATTTTAAAAAGATGAAATAAACCTCCATTACGGTCTAGGTGATTCAGGGTTCCGAAAGCCCACAGCATGAGATTTAAGGTCTTAACCAAGGCATATCATCAAGCACGAAAGTCTCACAGACCGCCGCCATCTTTAAAGGGTAAAAACCTATGTGGCGGTTTGGAGAAAAAGAAGTGTAAGGGGTAGTTGTATCTCCTAATTAAAAGAGTGTCCAGGAATGGGTAAAATTATTCAAAATTCAAACCCAAAGGATAAGAAACACACTAAAACGGGAGTTTCAAATAACAGCAAATTTTCAAGCGATTTCATCTTTTTAAAATGTCGATCAACTTTCTCTTCGTTTTCCCCACTCCTCTGACCGCCATGTAGGTTAACCTCACCTTTCCAAGATGGCGGCCAGTTTTTTATCCTCTTGCCCTCTTATATATCGTATGGTTATCTGATACTCCTGTAATCTCAGTGTGCTTAACCTCACCTTTCCATAATGACGGCAAGCTTCTTTTCCTCTCGCTCTTTTATATATTGTACGACTATCTGATACTCCCGTAATTCCAGTCTAGTATCACTGGATCGTTTGATGGAAATCACGGACGGATGGGAATAGGAAAAACCCGTCTTTGTCACAATTCTGTATATCGCCATATCGTTTTCTCTCGCCGTTCAAACATGGCGGCCGGCATGCCAATCTCTTTTCCTTCCCGAAATGCTCGGGTTGAGATTCGAAACTCCCGCATTTTGGGATTACAATCAGGTGTTTCCCCTCTCACCTGTTAAAGATGCTATATAAACAGGAACCTTCACTCATGGGTCCTGCTGCTACCAGACGGGGTCGGTGCCTCCCTTTACTCGTAACTGGATACTGAATCGGGTAAGTCTGATCTCGCCTCACCTCTCTGAAGCTGGTATTGTATGCAGTTGGAAGTTCCCCTTGGCAAGTAACATGGGGTGTTTTTTCATACTCCCGCTGCACAGCTTGCTGCTCTTATTTTAGATGTTGATTGCAATTGACTTCACACTCAGATAGTTATAGGTCACCACACTCTTTCTATTTATAACATTAGTTTTTCCATTTTGCTTTAGCCCGACGATGGCATGTTGAGTTGTTTATTATACATTTCCCCAGATGTTTGTGGTTTCCTCCTTTACAAGTAGTTAGGCACATGTTTACTGGAACTGTTACGCCCCATTTTCTGATGGAATGCGCATCACATATGTTTTCTCTCATAGGTATCTCAGAACAGGATATACTCGCCCTCATTATTGGAGGAGTTATCGTATAGACCCATCATCACACTAATTCACAATACTGATGTCACCGGATATTGAACCTTTCTACATGGTATCAAAAAAACCTTTTTAAAAAGTGAGTAGGACTTTATTATGATCCATATAACTTTGCGGCTTTATATACTGAACCTTTCATCACCATAGTGCCCCTCATGTGATCCTCTTTTCCTCCCAGGGACTTGAATACTAATCTGGGATATACTACAAATTGAAGTAATAAGGTTTCTGAAGAAAGTAAAAGAGAACCTAAAGATGATGACATTCAACCCACTGTTTTTGGTGGGTACATACTTATCAATTTTTTCTTTTCCCTCTGCAGTCATTATTTCCTTTCCGTGTTTCCTTCGGGTTTAGGTGGGACCACTATTGGGGTTTGACTTCAATGCCGTCATCACCTAACATACTCCTTTAACCTGTGGGCCTTTCACAATTAAATCCGCTTCATGCATCTTATATTAAGTTCTGGGTGAAGTGGTTTCTCTCTCTTTCCTTTTGTCCCCTTCTGGCCTGTTTTTAATATTTTTATATAATAATCGTCATAGGCCTCTAAAAATGTGACATACTGAGAGGAGTGTTCATATGTTTCCCAAATGCACTCGTCTGCAATTCCACCTGTCTAATATGTCACAAATATGATGTCGCCAATATTAATTTTCACTGTATGTACTATGGATTCCCCTGACGACATTATAGACAGATCTGTAAGTGTTAATTTGATTGAAGTAGACACATTGATGTTCATGTCTCTTTGTATTGGATATGTGTTTACAATGTTTTTAATGTTCTCAATTGTGTTGAAACTTTTGCTCGTGTTTAGTCCTTATGTGTGTCATTTATATTGCCTCTTTTGTACAAATTTGTTGCAGCCCTGAAGCAGTGCAAAGGTGGACGAAACGCGTCGGCTGCTTTGGCTGTTTTTGGAAGTTTTAAAGATTGCATGATAAACTGCATAATAAAGAAGAAGTTTTTTGAAAAAGAACAACCTTAATGATTTGGACTTATTTAAATGATACAAGCTGAGTGGTGCATTTGGTGCTGTTTTCTTACATGTATATTCCAATAATTGGAACGGCATTGTGCTGGCGGGTGCTAACCAAAATTGCACACTTATGGTGAACGAAATCTTTCACCAATAGATATATTGAGTTACTCTTAAATCCGGTGCTGTCTTAGTGGGATACCGCTAGCTTTGTGTATTTTATTCATTGATGTTGTCACCCCTGTTAGCACGGATTTAGCTCCTATACACTTGACTCAAATTTTGAGTATCCAAACCTAAGTTAGCATAACATAGAGAATTATGGCTCAGTTTAAGGACAGAAGGCACGAGCTGGCACAGGACTTATTTGTCAATAGTCCAGGAGCAGGAGGACCAGTAACAATGACCCCCAGTTCCGAAGGACTACGCAGTAAATTTCAAAAGTTAGAAAGACTTAAAAAGGCCGAAATGGCACGGTGGTGGGATGGCACCACTCTTACAAAATATATGGAAAATGACAAAATCCCTAGGGGACTGAGAATTCTTATTTTCCCCACCTTTGAAAACTTAGAAGAAGGAGACCTTAAGGATTGGGAAAAGAATTTACATGATGCATCATTTGTGATGATGCAAATTCTTATTAAAAACGCAGAAGGAAAAGGAAAAAAACTACAGCAGGAGATTACTGAACTAGAGTCTGAAATAGCATCCATGGATCTAAAGGAGGCTATTAAGAAAAACTATGAGATCCTAGACAAGATTCTGGATGATCACCAGATCTATCTCAAAGATAAAAAGGTGAAGAAAATACGCAGGGACGACAGAGATTACAGGGATGGAAGGGTTTACACGTTTGCCCGTAAATATGATAACATCAAAGTAACGGGGGAAGGAAAGAGGCAACGTGAGGACACATTGGGTTCATCATTAGCGGGTAGTGTGTCTTCGATTTCATCTTCCGTCAGCTCCACACCCCCGGAAGATACAACTCCTAAACCAACTGATAACATCCAACCCTCCTCCTCTTCTTTTTTATTAGAAATGGAGAAAGTCAGGGTAGGTGGAAGAACTTTGGGAAAGGAACAAAGACAAGACGGGGTGGTAGGAGATGGCAGGAACAGCGAAAAAAACAAAATCATGACAAAAGAGATCCCAGAAAGGACAACCAGAACAAGGAAGGGAGGAATCAGGAAGTAAGGGAACTTGAGACTAACATGACTGAAAAATTGAAAATTGTTAACCTTTCCAAAAAAGAACTTTCTAATAGTGAGATATCTGTTCTGAGTAGGGGTTTGGGTTTTTGCCCAACACAAACAGGCAATGATGTTGACATTTTTGTGGATGTTTATAAATTTGTACGGCAATTAAAATTAAAAGATCACTTTGCAAATACTTTGCCTCCATGTGTTGATAAATATCCTGACCGTATCTGTATTGAACAGACTGTCTCAGAATTTAATACTCTCAAATCCATGTTATCAATTCAATTTGAGACAGAAATTGATACGGATTCCCTACGTATGGAATTGGACTTAGCAGAGGATTTAAGTATAAACAGTGGCCTTAAAGTGAAATCCAAATTCATGCCAACAGGGACACATCCTAATATTGACATCTTCCATGAGAGGGTCACCCATGACCTATACAATCTTAAAACCCCACACCCTAGAACGAACAATATGATGTTTAATCTCTCCTTGGCCGAGAATCAGGCACTTAAAGAATTAAAATCGAACCCCACCCTAGTCATCCGAGAGGCGGACAAAGGGGGCAATGTTGTCGTGATGGATAAGGTGGATTACATGGGGGAAATTGAGAGGCAATTAGCGGATACCACCTGCTACAAGAGGCTAACACTTAACCCCACTAGACAACTATGCAACCACATTAATAGCAAACTTTTTGAGTGGCGGGAAATTGGCCTGCTAGATGAGAAGGAATACAGATATTTGACGGGTATGGAACCCACTTTCCCATGCATATATATTCTACCCAAGGTCCACAAGGGTGGCCCCTTTCCACCGGGGCGACCGATAATTTCTGGTATCAATTCCCCCACGGAAAGACTATCTGAGTACGTGGATGGTTTTCTCCAGCCATTGGTGCAAAAATTGCCTGCATATATAAAAGATAGCAAGGATATTTTATCTAAATTTGAGGGTTTGGAGTGGCTGGATTCCATGATTTTCGTTACCTTAGATGTAACCAGTCTCTACACCAGTATTAAAAAGGAATTTGGTGTTAGGACTATGGAGTTTTTTCAAGGACAAAGGACGGCCGACCATTTGGCCCACAATGAAATGTTGATGGAAATTACGGATATAATCCTATCTAAAAACTACTTCCTTCATGACAATGGGTGGTTTCAGCAGATACAGGGCACTGCCATGGGCTCCAGGTTTGCGCCCGCTTATGCTGGCCTATTTATGGGCTGGTATGAGCGGGTGCATGCCTGGGGCAGACACTCTTCCACATGGACAGAATATGTACTGTTTTGGGGCAGGTACATCGACGATGTGATTATCATCTGGAATGGACCTGTCCCTGAACTCATGGAGTACTATAATTACCTCAACGATAACCCGTATAACGTAAAATTTACCCTGAATTGGAACAAGGAGAGGATTGACTTTCTTGACATCCAATTCTTTATCCATGATAATGCAATACAAAGCACAGTCCATCGAAAAAACACTGCTTGTAATAGTGTTCTACACTATGACAGTGCCCATCCCCGACATGTGGTAAATAATATCCCCTTCGGTGAAATGATAAGAATGAGAAGGATCTGCAGTACCCAGGAAACATTTGTTCAAAACATAACAGAAACTAAAAAAAGATTCTTGGAAAGGGGTTATCCCGCCACCCTGATGAACAAAACTGAGAGAAGGGCATTGAATATCAAGCGAGAAAGCACACTTGGAATAAAAATACCAAGTAAAAGAAAAGGGAAATGTTCGTCTACTGCCTTGGTAACGGGTTACAATAGAGACAGTAGCAAGATTTACAATATCTTGCGGAAACACTGGAGACTACTTGAAGAAGTTCCGGGCCTCAAGGACGAAATAAGCAAAAACCCAAAGGTTACCTATAGACGTGGCCAAAAATGGGAGAAATATGCTCTGTCCTAGCCTAGTCTTATCCCCCAAAGCCCCCGACTGGATGAGGGAAGGCCAAGGTGGGTTTTTTACATGCACCCAGTGTTCCGTCTGCAAAATGGGAAAAAACAGAACCCGCACCTTCCAATTTAATACTGATAGAGTGCATATGATCAAACACATTATTACATGCAAAACCAAGTTTGTGACATACATACTGGGATGCCCATGTAATAAGATATATGTTGGTAGTACCAAAAGAGAATTAAGGGTCAGGATACAAGAACATCTTAGGGCAGTAAAGAATGGGTATCTGAGATACCCCTTAACATTGCACTGCCAGGAAGAACAACACAAGTCAGATGAGTTATGGTTTTTTGGAATAGATCACATACTGATATCACCGAGGGGTGGAAATAGGGAACAGGACCTAAGAAGGAATGAAGCCAGTTGGATATGTAGACTCCGTTGTGTGGAGATGGGTCATAACAGTGAATCCGAGATGCATTATTTCCTCTGAAAACTATCAGATCATCCTACTGTTCCCCTTTACGGTGGCCACCACCTAAATTATCTGCACTCAAGCTATATGTTAATTGAAATGACATCACCGCTGAGTGATTAATGCACTGTGCTCAGTATACTTTATGTGAATGCTTTTGTGGTGAACTTCGTTTTGGCCCCTGAGTCGATTTTCTTCTTTTTGTTATGCCGCTGATGAGTACTCCTTTCCGCATGACACATGACTTTGGCCATATGTAATAATTTCTTGTGAAGATAGCCCATTAATGCGCCTTTCATTCCATCAGCTAAACCCCCCCCCCCCTCTCCTCTTGGTACACATTCACTCATCTAATATGGTGGTTACATCATTTCCCGTTCAGGCGCTTACCTTGCATAAACTTTTTTACTTTTTTATTAATGACTCCTATTGTCTTTGGCACTTACTGACTTGTCTAATATGGCGGATTTGTTGCCTTTGCAAGTTGCGAATACGTGTCCATATGAATTTTTGTTATCATCATTTACACGTTCGTGTCCTTATTTCTCTTGCCTTTTAATAATCCAACATTTACACATATCCTCATGATCACTAATCAGTTATTAGCGGCATTTTTGATTACTTTGACCAACTTATGGGCGCTCATCACCTTCTCTCGCCGTTCAAACATGGCGGCCGGCATGCCAATCTCTTTTCCTTCCCGAAATGCTCGGGTTGAGATTCGAAACTCCCGCATTTTGGGATTACAATCAGGTGTTTCCGCTCTCACCTGTTAAAGATGCTATATAAACAGGAACCTTCACTCATGGGTCCTGCTGCTACCAGACGGGGTCGGTGCCTCCCTTTACTCGTAACTGGATACTGAATCGGGTAAGTCTGATCTCGCCTCACCTCTCTGAAGATGGTATTGTATGCAGTTGGAAGTTCCCCTTGGCAAGTAACATGGGGTGTTTTTTCATACTCCCGCTGCACAGCTTGCTGCTCTTATTTTAGATGTTGATTGCAATTGACTTCACACTCAGATAGTTATAGGTCACCACACTCTTTCTATTTATAACATTAGTTTTTCCATTTTGCTTTAGCCCGACGATGGCATGTTGAGTTGTTTATTATACATTTCCCCAGATGTTTGTGGTTTCCTCCTTTACAAGTAGTTAGGCACATGTTTACTGGAACTGTTACGCCCCATTTTCTGATGGAATGCGCATCACATATGTTTTCTCTCATAGGTATCTCAGAACAGGATATACTCACCCTCATTATTGGAGGAGTTATCGTATAGACCCATCATCACACTAATTCACAATCCTGATGTCACCGGATATTGAACCTTTCTACATGGTATCAAAAAAACCTTTTTAAAAAGTGAGTAGGACTTTATTATGATCCATATAACTTCGCGGCTTTATATACTGAACCTTTCATCACCATAGTGCCCCTCATGTGATCCTCTTTTCCTCCCAGGGACTTGAATACTAATCTGGGATATACTACAAATTGAAGTAATAAGGTTTCTGAAGAAAGTAAAAGAGAACCTAAAGATGATGACATTCAACCCACTGTTTTTGGTGGGTACATACTTATCAATTTTTTCTTTTCCCTCTGCAGTCATTATTTCCTTTCCGTGTTTCCTTCGGGTTTAGGTGGGACCACTACTGGGGTTTGACTTCAATGCCGTCATCACCTAACATACTCCTTTAACCTGTGGGCCTTTCACAATTAAATCCGCTTCATGCATCTTATATTAAGTTCTGGGTGAAGTGGTTTCTCTCTCTTTCCTTTTGTCCCCTTCTGGCCTGTTTTTAATATTTTTATATAATAATCGTCATAGGCCTCTAAAAATGTGACATACTGAGAGGAGTGTTCATATGTTTCCCAAATGCACTCGTCTGCAATTCCACCTGTCTAATATGTCACACATATGATGTCGCCAATATTAATTTTCACTGTATGTACTATGGATTCCCCTGACGACATTATAGACAGATCTGTAAGTGTTAATTTGATTGAAGTAGACACATTGATGTTCATGTCTCTTTGTATTGGATATGTGTTTACAATGTTTTTAATGTTCTCAATTGTGTTGAAACTTTTGCTCGTGTTTAGTCCTTATGTGTGTCATTTATATTGCCTCTTTTGTACAAATTTGTTGCAGCCCCGAAGAAGTCCAAAGGTGGACGAAACGCGTCGGCTGCTTTGGCTGTTTTTGGAAGTTTTAAAGATTGCATGATAAACTGCATAATAAAGAAGAAGTTTTTTGAAAAAGAACAACCTTAATGATTTGGACTTATTTAAATTATACAAGCTGAGTGGTGCATTTGGTGCTGTTTTCTTACATGTATATTCCAATAATTGGAACGGCATTGTGCTGGCGGGTGCTAACCAAAATTGCACACTTATGGTGAACGAAATCTTTCACCAATAGATATATTGAGTTACTCTTAAATCCGGTGCTGTCTTAGTGGGATACCGCTAGCTTTGTGTATTTTATTCATTGATGTTGTCACCCCTGTTAGCACGGATTTAGCTCCTATACACTTGACTAAAATTTTGAGTATCCAAACCTAAGTTAGCATAACCTAGAGAATTATGGCTCAGTTTAAGGACAGAAGGCACAAGCTGGCACAGGACTTATTTGTCAATAGTCCAGGAGCAGGAGGACCAGTAACAATGACCCCCAGTTCCGAAGGACTACGCAGTAAATTTCAAAAGTTAGAAAGACTTAAAAAGGCCGAAATGGCACGGTGGTGGGATGGCACCACTCTTACAAAATATATGGAAAATGACAAAATCCCTAGGGGACTGAGAATTCTTATTTTCCCCACCTTTGAAAACTTAGAAGAAGGAGACCTTAAGGATTGGGAAAAGAATTTACATGATGCATCATTTGTGATGATGCAAATTCTTATTAAAAACGCAGAAGGAAAAGGAAAAAAACTACAGCAGGAGATTACTGAACTAGAGTCTGAAATAGCATCCATGGATCTAAAGGAGGCTATTAAGAAAAACTATGAGATCCTAGACAAGATTCTGGATGATCACCAGATCTATCTCAAAGATAAAAAGGTGAAGAAAATACGCAGGGACGACAGAGATTACAGGGATGGAAGGGTTTACACTTTTGCCCGTAAATATGATAACATCAAAGTAACGGGGGAAGGAAAGAGGCAACGTGAGGACACATTGGGTTCATCATTAGCGGGTAGTGTGTCTTCGATTTCATCTTCCGTCAGCTCCACACCCCCGGAAGATACAACTCCTAAACCAACTGATAACATCCAACCCTCCTCCTCTTCTTTTTTATTAGAAATGGAGAAAGTCAGGGTAGGTGGAAGAACTTTGGGAAAGGAGCAAAGACAAGACGGGGTGGTAGGAGATGGCAGGAACAGCGAAAAAAACAAAATCATGACAAAAGAGATCCCAGAAAGGACAACCAGAACAAGGAAGGGAGGAATCAGGAAGTAAGGGAACTTGAGACTAACATGACTGAAAAATTGAAAATTGTTAACCTTTCCAAAAAAGAACTTTCTAATAGTGAGATATCTGTTCTGAGTAGGGGTTTGGGTTTTTGCCCAACACAAACAGGCAATGATGTTGACATTTTTGTGGATGTTTATAAATTTGTACGGCAATTAAAATTAAAAGATCACTTTGCAAATACTTTGCCTCCATGTGTTGATAAATATCCTGACCGTATCTGTACTGAACAGACTGTCTCAGAATTTAATACTCTCAAATCCATGTTATCAATTCAATTTGAGACAGAAATTGATACGGATTCCCTACGTATGGAATTGGACTTAGCAGAGGATTTAAGTATAAACAGTGGCCTTAAAGTGAAATCCAAATTCATGCCAACAGGGACACATCCTAATATTGACATCTTCCATGAGAGGGTCACCCATGACCTATACAATCTTAAAACCCCACACCCTAGAACGAACAATATGATGTTTAATCTCTCCTTGGCCGAGAATCAGGCACTTAAAGAATTAAAATCGAACCCCACCCTAGTCATCCGAGAGGCAGACAAAGGGGGCAATGTTGTCGTGATGGATAAGGTGGATTACATGGGGGAAATTGAGAGGCAATTAGCGGATACCACCTGCTACAAGAGGCTAACACTTAACCCCACTAGGCAACTATGCAACCACATTAATAGCAAACATTTTGAGTGGCGGGAAATTGGCCTGCTAGATGAGAAGGAATACAGATATTTGACGGTTATGGAACCCACTTTCCCATGCATATATATTCTACCCAAGGTCCACAAGGGTGGCCCCTTTCCACCGGGGCGACCGATAATTTCTGGTATCAATTCCCCCACGGAAAGACTATCTGAGTACGTGGATGGTTTTCTCCAGCCATTGGTGCAAAAATTGCCTGCATATATAAAAGATAGCAAGGATATTTTATCTAAATTTGAGGGTTTGGAGTGGCTGGATTCCATGATTTTCGTTACCTTAGATGTAACCAGTCTCTACACCAGTATTAAAAAGGAATTTGGTGTTAGGACTATGGAGTTTTTTCAAGGACAAAGGACGGCCGACCATTTGGCCCACAATGAAATGTTGATGGAAATTACGGATATAATCCTATCTAAAAACTACTTCCTTCATGACAATGGGTGGTTTCAGCAGATACAGGGCACTGCCATGGGCTCCAGGTTTGCGCCCGCTTATGCTGGCCTATTTATGGGCTGGTATGAGTGGGTGCATGCCTGGGGCAGACACTCTTCCACATGGACAGAATATGTACTGTTTTGGGGCAGGTACATCGACGATGTGATTATCATCTGGAATGGACCTGTCCCTGAACTCATGGAGTACTATAATTACCTCAACGATAACCCGTATAACGTAAAATTTACCCTGAATTGGAACAAGGAGAGGATTGACTTTCTTGACATCCAATTCTTTATCCATGATAATGCAATACAAAGCACAGTCCATCGAAAAAACACTGCTTGTAATAGTGTTCTACCCTATGACAGTGCCCATCCCCGACATGTGGTAAATAATATCCCCTTCGGTGAAATGATAAGAATGGGAAGGATCTGCAGTACCCAGGAAACATTTGTTCAAAACATAACAGAAACTAAAAAAAGATTCTTGGAAAGGGGTTATCCCGCCACCCTGATGAACAAAACTGAGAGAAGGGCATTGAATATCAAGCGAGAAAGCACACTTGGAATAAAAATACCAAGTAAAAGAAAAGGGAAATGTTCGTCTACTGCCTTGGTAACGGGTTACAATAGAGACAGTAGCAAGATTTACAATATCTTGCGGAAACACTGGAGACTACTTGAAGAAGTTCCGGGCCTCAAGGACGAAATAACCAAAAACCCAAAGGTTACCTATAGACGTGGCCAAAACTTGAGAAATATGCTCTGTCCTAGCCTAGTCTTATCCCCCAAAGCCCCCGACTGGATGAGGGAAGGCCAAGGTGGGTTTTTTACATGCACCCAGTGTTCCGTCTGCAAAATGGGAAAAAACAGAACCCGCACCTTCCAATTTAATACTGATAGAGTGCATATGATCAAACACATTATTACATGCAAAACCAAGTTTGTGACATACATACTGGGATGCCCATGTAATAAGATATATGTTGGTAGTACCAAAAGAGAATTAAGGGTCAGGATACAAGAACATCTTAGGGCAGTAAAGAATGGGGATCTGAGATACCCCTTAACATTGCACTGCCAGAAAGAACAACACAAGTCAGATGAGTTATGGTTTTTTGGAATAGATCACATACTGATATCACCGAGGGGTGGAAATAGGGAACAGGACCTAAGAAGGAATGAAGCCAGTTGGATATGTAGACTCCGTTGTGTGGAGATGGGTCATAACAGTGAATCCGAGATGCATTATTTCCTCTGAAAACTATCAGATCATCCTACTGTTCCCCTTTACGGTGGCCACCACCTAAATTATCTGCACTCAAGCTATATGTTAATTGAAATGACATCACCGCTGAGTGATTAATGCACTGTGCTCAGTATACTTTATGTGAATGCTTTTGTGGTGAACTTCGTTTTGGCCCCTGAGTCGATTTTCTTCTTTTTGTTATGCCGCTGATGAGTACTCCTTTCCGCATGACACATGACTTTGGCCATATGTAATAATTTCTTGTGAAGATAGCCCATTAATGCGCCTTTCATTCCATCAGCTAAACCCCCCCCCCTCTCCTCTTGGTACACATTCACTCATCTAATATGGTGGTTACATCATTTCCCGTTCAGGCGCTTACCTTGCATAAACTTTTTTACTTTTTTATTAATGACTCCTATTGTCTTTGGCACTTACTGACTTGTCTAATATGGCGGATTTGTTGCCTTTGCCAGTTGCGAATACGTGTCCATATGAATTTTTGTTATCATCATTTACACGTTCGTGTCCTTATTTCTCTTGCCTTTTAATAATCCAACATTTACACATATCCTCATGATCACTAATCAGTTATTAGCGGCATTTTTGATTACTTTGACCAACTTATGGGCGCTCATCACCTCTCTAAGATGGCGCCCATTTCTTTATTTATGCATCGCTTGAAAATTTGCTGTTATTTGAAACTCCCGTTTTAGTGTGTTTCTTATCCTTTGGGTTTGAATTTTGAATAATTTTACCCATTCCTGGACACTCCTTTAATTAGGAGATACAACTACCCCTTACACTTCTTTTTCTCCAAACCGCCACATAGGTTTTTACCCTTTAAAGATGGCGGCGGTCTGTGAGACTTTCGTGCTTGATGATATGCCTTGGTTAAGACCTTAAATCTCATGCTGTGGGCTTTCGGAACCCTGAATCACCTAGACCGTAATGGAGGTTTATTTCATCTTTTTAAAATGTCGATCAACTTTCTCTTCGTTTTCCCCACTCCTCTGACCGCCATGTAGGTTAACCTCACCTTTCCAAGATGGCGGCCAGTTTTTTATCCTCTTGCCCTCTTATATATCGTATGGTTATCTGATACTCCTGTAATCTCAGTGTGCTTAACCTCACCTTTCCATAATGACGGCAAGCTTCTTTTCCTCTCGCTCTTTTATATATTGTACGACTATCTGATACTCCCGGAATTCCAGTCTAGTATCACTGGATCGTTTGATGGAAATCACGGACGGATGGGAATAGGAAAAACCCGTCTTTGTCACAATTCTGTATATCGCCATATAGTTTTCTCTCGCCGTTCAAACATGGCGGCCGGCATGCCAATCTCTTTTCCTTCCCGAAATGCTCGGGTTGAGATTCGAAACTCCCGCATTTTGGGATTACAATCAGGTGTTTCCCCTCTCACCTGTTAAAGATGCTATATAAACAGGAACCTTCACTCATGGGTCCTGCTGCTACCAGACGGGGTCGGTGCCTCCCTTTACTCGTAACTGGATACTGAATCGGGTAAGTCTGATCTCGCCTCACCTCTCTGAAGCTGGAATTGTATGCAGTTGGAATCTCCCCTTGGCAAGTAACATGGGGTGTTTTTTCATACTCCCGCTGCACAGCTTGCTGCTCTTATTTTAGATGTTGATTGCAATTGACTTCACACTCAGATAGTTATAGGTCACCACACTCTTTTCTATTTATAACATTAGTTTTTCCATTTTGCTTTAGCCTGACGATGGCATGTTGAGTTGTTTATTATACATTTCCCCAGATGTTTGTGGTTTCCTCCTTTACAAGTAGTTAGGCACATGTTTACTGGAACTGTTACGCCCCATTTTCTGATGGAATGCGCATCGCATATGTTTTCTCTCATAGGTATCTCAGAACAGGGTATACTCGCCCTCATTATTGGAGGAGTTATCGTATAGACTCATCATCACACTAATTCACAATACTGATGTCACCGGATATTGAACCTTTCTACATTGTATCAAAAAAACCTTTTTAAAAAGTGAGTAGGACTTTATTATGATCCATATAACTTCGCGGCTTTATATACTGAACCTTTCATCACCATAGTGCCCCTCATGTGATCCTCTTTTCCTCCCAGGGACTTGAATACTAATCTGGGATATACTACAAATTGAAGTAATAAGGTTTCTGAAGAAAGTAAAAGAGAACCTAAAGATGATGACATTCAACCCACTGTTTTTGGTGGGTACATACTTATCAATTTTTTCTTTTCCCTCTGCAGTCATTATTTCCTTTCCGTGTTTCCTCCGGGTTTAGGTGGGACCACTACTGGGGTTTGACTTCAATGCCGTCATCACCTAACATACTCCTTTAACCTGTGGGCCTTTCACAATTAAATCCGCTTCATGCATCTTATATTAAGTTCTGGGTGAAGTGGTTTCTCTCTCTTTCCTTTTGTCCCCTTCTGGCCTGTTTTTAATATTTTTATATAATAATCGTCATAGGCCTCTAAAAATGTGACATACTGAGAGGAGTGTTCATATGTTTCCCAAATGCACTCGTCTGCAATTCCACCTGTCTAATATGTCACACATATGATGTCGCCAATATTAATTTTCACTGTATGTACTATGGATTCCCCTGACGACATTATAGACAGATCTGTAAGTGTTAATTTGATTGAAGTAGACACATTGATGTTCATGTCTCTTTGTATTGGATATGTGTTTACAATGTTTTTAATGTTCTCAATTGTGTTGAAACTTTTGCTCGTGTTTAGTCCTTATGTGTGTCATTTATATTGCCTCTTTTGTACAAATTTGTTGCAGCCCTGAAGAAGTCCAAAGGTGGACGAAACGCGTCGGCTGCTTTGGCTGTTTTTGGAAGTTTTAAAGATTGCATGATAAACTGCATAATAAAGAAGAAGTTTTTTGAAAAAGAACAACCTTAATGATTTGGACTTATTTAAATTATACAAGCTGAGTGGTGCATTTGGTGCTGTTTTCTTACATGTATATTCCAATAATTGGAACGGCATTGTGCTGGCGGGTGCTAACCAAAATTGCACACTTATGGTGAACGAAATCTTTCACCAATAGATATATTGAGTTACTCTTAAATCCGGTGCTGTCTTAGTGGGATACCGCTAGCTTTGTGTATTTTATTCATTGATGTTGTCACCCCTGTTAGCACGGATTTAGCTCCTATACACTTGACTAAAATTTTGAGTATCCAAACCTAAGTTAGCATAACCTAGAGAATTATGGCTCAGTTTAAGGACAGAAGGCACGAGCTGGCACAGGACTTATTTGTCAATAGTCCAGGAGCAGGAGGACCAGTAACAATGACCCCCAGTTCCGAAGGACTACGCAGTAAATTTCAAAAGTTAGAAAGACTTAAAAAGGCCGAAATGGCACGGTGGTGGGATGGCACCACTCTTACAAAATATATGGAAAATGACAAAATCCCTAGGGGACTGAGAATTCTTATTTTCCCCACCTTTGAAAACTTAGAAGAAGGAGACCTTAAGGATTGGGAAAAGAATTTACATGATGCATCATTTGTGATGATGCAAATTCTTATTAAAAACGCAGAAGGAAAAGGAAAAAAACTACAGCAGGAGATTACTGAACTAGAGTCTGAAATAGCATCCATGGATCTAAAGGAGGCTATTAAGAAAAACTATGAGATCCTAGACAAGATTCTGGATGATCACCAGATCTATCTCAAAGATAAAAAGGTGAAGAAAATACGCAGGGACGACAGAGATTACAGGGATGGAAGGGTTTACACTTTTGCCCGTAAATATGATAACATCAAAGTAACGGGGGAAGGAAAGAGGCAACGTGAGGACACATTGGGTTCATCATTAGCGGGTAGTGTGTCTTCGATTTCATCTTCCGTCAGCTCCACACCCCCGGAAGATACAACTCCTAAACCAACTGATAACATCCAACCCTCCTCCTCTTCTTTTTTATTAGAAATGGAGAAAGTCAGGGTAGGTGGAAGAACTTTGGGAAAGGAGCAAAGACAAGACGGGGTGGTAGGAGATGGCAGGAACAGCGAAAAAAACAAAATCATGACAAAAGAGATCCCAGAAAGGACAACCAGAACAAGGAAGGGAGGAATCAGGAAGTAAGGGAACTTGAGACTAACATGACTGAAAAATTGAAAATTGTTAACCTTTCCAAAAAAGAACTTTCTAATAGTGAGATATCTGTTCTGAGTAGGGGTTTGGGTTTTTGCCCAACACAAACAGGCAATGATGTTGACATTTTTGTGGATGTTTATAAATTTGTACGGCAATTAAAATTAAAAGATCACTTTGCAAATACTTTGCCTCCATGTGTTGATAAATATCCTGACCGTATCTGTATTGAACAGACTGTCTCAGAATTTAATACTCTCAAATCCATGTTATCAATTCAATTTGAGACAGAAATTGATACGGATTCCCTACGTATGGAATTGGACTTAGCAGAGGATTTAAGTATAAACAGTGGCCTTAAAGTGAAATCCAAATTCATGCCAACAGGGACACATCCTAATATTGACATCTTCCATGAGAGGGTCACCCATGACCTATACAATCTTAAAACCCCACACCCTAGAACGAACAATATGATGTTTAATCTCTCCTTGGCCGAGAATCAGGCACTTAAAGAATTAAAATCGAACCCCACCCTAGTCATCCGAGAGGCAGACAAAGGGGGCAATGTTGTCGTGATGGATAAGGTGGATTACATGGGGGAAATTGAGAGGCAATTAGCGGATACCACCTGCTACAAGAGGCTAACACTTAACCCCACTAGGCAACTATGCAACCACATTAATAGCAAACATTTTGAGTGGCGGGAAATTGGCCTGCTAGATGAGAAGGAATACAGATATTTGACGGTTATGGAACCCACTTTCCCATGCATATATATTCTACCCAAGGTCCACAAGGGTGGCCCCTTTCCACCGGGGCGACCGATAATTTCTGGTATCAATTCCCCCACGGAAAGACTATCTGAGTACGTGGATGGTTTTCTCCAGCCATTGGTGCAAAAATTGCCTGCATATATAAAAGATAGCAAGGATATTTTATCTAAATTTGAGGGTTTGGAGTGGCTGGATTCCATGATTTTCGTTACCTTAGATGTAACCAGTCTCTACACCAGTATTAAAAAGGAATTTGGTGTTAGGACTATGGAGTTTTTTCAAGGACAAAGGACGGCCGACCATTTGGCCCACAATGAAATGTTGATGGAAATTACGGATATAATCCTATCTAAAAACTACTTCCTTCATGACAATGGGTGGTTTCAGCAGATACAGGGCACTGCCATGGGCTCCAGGTTTGCGCCCGCTTATGCTGGCCTATTTATGGGCTGGTATGAGCGGGTGCATGCCTGGGGCAGACACTCTTCCACATGGACAGAATATGTACTGTTTTGGGGCAGGTACATCGACGATGTGATTATCATCTGGAATGGACCTGTCCCTGAACTCATGGAGTACTATAATTACCTCAACGATAACCCGTATAACGTAAAATTTACCCTGAATTGGAACAAGGAGAGGATTGACTTTCTTGACATCCAATTCTTTATCCATGATAATGCAATACAAAGCACAGTCCATCGAAAAAACACTGCTTGTAATAGTGTTCTACACTATGACAGTGCCCATCCCCGACATGTGGTAAATAATATCCCCTTCGGTGAAATGATAAGAATGAGAAGGATCTGCAGTACCCAGGAAACATTTGTTCAAAACATAACAGAAACTAAAAAAAGATTCTTGGAAAGGGGTTATCCCGCCACCCTGATGAACAAAACTGAGAGAAGGGCATTGAATATCAAGCGAGAAAGCACACTTGGAATAAAAATACCAAGTAAAAGAAAAGGGAAATGTTCGTCTACTGCCTTGGTAACGGGTTACAATAGAGACAGTAGCAAGATTTACAATATCTTGCGGAAACACTGGAGACTACTTGAAGAAGTTCCGGGCCTCAAGGACGAAATAACCAAAAACCCAAAGGTTACCTATAGACGTGGCCAAAACTTGAGAAATATGCTCTGTCCTAGCCTAGTCTTATCCCCCAAAGCCCCCGACTGGATGAGGGAAGGCCAAGGTGGGTTTTTTACATGCACCCAGTGTTCCGTCTGCAAAATGGGAAAAAACAGAACCCGCACCTTCCAATTTAATACTGATAGAGTGCATATGATCAAACACATTATTACATGCAAAACCAAGTTTGTGACATACATACTGGGATGCCCATGTAATAAGATATATGTTGGTAGTACCAAAAGAGAATTAAGGGTCAGGATACAAGAACATCTTAGGGCAGTAAAGAATGGGGATCTGAGATACCCCTTAACATTGCACTGCCAGAAAGAACAACACAAGTCAGATGAGTTATGGTTTTTTGGAATAGATCACATACTGATATCACCGAGGGGTGGAAATAGGGAACAGGACCTAAGAAGGAATGAAGCCAGTTGGATATGTAGACTCCGTTGTGTGGAGATGGGTCATAACAGTGAATCCGAGATGCATTATTTCCTCTGAAAACTATCAGATCATCCTACTGTTCCCCTTTACGGTGGCCACCACCTAAATTATCTGCACTCAAGCTATATGTTAATTGAAATGACATCACCGCTGAGTGATTAATGCACTGTGCTCAGTATACTTTATGTGAATGCTTTTGTGGTGAACTTCGTTTTGGCCCCTGAGTCGATTTTCTTCTTTTTGTTATGCCGCTGATGAGTACTCCTTTCCGCATGACACATGACTTTGGCCATATGTAATAATTTCTTGTGAAGATAGCCCATTAATGCGCCTTTCATTCCATCAGCTAAACCCCCCCCCCTCTCCTCTTGGTACACATTCACTCATCTAATATGGTGGTTACATCATTTCCCGTTCAGGCGCTTACCTTGCATAAACTTTTTTACTTTTTTATTAATGACTCCTATTGTCTTTGGCACTTACTGACTTGTCTAATATGGCGGATTTGTTGCCTTTGCCAGTTGCGAATACGTGTCCATATGAATTTTTGTTATCATCATTTACACGTTCGTGTCCTTATTTCTCTTGCCTTTTAATAATCCAACATTTACACATATCCTCATGATCACTAATCAGTTATTAGCGGCATTTTTGATTACTTTGACCAACTTATGGGCGCTCATCACCTCTCTAAGATGGCGCCCATTTCTTTATTTATGCATCGCTTGAAAATTTGCTGTTATTTGAAACTCCCGTTTTAGTGTGTTTCTTATCCTTTGGGTTTGAATTTTGAATAATTTTACCCATTCCTGGACACTCCTTTAATTAGGAGATACAACTACCCCTTACACTTCTTTTTCTCCAAACCGCCACATAGGTTTTTACCCTTTAAAGATGGCGGCGGTCTGTGAGACTTTCGTGCTTGATGATATGCCTTGGTTAAGACCTTAAATCTCATGCTGTGGGCTTTCGGAACCCTGAATCACCTAGACCGTAATGGAGGTTTATTTCATCTTTTTAAAATGTCGATCAACTTTCTCTTCGTTTTCCCCACTCCTCTGACCGCCATGTAGGTTAACCTCACCTTTCCAAGATGGCGGCCAGTTTTTTATCCTCTTGCCCTCTTATATATCGTATGGTTATCTGATACTCCTGTAATCTCAGTGTGCTTAACCTCACCTTTCCATAATGACGGCAAGCTTCTTTTCCTCTCGCTCTTTTATATATTGTACGACTATCTGATACTCCCGGAATTCCAGTCTAGTATCACTGGATCGTTTGATGGAAATCACGGACGGATGGGAATAGGAAAAACCCGTCTTTGTCACAATTCTGTATATCGCCATATAGTTTTCTCTCGCCGTTCAAACATGGCGGCCGGCATGCCAATCTCTTTTCCTTCCCGAAATGCTCGGGTTGAGATTCGAAACTCCCGCATTTTGGGATTACAATCAGGTGTTTCCCCTCTCACCTGTTAAAGATGCTATATAAACAGGAACCTTCACTCATGGGTCCTGCTGCTACCAGACGGGGTCGGTGCCTCCCTTTACTCGTAACTGGATACTGAATCGGAAAAGTCTGATCTCGCCTCACCTCTCTGAAGCTGGAATTGTATGCAGTTGGAAGTTCCCCTTGGCAAGTAACATGGGGTGTTTTTTCATACTCCCGCTGCACAGCTTGCTGCTCTTATTTTAGATGTTGATTGCAATTGACTTCACACTCAGATAGTTATAGGTCACCACACTCTTTTCTATTTATAACATTAGTTTTTCCATTTTGCTTTAGCCTGACGATGGCATGTTGAGTTGTTTATTATACATTTCCCCAGATGTTTGTGGTTTCCTCCTTTACAAGTAGTTAGGCACATGTTTACTGGAACTGTTACGCCCCATTTTCTGATGGAATGCGCATCACATATGTTTTCTCTCATAGGTATCTCAGAACAGGGTATACTCGCCCTCATTATTGGAGGAGTTATCGTATAGACTCATCATCACACTAATTCACAATACTGATGTCACCGGATATTGAACCTTTCTACATTGTATCAATAAAACCTTTTTAAAAAGTGAGTAGGACTTTATTATGATCCATATAACTTCGCGGCTTTATATACTGAACCTTTCATCACCATAGTGCCCCTCATGTGATCCTCTTTTCCTCCCAGGGACTTGAATACTAATCTGGGATATACTACAAATTGAAGTAATAAGGTTTCTGAAGAAAGTAAAAGAGAACCTAAAGATGATGACATTCAACCCACTGTTTTTGGTGGGTACATACTTATCAATTTTTTCTTTTCCCTCTGCAGTCATTATTTCCTTTCCGTGTTTCCTTCGGGTTTAGGTGGGACCACTACTGGGGTTTGACTTCAATGCCGTCATCACCTAACATACTCCTTTAACCTGTGGGCCTTTCACAATTAAATCCGCTTCATGCATCTTATATTAAGTTCTGGGTGAAGTGGTTTCTCTCTCTTTCCTTTTGTCCCCTTCTGGCCTGTTTTTAATATTTTTATATAATAATCGTCATAGGCCTCTAAAAATGTGACATACTGAGAGGAGTGTTCATATGTTTCCCAAATGCACTCGTCTGCAATTCCACCTGTCTAATATGTCACAAATATGATGTCGCCAATATTAATTTTCACTGTATGTACTATGGATTCCCCTGACGACATTATAGACAGATCTGTAAGTGTTAATTTGATTGAAGTAGACACATTGATGTTCATGTCTCTTTGTATTGGATATGTGTTTACAATGTTTTTAATGTTCTCAATTGTGTTGAAATTTTGCTCGTGTTTAGTCCTTATGTGTGTCATTTATATTGCCTCTTTTGTTCAAATTTGTTGCAGCCCTGAAGAAGTCTAAAGGTGGACGAAACGCGTCGGCTGCTTTGGCTGTTTTTGGAAGTTTTAAAGATTGCATGATAAACTGCATAATAAAGAAGAAGTTTTTTGAAAAAGAACAACCTTAATGATTTGGACTTATTTAAATTATACAAGCTGAGTGGTGCATTTGGTGCTGTTTTCTTACATGTATATTCCAATAATTGGAACGGCTTTGTGCTGGCGGGTGCTAACCAAAATTGCACACTTATGGTGAACGAAATCTTTCACCAATAGATATATTGAGTTACTCTTAAATCCGGTGCTGTCTTAGTGGGATACCGCTAGCTTTGTGTATTTTATTCATTGAAAACCGCCTTGTGTTCGGCCCCGGTGCTAGGCACCCCTAGTTATCAGAAACCCTTCACTCTTTTCATACATGAGCGTGATGGTTGCGCATTGTCAGTATTAACACAGCATTTCGGTGACAGACAACGCCCCTGTGCATATTTTTCTGCAGTTCTAGATCCCATGGCATGCACGTTGTCCAGTTGCTTGAGAGCAGCAGCCGCAGCTGCCATATCCATTCGCCAAACTGCTGGTCTGGTTCTTGATACTACGCTTACAGTCATGGTTACTCACGCAGTTGGTACTTTATTGAATAGGACAAAAACTCAACACCTTACTAGTGCACCTTTGTCCGGATATGAGTTGACTCTCTTAGCCAGTCATATCACCATCCACCGCTGCACTACACTGAATCCAGCCACATTGTTACCCTTTGTTGATGGTAACACTAGTTCTGATCCGCATGATTGTGTCATCTGGACGGAGAAAGAGACTAAAAGTCGAGTAAACTTGCCTGAAACACCCCTCACTGATCCTGATGGTACCCTGTATGTGGATGGTTCTTGTTTCAAACTTCCTGATGGAAGCACAACTGCCGCCATGCTATCACCACGTTACAGACAGTGGCGGAGAGTTAGAGGATACCTTACCAATCAGCACAGGCCGCTGAGTTAGTGGCGCTGATAAGAGTGTGTGAATTGAGTACGGGGATGGCCGTCAACATCTACACCGACAGCCAGTATGCTTTCGGAGTGGCCCATAATTTTGGGGGACTGTGGGCTGAGAGGGGATTTTTAACTTCTCACGGTACTAAGATACAACATGGTCAACTGGTCAGCAGACTGTTAGAAGCATTGACCCTTTTTTCCAAGATAGCTGTGATTAAATGTAGCGCCCACAAGAAAGTAACAGATGACATAGGAAGAGGTAATGCATTTGCTGACCAGACTGCAAAGGCAACAGCAAAAAATGTCTCCACCTGTATGAATGTAGCTGGCCCCTCAAATTGGGTACCGGAGGGAGTGATGCATGAGGACACTCTTGAAAATGTGAGGGAAATACAGGCGGAGGCAACTAGAGAGGAAATGACTCTCTGGGAAGAGCAAACATGCCTATTAGATGAGAATGGCTGTTGGACGGATCTGTCTGAACAACAGCGGTGGTTGTTACCCGATGCCTATGTTTTGCCAGTGGTCACTATGGCTCATGGCCCAGCTCATAAGAGTGCAAAAGGTATTTGCAAATTGCTAGCTCCGGTATGGCAAATCAAGCACATCCCAAAATATGCTGAGAGGCTAGTCAGGAATTGCATGATTTGTTTGATGCATAACCAAGGTAAGGGCACACCAACACCTGCTGGGAATTTTGCGCCCCCATCTTGCCCCTTCGAGGTGCTCCAAATAGATTATATTCAGATGGAAAGATGCAACAACCTCCGATATGTCCTGGTGGTTGTGTGTGCCTTTAATAAGTGGATTGAGGCATACCCCCTCAAGGACAACACTGCCATCAGCACTGCTAAGATCCTGTTGAAGAAATTCTTTCCCCGATTCGGAATGCCCAGAATTATCTGGAGCGACAATGGAAGTCACTTTACAGGAGAAATAATGAAGAAAGTGTGTGTAGGGATGGGGGATCAAACAGAAGTTCCATGCCACCAATCACCCCCAGTCAGCGGGTCTGGTTAAATGCCACAATGGGAAATTGAAATTGAAATTGGCTAAAATACAGGCTGACACAGGACTGTCTTGGCCGGACGCCCTGCCCCTTGCCCTTTTATCCACTAGAGCCACGGCACATTCCCGAACCGGACTATCTCTTTATGAAATAGTGTTTGGTCGACCAGCTAATGTTTGGGGAGTGCCCCGCCCAAAGAAATATTCTGATATCGAATACCCATTGTTGATTGATTACTTACATGAATTGACCACTAACCTGCGTCTTATTCATCGTCAGGTACAGGACATCCTGCCACCCAAACCCGAGGGCCCTGGCCACACCATCCAGCCAGGTGATTGGGTCTGCATCCGCAACTTCCAGAGGACCAATAACCTGGAGCCGAGGTGGAAAACGCCCCAGCAAGTGTTGTTGGCTACCAGGTCTGCAGTGCAAGTGGCAGGAAGAAAGAATTGGGTACACGCGACGCACTGCAAACGAGTGCCTCTGCCACTGCCATACGAACAGTGGGTCAAGGAGGGCCTGGGAGACGACGAATGTGAACAAGTCCCACGCTTTGTACCCTTCAGTGACGCTAACGTTGCCTGGGCTTCATCTGAGCGAGAGGACGACGACATCCTGCAAGCTGCTGTTCCTCCGCGTTTGAGGCTGCGGGACACTCAACAGCCGCAGCCTTTGTTTCCTGATCAAACAAAGCTCTGGTCCACCAGGTACAACCTTCGACCCAAAGAAAAGGACTGAAGAGACAAAGGTCTCTGCCCTCTACCTCACCTGGCCTGACGTTCGCTGCAGGGCTGTAATATTTGCCGGCGGATATATCCGACCAGTACCGGTGCAGCGGACCATAGTGTGTCAATAGGACTGCTGGAATCACTGTCCGGTGAAGCAACCAACAATCACAGGCAGCAACTAGGGAAGACCGGGTGAGGCATGACGGTGACAAAAATGAAAGATGAAAGCTTAAAGGACAGGAAAATGAAGAAGAGAAAGTACATAAAGATAATACATGGCCGGTACACGATCTGTCTACTTGTTCTCATAATTATTTTACTTGTACTGGCCTGCCTCGGGTGGATAACATACACTGCCCTTGCAGAACCTGAGTCTCCTACCTCTACAGAATCGCCTCATCAGCCTGTGTCATTCCCCCCCAAGTGCAAACAAGAAGGGCAGAATTTTATAACAATACTTTCATTCAGATGTTACACCAGCACCAGCGTGTGGTGAATACAACGAACTGTTGGGTATGTGGGTTGCTGCCCCATACTGCGGGCACAGGGATGCACCTGATTCCCACTCCCTTTTCTCGAGCCGGTTCAGCCTACGGATGGTTTACGGTATTCTTTGACGCCTTCTATTCAGGTAAACCATCTACGCGATCCCCAGGGAAAAATAGTAGCAAGCAAGCATTCACCCACATTTTGGCTACGGAGTGGCCAAATATGAATAGGACTTCACCGGAAAAGGATGAATATGAGAACAACCACGGGTCTTTCTATCCGCTGAGCCTCACCGGCAGTGGAGGGAGACGATGGCTGCTGCCCCTCAGGGACCTCCCTGCATACCCACAGTCTGGACGATACTGCATCGAGAGCAGTGGAACAGTATGGGTGGGGGAGAGTGACTGCACCTACACGCTCCAGCTTAATGGCTCGACTCGCACAGCTCTGGTGGCTTCGCTCAATACCTAATTTGTGTGCGGGAGCAAGGCCTACACCTGGCTGCCCAAGTCATGAGCTGGCACCTGTTATATCACTTGGTTGCTTCCCCCAACATACACAGCCGATGCAACACACCACATCCAGAAGAGAAGTGTAATTGACGCTGAAGACACGGCTGGCCAAGAATTTGGAGACTTTGCTAAAGGGTTCCTCCCCTTTTGGGGCCCTGTGGTCAATAGTCGCAATATTCAAAACCTTACAAGAGTGGTAGAGGCCACCATCAACATGACTGCCGGTGCTCTCAGTAACATCACTGCTGAACTTCAAGCGGACCGCCTCATGACTTTGCAGAACCGGATGGTTCTTGACATAATCCTAGCGGACCGTGGAGGAGTCTGTAAATTGATCAGAACCAGCTGCTGTGTATATATACCTGATAATGCACCAACAGTTTATCAAGCAATCCAGACGCTCCATAAGATTGTTTCCGACATCCATCAGGATGAGGGTTCATGGTCCCTAACCAGTTGGTTTTGGGGCTGGTCTCTCAGTGGGGATGGAAGATATTGATTTTCGTTGCTATCATTGCAGCCTCAATCTTTTTTTGCTGCCTCTGTGTTCAATGTATGCCCGCACTATGTGGCCTCTGTGCCACCTCTTTAACACCCAAGCCAGTAAATTCACACCACCAGAATGCCATGATGATGCTTCAGAAGGAGGTCCAGAATATGATGGACATTGACCTAGGTGATGACTGAAAGTTGCCTCTTCATGGCAAAAGGAGGGACTGTTGAACTATGCTTAAAATGGCCACTGAGACTCCATTTCGTGTTGCCATGCTCTCGGCAACCTGGTGAAGGATTGCTTTCTATGTCCCTGTTAGTACTTGCTTGCCTAACCCTTCTCGCTCCTTGCGGTTGAGCCGATTCCAGAAGCTGCTTGTGTACCTCGCCCCCCCCCGGATGTGCCAGAGACTTAGCCACATCCTGTCCACTGTTGGTAACTCAACCTCTTACACCATCAGCTGTGCTCCGTGACCACGCCATCCGGCGCTGAAGCAAGAGGCTGTGTACATTGTGCAATCAGAGACCGACGCTCTCTGGCCACGATTACGCCACCTGAGACTGATGAGGAACTTGTTGGATGTGTAAAGGTTGTGGCTAGTGCTATAATTATGTGTACGCTGCGGAGTGAAGCAACAGTCTCCGTAGAATTGTCTTTGTACCATACTGGGACCCTGTCCTTAGCTCGAGCTAATAAAGTAATTTACTTTCCCACACAGCTAAGTTGTCCTGGTCTCTTTGGTAATTCATGAGTAATCAAGGTGAACCCATAGATTCTAGGTGTCCCCTGCACCGCTGGCTTTGATCCTCCAGTCGGGAGGGGTCTCCAAAAGCCGGTTCTACAATCCCACCATGCCCCACTCTACCCAAAACCAACATGGCAGAACCTTTTTTTTCCCGTGCTGATCTTCCTGTGGCTACCCAGAGCTGTGGCTATGATAATGGACAGACCCTCCCTGTGTTCATTCTAAACCATTTCTGTGGTAGCTATCCCTCACACTGGGTTTGGAGACAGGCTGGTTACCGGGACAAAAGGGAGGCATGCCTAGGTCTGAGCTACATCTACCAATGACAGGGTAGGGACGCTTTGAAGTTAAGTTCCTGGGCACAGCCCAGATGGCCATTGTGTCAGAGCAAGGTCAACCCATCTCCCATTGTCTCAGCTGAGGGAGTCACCAAGGAGCCATTCAGCTCACTCCTGGGTGAAAGTGAACACTGGCAGAAAGCCACATGTCGCTCATGCAGGAAAATGACAACTTTCCAAAAGTGTTGTTTGTAAAATAGTAATACAGAATTCAACTTGAGCATTAAGTTACATTTTAAATTACTAATAAAATGAGTCCTTTAAGCATTTTTCTAGCTACTCCCAAACTGAAATTAAGCATTATAAGGTGATTTCCTATGGGAGAGCCAAACTTGCCACAGTGAGAAATCACTTTGGAGGATTTTCACTGCCAGGACATGTAAAACATACAATAGACTAGTCTTACTTAGTAAATACCATGCATCCTGCCCTATGATCTCTTAGGGCCTACCTTAGGGGTGACGTTTAAGTATTAAAAAGGAAGGTTTAGGCCTAGCAAGAGGTTTATTTTGCCAGGTTGAATCAAAAGTTTTAAAACTGCATGCCCACGCTGGCGGGCAGGCATAGAGACATGCTTTTCACTGTCAATTTAGTGGTGGCACAATATGTGCTACAGTCCACTAGTGACAATTAACTTTCAGGGACTGGATACACTTTTTTGTAATATGCTAGGAAATTATGGTGAAGGTAATTCCACTTGTTTTAGGGGTAAGAGCACATACACTGGACAGCAGTGTCCCAGTGTGCAGAGAAAAAACAAACAGCAACAAAATCTAGAAAACAAACAGAGGTGACCACTCAAGCAGGGGGAACTCCCTACAGGTTTGCATTACTTTTTTAACACAAATCCAACACAAAGTGTTGTGTGGGGATCTTCAATCCAATGCAAATTGGTATTTGCATTGGATTGTAACCCAAAGTAACGCAAAGTTGTGCAGTGTGCTGCCTTGCAGCACTTTGCATCAAAGGGGCATTGCGTGGGTGGTGCATTGGTGTACCCATTTAACAAACCATGGGTTCTGAAGCAAATCCCTATTTAAAAAGAATTGTAGAGAGGGATTTGTGGCAAACCACCTGCACCTCCTTGAGGCAGTTGTAACAAGGAAATTGTTTTTCCTTTTTTCTCGTTTTTCCCACTTTGCATGTGTTACATTGTATAGCATACATATGAAATGGGAACATCAAAAAGCATAGTTTTTGCACTGCAAGCAACCCGGTCAGCACAAAACCTATGCTTCCCACAACACAGACAACCTTGCACTATGAGTCACTAGAGCCTGTGATGGAGCAAGGAAGCCAAAAGCACACCAACGCAGGAAGAGAGCAGAACAGATATATATCTTAGTAGATAAGACACTGTACAGCTCTATCTATGCAATTCAGCGGAGGAACTTTATTTGCTTGACTGTGTTGCATAACTTTAATGCAAATGTAGGCCATTGTACTTTGCCCAACGTGCTAATTATTAAGCACCTCTCTCAGGTCAAAGGTTGTTTTTCTGGTCTGTGTTTTTATTTTCAGTAAGTGCTTAGAAAGGTTCTGAATTGTGGTACTTATGGGTCTGCGTCGCAAAGATATTGCCCAACATGTAGCTCAAGATGTTGCTCCACTGTGAGATTTTCTTTCTAGCCTAGCTAGCGGCAACACACACAAAGTTGCCCAGCAATTATTGGACACTTCCTCTACCAAAAAGCTAGATGTCTTAGTTTTGAAAATGCTTGTTGTGGTCTTTTGTGAAACCATTCAGTAGGTTTTGAGTTATTTGTCTTACAAATAGGATTTTAAGTGTTAAACTTTTGTATGTCTTGACTTTTTATTCACAACTTTTCTGAAAATTCAGATTATTGTAGGATCTAAGAATAAAAATTTCTAAACATATTCAAATATAATTGGAGCATCTACTTGTCTATGTTTTGGTATTAATGAATAGGAGCAATCTGATTGGCTAGTCTGGACATTTACAGCTTGATGCAGCAATTTGAGGCATGATAACCTTGAATTGGAAAAAGGAAACAGCAGATTGATACAGCCATCGTTTTGTGATGTCATGGACTGGCAGATATTTTAAGACCTTGACAAAAAAAATGTGGGCATAACATAAGGGGTTGAAGGAACAAAGCATAGACCAAGATCTATGCAACAGGATAACAGAAGAGCAGATCACGTCCATAACATTCAAATAAACTAGATTTTGCATCGATAGAACAGTGGATCCAAACATTGTCCAGTGGCTGCACAGCCATTGTGTTGGTCCTGAGGATTCCATAAATTATGCATCCTATCATCTTGGATTCACAGAGCTTGTATGAGAGATTATTTAAAAAAAAAAAAAAAAACACCATGCTGAAATGGCAGGGAGAATGGG
The DNA here is from genome assembly GCF_964204655.1 of Triturus cristatus. Classification (NCBI taxonomy): domain Eukaryota; kingdom Metazoa; phylum Chordata; class Amphibia; order Caudata; family Salamandridae; genus Triturus; species Triturus cristatus. Next base: position 971,758,710 of record NC_140582.1, read on the forward strand.
GGCTGGATGTGAATGAAGGTCATACTCTATGTTCAGACCACACTATGTGTGTCAAAGTCTCTCATGTGACATCATTGATGATATATCTGATGTCATCATTGAAGATACCACTTATGAGATCACATGTGACATCACCAATGAAATCAAGAATGGCATCCCTGTATGATCAGCTATGTGTGATGCAGACTGCATGCACAACAGGCAAGCAAAAGAAATAATTGTATCCCACAGTGACAAAGAAAATATCCCAACAGTTTGTTCATTGGACATTGAGTGAAGGATTGAGATCTCATATTGTGCTTGAAGAATAAAATGCCTGTATAACATGCACTAGGCAAAGTCTGCTCTTTGTGTATCACAGGGACAGTTTAATGGTCATCTACAACCAAACCTGTGGGCCCTCAATATGAGGCGGAAGGGGTGAGACCTCGAAGTGCGATTGAATGGTGTAGTATTTGGATAATATGCATCATGCATAAATGTGGTGTATGTTTAAGAAGTGAGGAGATTGTCAAAAGATTAGCATATGGTTGATGTTCACATTTACTATACATCAGGAAATAGCAAAGTTTGTAAGCTTGTACAAAATATAGTAGAGAAAATATAGTTAATAATCCTGGAGGTCTAGCTACTCCTAACAGTGGCGGCTCGCACAGGTAATGCAGTGGGGTAGGGCTGGGTGGGGAGGTAGTGGAGTGTGACATACGACAGGAAAGTCGAGAGTAAGGAAATAAATAAATAAAAACACTTTGCGCTCGCAGCCTCACCGAGTCGGCGATACTGCGAGCGCAAAGTAAGTGCTTTCAATTATCAATTAATTTACCCTAACCAGGGGAAAGTGAGAATCTAAAGGAGAAATGAGCAAAATCAGCAAAATAATATTCCTTTAAATTCTGCAATGCCAGGCCACCTTCTGTTGTTGACCTGTATAAAGTGCTGAGTGCAATCCGTGGTGCTTTGTTAACCCCAAAAAAAGTAAAGAGCAGCCCTTCAAATTACTTAAAAAACTTTATCTGCAGGGCACAAGGTAAAGCAGTGAAAAAAATTAAATAGAGACAATACGGATATACGAACTAGCATGACCCACCCCATTATCGAAACTGGCAGTCCTGTCCACCTAGTAGAAAGAGACTTTATTCTCATAATATGGGGTAAATAGTTAAATGCAAATAGAGCGTCAACCTCCTTTGTGGTATAAGTGCCTAGATATCTCTTGGGCCATGTGTTAACCAACTGGCGAAATTCTGGTGGTAAAGTAACGGCCACGCAATTGCATAAGAGAACTTCTGTTTTAAGCCTATTGATTTTGTACCCCCTAGGGACTGAAATGGCGTAAAAATGTTAAACACTCTCTGTTGGGTGGCCGTAAATGATTTTAACAACAGAGCAACATTATCTGCATAGAACCACAGTAGGCAGTGGGTGGTTCTCTGCACTCCTCGTATTTGATGGCAATTGCCAATGGTTCAATAAAAAGCTCAAACAAAAGGGGCAAAAGCAGGCACCCCTGTCTGGTGCCCCGCTTTATTTAGCAAGTACCGATTTCGTCAGAGTTTCTAATTAACAATGCTATAGCTCCCACATAGATTTTCGAAATCATCTGAATAAAAGTAGTGGGGAACCCAAACTTCTCAAGAATAAAAAGCAAGCACTTCTAATTGACCAAGTCAAAAGCCTTCTCACAATCTAATAACAATATATATGTGCTGAGATCTCTTTTTGTTTAAAATAATCTAATACCTCACCCAGAAAATTTGTGTTCATTGACAGCTGCCTACCTGAGATGGACCCACACTGATCGTGGTGAAGATGAGCGCCTACTACTTTGTACATACAGTTGGCTAATACTTTCATGGCTATCTTATAGTCTGTATTAAGGAGACAAATAGGCCAGTACGAATTAATGTTCTCCGGGTCTTTGTCTTTTTTTAGAAAGCTCACCACTATAGCCATGTTTAAACATGGAGGATAAATTACCCCCCTACAGTATGTGGTTAGCGAGTTGCACTATTTTAGGCACTCACAAAAGGAGATTTTTTTTTATAAAAATCGTCCATTAGGCCATCTTCTCCACAGGCCTCCTTACTGGGTAGAGACTCAACAACTTCCACCTCATCGCCTATAGTAAATGGGGCTGTCAAACAGTGTATTTCTCTTGGTTTGAGCCTGCGACTAGAAAGAGTTCCCAAAGAACATCTAAGATGTTTGACGTCAGTTCCATGTGTGTAAATGTGTTCGTAGGGTATCAAAAGCTCGGCTCTGATCTTCCCTGGATTGGTGATCTCGGTCTTAGTTTCCGCAATGTAAAGTGACGCTATAGTGTTCAAACCCCTTTTTTCTCGAGCCTGCCAGGCCAGAAACCTCCATGTATTCGCTTTCTTTGTATACTTTTTGTTGGTAGACTGTTGGCGTTGTGGGCTCTCTCATAGCAGTAATCCTGCAGTAGTAGTTGTTCTCTTGTTGGTTATTAATTGTGTCATGATGCAGAGCTTCTACATTTGTTTTTTTAGGCCCATATCTAACTCAGTCCTCCTCCTTATCAAGCACTTCCTTTCAGTTATACTCTTCAAGGTTATTTGTGACCATATGGTTGCTTTAAAGGCATCCCACACCATTTCTAAACTGGCTGTTTGCTGATTAACTTCAAAGTAGTAGTCAATCTCGGTTTGAATCTCTTTGACTCAGTCCTCATCCTCTAGCTTGACTCTGCTGAAAGTCCACCTAGCACTGGATTTATCCGACTGCATCACTAAAACTGATACAATGACTAGGGCGTGATCTAAAAACCCATTTGGTGTATGCTTATAATCCCTTACTATCACACCCCAAAAATGCAGAAAAAAATCCAGCTTGGTTGTCGATTTATAGCGTTCGGAGACACAAGTTAATTCATGCCTAGCTGGATATTTGTCTCTCCAACTGTCCACCAACTGCAGGGTCTGCATATAATCAAAAGTTTAGCTTTCAAGTGCTTGTGAATGAATCTAGTATCGTGTTGAGCAGAAGATTAAATCTCCACCCTGAATTAATTTACCCGGGATCAGTGACAAAGTTTGGAAGAGATCTGACAGCGGAGCTGGCTCATCCACTATAGGGCATAGATTGTGGCGACTGTAACTCGACCAATATTCATGGTTCCGCTTACCAGAGCCCATCTCCCCTCCATGTCCGTCTAAATGAAGCTTATGTGATATTTCAGGAATTTATTCACACATATGGCCACCCCCCCCTCTGATCCGCTTTTGCATTGGATAAGCAAATAAATCCGGCACAGTTTTTGAACATAGCAGGGCACAGGTTGCCCTCTTCCCTAAAGTGGGTCTTCTGGATTAAAACAATATCAGGGAATGACTTGTTATCCAGTCTTCAACTGCCCTGCTCTCCCGCCTATTGTTTAGACTGTTGGCATTGTAGGTGAGTATTTGCAACACATCTGTTTGTACCATTATATCACAATGTTATATCTTTGCATGGTGAGGGGGGTCCTTCAATATTGAAATACTAAAACAAACTGACATTGGGCTGCCTAAATTTACCCGCAGTTTCAGAACCCACATCATTATGCGACAAAGTGCCGGGTGCAAAGTGCAGTGTGCATTGTGGAAATGTACGCCGGTATTTGAACTGTGTATGAGTCATTCCCCCATCGTACATATCCGCTCCCATCATGATCTAAAATGCCATTTGACAGAGGTGTGATGTGCTAAATCCTGGTAAAGTGCATGAAGTCCCCCTCTGCCGCCTTTGGCTCCAGCATGGTAAAAAGTCAGGAGCAGTGCACAGCTGGTATGTGAGCTATTTTGGAGACGTTTTTGTATTTTTCATAATCATAATATCACTTTAACTGTGTTTCTTCCCATGAATTTCAGAGGTTTTCAGAACATTTTCCTGTCTTATCAGCAAAGAAACCACATGGGTTTTAGAGCATTTTTTCAGTGAATTTGTGTTTCTCTATGTTATATTACCTCCACATACAGACCAACTAATTGCTGCAATGCATAGCATTTGGACGTGCACAGCAAGATTTTGCTCCTGGACCTGACCACCAGTATCTTTTCCCACCTAGTGGGCCAACCCTCACTACTAACACAGACTGTTGCAGTTCAATGTACAGTCAGAGTGAGGGTTGACTACCCAATATGTTGGGGTTAGCGCCTGGTCTAAGACCTTCGGCTAGAACTGCTCCTACATCACTGGACAGCCAACCACTGCTACATCAAACTCTAGCTGTGTGCAACAGTGGTTAGCTACATGGCCTGTGGCAGGTGTAAAGACTTAGGGCCATATTCACAAGGAGCTATCGCCGAATTAATGGCACTTTATCGCAGCCAAAGTCGTGATAAATTTACCTCCCCATTCACAAGCTGGTGCTAACAGCGCACAGCACTAGTTTACCCCCGATAGCAGCCGCAGAAAACATCACCACAGAGGACCCCCACAACTATCGCTAATGAGATGCAGAGTGGGCGTTCCCATGCCAAAAGCCGCGACCACACCGTTCCTCACCATTCTCAACGACCAGCCACATCGACGATAAAAACACAAAACAGGCGATAAGGCGCGTTAGCACCAGGAAATCTACACCTGCTGTGACCTGGTGTTAAGTCGGATGGCAGCCAGCACCACAGAAGGCCACTTCAGAAGTGTAACAGATGTTAAGGAGCCACTTATCATGCGACCCGGACACCCAAGAGGGCCACAACACCCACCGACACCACCCCAGGACCCCACCTCACACCCGGAACCCAGGCAACCACAGAGGCAGTGCAGACAAAGACAGCGGACCCCCAGGAAACGAACCAGCCTCACATACCCAACATCTGATAATGTCACCGGACACTACAAGCTGAAAGGGACAACCATCCTATGCATCCTGACCATCATCGCCTAACAGGCCTACGGCACCAACATAGCGGACAACCAACATCCCACCCCACACCAAGCTGCTGGATTGGCTGCACCTGTTGGCCCTGTCACCCCCCAAAACAACACCCGCCAGAGTCGGAGGAGTCTCACAGCCAGTCACATCCAAGTCCCCCACACCTATCCTGGACATCACCATCACCCTGGTGCCGCAGTCCCCATACATCCAACACAATGCGCATGATCCGCTGGAGACCAAGCAAGGACCATACGCCATAGCAGGATGCACGCACATGTTGGGGGCAATCCACAGCACACATGTCCCACCTGTGACCCCTGGTGACACAGCACACAATCACCGCAACAGGAAGCACACGTCTCACATCAATGTGCAGGCAACAACAGAACACTGTGGAACCTCCAACAATGTTCCCTCCAAATACCCAGCCACTGTGCACGATTCCTTCAACCTCCGACAGTCCATCAGCAACCAGCCTATCCAGAACGGCAACAATGGAAATACACAACCCCATGGCAAGTTTCAAATGGACAACCTACTCACCTCAACTCCACAACCATGCAACTCACAACTCTGGCAATGCACACGTCACAAAATCACTACCAACATGCACAACAACATGACCACCCAACAGAATGACAGAACAACTCACAATGGTTACCTGGCCAAGCCGTGAACATGAGCCATCAACGGCATGGCACCTCAGCCACACAACATCCGAATGTGGGGAGAGGTGGCAACCAGGCATGTGTGAAGGATGCAGTAGAACCATGATTGGGAAAGTACACAATGCCAAGAGTGGCAGAGATGTGCTGGACAGACTGCAGTATGCAGAACACACCTATATCCATGGCGACATACACCTCTGGTTTATGGAGTCTAGTGGACAGTGGACGCACCCATTTCACCCCAGCCAGTGGGAGACCTTGCGGAAATGTTGCCTGTAACGCCCCCCCCCAAGCGTAACCAGAGTAGGATGGCCCGGTGTACGCCACACCAGCGTAGGGGTGTGAATAAAAAGCACGTAGCCCTGGGCGTGGTTCTCTTCCAGAATGCACATCTCTGCCAGGGTGGCGCCTCTCACCCCACCACGAGGCCGAGGCCATCCTCATGAGCGGAGTTGCCTACGATGCCATGCGCCTGCTGGACCCCGGCAAGCTGGACCACAACCCCGTCAGGCCTGCCCCGCGCAGCCAGGCCACACTGATCACCTGCCGACACCAGCGTTTGTCAAGGAGGGCCCACCACGTGCCGGCACAAGCTCCAAGCCCAAGGGCCGCAATCTTGGCAGCCTCCTCAGTCCATCACGGCCTCCACGACACAGGCCTGCTTTAGCCCTTTCTCGTTGACGTACTCTACTGCAGCCTTCGGACTACTCTTTGGCCCAGTTGGTCACATGTGTGAAAATGTGTCCAGATTTATGAATGGTAGTGACCTCAATTCCGGGCCAGCGGCCACAGCATCAGACCCACGCCGATCAGTGAGGCATAGTTCCATATGGGCTATTTGCGACATGTGGTGCCACTAACCCTGTTCAACGCCAGCCTGTGACACGTGGTGTCACTAACCCTGTCCAACGTCGGCCTGCAACACGTGGTGCCACTAACCCTGTTCATTGCCAGCCTGCGACACGTGCCACTAACCCTTTTCAACGCCAGCCTGTGACACGTGGTGCCACTAACCCTGTTCAACGCCAGCCTGCGACACGTGGTGCCACCATCCCTGTTCAACGCCAGCCTGCGACACCTGGATGAGGGACCAGGACTACCCTGTGGACCAGTAGGTCCCACATCCAGCATCTTGGCGCAAATCACGAATGGCAGAGTCCACACCAGTGGTCGCATGAAGAAGGGTAAGAGGAAGATGCGGCTCAGTCCGGACAAAAGCCGGGTCACAGTCACGGAGGTGAGCGAACAAGTGGAGCCACTGAACCTGAACTATGCAGTCCAGTGGGGCCATCCAACCTATGCCGGCAACACTTGGTGAATGGCCCATGCTGACCGCTGCCTGCGGCCTACACTGCAGTCCAGTAGGTCACAGACTCTTCATTTTGCATTGGCTGAGTTCATATCAACGTACCAGCATCATAGCAGACTGCATCCCCTCTCTAGCCCCGGTGCCACCAAGTCTGTTCCCCGACAATCATGGACACTCTCTGGTGGCGTCTGAGTCTATGACCCAGGGGACAGTTTTCATCCTCATGTAGCTGATACAGAATTGGTGGTGGCAACGAGGCTGTCGCATTGCACTCCTCCATTTGCTGCTTCTGGATAAAATCAAACCTTTCGGCGTCATTCCCTGGAGGACACCTTCCACTGTCTCCCGATACCCTTCGTAACATACACCTCGGACATTGATGATTACCTGCTCAGGTCGCATGGCCCATCTGACTGCACCGCAAGTCACCGTCCCGTGGCTGGGTGCCTGTGCCAGCCGCTGTGCATCTGGGGCCACTAACTCTGTACTAGTCAGGTCCGGGACCCCTTCTTCTGAGAAATTCGATGGCCGCTGAAGCGTTGGCCTTGTGGTCATCAATGCCATTTCTCTGTGGCCCTGTGCTGCACGCAGCCTCCGGGCCCAAGAGCGTCCCAGCAGGGCTCACACACCAAATCGAGCCCTGACCGGACTGGACGTGGCATCACTGCTGGAGGCACACGCCACCACCGCAAGGACCACCTCCAACAGCCATCTGCCACAGTCGACACAGTGGTCCTGACAGACTTACGGAGTTGCTCAGACCTGTCGTGGATGCCATCATCGGCCTGATACCCTGCTCAGCACTCCAGGTGCCAGTGACTCAGTGCACCGCAAGCGATTGTCCGTTACTGATTGACATTTGTGCTGTGGAGATGTTGTGCAGCAATGTCACTTCATGCAGTGGGTAAGAGCTGGGACTATGATGAGGAAGATGTGTCAAGTGTGCGGACGGGAGATGGCACAGACAATGGAAGGGCAGGAGGCAACATCCCCAAGGCAGGAATGCAGACTGGAGGTGGTAGTCGAGCCACACACCCGGAACCATTACTGGGTATTGTGCTGTGGACTGCGCACGCAACTGTCACCTCAGACAGTGTGGGAGACCTGGGACGTTGATGAGGAAGTTGATGCAGGTGTAACACATCCCACTGCATCAGGACTAACACGAAGGGACACAATCCTAGCATTATCTTCACATGAGCGCGCTCATCTCTAGTGCCCCTTCCTCAGTGCACTCCAACTCACGGAACCTCCTGACTAAATTTTGTGTGACCTCTGTCCTTACTCCGGCATCCTCCATGTTGCTGTGCAGTTGACTCTGTTATGCATGTGTTTTCTGTTTACGTTGCACTGGTGTCCAATGTTCAAGTTGTTGCCAGGACCAAGCATTCCGTGGGGGCTGGCTTACACTCACCCCACACACATCCAGCACAGGCGTCACTGTACATGTGGCCCTGCCAATAAAGGGTCCGGGCGCATGTGCCGGTAGCCAGTTCAACATGATATCGGCGTGTGTCCCTGTGGTCTTGTTGTATGCATGAGGGCCCTGGGCCCTACGACATTACATTGTGCTGTGTACATCGGATGCAGACGTGTCACTGCAGACAGCTGGTTGTAGCTTGGACATGTAGCTTTGTTGTCACCCACTCAATTTGTAAGGGGAGTGTCCAGGGCTGTCGTTCGCAGAGCCAACATGGGTGTGTGACTTCTATTCACTGTACTGTGAATGTGCATCTGCATGTGTCTCTATGGCAGTGTGGGTCTCCTTAGTGGGGTGTTGGTGGCCCCTGAAGGGTGATGACACCTACGTATGTGTCCTGGTTCGCATTCCATGGGTTCGGCCCCCACCCACACCTGTTGGGCCACCTCCTTTTGGCGTGCAGGAACATGGCATTGCGGTGTGATGTGTGGGTCGGTGAAGTGTCATGAGCCAGCTGTGCTTGCGGGTTCTACCTGCTGTGTGGCCTGTTGCAGGCTCGGTGTTCTCCTCTGAGTAGTTTGGCTGTCCGGGTCCTGGTGGGGGGTTGCGTGGGATATCCATGTGCTGTTGTAGGGCGTCGGTGTCGACGGTGTGGTGGTCCTCCCCGGCATCACTGATGTGTTGTATTCTGTGCTCTGCTGAATGTGTTGTGTGCCCCTCTGCTATGTGAAGGGGAGGTGCGTTTTGACTTTGTGTTGACATATAAGTTTGCACATTGTGTAGGTTTGCATGCAGACTGTATGTCAATGTACATTGTGACTGTTTGGGGGAGCAAGATTCTTCTGCGGGACAGTGTACATTTGGTCTACATGACGGATGTGAGTTTGTACGCGTACATTTCCATTTCACAGTTTCCTGCTCTGTCAGATGTAGTAGGCGTGTTTCTGTGCATGTGCGGAGCCAGTTGTGTCCTCTGTTCTGCAGTGTCGGCTATGCGCGTTGTTCCTTGTTGTCAATGTGGGTGTGCTGTTCGTGCTATGTGTGTGTGCTGCAGTGTGCCAAGGTGATCTGGGCCATGGACCTGGGTGATCGTGGGTGTGCAGTGTGGTACACCTCGCTGTGCATGTATGCCATTGTGCCCACTCCCCCCATCCCCCCAGTCCCTGTTCGTTGCGCTCCCTGTTGATGTTGTGTCAGGTCCTCTCTAGCTGTGTCTGTACTCCCTACTCCTTGCACCGTCTCCACACTGATGACTGTGACCTGGGTTTCCTTCAGCTCCTCCGCTGGCGCTGGACTGCCACCTAATATCGCCATTGCTGCCTTCCTGTTGGCAGCAGGTTAGTGCCTGGTTTAGGTAGTCACGTAATGCCGGCGCCTATTGGCCTCCTGGATTGGCCTCCTCGGCACTCCACCTGCAATCCAGGTGGTCTGCTTGTGGGTCAGTTGCTGGTAGTGTTCTGTCACCTCCGGGACGCTGGTCATGTGTTCCTGCGGTCTTCACCCCGTCTTCCTCTCCCTCTTCTCCTTGGCCTTCTCCGGCCCAGTTGTTCCTTGCTGGTAGTCTGTGTGGGTTGTGGGGTTCGGGTTGGCCCTTCGCTGTGTCAGGGTGCATCCATGTTGCTACGCACATTGGATTGTTTTTGGTGTATTTTTCTGTGGTTTTTATTGTGCATTGTTCCGCCAGACGCGTGGGATTTGCAGGCCTGTGGCTGGTTTTCGCTACTTTTTGTACCGTGGTTGGCCTCATCGCATGTTTTTTTGCGTTCGCGTATCGCATTTATGCAGCGTGGCGTTGATTTTGATGCGGACATTTGGCGCGTTATCTGGTGACTATTGCATGCTACCGCCTTGTTGTGAATCCCACGTTGTCACGGGGTTATTTTCCCGCTATAGACTGTGATATTGAAAGTTGCGTTACGCTACTTTTGCGGTAGTTATCACACGTTCTTGTGAATATACTGCTTATTTTTTATTTTTCTTCATCTGCAAAACTTACTTTATATGACAGGCTTTCAAAAAGTAACAGCTATAGGGCTATGAATTCTACGACACATATTCAAATAGTTTTAAAAATAACATACTTTATGATGTGATTACATTTTGCCTTTTTCATCTTTTTAAAAACTAATATTCAGTCATTTATTTACTCAGTGCAACTTTGGTGTAACCCTACAGTCAACACTGAGGGGAGCGCAAATTGTGGACTGCATGTACCATTATGCAAAGGAGCAAACTTTTCTGGGATGTGATGTAGTGTCTGGCCACACCCTTTTCAGAGCCCAAGCTGATTTTCATGACTTCCTCTACCATTTATCTCACATTCCTAAAGTTCCTTTTTGTAAGACTTGTGTTCTGGCTAATTGATTCCACTTCATACAGCCCAAGCTGGAGATCCCGCCCCGGGTACAGAGATTGCGGCCCGAGCCGGAGATTTAGGGTCGACTGCGTACGTAAAGATATAACTCGTAAATGACCTCTGTGAATACCAAAAGTCATAAAGTTAGACTTTTGTCTCAGATTGCCTTTGTGAATCGGGCGCTGCATTTTTAAAGCATATGTCACCTGCTGTATAATTGTATTTCACACCTTAATCATGTGATTGAACTCAGTCAAACTGCCTTTTAACTTACTTCCTGGTCCACTTTCCAATTATGGTGGGAGATTTGGTCACCATTGTTGGGACACGGAGAGATGCCGTTTTTGTTAGCTCTCTGGGTCTTTTTTGCCAGTCACACTATTTAATGAAGGTCAGGGCATGAACGCACCTTCAAAGTTGGATCAAGAGTCCAACATTGCTTTAACCCCATTGGAGCAGTGACTATCTGTCAGTTATTTATTCTTTTAGCTGCCACTTGAAATCATTGAGCATTCTTTTTTAAACGGAATTTGAGAACTGTTTTTAGATTGAATCTGTAATCAGTTTTAGCCAAGATAAAGTGCTCTTTTTTCCAGCCACACTTTTTAATGAAGGTCAAGTTGTGGACTTACTTAGTCGGCATCTCAACTCCTAGAGTATAGGGCAAGGGCAGAGTCAAAATGGCAGCACTCTATAAGTCCCAATTCATTACTGCATACCTGTAAACCCTGTGCTCACACTCTAATGTCATGATGCCTCATACATCTATTGGTTGCTCAAGTACTGGAACTTGGCGCCTCTTTGTGATAAATTGCTACACATAAATTAGATCTGCTTACATTTATCGTGGGAGAACATTGGGATGTCTTTTTCTTAAAGCAAACCTGGTTACACAAGAGCTCTATGCCAGAGTTAGTCCAAGCCTTTGCATTAGGATATAACGTTGCCAGATGCGACCGCTTAGGAAGAAATGGAGGTAGGATCATCATTGTTTACAATGCTGTTTTACGTTGTGTAATTCTGCTGTTCCAGCTACCAGTTTGTGAATGTTTAGTCTTCAATATTATGTTTTTGACTATGTTTAAACTCTCAAGGGTCCTTGTATATGGTCCCCCTGGTCCCCCTACACAGTTCTTACAGGTTTTACTCGAGGTGATAGCTATTCAGGCACTTAAAATTGTTAACTTTGCACTCTTAGGTGACCTAAACATTGATCTAGATGGCATATACTGCTTGCAGGCTGATAATTCATTAGAAGACCAAGCTGAAAATCAGTGCTTGAAAAATCCAATCACCTGCCCGCATTTGCAAGCCAGATTTAATTAGGGTGAGCTATTTTTAGGTCCTTCTTGCCCTTTCCGGTGAGTAGGAAGGAAGACTGACTTTTGACCTCTGTCTCTGAAAGCAGAGCAAATGTGATAAGATAGCAAGATTTAAAGGCATCTTTATTGCTCACAAAGTTAATGAGCAATTAAATACCTTTAAATCTTGTTAACTTGTCACATTTGTTCACAGAGGTCAAGTGCACTACCGTTAGGTCGAGTAGATTTTTGAAGTTACTAGACCTGCAGGTCTAGTAAGATTTTTTTGATTTTTAGAGCCCTTAACTCAAACAATTGGTGAACTTGCGAACACATAAGAAGGCTCATCTTCTCGATCCTGTGTTTTCTAATGTACATGACTTGCTAGTTAATGTGCCTTTTCCAGTGACGTGGTCAGACTAATCTTTTTTCCAGACATTAAGCATGGATTGATGCTGGTCACAACTGGACTCCGTAGAATTTAAGCATATATTAACTCTCATCAAGCCAGACTTGAGTGGAAATGTGATAGATGAAGATCATAAATTCAGAGACTGGATTACCACCTCTTTAGATAAAACTGTTTAATCTAGGAAATGTGTGAGCTTTAGGTCTAAAGGGCTGGCCCCAACAGAAACTGAAAAAGAAATGTAGAATTTTAGAAAGAAAGTGGAGGAAGCCCTATGATGACCTTAGTAAATGTGAATATTGAAAAGCTATCAAGATTTATCACCATGCTATCAGAAGCACACAAGTAACTTTTTTTCTCAGAAAATTGACAACGTGGCCAACTCAGTGAAAGAAGTGTTCATGATAGTGAAATCAATGACGATCCAGCCGTAAAGAATCCAGTAGTGGTGCAAACTGCAGGCCGCTGTAATGATTTAGCTATATTTTTTCCAGGCAAATATTAGGAATCCATGCATCTTTTTCTGATCAAGCAACAAACTCTCTCTTGAATGAAATATCCAGTCAACATGAACTTCCTAATGAAACTCTTCCAGCTTTCCTGCCTCCAGAAGATGAAGGTATGGCTGCCCTTGTGAACAAGGTCAAATCAGGCTCGCCATACCCACCTCCACACATTACTAACCGTGCCAGAGCGATTATCCATCCTATACTAAAGGAGATCATGAACCACTCCTTCCCCAGTGGATTGGTGCCACAGGCCTGGAAACATGCAGACGTCAAACCACTGTTAAAAAAACTTTCTTTGGATCCCTCACATCTGGAAAACAACAGGCCAATTTCACTTCTTTCTTTTTCAGGAAAGGTTCTAGAGAAGTATGTCAATAAGTAAATCTCTGAATTTCAGGAGCAGAATGGTCTCCTTTATTTCTCCCAGACAGGATTTCATTCAGGCCACATTACTGAGTCGAGCTCTTGGCTGTAGATGAGGTCCTCAAATTTACATTGGATCAAGGGAACACCGCGCGCGGCTTTGATCTTATTAGATCTTAGGCTTTTGACATGGATTATCACACAATTTTGTTTGAGAGGTTACACAATTCAGAGGTAACACAGTTGACCTAGAAATAGTGTGCCACCATTTTACAGGGTTGGAGTTTCTGGGTTTGCGACAAGCCTTTGTATTCAGACTTCTCTACCTCTCAAGTGCAGAGTACCTCAAGGATCCTCTTTGAGTCCAACTCTGTTCAATGTACATGTTCTTTATTTAGCAGACATTGTTCGGTCTTTTGGTATTACTTTGATTTCCAATGCGGACGACACCCAGTTGGTTATCTCCCTGGCTCCAGAACAGCATTCAAAAGCAACCCAGCTGAAGCCATGCCTCACAGAAGTTGCCAAGTGGATGGCTAGTTGCTGTCTCAAACTTAACAGTAGGAAAACGGAAGTCAATAATTTTAGGAAACAATCCAAACTTCTGGACTCCGGAATATTGGCTAGACAGCCTTGCACCTCAGCCTCAACCTAAAACAGTCATTACAAATCTAGGAAACTGGCTGGATAACAAGTTGTCCTTTGAGGTCCAGGGGGCATATGTATCAAACGATTTTGTATTCGCAAACGCTGCGAATCGCAAAAAAACAGCGTTTGCGAATACAAAATTGCAAAAGGAGATGTATGAGGCATTTCAGCCTCGCAATCTTAAGGAATCGCACAATTAGCGATTTCTTAAGTTTGCGTAAGCATTTAAGAAATCGCAAATTGCGATTTATTAAATGCAATGTAACACACACCCAAGTTGTGCGATTTCTCCTTAAGAAATCGCAAATTACCACCAACTTCAAGTTGGTGGTAAATTACGATTTCTTTGAAATATGCACTTTTTGCATATTTCAAAGTGCTATGTGGTGCACATACATGCCCTTAGGGCATGTATGTGCGCCATATGTGCACACATGCTGATTTCAGGGGTGCATCAGGGTGTCATCATGATTAGCAAATAGCAATTCGCAAATTGAGAAGGACTTCCCATTCATTGCTATGGGCCTCCTGGCCCATAGGAATGAATGGGAAGGTATTCCTTAATTGCGATTTCGCAATTTGCTAATCGCAATTAAGGAATTTTAAGAAATCGCAAAAGTCACCTGAGAGTGGACAATATTCTTATGGGTGACCTCAGGTATCAGATGTAACATCCTCCTTAAAGATTTAAGAGATGCAAAACAACTTGCAGATCATGCTTTCACTTGCAGTTTAAAATACTAGTTGGAATCAAATGTGATACCTAGATTTCTCACAAGTGAAGATGGTAAAGGAGGGGCACCTAACTTCAAAGGCCACCAGTTATATGAGCCTGTGTAATGACTGGAGACAATAAAGGAAGTTCAGTTTTATCAGAGTTCAATTTAAGGCAGGTGTTACTCATTCACTCACAGACTGGTTTCAAGCAAAGCTTAAGTGAATTGAAAGTCTCTACATCATTATCCTAGAACAACAAAAGGAGCTGAGTATCATCACTGTAGGAAATCACCTGCAGCCCCCAAGATTCCACAAGGTTCTCGAGAGGTTCCAAATAAACATTACAGAGGATAGGACTCAAGGCAGAGGCTTGAAGCACCACACAATCAAGAAAGAAATATCGCTTGTGTCCTATATTCAAGCTGCGATTTAAGCCAGGCCAAAGCCTGCCCTTGGACTCCAATATTCTTAAATCTGTTAAGAGGAATAGAGTGAGAGACTGTATCAAACATGCATGAGAAAGCTAATAGTACTACCCTTGCCTCAGAATTCTGATGGAGAATGTCCTTACTAAACTCTCAAACCTACAATAAGGCAAACTCTGCTCTATACCCTGCTTGGAAGCCAGATTGTGTATCATATAATAAATGATTTGGCTACAAAAAGTGGGAGACTTGTCTGATGACCAATATCTCCAACATTTGTGCTTCTGCAGGTAAGAGTGAAATAGTTCTGAAGTTACTGAGCACCATGGGGTCAGCATTGGGTTTCTTTAACAGGGGCAGCCAGGGACATCTTAAGGAATTTGGGGGCCCTGGGCCAACATTATTTTGGGGGCTCCTGTTCAGAGCAGCTTTGAATTTATGATCCAGTTTAAACTCTTTCATTCCCTTTTTAACAAGGGAGCTGACAGTGCACAGACCCAATCGTCCAAATTCTAAATGTCTTCACATCTAATATTCATGGATAGGGGTGTGTTTTCAATATTGCAACACAGCACCCACTAATTATTATTACTGCAAATAATCTCTGTTACACCCTCCTATTTCTTAAATGTGAGGTCTTGTTCTGATTTAAAAGAAACTTTTTTATGAATGTTGCATGAAGCATGAACACAACATTTCTCTTCAAAATGTCTGTTATAAATGCTCACACATCACCCACATTAAAAACAAATGAAAGAAAAACTGTATTTAAAACAATATGTTTAAGAATTATTCGTGGTCATAAGGACAAGACTCTCTGCAGAACAGAACTGGCTCTAGCAGGGGGGGCCCTGAAAGGATGGGACCCTGGCCCAGAGCCCACTTTGCCCATGCCTTAAAGCGTCTCTGGGGGAGCAAGAGGATATACTAAAGTTCCTCAAGGCTGTTTTATACCCAGTTTTTGCCTCCGTATCATAAGATTTCCTCCATCTATGCTCAAGGCGTTTACACTGCGTCCTTTCCTCTTTTAAAACAGCTGAGAACCAAGAAGCTGACTGCATCGTTCTCCTCGGCCATACTATTTTTATCAGGGCAATGAGATCAAAGGCTTCAGATAACCATTTATTCACCTTTTCGAAAACTAAGTCAACCAAGCTTGATAATTCAAGAGAAATGGCTTGGAGTGCCTCAGACAGAAGAAGTTCCAAAATTTGGTGCCAAGGTCTTGAAACTTTCTGAAATGCTACCTGTTGCTTCTTAGGGAGGTTAGTAAAAATCATAAAAGGTATGAGGGACTTAAGGGACCAAATTAGCTTAAGAGCAGGGTAAATATGAACATTCGAAGAATGAGAGAAAACAAGATCCAAAGTATGTTTGGCCATATGTGCTGGGCCATGCACATGTTGTTCTAGATTAAATTCAACTAGAGTGGTCACAAACTGTTTGGCCACTGAACAACTTAAATCATTTATGTGTAGATTAAAGTCTCCCAACACAAAAATATTTGTATGAAGTATGGAGAGTTGACCTAACATGCCCATAAGTGAGCCAAGGGAATCATTAGATCAGTGCCATGTATTACATAAAATATTAAAATAGAAATCACTAGAATGTATCCATTTGAATTTGCATATTTTGAAAGTTATTTTTGACTTTGGTCCACAAGTCTTAAAGAAGAAACATATGGACTAATAAAAAAACAGAAGACCAGCCCCAACCAGTCAGATTAGCTGTCTCGAGCATTGTGTCAGCAGACTTTATATGAGGAAACTAAGGATGTTATTGATTAATGCATGATTATCAATTCTTCTAAGTATAGAATCACATTACTCTCATTGCATACTTCATAACCTCTAAACTATGTCACTGGAGGAGGAAACCTGATGAGAGTCAGACTGGCCTAGAGTGCTAGCTGAAAAAGATTATGAAAAAATACTGGAATGTTGTTGCTAGTGAGCTTCCAACTACTGAGGAACCACTATTTGCCTTTAAACGGGGCAGGAGTGTGAAAGACAATGTTGTCAAGGCATACCTTGAGCCACCAAAATCTCTGGGACTCAGAGACCAACTGGGCCTACCTCCCATCATATACCACCACAAATGCGGCCACTGCAAAGCCTGTTTGTTGACAGTGGAGGGATCCTCTTTTACCTATCATAACAGAACATATAAATCACTGAGTTTCACAAATTGCAATAGTACCAATCTAATCTATGCAATAAGTTGTCCCTGTGACTTACTGTATGTGGGTCAAACCACACAAAAGATAAAAGCTAGGATACTCCAACACATGAGTCGCATCAGATGTAGAACGCAAGGGGCCCCTATGGTGGATCACTGTCTCTCGCAGAACCATCAGCCAGAAAATATTAGATGGTGGGTGTTAGAAAAAGTAAGTTCAGCTCCAAGAGGGGGTTCGATTACACTTAATTTAAAAAGAAAAGAATGTAGGTGGATACATTCCCTTAATACTGTCCAACATGGTTTGAATGAGTTTGAGGAAACGTCTAGACAGATGGGGCAACTGTAATCTACTTCTTTTTGTCACCTTGATATACCCTCAGATGTATTGATACCACTTAAACATTGCCAGCCATTGATATGTACCTTCTTGATTAGGTTAGGCTATTGATGTGAACACTGTTTCATATTCTGTTTGGTTTCTTAGATGTATGTGTTGCACAGAGGATTTTAGGGCATGTCACCATCGTGCTCAATGTGCCTCATTTGCAGTGAGACTTTGAAACTTTATTGAAACAAACTTGTCTTTTACATGCAATTGGTTTACAAATTGGTTCATGAAAATTCTCATTGTGCCTCACTTGCAGAGAGATTTTGAAACTTTATTGAAACAAACTTGTCTTTTACATGCAATTGGTTTACAAATTGTTGCATGAAAATGTCTTTGAAAGTATGTATTTTCCGTTAATTTTTGTTTTTTCTAACAAATACACTATGTGTAATAGCTGCATCACGTTGTTTACATAGATGTACTCTGATATGTTCAGTCTGGCCTCTTGCCGGAATCCCTGTTGCTCAGTAACCATTACGGCATGCTCTCCGCTATTTTTCATTGAGCACTAGACGTCTGACGTCAGCTGAGAACTGACATACTGATACGGCGCTCTATCAGCTGCTTGGTTCTTTGACGCGACCTCGGTTGCCTGGCAACTAATATGGCCCGTCTTATGTCTCACGTCACTCAGGGAGGGACAAGGATACTTACAAATAGTAGCCGGTTTGTTAGTTGCGTTTCAAACGCGGCTTTCCCACATTGACGAAAGGTGGCCGAGTGGCAGGATTCAATACTGCTTTGAAGCAATTTGTTGCTATTTTCGAAAGTGAGTCCGTGAGTAGCGTACCTAAGTTTGTCTCTTTTGATTGTTTTGCCGAGAATATTTAACTGAGCATGCGTCTGTTGTTTTTTGTTATAGACGCTGTTAGATTTTTCAAACAACATCTTTTCTAAATTGGATTTGACGGCTACTTCACAACCAACTGAGCCTCGTAGCCAAAAGTTTATTTTCGAGGTGAGCCATGACTAGGTTCTCAGTTACGCAATTCTTAGTACTATCCCTCGTTGTTGAGTGTATTCTTCAGAACATCGAATTAAATATGCGTCTGATTCTGCCTAGAGACTCCCACAATTAGCCCTTCGATTAGTCACATATATTAACCATGGTAATTGCTTTAAAATTCAGTTTAAGAGCATTACCTGCTTTCGTTACCACGTGAGAAACAAAGATAATTTAATCCTTTGATATACTGTGCGGCTTCCTTTGAGCAATTTGTTTATCCATTCATGGCCTTATTTGCTTTTGGATCAGGTTGCCCGTATACCATGCATTTACCATATGCGATTCAATTTACAAGGGGTCATGCGTGTCATGTAGTCCCCTGAACTGTTTGTTGAGCTTTTTCGCACTATTGGTGGTTGTTGGATGATTAGTAAAATTATATCTTAAGCCACTACCCCATGTATAAATTTCGAATGGTTTACTTTATTTAACCTTGATTTGCAGAAATTCTATTGGATGAGTGATTCGGCTCTAGAATGTGCGAATATTAGGCCGTCCTAGACTAACTGCTAGGTGAGTTATAGCCATCCATCTCCATCACCACATTTTGGTAGTATTCGGAACACATGAATTTTAGTATCAAAGATTATTTTTGACACACACGTTACTAGCTCCTGCAGGTTGCCATTGTTAATTTTAAGTCCTGATGAAGACCCGCATGACGATTTAAGATCGCATATATAGGGTTGAAACGTCCACAGCACCTAGGCCCAGTTCAAGACCCGGTTTCATAAAGAACTTGAGTCATCCTTGGAAACTGTGTCATTCTTCTCTACACTGGCCCGTTTTTACTTTGTATATAGAATTTTTCTATTCACTTTGTATATATTACACACTAATTGTGTCACTTATGTCACTATGTTACTGATTCACAAATTCACTTTAATGTTTACAACCTTGGTAGCCTTGCTTTGCTTGTTTTTTATTTTTTTTATTTTGAGAATTCATGTAACATTATAACAAAACAATATGAATACATTTGACTGAAAAGGACTAGATACAATATAGGTAAACCACAAAAATTAACAATAAAGAATAAATGGAACAAACAGACATGGTATGTTGAGGTCCATTAACAAATTACATTGCTAGTATCTAATTGACGTTGAGGGTTGTAAATCATGTAATGTTGTTGATAAAAAATATTAATAATGATATTGATATGCGTATAGTAGATATAGTGCCGGTTACCACAACCAGAAAAAGAAAAGAAAAAAGAGAATATAAGGAATAAGGGTATTGAGAGCATTGCCGTAGCCACGATGCTGAAAAAACAATAAGTTTACTACAATCTACTAGTGCGCCAAGCAGCAACAGGTGCCCATGTCTTCATCCCCAATTCTCTTAAATTTTTGCCCTTAAGTTGATACAAAGCCGCCTCCACATTATGTATTCCCTATAATCTGGATAGCCACATTTGAAAAGTTGGGGCCTCAGTATCTTTCCAAGCTGCTGAAATTAAAATTCTGAGTACAGCTGTGGAGATAAAAATTAGAGCTTCAGTCTCAGTATTTAATTTCAATTGACTTTGGCATCCTATGATCATGAGTGTCGGAGACAAGGTTATCTGAGCATCCAACAGTCCTGACCAAAATAATTCGATCTCTATTTTAATTGATTCTAGTTTCTCGCACTGATAAAACATGTGGATGATGTCAGCTGGGCCTTTGCAGCATCTGGGACAGTTACTATTCTCCCTCTTGCCCCAATCATAAAGTTTAGAAGGGGTGTAATAGAGATTAAATAATGTTTTGAAATGTTGAGCTCTTAAATTGGAGGAGCATAGGAATCTTCTATCCATATCGAGGGCTCTGTCCAGGTCAATATCCGGATCCTCCAACTTTGCAGCCCAGGCTGCCTCAGTTTTGCCCATATCGTCCTGGGATTCCTCCAAAAATACCGGCCTTCAAATAGTCCAATATCTTACACCTCTCCCTTAAAATAATTTGGGGCCTTATTGATCTGATTGTACTGACCACCTGAGCGTATTTGTAATCTTGTATACTCTGGAGGGAGTGCCTTTGTCTTAGTTCTTCCAAAGTTCTGCACTCATCCCCGACAATAACTTGCCCCAGTGTCAGGACACCTTTTCCCGCCCAGTGTCTCCAGGACCCATCATTACTTAAATTGGGAAAAAGACTAGAGTTCAAGAGTGGGGTGTGGTGATTGTATTTGGAGATTGCCAATGCTTTCTGAGCTGCTGCCCAGACCCCCCATATTCCTTCGAGTGTCTTAAGTCTCGACTTGCTATAATATTTCCTTTCTGTTCTCCTTAGAAAAACCCCGGTAGCCTCGCTACCAAGTAGTAATTCAAAGATAGATGGAATCGCGTCTTGTCTTCTCGGGGAGTTTGAGCTGCTTCCCACTGGTTCAAATAAAATAGCCATCTGCGTAAGTAGATAGGACCAATGATAGTATCTGACGTTTGGCATTCCCAAACCACCCCTTTCCTGAGGCAAAGACATATATTTCATAGATCTTCTAATCTTACCTTATTGCCATAAGAAGTTCATAAAGATAGATTCTATTTCTTTAATAATTTCCCCCTCTATTATAAAGGGGATCGACCGAAATTTATATAGCACCTTGGGGAACATAGTCATTCTGATAACCTTGCTTTGCTAAAAAGAATTATATGGGTGATAATATAAATGATGCAATTTATATATAAAGAATATTCTGCCACCCAGCAAATCTGATTCCATCGTGATTTGTGTACTGTCATTGTTTATTTTTTCATGTGTTCCACTTAAATATAATTTCCTTTATGATTAATTTCTTGTTGATTGATATACCTAGCTTCTTTTGATTCAATCGTAAAACAAAGTAATTGTGTGGTCATACCCGACAGAACCATTGTGCTTTATATAATTTATACCCAGGTTCTGAGGGACACAAGGTCACCCCATTGTTTATGAAATATAGAGTGCTAGCTGGGCCACTCTGACTGGTTGTGTTTGGGCCAGTTTTGTGGCTGTGTGTAAGCTGATTTTCAGTATTGTGGGCCACTTTTGTGGCTTTATCTGGGATAGTGTTATGAATATCTTTATGTAATGACTAGGAGGCAGAAGCAGGCAGAACTGTGCAGGGTGCACTGGGTGCATAGAGTAGCACAGGATGTGCGTCTTATGTGGTAAGTAAGAAGCTTCATGTAATACCTGGTGTGCCATGGCAGGTGGGGAAGTTCCAATTTGAAAGTAAATCAGCTGCCATTAGACCAATGGTAACTGCATACATGCATTTCCTAAGTTCCCTACTCCCCAACTCACATATGCTAGTCACAAGGTAACTGAATTTGGAAATGAATGCCCATTGTCAAATTCGACCTGAAATGCTGATTAGCTGGATTTATGGTGCCAATGGACTGTGGGCACCAGCCTGCAGAGATATGAGGGGATAGTAACTGACTGCCTGGCAGTTTCTGTCTTGTGGGGCTATTTGAGAGTGTCTGACACATTGGTGAACGTGTTGCTGGGCCAGGCAGACAAACAAGATATTTCTTGATATGCATTTTCTTCTTTTCATAGCCAAAGTGTTTAGATATTTTGTAAAAATACTCTATATTGCTATGAGAAACGTTCCCTAGCTCTTTCTCAAACATATTGTCACCTTCGCTATTCAATTTTCTGTGCACTACATTCCTCACCAAATCAAAATGCAAACTTGAAAGAGTCCAGAACCATCCTACTAGTCTTCTTTATGAACTGAAACAACCTGACCAAATCACACCTCGGCTGACGCCGCTCCACTGTCCTCTTATAAAGGAAAGAAGACATTTAAAATTCATCTGCCTTCTTCACAAAGTCCTACTTAGTGAAACTGCAAATTGTCTGATGTCTAATGTCTTCCAGTCTTAACTTACTGTCCACCTGCAGGAAAGTGCCCATTTTTGCATGGTTACCAGCCCCCCCACACACACCTTTTGCCTGACATCTGATGCAACCTGACTTGATGTGCCCTGGGTCCCTGCCAATCAGGTACCCAGGGTCTGTGTTCTTTACTAATACTGCACCTTTGTACCCACAATTGGCACATCCATGGCCACAGGTAAGCCCCTTGTAAAAGGTACCATGGGTACCAATGGCACCATGACCAGGTAATGACTCTAAGGGCTACAGCACCTACTGTGCCACCCTTAGAGGCCCTGTACCTTAACACCCACACACTGCCACTGCAAGCTTTGTGTTTTGGAGCAGAGAAAAGTGAAGAGTCGACATGGGACACACCCCTGTGTGCCATGCCTACAGCCCACTGCCTGAAGACTAGGTAAGTCACCCCTCAAGCAGGTTGCACTAGCCGCCAGGTAAGGGCACAGTGACATGATCCATGAACTCCTACAGTGTCTAAGTCCATTCTTAGACAATGTGGGTCGATTCACAGATCTAATTTGAGATAAAATCCTGAACTTACTACTTTTGGTATTCACAGAAGGCATTTAGTAGTAGTAAAGTTAGGAGTCCTAACTTTGCTACTACTAAACTGAGAAAAAATCCTATCTTTATGACTTTTGGTATTCACAAAAGGCATTTAGTAGTAGTAAAGTTAGGAGTCCTAACTATACTACTACTAAATGCCTTCTGTGAATACCAAAAGTAGTAAGTTTAGGATTTTATCTCAGATTAGTTCTGTGAATTGGCCCCCGTAGGTGTAGTAAAGCCATGAAGAGCATATGGTCTTGGAGTTAGTCATTATGAATTCCACAGCTCCATAATGGCTTTAAAAACTGGTAGCAAACTTCTCAGCGCATTAAACCCACACTGATGCCAGTCTGGGATTTAATGTAAAAGGCACTCCGAGGACTAAGTAAGCTTTATTCGATTTATCAATAAATCATAAAAGCATACAAATACAATTTATGCAGACAATTTAAGAACAGTTTTCATATGAACAAAGTTACAAAAATGGATAAAACATTTCTCCAAAAGTTAAAATCTACAGCAGTCATTTGGATGAGGGGCCTCGTTTTACACTAATCAGTCAATATTAACATGTGTTAGTTAACTCATTGAGTTTCTAAATTTCATCACTGACATTAAGAAGCGAGAAACAGCAAAGATGACATCCACATCTTCTAAAAGCAAAAATTTTAAATATGCAGGTTTACATGTTCTTATCCCCCAGCGTTTAAGTAAGGGTAGAAGAAATAATTTCCTCGGGCTGGTATACAGATTACAAAAGAACATGATGTGAATGTTACTTTGTGTTGAATGGTCGTCGCATGGACATATTAATTTCAATGAGGCCCAGTCATTCTGTTTCGGCAAAGTGACCAAGCGGAAGAAAATCCCTAGGCGCAGCCTAGTTAAAAGCATGCGAGCATAGGGTGCTTTTTCAATCCCAAGGTAAGATTGTAGGCCTTCAGTAGGGGTGATTTGCTGATAGCTCAGGGTTGTGCCTTTAAGTTTCTCAGTGTCCCATCTAGCACTCTCTAAGTGTATAGATAATAGTTTTTTAAGGGCCGGTCTAGTCAAGGTTTGTAGGGTCTCTGGTTCGTCGTAAAATTCAGAGTGTCCAATGTTAGAAAACATCGTTTGTACGTATCGCAGCCACTTGACTTTTGCTACACCGTCCAAAGCCATGCAGTCTTTTATGAGATTTCTATTCAATTTGGACTCCTCTGTGGTCCAAATCTTATGCCAGAGCAAACAAGGTGATATTTTTATGATGTCGCTAAGGTATTTGACGCCGGTCTCAATGTGAGTCATAAAAGTCGACGTGGTTTTGGACACACCTAGTAAGTAACAGATGAAAATATTCTCGCAAGTTTGTAATGAGGACACATTCTCGAAACCCCAGAGACCTGCGCCATATGTGGCCGTAGCTATACACTTTGCCCGGTAGATCTGTAACATTTCTTGAATGGGTTTACCCCCAATTTTGGCTGCAAAGGTTCTTAAAGCACCTATGGCACGGCTAAAGGCGAGTTTCCTAGCTGACACTGCGTGTTTCCACCTTCCCCACCTGTCAAACACAATGCCCAAATAGCAAAAAGTGTCTGTGATGGCAATCTTTTGCTGATCTAAATATATTGAGCATGATGGTCTGTTGTTCTTTTGGGAGCAGGGCATGGAGAAAGTTTTGGAAATGTTCACCTTTAAATTTCTTTTACCCATGTAGGATGAAAATTCATTTACTGCTCTCTGCAAACCTACTTTTGTCCTAGACATAATTGCTGCGTCATCGGCATATAAAAGAATGGGTACAGGCCTACCATTAACAGCCAGATAATCGCTTGACAGAGTTATTAAGCTTTCAGCGATAGAGTTTATGTAAAATGTGAAAAGCAAGGGCGCAAGTATGCAGCCTTGCCTCACCCCTCTGTTTATGGCAAATTTTTGTGAACATTGCCCCTGGGTCCCAAATCTTACTCTGGCCCCCGCTTCTCTATATAGTTCTTTGATAAATGTGAGGATAGCTGAGTCCACCCCGATGTCTTCCAGTGTCGACCAGAGCATCGCATGGTCCACGCAATCGAATGCGGAGCTGACGTCGACAAAGGTAACAAATAGGTCCCCTTTTTTGGCCTGCGTATATTTAGAGACTAATAGGGACAAGTTTAGGGATTGCTCCAATGTCCCTAGTCCCTTTCGGAACCCATATTGGAACTCCGAGATAACCTTCTTCTCTTCTTCCCAGTGTTGTATCCTCTTAAGGACAATCCTGCCAGCAACTTTCATGAGTCCGTCCAATAGCGATATTGGACGGTAACAAGCCGGGTCGTCCCTATTCCCTTTTTTAAATATGGGGACTACGATTGCGTCCGACCAGGGGGTAATAAAACCGCATTTATTTCCCATAGTTAATAAATTGGTTAACAAGGGAACCCAGAAGTCCGGTTCTGATTTATAAAGATCCACTGGGGTGTGGTCAGGGCCGGGGGCTTTACCTAAAGGACTTTCTCTAAGGGCATCTTCCACTTCTAGTGTGGTAAATACCAGTTCAATAGGGTAAGGAGGTGCTGGGGAGACAGTTAGGTGGTTATCCTGAATTATGCTATCTGGGGGTGAATTCACCTTGCATGGGTTCGGGGCATTACCCTGTGTGTTGTTGGAATAAAGATTACCATAATGTTCTACCCAGAGCTCAGCCGTTATAGCCACTTCTACAGAATTATCTCTGTCTTTTGAGTTATAAACAGATCTTATGACTTTCCAGAAGGCATTGCTGTCCTTATTCCTGGCGGCTTCCCCCAAAGCTTCCCAGGCCTCCTGCTTCAGTTTCGCCCTCCGCTGTTTAATTGCCAGCTTAGAATCGTATCTCGCTTGACGAATTTGAACTCTATCTTTTGGGTCGCCAGACAAAGCTTTCTTTAAGATTTTCAGTATAGATGTACATCTAGAGTCAAACCACCCACGAGTATGCCTCCCCTTGTCTTTGCAGTTCCTAGTCAGTGCATTTTTTATATGGCGCTGAATGTTAGAAAAAGCAACCATGATGCTCTTTGGGTCAGTATCTTCCTCTAAGCAGGCAAGTATGTCTGTGGAGCAAGAGGATAGGAAGTTTTGAAAGAAGGATGTTGGGTTCATTTTCTCCCATTTAATTACATACCCATTGGTCTTAGATAGGGTAACCTCAAATGGATATAGAACCCTACTAGGTTCCTTTACTTTGCCCTCCATGAGATTTACCCCGAAGGTGATGGGATAATGATCGCTCATGGGGTCATCCCCCGTTTCCCAGAAGGTTATAAAGTCAGGATAGGTGGGTGATATCAAGGCAAAATCGATTGTGGATTTACAACCTCTTCCATTGTACGTTGGGGCAAAGGGAACCGGGGGGGAGCATGCCTGGTTAATAAAGGTGAGGTCAAAGGTAAATATGACATTGTTAAGAAGAGACCCCATGTTGGTGTGGGAGAAGTGCAGAGGACCATCCTCCCCGAGATCTGACAGACCGCACAAACCTAGCTCAGAAGACGGACAGACGGAACAATTAAAGTCACCCACCCACAACATTATGTGATCCCCCGAATCTTGATCTCTCAGTTTGTGAATATGATGTATCATAATATTCAAATTTGATTCCACCTCACTAATTGGCAAATTATTATAAAAATTCACAAGAATCACCTTTTGCGAAGTGCCCCATTTAAGTAGTATGATTTGGAAGTACTGATTGGATTGGAAATCGCAAACTTTTACATCCCCTGCGTTAGATATGTATGTGCACAAGCCCCCCTTGTTGCGACCCTGGGCTGATGGCACAGCTGGGGAATGGAAGGTTCGGTAGCCCAACATGTGCACTTCCTCTATAAGCCAGGTTTCTTGTAGGCATAGGATGCCATGCTTCTGCACAATCTCCAGCCAAGGTTTGTGGGTGATCTTACTACCGAGGCCTGCAACATTCCAAGAAAGGAGAGAGTGCATTGGGTTTCTAATTTCCTGTGGATGATGCCCTGCATTCCCCGTTGTGCCTATCCGAACTTGCAGGTGTGCAAGGTCTGCCTGTAGTTTGACCTGTGCAGTAAGAGGGTGCTGTTCAGGGGGGTTTAGGTCTATCCCAATGTGGCTTGGAACTTGGGGTATGGGCATTAATTTTTCACTCGGGACAGTTTCCGTTAGGGGATTTTGGGCATTGGTAAGGATTGGAGCGACACTAATTCCCAGTCAATCCACCTGATCCAGACATTCAAACCTGTTCATAGTGGGTGCTCCTTCCCACCAGTTGTTAAAGGGTTGCCAACCATCCCCATGTCCTTTCCATCTACGATTGTGGGCTATTCACCAAGCCCCAGGTGGCTCAACAGTCTGTTTTGGAGGATAGAAAAAGGTGAGGGGTCTGGTGACAATAGATTGGTCAGTATCCTGTGAATCCCATATAGTGATATGCTGGGCTGTGTGAGGGTCTGCAAATGAGACCACTATGCAGTCTCCAGGGATGGATTTATGGGTACGACCCACCCATGGCACTCTCCTAACCATTAGAACCCTAGTCCTAACAGTATTGGGGAGCTGTCTATTGATGTTGAGCCAGTGAATCACCATATTCTTTAGGGACCACTGGGTCTCCATAGAAAGCGGGTCAAGTGGTGGTACACCAGCCAGTATGACGACGTAGGGCCCGGCGTCAGGAGGAAGATCAATGTAGCCCCCACGAAAGTTCTGGCGGCCATGGTACTGGTTGGTTATGCGCGCAGTAGGGGGGATATTAGTCTTATTGGGCTTGTGGGCGGCCTTAGGGATAGGGTTGGGTAAGGTCTGGTTCTCGGGGCCTTTTGCCACTGGTATTGGGATTTTTGGTATTAGGGGAAAGGGAACGATTGGCTTAGAGCGGGGTTTGGGTATAGGGGTTGGCTTTGGTGGGTGTAGGGACAAGACCGGAGGTAGCATTTCAGGGGCAAGGGAACTAACGTTAGTTTCTGGAGCCGGGTGAATACCATCGTCATTCTCCTGAGGAGTACTCTCAGCAATATGAGGATAAGTTGCTTCCAGTTGTTTTAGGCTAAGGGTGGCCAGGGAGACTAAGGTCTTATCCATCTCGAGGAGATTATTCTCGATACGAGAGAGTCTGAGTTCCAGAGGTGACAGTAATTGTTTTAATGTACCCCAGACTATCTTAAGAAAATCTTCGTCATCACCCCCCTTGACTCTATCCCTCCCTGGCTCACTTTGCCCTCCCTCTTTGGGTTTCTCACCATATGTGGGGAGAGGCCCTTGAATAGGGTCAAGGACTACGTTAAGATTGCTGTGTTCCCTGTCCCCCCCTATTAGATGGTTAACCAAATTTGGCGCTTGTATGGTCTCCCCAGTGGTGGGTAGTGTTCGCCTATTATTAAAGAACTGCAACCTTGCAATTTTTTCTTTTTTGCGGGCATAAGCAGATCTTGCATTGTTTTTCTTTTTTAGAGTTGGGCCATCTTTGTTTTTATTTTTTGCTACTGGGTGAGAAAGGTCAGGGGGGTCAGGGCTATCCGACAAGACAATGGCAGTTCCAGGTCCAGTGGGCGCGATTCCCTCAAAAGTTTTGGGGGGCACAGTAGTTAAGGTGGGTATAGACTCTAATGGAAGGGAAAGAGGTGGGGAAGCATGGTGAACATCGGCATGGATTATCAGTGGGGGAGGGCAAGAAGCATGTTGTGGAGATGCAGCAGACGCGATTTTCCCTAGGGAAGATTTTTTAGAGTTAGCAAAGGTCTTGGAAAGCCTACGTGCCGCGTCAAGCTCAACTGACACCCTCTTCTGCATTTTAGTGATTTCAGCATCAATTGCTAGATTAGTCTTAACAAGGAAATCATCCAATGTCCCGCTGGGCTTACTCAGCCCCATTGCAGTTTTACTGCGACTGCCCCGTGTACTCATGATATATTTGAATTGCAGTACCCACAATGTACTTACTGGTGGAAAAGGGACGAGTCAGATAACAAGAACCAAGGGGGGTGGGCCAGGCCAGTCCTCTATGTCCTCGAACGGCCTCAAACGGCCCGCTCTTTGCCCGGTCTTCGCCCCGGCCCTTGCCCCGCGCGCGTCCCGCGTGCGCGTGGCTTTGGCAGATTATCAAGGGGAGTGACAGGAGGGGGCGGGAAGAGGACCAGCTGCGGCCGATCAGCGCCGCTCAGCAGGCTGGTCCTCGCAGTCCCGCCTCTGAGCTTGTGTGTTGCGAGGTGGTTGCAGTAGACGCGTTGGTGCTCCTATGCACAACAGGGGACCAAAAAAACCAGGACCCTGACACAGTCTTGAGCCTGCGAGCGGCGCCCGCGGAGCGGGGGCCGCGAGGCGGTGAGTTAGCAGCTGGAAAAGAACAGGCAACCGGGACAGCACTCCCAACACAGCCAAAGGACGATGCCTCCTGAAAATCAACCAGCCCAGGTGTGGTTCCTGAATGGCTGCCACCATAAGACAGGTTTCTGTACCCCTCGGTAGACAGTCTCTGCTATCTGGGTCCAGAAACCAAGCCCATTCCAAGCAGAGGTGTCATGCCTCCTCCCCCAGGATGGGCTGGATCCACGAAGTGGAAGCTTCAAAGGCCTGCCACCATTGTAAGCGGTCTCTGCCTTTTGCTGCCACCAGCAACTGGCTCCCACCGGTTCAGGCCCCCACTTTGGGAAGGAGAATCATCAGGAAAACCAAGTTAGGAAAAGAGGTGTGCCCACCATTGCCAAACCCTCCCCTCCGTTGGGCGAGGCGAGGTGAAGCACACATCTCAGTCCTCTCCATCTTGAAGATGGGGGGATTCAGCCAATTAGGGAGAGGCTCATGCCCCCTCCCACTGCAGGGTGGCATAATAAGGGGTGTACCCACCCCAGGGAAGGGACCCATTCGCCCCAACCTGCACACCCCTTTAACGCTCTTAAATTTAGTATTTAGGGGCAACCCTGAACCTTGCGTCCTCAGATTCGAGGAAGAAAGAAGAAGAACCGAAGAGCTGTGCTGACCCAGGAAGAAGAGGACACCTACTGCTTTTGCACCAGCCCTACTGACCTGTCCCAACTCCGTCCTGCCTACAGAAAAGATACGGCATGTCCAGCAGCCCCCCAGGGTCTGGAGGACCTGCCCTACACTCACCTTACAGACGCTGTCTTCCGTGAGCACCGGATTTGCTCAATAAAGACTCCAAGACTGGAATCCGGATTCAGGCGACACCGCGATTCTTCACTGCTCTGCACCCGACATCCACGCCCGAGTTTGAGGGGCCCAACACCATGAGAAGGTCTCCTCAGCGATCCTGACCTGGGATTTGGTGATCCTCGACCTCCCTCAAGCTTCAAGACAATGCCTGCATCCTCAACCTGAAGGGTCCCCCAACCGCAACCAGAGCTGGTGAGAAACACTGACGCCAGAAGATACCCCTGCATCCAATGCCACACGGCCTTGGGTGGCCCAACCAACGGAGTCTAGGCATCCCTCAAGATCCCAACTTACCTCTCCAGCTGGGGGTTGCCTTCAGGCAATCTCCATGTCTGAGCCTGCAGCAACTTTACCGAACCGAAGGTCTCTATTGAAAAGCAAAGGGTCCCCAACATCTTTTTGGCACCCTGCAGCCGGCCGCCCCAGTGCCACTGTTGGTGCAGCTCCTGTGCTGGTCTTTGGCTCCTGATCTTAACCCCTGGAGCTTTACTCCCACACCAGAGTGGTCTGCTCATAAGCAGTCCCTAACCGAAGGACCCCTTAACCCCACTGGCTAACATTGGGCCTCTGCACTCTGCACCCAGCCGTCCTAGTGCCGCTGGTGGTTCAACTCGAGTGCCCATCTAGACCTTGGGGAACCTTGGTCCTAACTCCCAAAACTCCCACTCAAAATTCATGTAGTTACCTGAGAAACTGCTAACACTTTTTCTCCCACAGGAACCCATGTTATGAGATTCTGTTGCTAAAATGTTCTAAGTGTTGAACTGATGTTTGTATGGAGAAAAGAGAACTAAGCTGCAAAGTATGAAAATTCTTACTTACCATGCATTGTAAGATCCTTAATGGTGGTATCTAGGCATACCACCACCAGTACTCAAAGTAATCTAAAAGTAACTACAAAGTGTTCTAAAAGTAATTATTGTAAAATGCAAACTTCTTTCTGAATCATTAACAACCTGCAACTATTGCAAAATTCAATCATAACTACATTTCATTGTGAAATCCTGCATTACAAGTATATTTTGCCTACATGTACCAAGTCCTGCTTGGTTCTAGAGATAAAATACAAGTATACCTTTTCAGTGGTGGCTGGTGACATTTGAAAGTGGTGGTGTAAAAGTTGGGGTTGAGTTTTAATTGATGAGTAGGCAAAGTGAGAGAGCTGAACAGACGTAAGGGGAGTTTGGGGGGTTTCCCCGAGAATACGTTTTTAAAAGAGAGGCAAATGTATTTTAAAGCTAATTTTAATAATTGATTTTGTGAGAAAGCAAGGTTTATAAAACAATTCTGAACGTGCAGTCTTGAAACATATAAAAAGTTTAAAGTCTGCCCCATATCCTACTACATTAAAAATGTTCAACAGTTCCTGCCTCAACATATCTATTAGGGTGAGTTCAGGTTGTTGGGGGTGTTTGAGACAGAGCAATATTGATAACTCTGGACATGAGCGCCTATCAGTGGGTCATAAAGATGTTCGCACTAGGGGCACATTCATTCCTTGGCCTCTGTGGAGCACCTTGAAAATGGTAAAGTGCCAGTTGTTGGAAAGCACACCCCACAGGTAAATCAGCTGTCAAAATACGTACAGTAAGAAAGGAAAAGAAAATGCATTGCTCAAGGGTGAGTGGCGTTGTGGAATTGTGTGCGCAGGGGAGATAGAGAAGTGGAGGAGAGGAGGCTAAGTATACACAAAAAAGACAGAATGAAAACTGTTGAGGAAAACAAATTAGTTAGTTAGACACATGCAGATGAAAGATTACAGACAGAAATGTTTATTCCTGTCCTCAATGAAAAGGGAGGCCCAACTGTCACTACACTTTGGGCCATAAGTAGGAAGCCTAATACCGGTCGGTAACGGCCGATTTTCGGTAAATATCCCGTTACCAACCGGTATTTAGGCTTTTGCTATGTAGGGGGATCATTTCAGGATTCGGTAAATTACCGATTCTGTAATTTTACCGATTCGGTAAATACCGAATCCTGAAATGAGATGTAGGGGGAGTGTGTCGTTGGTGTGGGGATTCGTTATTTACCACCAACTAAAAGTTGGTGGTAAATGACGAATACCTGTAAAAAGGCATTTTTTGGCTATTTGAAGTGTGCAATGTGGCAGACATACATGCCCTTAGGGCATGTATGTGCGCCACATGTGCACACATGGACGAATCAGGGGTGCAACAGGGTGTCAATGTGACACCCTGCCACCCATGATGATGCCTCCCCCATTACCGAATCGGTAAATACCGATTCTAAAATACCGACAGACACCGAATCGGTATTTATTTACCTACATTACATTTACCGATTCATAAATACCGAATCGGTAAAATTCGGTATTTAAGAATCGGTAAATGTAATTTACCTACATATGGCCCTTTGTGAGGTGTTCTTTAATATGCCTTGAAACTCAGAAATGTAATTTCGAAGGGTCTGTCTCTTTCAGTTTAAGGGGCGAGACGGAACAGAATAGACAAACAAAAGAAACTGGGAAAGTACTATGAAAATAAAAGCAGAGGGGTACCGAGACACAAGAATTAAGAAATCCAAAATCAAGAGCATGTCACTAGAGACAGGAGATGTACCGAAACACAAAGGAACAGCAAATATAATACCAATGACATGGAGGACTTTGTAAAGAATAGGAAGAATGAGGGAGGTCTGCACTCTGCACACACAAAACATGCAGCCACAAGATCTCACAAGCACAAACACATGCATGCTTGTGCACACAAAACTGCATACCTGCACATATGCCTACATTCAAAAACTTATACACGCAGTCACACACATATGCACAAAATCGCTCATGTATGCACACACTCATAAAAAAACACATACAAACACACACATAACAAGCATTTGCAATGCAATCGGTCTCACATTTTTGAGCGTTAGGGCTACTGGTGTTGTAAATTAAAATGTGCTTTACCCATGTATTTTGGTTTGTAGTAGAGTGGATATATGTGGTGTGGAGTGGAATGGGTTGGATGGGATTTTTTAGTTGTGAAATTGTGCTTGGGGGCATTGTGTGTTGTGTAGTTGATTTGTGTTCTTGGTTGGTTATTAAAATGGATGTGAATGGATCACAACAATCCTGCAGGGCAAGAATGGCACTATTTATTTTATGTCAATGACAAAAAAGAGCACATTTTGAGCAGTAATAGGATGAATTGTTACTGCAAAAACATTTTTCCATACAGATGACAAAATTGTGCTGAAAAGACGAAGTTGTGATAACTTTTTCACAAGGCCAAAAGAAAACAGAACAAGAAACAGATTTTTAGCCCATACTTTTTGTTTGAATGGATCACAACAATCCTGTGGGTCAAGGATGGCATTAGTTATTTATTTAATGTCACTAAAAAGGCAGTAAGGGATTAAGGAAGTGGGTATGACACAAACAAGCACGTTTTGAGCAGTAATTAGGATGAATTGCTATTACGAAAAACATTTGTCCATAAAGATGACAAAATTGTGCTTAAAAGACAAAGCAGTGATAACTTTTTTACAAGGCTAAAAGAAAACAGTACAAGAAACATATTTTAGCCCATACTTAAAATGCTAACAACTAAACTACAAGTCCCAGAATGCAGTGTGTGTGGCTTAATGTGGCTTCCCTGAAGAATCCCAATGCCCAACTTAAAAATAGCATGAGGTATGTGTGCTGTACATAGGCTTGGGTGGTAAACTCCACTCCGTGGGCAGAGTTCACACCACTCTATGCTCCTCTGGTTCGGCAAACACTGTCTACGTCACAAGATGGAGTTTATCAGCGCCCATCCCAAAATTGCCCAGAATCACAGGATGTGTTTGTTGAGCAGACATAAGTATTTTTTTTTTTCACATTGATATTTTTTTAAACCAGCTGTTGTCATTAAGTAGAGATGGGTTTCTAGGGCTTCTTTCGAAAGAATGTTGCACTTTCATGCTACCTGAGGGTTTAAACTTTACTCTGCGCCATTCTTCCCATGTTCTTGAGGTGTGGATGCCAGTAAAGGTCCCTGCTCTCCACCGGGATTCTGAGAGGTGCAGCAGCATGGTATGATGGGCAGAAGAGCATGGATACGGATGAGAAGGAGTGGCTAGGGCTGGAGTGACAGGAGTCTCCAGCCGTGTAACTATGCATGCGAGTGAGGGTAAGCAGCAAAGCCAAGGACACTTTGTGAATGTGAAGAGGACACGTAAAGAATTGGCGGGGCAAAGGGGTCATGGGCAAAGTACAAGTGCAAATGAGTGTGGAGGGAGCTTAAATGTGACCTTAGGCTTATATGCGTTAGGTTTGTGGGGTGCATGGAGAGAGGGTACTAGTGTTCCCCTATCTCGGAGACGAATTTCAGACACCCCTTTTCCTGCACCCCTTGAAGAGACTGCATACATTCTCTCCACCCCATCAAATTGTGTGAACTAAACAGGTGTGTGCCTGCCTGTCAGACTTTGGAGGCCATGTGTTTGATAAATTAGAAACCCCACACCCTACTTCGAGGCACTGAAGAACTCCCTTTGTGACCAGAGTGCAGTTATCCCATCATAACTTAGGCTGTGCAGGGCCTCGTTCTCTACATAACTCTACTACAGTGCCCTGTGGTAGAGAACAGAGCCGCTGCATGAGGTATGTGTCAAAGAAAAGAAAGAGGCATAGAATTCATTTGTGGCATGTAGGAATTCAAAGGGATTGGTCCAGTTATGCTGGTATGACCCACAATAGCGCCTTGAGTGGAAAACCGGGCGCTTTACGGAGTATGCACATCTTGAATACCCTTCATGCCGCACTCCAACAAATGTAAAAGTAAACGAAGAAAAAACCAGGAGCAGCAAAGGGAGGACAGGGATTCAAGCATGACTCTCTGAGGGAAAGGGTCAAAGTTCATCTACAGTGCTTTAGGCTGGAGGAGGGAAGAAGGAGAAACCAGAGAGGATGGCGGGACCTGGGAGGGGAGAAATACTGAGCGAGGCATGCCTAGGAGTGTAGGAGGAAAAAGGGAGCAATAGAAATGGAGAGACTAGCGTTCGTATGTAGCCTATCGGCGGGAGGCAAGGATCCTGTGATTGAGGGCAAATCTCTGACAAATCTCCCGTGCCTGAAAAATGAAAGTGCGTCTGTAATGAAACCGGTGCTCATTTAAAGTGCTCTCATACCTGTAGGTCGAGTATGCGCTATTTAAAACTGCAACAAAAAAACACCTGGGACCACTTGGAGTATAACGCACCCCTCCACACCAGACACTGTTTGACACTGCTCTGCAATTAGCGAATGCAAACACAGCACATCTCTCACTTTAGCTGTACGCTTGTCACTGCCTTCTCTAATCTTATTCAATCCAACTCACACATGGGCTGCTCGGACTCCACTGGCGTGCTTATTAGGGAAGATCGACGTTCTCGGTGCCAAAGCGAACAGAAAACAATACTATTTTGGAGTCTGAAGCGCTTCCTTATTAGCCCGGCCAAAACGAGATGGAAGGGAATCAGTAAATAACTAACATACCTTATGTTTGAAGAAGTGCAGCGGTCAGCCACTCCTTAAATTGAATGCGGATCTGCGCTAAAATAACATGAAAGGCGCGGGTGATAAACAGCATGGTAGCGAAGTCAATTAACAACATGCAAACACAATGAAAGTGGATGCATAAAATAAACAAGCCGGGGTAGGATGTCAGCGGATTGACGGCACCCTTCCTCTTTCACACACGCGCGCGGTCTGATAAAGGGAAATGTGCATTTGCGTTAGGCAGGTCGGGGAGGACTTATAACATGAAGCTGAAGGGGTAAGTAATCAAAAGTAGTAGTTCGGCGTTGCGGAGGAAAACAGTAGTTCGACGCCGCTGGTTCCGGACTACACGGAAGCCAGTATCCAATCCACAGCCAGTAAAAAGCCAGCTAACAAGAGACATGCCAACTTTAAGCAAATGGCAAGTGGCAGGAGAAATTACCGGGAGTTTCACATAACATACAGATTACTTGATGCCTCGGAGAGGCAGCGCATGCGCTGCCTACTGCGAGACCTAAACATGCTTTACTTCTCCAGTGTGGGGCGAGGCCATCACCTAAACTGAAACTTGGCCCCTGGGAAGTGAGCATTCAAATGACCTGAATACTCTGCGGGTATCCACTCCTTTCAATATGCTGCTATTGATTTCTCGAAGGAACAACTGAGGCATACCTCTTGAAGACGCCTTTTTATGTGGCAAGTGTCTGTGTATGGATTTGAGCCAGCAACCCACAAGGGTTATTTAAGAGGCAGAAGGCCAGTATCGGATATTTGAGTTTCTGAAATCAGTGAGGTTTTCAGTCTTAACACGAGGTTCACGATCCCATACAGCACGTATCACTTCATGGTCAGGAGGCGCTGCATTTGAGGTGCTGTAAAGGGTACCAAGCACACCACTAAAGGCCACAGTTTAAAGCGCACTTTGCCACCAGCTGCTGGCCACCCAGCTCGGTCTCTGCCTTCTATTTCAACCTAGCCATGGGTCAGGGTGGGAAGTGACGGGGAATGCGATAGTGTCCGTAAATTTTAGAGCAAATGCACAAACCAATCTCCACTAGCGAGAAAATATGTTGGGAGTCGAAAACTGCTGGCATCTACCACCCGACTGACTACGCAGACACTGCAATCAGGGTGTTCCGAGTAAACTAGACCGGCCACTCAATTAATTAAACTTCCGTCAACATGGTCAGTCCAGGCATCTGCATGTGTAATTCCACTGAGGTTGGGCATCCAAACAGGCACCTAATGTGAGCCCAAAGTACTGTGTGCAAGCCACCATGTGTATGAGTGAGACACTGTCACAGGGTGCCTCTTCGTGCGAACTGCGAACTGCAATGCGCTGTATGATGAGAAAGGGCCCTTTGAATGCCTTTGTGAAGAAGACTTTGCCAAGCCCGATTCAATAACACCAAGGCTGTGTGACTGACTAGTGCTACTGCTGACACAGGAGGAGGTGCCCAGTTGAACACAGCATCGTCAAGAGAAGTTTCAATGCCAGTGTCGCACAGACAAGATACAACATAGAGTAGTCTCACCAGTTAAAACAAGCATTGGAAATGCAATAGGTCTCCCATTTGCTTAAGTTAGCGCTATTGACGTTGTAAATTGCGTTGTAAATGACTGTGTCTTTTTTCCATGTGTTATGGAGTGTATGTGGTGTGCAGTGAAGTTCCCGGTTTCAGATTTACTGGTAGAGATGTGCAGTGTTTGAAATAATAGTTCTTTTTGCAGAGTTCTTTATTGATTCTTTCAACAAAAGTGTGTTACTGTCTCACTGCCCCAGACCTGCCTGCTGGTCTGGTGGCTTCCCAGCGATTCTCAGCTATTTAATACTTGCTTACACTGCCAAGATATGGCAGGATTTTCTTTAAGCCTCTAACAAGTTTATACTTATATGTAAAAAGTGGGTGTATACATAAACTTACTTATGCAATGCTTTGCTTATTTTATTATTTACTTGTGTTGACCCTTGCCCGTCGGGTAAACCCCCTGCCTTTTATAAAAGAGCTGTACCCCTAATAACCACTAGAGGGCGTTTTGAGTGCAGCCCTCACCAACAGGAATCAACCAGGACTGGTAGTCAAAACGACTCAATAGTTATTGCATTCGCACAAACATGGATGGCATCGCTCAGCACTTCTAATATATTCATCTTAGTTCACAAAATCTGGTATATCCACGTTTAGGGACAGCGGATTCAAATGTTTTTAGATACTATGGGGGTCATTAGTATGTCTGCCAGCCGTACCCCCGGGAAATGGGACCGCCCGCAATGCATGCGGCGGTCCCCCAACTACAATTAGGATGCACCCGCCACACTGGTGGACGCATCCTGCATTCATGACATTGTGGCAGGTGGTGCTGCCACAAAAGCAAGTTGTGCCTTTCAATGCACAATGTGACAGGAACCGTGCAGTGCCTGCCACGTTGTACATTGAAATGCAGGGGTTACCATAGGCACCCCCCACTGTGCACCCCCCACTGTGCACCCCCCACCCCCCAGAATCCCTGGGGGCCCGCTACGGGCCCCCAATGTCAAAGACCGCATGCCTTTCCACCGCCATGGAAAGGCATGTCCCCGCCTGCATATTAATATGGATGGCGGTGTCTACCAGACACCGCCACCATGTGAACAGCTTTTCCGTCCGGTAGGGAATCGGGCGGAAAGCCTACTGGCAGAAAATCGGCGTATGGTCTTTCCGTCCGCTGGGGTCCCCCCCGAGAATGTCGGGCGGATCGCCACCGCCACCACCCGACATTCTAATGGTCCTCATAGTATGAATCAATGGAATATTGATGAGGCATGATAATTTCCCTTCAAATGCCCATAACATTCAATCTACACATTTTACCTCACATTTCCATGGCTCTTTACTGGTTTACACATGCCACGCTGTCACCGCATGCTCTGTATCTTATGGCAGTCATGCGCAGTTCCAGTTTCGAGTTCAGTGTCTGAGATACTCGGGAAGACGGTTGTTATCCGAGTACCAACTAAATATTGAAACATTACATTAGGGCGCTGGGGCCAGACAGCATTCCTGAGCGCCAAGGACAACTTTGACGGATTAATGTGGGAAGGGGTGTAAAGGGGAGACATTAAAACAGGAGTTGCTATGGTCCAGCAGCCACCCCTCTCCACCAGAGGCAAGGAATGCATGTATATATTAGTGTAGGCCCGCCATGCAGCATCTCACCATGATAGAATGTTCCAGCAAGATGAGGAACAGAGATAAGGGCCGGGCAGCTAACAAAGCATCAAACCCCCGCCCCTACCCCCTGCTTTCAAAGCCTCCCTCCCCTAGTTATGTAACTGTCACGTGGGTTTAGAAAGACAATGCTCAGCTACCACCTAATGTGGCATTAAATATAACATGTTTTCGGGGCACCCATCCTTTTGGGTATCACTTTTCTGCTTTTGCTATAAACTACATGAAAGATATCAAAAAGTGGTCTTATCTAATAAAAGGTATAGCTGGCGGAAGAGGCGGGGTCTAGAGAGGAAGAGTAACATACGTGTCTTCAAATGAAATCATGCACAGAACATTGCCTTTTGATGTGGAGCTAGAGATGAGAGGGGGCGTGGCCTGGTTTCTGTATTGCAGACTGTGTAACCAAGAAACCTAACGTCCCGGCTTCCCCTTGAACACATTGTGTCAATCTGGACAAGTCACTTTAGCTCGACGTTTCTACAATGAATTGGGATCATGGTCCGCGTCACATAACTCCCTCACTCGCATATGGATGCCCATATATAATTTTAAGTATCAGTTTAAAGCACACCACAAACTAAATTGTTTCCACTCTTACATATGGCAAAAATACATGTGACGCACTTGTCGTCCCCTCACGGAAATGTGAAATAAATAACATATCATATTATTCAGGGACGGGAGCGTTCTATAGCTAGGTAAACTTACAAAGATGTGAGTATGATGTGGGAGGGAGTTAGACAGCTAGGGCTCCTCCGGTAAACAGTCAGTTACACTGAAAAAAATAACAATTTTTTACCTAAACAGCAGCCCTGGGACGCCATGTTAGTTGTAGCGCCCTCCACCAGTAGCGTAGCGAGGATGCCATGGGCCGGGTGCAAGTGTGAGAAAACATTTAAGAAACATAATAGAAAGTGGACTTGTAAATATCTATTTAAGAATATGCAAGCACCCAGACATTTTTCCATATCAAAAGTCACATTTTTATTATTATTTTTTAGTAGTTCGTTCTATTATAAAAGATTGAGAATTATTATATAAAAAATTATACTTTCAGTTGTATATCCATCACATGATTTTTCATACAATTGCTAATCTTTTCACTTCAGACATGCTTGTGCATTCATACTTGTCTGTCTAATATCGCAAGTTTTCTTTAGAATTATGATTCTTCAAAGCAAATACTGTTTAGGAATAGAACAATAATCAGTTTCATCAACACAGTCAAATCAATGAGTTGGATGTAACTCTATTTGATGCTTTTTCTCTAGTCAGACAGTATACTCTTATTCAAAACATTAACACATCTTTTAACATCTGAAATTACATAAGATGAGCAAGGACATTCATATGTGCCATGGCTAGGAATGGAGTCCTACGCGTGTTTCAGCATTACGCCCTCATCAGGTAGCCAAGTATGATATGAAAACCTTATAGTGGTCAGAGAGTTCATGGATCAAAGACTGCTCGTGGAGCGTAGTGTAAAATCAAGACTTGAAGATTTGTCCTTCTGAATTTAATTATCCATAAAATGGGACATATTGGAATCTGTGTCTTGGTATTGCCCCAATATTGGTTCCCCGTGGTCTAAAGGTGCACAAGGGGGTGGCTGCTGCATCAACAGGCCAGAAATACAGGCACTCCGGTGCCGGGCATACGTCGCCGTAGTGTTCAGAAGCTCGTCCGAGCTTCTCTCCGCGTCTGTATAGGTTCTCTACATTTGTGGGAAACGGGTGCAAGCAATGAAACTTGCCCCTTTGGCTGTTGTTGAGATAATTGATACAGCAAGTATCGGGGCCCAGTACCCCCTTCGGGGCTTTGTATCCCGGTGCCACTGTGCCTGCTGCACCAATGATAGAAGCTACGTCCCTGCTCTCCATGCACCTCTCAGATGTGACGAAGTGCTGCTCTCGCCCGGGAAGGCGGAGTGCAGTTTGAGGAGGCAGTGCCCCAGAAGCAGGGTGTTAGGTATGCGCTGGATGGATAGCTCAGCTAAGCGGGTGGAAAGTCGTCAGCATTAGGACTCAAGGGCTGATGTGTGTGTGTGTGGGTGGGTCAGAAAACAAGCAGCAAAACTAAAAGGGGGAAGAGAGGAATAAAAAGAAAGGTCTGTGTATCTCGGGCAAGGAGCGTGAGCTACCCTCAGAATCAGCGCAGATGACTCCAGAAATGGTAAAGCAATGGATGTGCATGGCCAGGCTCGTAACTGCAGGCCGGTGGGAGGGAGTAGGGATGCGGTAACAGCAGATGTGCTCACCAGTCAAAGCGCTTGGAGTCGGTCGCTCTGCCAACAGCATTATGCTTTCTTGTTTGAGCATTACTAGTTACGTAAAAACCATACACAAGA
This sequence comes from Triturus cristatus, assembly GCF_964204655.1. Classification (NCBI taxonomy): domain Eukaryota; kingdom Metazoa; phylum Chordata; class Amphibia; order Caudata; family Salamandridae; genus Triturus; species Triturus cristatus. The sequence continues at coordinate 971,799,906 of NC_140582.1, forward strand.
TACCGGGCACTACAGACCCCTTCCAAAATGAGCTCTTAGGTTAAGGAGCGCTAAGGTGCCGTACTAGTTATATAAGGTGCTATACAAATGTTAACCTCTTCAGTGCCCCGCCCTTTCCACGCCCTGTGCCGGGCGTTTCATTAGCGGGCGGGGTTCATGACGAGATAGTCTCGTCATGGGCACAGCGCAACCGCGCTCCTTGACGAGACTATCTCGTCATGGGCACTGAAGGGGTTAATGCCATAACAAAGAACAGCCCTTGCTTTGAACGAGCGCCCACACTCATCGCATGCATTTATTATTCGCAGCCAGAATGACAAAAAGAATGTGCTCACCCAGTAGTTAATGGAGACAGTATCACGTAGCAAAGAAAGGATCCAGTCCAGGTGGGCGGGACCAAAAGGAGACAAGGTGGTTACAAGGAGGTACTAAAAAGCCTCCTTCACAATAGAAAGCCAGCGTTTAGCCTGAACTATGACGCAAGCCAATGGGAAGAAGGGGCTGGGCTTCAAGTCCCCTTCTAAAATTGTATCGATGACAATAAGCCTCCCAGAGCGAGGAGCTAATGCGCGCTACAGCGCTAGGTCTGCGAGACCTAAAAAGGCGACTGTCTGGCTGGCACAAACACTGATCTTAAAAACATTTAAGACTTTGTGTTTAAGTTAACGTTTCATCTCAGTCAGCCTGAGATAAAATGTTACCTTAAAGACAAAGCCTTAAATGATAGTGAATTTCAGTCTTTGTACCACTGCCTGCCAGCCCGACTGCTGCCATTTTGTAAGTTGTGCACTGTGTGTGTGATGCAGAAAGTATTAAGTCAAGTGAAGTGATTTTTAAATATGGGCTTCGTGATCGGGAAGGCTTCAAGTAATACCACATACAAATACATGTTCAGGGAGTTAAGCACGTTATACATCCCAGTCCTTATGCACAAACAAATATTAGGCCCTGGCAGGTGTTGTAGAACATTTATTTTATAAAAGGTTGTCCGAGTCGGACTTGGGAAACTTTCAGGGTCACGAACACAGTCAGAGTGAGAATCAGTGCAGCCCAAGCACCTTCCACAAGACACTAATGATGAGAATTCATTCATATTTTTCAGAAACACGCAGCCATCTTAAAGGAGAATTAAAACTCCCATGCAAATAAATCTACTCAATCAAAAGTCACAAGCAACCAACCCTTTCGGCTAAAACCGAAACGAACAAGCGTTTGCAATGCAATCGGTCTCGCCTTAGAGGCCCTTACATGTATTTGGCTATGCAGCACATTAGCCTGGGTGCTGAAACATTTACTGTTCTTTAACATGGAAGGAAAGTAAGCACCAAACTGCGTCACACGCCAGGTATGGGAACACATGGAGAGAAAATATTGCCTTTCAGCGCGAAATGTTGTAGTCCAAAGCTCTGTTTTAATATAAAATCAGGGCTTTCGGTGGTCATATAAATGAAAATACAAGATTTGAAAAAAATATTGTCTACGGGTGCTCGTGGAAGACAATTTCTATGGACTGGAATCTAGAGAATGCTAAAGTGATTCTGGTATTTTACTGACCTCTGGTAGACTTTTTCTATCAAGACAGTTAAATTGAGGCAGTTGAACAGAAAAAAGTCCCTAAGCAGAAGCAGACAAGTCCCATGGCTGATCTGCAGAGCCCACAAAGTACATACACATATAAGTATATAATAAGTAGATACTAAAGTATATACAAGAGGACTCGAATGCTCAACCTAAAAAATGGCAGAACAGATGCAATGGTTTTCCAAATCAGTGCACAGAGATGCTTATTCACACCAGTGGCAGCTGATAGGGAATGGTTGTGGTGGGGAGGAGATACCTGGGGGGGGGCCAAGAAAATAAAAAAAATAAAACAAACTTACTTGCCGGTGCGTACCAGCCATTACCTTGCCTCCTCGCAGGAATCACCATCATTCCCAGGCTCCCTAAGCAAATCACCATGCTGCAATGCAGCGCTGTCATTGGTTTCCCTAAGTTCCCCTAAGTCAATCACAACACTACATTGCAGTGTTGTGATTGGTCTGAGCACCATGGTTCAGCACTCAGACGGGGACAGGGAGCCTGAGCATGTTCCCCACCAGGCTGTGTAATGCAGTCTGGTGGAGAACATGTTAAGTGACCATAAATGTCTGGTCGGCCCAACACGGCCGGTCAAACATTCATGCACACTTTGGGAGTGAAAACTACTTCTCCTCCTGACCACTTCTCTAGTTTGCCCGCCCCTCTCGTCACCTAGGAAGGAAATATAAAGTGATAATAACGCTTCGTTATTATCATTTTATGTTTCCTCTGCACTGCTCATAAAGCAGTAGGGTGATGCTCCTCCACCTTAGTAGAGGAGCTGCCCCTGTACCTTTTGTATACTTACCCAATTGTTCCGGATTCAGTCTGAGTGTGTGCATCAGTCTTGATTGAGTAAATACAAAAATGCTTAAGACACCCTCTGGATAAGCCTAACTGCTCGCCCACACTACCACAAAGAGAGCTGTTAGTACTTACCTAATTTAGCCTCTACTATACCTCTGGGGAATCCCTGGACTCTGTGCACACTATACTTTACTTTGGTAGAGTATATACAGAACCAGTTTCCTACGTCACCCCATCTAGTTGTTATATTAATTTCAGAGAATGACCATTTATGTGCCAATCCCTGTGGTGCTTTCTATCTCTTCACATGGAATCTGGCTTCCCCTAATTCAGGAGATTGGAAAAAAAAAATATTCTTCAAGACTACTGGTTAGTCCTACTCATGCCTGCCTCTGTTCTACTTCTTTCCTCAGATCTGTGGGTCCGATAGCTAAAGCTGGTTTATTCATGGATATGTAGAGTAGACAGTTTGACAATGTTATATGTTTTTCAATTAGATAAATCTGTAGTATTCAATGCAAACAACATAAGATAAAAAAATTATTGGCATAATATGTTTTTTCTTAATACATCGAACAGTTTTACCCCTTGTGGGGCACGCAGTCCTGGGGCTTTTTCAAGGCTAATTAGAAAAGCGGTCGAAACATAACATCATGTATTTACAAATCATAAAGGATGTGTAGTAGTGTTAGCTGTAGTGGCTTGTCTGAATTGAGTAATATTAAGTCTCTAGTTCTGGCATCCATGTAGTAGTGGTCATCATACCGAGCATGTCAGAGAAAGGAAACGGAAACCCTTGTTGTGGTAGGATGGGCAATCCAATTGTCCCACTCTTCGTAATTACTGGCAATGTGTCCCACTCATGAAGTTGATGAAGGCAGAGCAACAAGTCTCTGCAGTCTTGAGTGAGGAAGTCAGAACGGTCATGCTGTATGGCCATTGAATAGTGAAGGTGGCAATATGGTTGATAAAGGGCAAGGGAATGTTTCTCTTAAACCTACTGAATATTTTTTTCAAAACATTTGAACACTTTGGCTATGAAAGGAACAAAATGCATATTGAGCAATATCTTGTTTGTCTGCCGGGCTCAGCAACGTGTCCATCATTGCATCAGACATCGCCATACAACCCTGCAAGACAGAAACTGCTAGGCAGTCAGCAACTATCCCCTCATATCTCTGCAGAGATAGCACTGTACAGGCGAGTGACCACAGTCTATTAGCACTGTCCATCCAGATACTTAGCACTTCAGGTGGGATTTGGCAATGGGCATTCATTGGGAAATTCAGTGACCTTCTGATTAGGGCAAGTTTAAAGCTGGAGAGTGGGGAACTTATGTATACAGCAGCCATTGTCCAAGTGGTATTTTCAGTTTGGAACTGCACCTCCTGCCATGATACACCAGATATGAAATGATGCAGCTTCTTACTCATCACACAAGACACGCATCCTGCTTCTGTCTCTTAATCATTACAGAAAGCCTGGCCATGCTGCATGAACCTTTCTGCTTCTTCACTTAGGACCCCAGAGACGTGTCGCCCCTCCCTCCTCATCAACTTCATGACCTCTTCTATATCTTTTCCCAGTGAGACCATATTGGCACCTCTTGACATGCTCTGTCCTGTCAGGAGAGAGCCGTGTTGTGCAGCTGCATAGGAGCTTTGGTGAGGAGCGGGGTAATTTGTCATAACATTTAATAGGGACTTGAACTTATCCTTCTGTACTCATCAGATGAGTAAGCATAATTCTCTGAACTCATGAGCATGGCGCTGATTAACAAATGGATTTGAGAATGCACTATACATAAGGCACCCACATTCAGAATCAGAAACTACATTTCCCATGAGTTTGTGGGTGTTTTCCAAAAATTGATAGACATTTCGAACATATTGAGATCTGCATGGACCAGAGCATTTTTGGTAGGCAATAAAGACATGAAGTTGAGGCAGTCAGGCCCTTTCTTCCAGGCACTTTGGTTTGAAAGTCTTTCCTTTGGAAGCATGAGAGAAAGTTTGAAGCTAAACACAGAAGTATTCCAAGAAATTAAATTGTATTTTGAAAATGAATTTGATTCAGTTCAAAGTACTTTCCAGAGATAATTCTGATACACTATACATTCAACATTTCTGTTTTTTTCTCAAGTAATTGAAAGCTACTTTAGGAATGGAAAGGCTACTCAACAAATTTAGACACGGCTGATTCGTCATGATGTATGTATTTGTACCAAGGGTAGTGGTGTCTTCTTAAGAGAGTGATTAGATGGTGAGAATAAGAATTTTAGTATTTTGACACATTTTTATGTTACAGTTTGAGAAACAAGTTGAATCCATATGAGAAACCAGAGAGAATGTAATCAAAAACAGGGAAGTTGCATTTTGTGGAATAAGAAACGTTATGATTGAAACACGTCCATATTAAACTCATAGAAATGTTTACATTTCAGATCAAGCATTCACCACAGTTTCAGCAATATTCCCAAAAGCCTGGGGTTAACAGATATTATGTTGGTATATCACAACCTTATAGTGCCCTGTGTGAGGAAGTGCAGCCCTGGCGGCACTGCTACCCCGCGACAGCCATCACGGAAGTCAGAAAGGGATTTATAAGTATGTAAACTCCTGTAACACTAATTTGCTTATTGCTAAACCTTTTTGCACAACAGCAGGAACTTAAGCTGCAGTCCAGGCTCCTTAGTTGAAGAGTTTTTTTAACTTAGCTTTTGAAGTCGGCACCGTTTTAAAACAGTGCGATGCTGCAAAACCACTGCCATAAAACCTCAAGCGCTCTAAAATGTCCTATTATTCTCTAAACAACCACATTCTCTTCTCTCCTGATTTCTAACCTCTGCCTCTACTTTCTCTGCTTATCTCTTGTTTACCAGCCTTCCAAGTGCAACCTACACGACGGTCACGCCTCACAGCATCCCGATGTTGAAGCTTCTCTTGTACTTCTCCCTCATTTCTACTCATGCATCGCAATGCTAAAGGCTGCCTTGCATTTACATTATTTGCCACCGTCAACCGTCCGCGGCCCCTCTGTGTGAGTGATCGCCTTCTGTACTAAAGTTGAGTTTTAAAAAAGCGCTTTCGTTTGAATCTTGTGTGTTGTAAATTGTTTTGCCCCCACCTTCCCAAGGATCTCGATCAACTTCTGCAAAATCCTAATGAAGTCAAGACAAAGTTCGCACCTCACACCTATCCTCTCCTCCCACACTGACCACAGTTTGCACACGAGCATCGTACATACACCATGGTGTTTACCACTCTCGTCCAACTGTCTCCTTTCAACGGTGGACGCAACCATGACTCCACTCAAACGCCATGGGGGTACCCTGTCCTCTGCTTGATATTATGTAATGGATAGCCGTTCCAACACTCCTCCCTGGTCTTAGTCATTTCATTAGTGCCCGTGCTGGCTGAGGGGTGCCCACAGCGGTTTAGAAACGAACCACCAAGTGAGGTGCCATACTCATCCGAACACTTTGTGCAAGCAATAAACTGCCTTATAGTATATCTACTCTCAACAACGTGGTGTCACCATATTCGTGTGACGTCTATTCACACACATTCATGTGCTAATCACACAAATTAAACCAGATGATCACTAATTTATTGAGACCATTTCCTTTAGCTTCTATGCTTCTGTGACGGCGCTGATTATCTACATTAATCCCTAAACATGTCAACGTATCTCGAATTCGGAAAATTTTGTATCATTTGGCATAAGAAAACTAGTCTATTACATAAGGCGTTGACTAATAATGGATATACGTGAGGTCATAAATACAGAATCTGACGTTAACATTGTTAGGAAGCATGTATTAATCTGATACGGTGCAATTATCTAAGCGTCTCACATAAACCGCCCTGTACATCTCAATTCTATGGGTCACGCAAATTAAGACCAACCAACATACGTATAGGTGTAAAGCAAGTCGTGTCACAGTAAAACTCAGGCCCTAAGAACTCACTGAGTGGTTGCCGGCCCACCAAGCAGCAGCTTAGTTGATGGCAAAATAAGCATGGGTAACAGAAACTCACATGTTAAGATCAGCATGCGGTCTACCGTGTGATTAGACCTCATTACAAGAAAATGAGAACATCGAGATTAAGCTGCTCCCTTTTTAAGCATTTTCCAGACGTAATCACATACTGTAAACACAGATACCTCAAAGCAACTAAACATCCTCCCGTAATTCACAGCGATTGGCAAGGACAAAAAATATTGGAAATGCTATAGGTCTTGCATTTAAATGCGAGGCCTATACCATTAAAAACAAGCCGCCGCCATTGTCCCGGCTGCTTCGAAAGTTAAGGGGGCATGGCCCACTGAATGTAAGCAAAGCATGTCGTTGTGCCTCACATAGGAAAAACTCAATAAATAAAATAGTACACGTACCACGTAACAACTAAGTAAAGGGGCCAGTATCCATGGGAGGTTCCAAATGAAGTCAAGACCGTACTAAGGAGGGAACAAGCCTATTATCGAATGCAAAGGCATCATTTACGAAAGACAATGACACAAGCCAATGAAAAATATCGGCGGAGAGTGGGCGCGGCTTCTCTCCCATACTTTACTACAGCAGTCTTGCAGAGTGAGTAGCGTATGCACGCTGCCGGTAGGCTCAACCTAAAAAGGAAGGTGGCTAGCCCAGCAGTGTAGCGTTGGTTGCCAGCGGCAGGGGCAAGACAAGTTTCCTTCCACTTTTCTTGTAAAATATTGCACCCCTAAGAATGCCCCTAAGAATTTTGCGCGATGGGCAACCGGCCCTTTGACCCCCTCCCCGCCCCACGCTACACTGCTGGGCTAAACCCAACGGAATCGGTGAATTGGCCCTAGTGCAAGGATGGAAATTGCGCTCCAAGCTGCTGTTTAATTTGTAAAATACAGCATTACAGCAAAACACAGCAATAATCAGGGTAACCCTCAGGCATCTTAGCCCTGGTGCCATTGCACATGCTGCCCCCAATTGAACCTACGCTCCTGGATCACTTGTCACTTGGTTTAGTGAATGATTGTTACTAGTCGGCATACCAATCCTAACCACCAATCTGCAAACTTTGGTGTGGAGAATTTTTTTTTTAAAAACCGCACCAAATTAAAATTGACATATGTAGTAACACAACGTCTTAGAGAATTGGAACATTTGTCGGTTTCTCTTTTATTTACTGCTAACTGAAAACCGAATTTCTCCTACTTGTACCCTGAAGAACAAATAGATTCCCTTATCAGTCCAACAGAGCTTTTCTTCTGGGTGCGAAAATAAACAATGCTGCCTTTTCGCATTAACTTCAGCCACGGGCTAATAGGGCCTGCGTCTGTACTGGAAAGATAGCGCCTGTTCCCTTTTCCAGGAGTGCCCATTAACACATTACAATGCGGAAAACACTCCTGCACCGTAGTTCGTCTTTTATTTTATCTCTCTCCTTACAGGCCCGTCCCGTGAATGATCTCGCTGTCAGCCGCAGAAGAGGAAGTCCCTGAAGGAACCCTCCTGCCGCAGATGTGTAATTGTTCAACTGCAAAGGCCGCCGGGGAAGGTGGGGCTTGTAACACTTTTTCAACCAGCTTCCAGTTTCGCAGGCCTCTTGCATGTTTTAATGTGTTTCAGTTATCAACCATTAATGACTTTTGGCCCCACGGGCGAAAGATTTGCATCATATTGTTATGGTATGCTTTTTATGGTTTGTTTACCAAGCAATCTCGATTTCGTGTCGTATATTTCGGTTGCTGGCGTGGCTTGCACTGCCATGGTAAACACAGGTGGTGTTCAACGCGTGCATATGTGCCAGAGGCTGGGGCCTGGAAATTACAGTAAATAGACGCACAGCCGGTCTGCAAACAGAGGTGAGGGATCGGAGTCTCGCTAGGTATTTTTCTTTGTCTAATTCTCAGCAATACAAATACCACACAAAAATCTATTTATGTATATATATATATATATATATATTTATATGGATTCATACTAGCACAAGTCTAGCCACAAACACTGGTTCTCATATATGAAAAGCGTGGCATCGCTGCGTAAAAACAGCAATGCAACCCTTTTCAGTGTGCCCACCATGGAGGCTCCCTATTTACTGTACGGCACTGTCGAAAGGATTTAGAGATACGGCAATATTTCTGACGTATCTGTAGGCGCAGTAATGATGCATTGCTGGAGTGTGTCGCAAAATTGACGCTATTCCAGCAATGGGTCATTACACAAGGTACAAGTCCCATGTTAAAGGCATCTGCATTTCTCTTACGCCTGCTCTGACGTTTTTGACGCAGTGGCGTCCTAGAAGTGGCGCAGTGAAATCTCATAGATTTCACTGCGTCCCTATTATGACCCTTTGTTTGCGGGGAAACACCCACCCTGCATACATTAAACCTGACACAGGTATAATGTAGCGCAGGGCTTTACAAAGTGGCACACCTGCTTAGATGCATCACTTTATAAATATGGCAAAACGTGGCGCATTTGTTACGCCGTGGCAGCATCACAAAAAGTGACGCAACGGCGGAGCATAGGGCTCATAAATAAGCCCCAATGTACATTGTCGGCGGTACAAGTACAATAATGGAGTAACGAGGTTGGGATGAACACGTGGAAACGGGTGAGAGGGAAAGGAGGGCCAAGTTGAGGAGTGGGCAAAGAGCCTTCAGAGGCCTAAGTTAGGAAGGGATGAGGGGAGGCTGTACCATGGGACTCTGAAAATCCAGGATTGCGCGGTTGAAGATGTTCTGCATGAATATAAATTTGTTACACTGCTCACATAATCCATCATCTGACGTTGAATTTGTAGATTTGAACAAAAATGTGCGTCAAAGTAAAATTGATCAAAACTTACTAAAATCGCTGAACAGTGCAGCATCACGCGAGACACGTTGCAAAAGTCTGTTGGTCACCTTTCAGTAGTTGATTGCTGGAATGAAGATTTAAGAGACAGATTTTAGAGACACATTTGGACGAACAGTGTAAATAAACATTCTCAGGTGCGGGTCTTCGGCAAGGACTTTTGCCTGCAGTGCGGGAATGAAGAGACTCCCATCAATATGGAAAGAAATGCTGTCTGAGGAGAAAACAGATCACACCCAAGATTGAAAATGTGTTGAAATATAATTGTACTGCTAGAATAAATGGTACGCAAATGGTGTACTTGTCGCCTTGCTTTCTGCAGAGTGCAGCACTGCATATGGTTCACAAATCCAGTTTCAATCTGAGAGGTAAAATATCTGCTAATGAAATGGAGCCTTGTGCTTCCACGGAAGACAAAGTGCTAAATTAGTGATTCATAATATTTTGAATATGATCTGCTGGATGTGATTACTTTTCTTACTGAAGAAACTGCGCTGCAATAGTTTAGGTGTGAGTTATAATAGTATTTGTATAGCTAGGCAACAATGCCACAGAATCATTTGCAAAATCTGACTTGTATCCCATAGTATTCTGCTTCATTTGCCTTTCATTACAGCATAGTTTTTTTGCTGTATAATGTAGTCAATCCTGCCACATAAAATGTCCTTCTACTGCTGCTTAATTCTGTGGCCAAGAGAACACTTCCAGAGCCGTGATTATTGGCATTAAACTTTGACTAAGTGTTGGTTGAAGAGCAGGGTCTTGAGGTCTTTTCTGAAGCTCAAGAATATCGATTTAACAAAGTGCTAGGAGTAGCAGAAATGTCATAATGCACCCTTTGACCCCTGGTGACATCACAGGGATGACCTCTTGTTCCATGCGTAACAACTCTTAATTTCTGCTTAGGGCTATGTAAAGGCAACACAAAGGAAACTACAGAGAGCAAACAGGGCTCTAATGTCCTTGTTCACTTTCTGCTCCTGTGGCTGTTTTTATGAACCTGAGACCACGGGTAGCAAGAGTGCGAGAGCTTTAGCAAAGGAGAAGCCATGAGCAGGTCCTGCGACTGCTCTTTTTCCCTGACTGCCAATGCTGAGGCAGAGATATAGGATTGTACCCCACGGTGTCAGCATTGTGGAAATCCACATTTGTTCTACATCTTTTCACCACATTGAAAATACTTTTCAGTCCATTGGGATAACTACCCCTGTGCCCACCTAAAACATGGTGGTGTAGGTGGGATATTGCCATCACATTTGCACACTTACTCCTGTCTTTTGAATGAGTAAATATACTTGTTTGGGTTTGTGAAAGCACACAAAAGAATGGCCTTCAGAATCAGTAGCAGCCGGCATATGGGCAATACCCCACCTGCATCCGCGCTATGATCTGGCTCCGTGCACTGCAGGCACAGGCTCCCAGAGTCCCCTGCGGCCAATCATGACGCTGCATGAAAGCAGCATCAGGATTGGCCTGAGCAGGGTGGATTTCCGCTCCCATGTAGACTGGGAGCCTCTGCCTGCTTTCTCAAAACCAGCAATGCAGCTGGGGTTGGAGAGAGCTTCAGTGTTCATGATGGTTTGGCCGTCATAAGACGGCCGGCCAAACCGTCATGCACACTGATTACAGTGCAAAACACTCCTCTACCAGCCTGTCATCTCTGGCCCCGCCCCCAAGACTCGGATCTGATAGCCAAAATAAACCGATAATGAACAAGCGTTTTTTTATCATTATATTTTTTATATTTTCGGCTGCTGGCAGGAGGGGAGGGATGGGGGGCGGGAACGCTCCTCTGTCATAATAAAGTAGCCGCCGCTGGGGTGTTCAGCCCAATCTCAAAGCTGTTCCCTTCCCCTTGCCTTGTACACCGTGATCCCACCCCTTAACCTCAAATTATAACCAGAAAAATGTCTGCACATCCTGATTCTTTGAGTGAGGATCTGTCATTTGCATCAGTGGATGATACTTTTACGTACAGCTTAGTGTGACATAGGTACTAAAAGGACTTCTATACTGTGCCAGAAGCGCTTCCTCAAAGTGCAGTAATCTACCGGTTGACCCCTAAAAACAGAGCGAGCAAATTGCTAAGTTGCTGAAGAGAAGTCTTGCATTTGGCCTACTAGCAACACACAGGATTCATGCAGTCACGGCTCGCAATACTCGCGGGTGGGGGAGTTGGGGGGGTCACCAGGGGGTTTGTGCAGGGGGACGGATGGAGGGTAAAAGAAGAACAATCAAAACAATTACCTGAGCTGGTCCTGCGCCGCCTCTCCTCTTGGGCCGGTTCCCACGTTTGGCATTTTCCTGCACCTGAACAGGAACAGGGACAGGCATGCTCCCTCCCCTCCCATAAGCCAATCCCAACACTGCAATGGCAGCGTTGTGATTGGTGCAGAAAGTGCCAAGACGGGCGCGTGTAGGGAGGCCATTTTCATGCAGCCTACATAGAGAAAATGTTGAGTGCGCATGACAGGTTTGGTCGGCAGTCAAGGCCCACAACAGTGGGCAAGCCAATCCTCCCCAAGCCTGCCCACCCGCCCGCCCCCAACCAGGCATACCCTGCCTTCTGCTTTTTCGCAGTGTGAGAAGCAGAAACATAAAATGGTATTTAAAATACCATTTATTGTTTCTGCTTCTCGCACTGTGAGAAAGCAGTAGGGCGACGCTCCTCCGCCCTAATGGAGGAGCCACCCCTGGATTCATGAATGCCTTTTTGAACGGCTTTTTTGGAGATATTGTCTAGAGTTTTCTGTTTCTGAATTAGGTTTGCCCTTGGAACCTTGGAATGATATTTGGGCCCTGTCCTTTTATGTATTCTTTAGTACGAGGCCAGTGTTTTATATTGAGGCGTAGCCATGTAGTCCTTAAAATGTGCTCATATGCATTATGTATACAAAATATAATATTTAACTAAATCAAAACCCTCCGCATTAATAAATGAATATCTGTGATCCATTAGAAAAAAAGCAAACTGGAATGTTTTGCTATTAACAAATGTAAATGACTGCAATGTTATTCAAGGGAACTGGATAATAAATGTTGTGAGCAGGCATGCCCGTGAGAAACCAAAAAGTGCATATCTTCTATTGGAAAGTGACTAAAGTACTTTCATATTTATACACCCACAATATTAATTTGGTGTCATTTAGTAAGCAAATTATAAATGGAATAAAGGGGCTGCATCATTACTGAATACCAATTTGCTATTGCTCATTGAGCGATGTAAGAAAAAAAGTGATCAACCTACTATTCATCATGATATAACTTTTACATCCATAACCCTGATTTCCACATTTGTTTACAAATTATCTTTAAACCCATAAGTATTCAAACACCCCCATGTGATTTAGGAACAGTGGATTCTTTATATACTATATAGAAAATATAGTTTCATAACAAAGGTTATCACTTTTTCCATGCTGTCTTGACCATGACAAATGTACTGCACAGAGAACCAGAAATTGGGCCTAATTTAGAGTTTGGCAGGTGGGTACCTTGTCACAAAAAGTTTGAGCATTATGAATGTTGGAAAATGTTATCGTTTTTCCAATGCAATGCCCAAATACACTTGTATTTAACCTGTCCTTGTAACTTATGTTTTGCCAGTTCACTGTTAGTAAAAGTAAATGTGTCTTGTTGCCTCCCAGCAGGGTCTGTAGCAGTCTAGCATTGGTGTTTCATTGTTTCTTTGTAAGTTACACAGTAATCAGTCATCCACATGCTTCGGTTAGATGTAAGACTTTACTGATCATTAACCAGACGCGCGCTCCGTGGCACTTCAGCTTGCACTGTGCCCTCCTCAGGGCAGGCGGACGTGCTCCTCCAAGGTCACAGTCTAACAGTTACTTAGAATTATTCACAAATCATGTGTCTCTGCAAATCAGTGCTGATGGGGCTGGATGTGGAAATGTGCACAAGGGCTGCAAAGCAGTGGAACTTGTAGAATAAGTAAAGCATAAGTAAAGCATACCTCTTGTAGGTGGGGAATTAGTCAATAATAATCCTGTAGTAAAGAATAAGTAGACAAAAAGTCAAATGAGTGAAGAATAGGCTAAAAGTAAGTCCAAGACAACCTGACTATCGTAAAACCTTTACCTTGCTATCACTCTGAGATTATATCGTTTGAGTCTATTTCTTTCTGACATTGTCTTTGTTTATTTTGCCCCTTTCTTTGAACTGCTCAGTTTACTCTTGGTTTATTTATGTGTTTCTTTCTCTTGCGCAATTGCTTTTTATTCCTCTTTATGCTAAAACTAGTTCAGTTTTGCAATAAAGTCCTTCACCTCAAAATATGCAATTGATTGAAATGCTCTGCGGAAGTGGATAGCCTTAGATCTATGGCACCCCTGAAGAATATATTTGAAGATCCCTTACAGAGGTAACTATCCTAACATGTGTTGGCAACCTGAGTTCAACAGGAGTGAAGTTAGCATTAGTGAATACATGGGAATTTGGAACAGATGTCAACCATATTAAACGAAAGAGTTGGTAAGTGTGTCTCACCAGAACGCTAAAATCCCCTCTAAGGATGGTGGAACGGTACAGTGGGCATGTGATGAGACAGACTGCCTGTAGAACAAGCACTCAACCACCTGGTGCTCTGGCCCCACATCTCATTAGAAAAATACTTCCAAATAGGGTAGTGATAACAGCCCTTGTACCCCATCAGGATGTGCGATTCATTGATTTAAGGGTTCTCTTTATGTAGTCTCATGAGCAGGAGCCAGTCTCCCATATGAAAAACTCCTGCTTCCCTCAGTTTTAGTTTTTTTGGGCACTCAGTTGTTGTGGTAGGCCAAGAGAATTCTCTAGAGTCTGCCATGATGCCTGCACACATACCAATCAAATAGAAAAGTGTGGTGGCTGTTGTCAGGAGCTTGGAGCACAGGTGGTTTGGGGTTGTATGGGCAGAATACACAGGATTTTAGGAATATTGATTTGATAACCCAACAGCGTAGCATATATTCTGGAATGGAGATGGAGCAAAACAGTATACATAAAGCATCGTCTGCTGGTGTTAGCTGCACCAGAAGGTAAGGGATGAATCCTTCACTTGGTTAACTAAATGGAGAAAATTGAAACAGATTTGAAATTAAAGTGATCGGGTGCATACATTCATTTCATAGATGTGAACTAATATCCCAGATACGGCTGTTGTTCCTAAGAATTACCTCTCCTGCTGCTAGGCAACTGCCCAGTCCATCACGGTGAGAGCTTAAAGGAAAATGAGGAACTTCTTGAGCAGACAGAGATGATTCATAATTTGTTGTGATGGAACGTCCGGGGCAAACAATTACCTAAAGGCTCCCTATTGTGTTCCTAGAGCTTTGTCACTGTTGAGTCTTCTAGAGTTGATACTGTTTGCACCCGTGATGAGCCTTTGCTCACTGTGTTTAAAAAAACACCAGCATCAGATCACTAATGCAGTAACTCGCCTACTGTTACAGGAGTGATCATGCAGAGGGGACGAGGGCTAGCAGTTTGAGCTAGACTGATAAATTCTTGGCAGTGTTGGGCTTATCGCATTATTGTATAGGCACAGATGAGCCTCAGAATGCTGGTCATGCACCCCTTGCACCACATGTTCGTACTCTTGTGAGAGGTGTTTAACTAGACTTCTGCACACGGGCCCTAAGAATATTTGGACAACTTAACACAATGGCGTCTTTGAGCCAGAGGGCCACCGCTACTTTGTAGAATCCTGCGACCAGCGCAACATTACTTGGGAAAGTAGTTGTTGCCCAAAACATGATGCTCAGAGAGGATGAAAAAATGACATCCCGTTCAGGCTCCAAGCCAAGGTTAGAACACAGGGACCAGGTACAACACTGCTTAATGGTAAGGCACCAGAATATCATGGCCAAAATATTGACAGACAGAAATAGTGTGTTCTAAATATCGTTTTTAAAAGTATGGCCCACCAGAGTTATTAATAGAAAATGTACACTCAATAGGATGACATTTTTCCAAACAATATTTAGGACACTATTCTTTGTCAGGTGATATTTTGGTTCATGGTATTGTGACATACAACCGCTCATGAGAGATGGACAGCGAAAGCTTCAGCAAAGCAGGAGCAGGCCTGCGCCCCGTTTACCAGAAGGCGAGAGCGTCACAACCTTGTCCTGTTCAGGTAAGCAGAAACTATTAGGAATTTCAAGAGCAGGATAGGCTAGTGTCTCAGTCATCAGGCTTTCTTTATGTGATAATAACCATATGCGATAATTATAGGTCTTCTAAGGGTACCACCCTGGTAGGCTGTAATCCTTCTTCTTTAGCCGCCTAACACACATGCATGTTGCAGCTACACAAATAACACCAGGTGTTCAAATTATGAAAGGGTGGTTAAAAAACAGCTGGGCAAAATATATTTTAAATGTAGGGGCCAGGGTTGGGCCCCTGCAGGACAGAATATTCCTAAGTTTTTACCTGAGTTGTTAGTGACTATACGTTGACACCTCATGCTGTTAAATCTGAGTATACATTTCACCCTTTTGAGGATGTGTTGAGAGCTGATCTTATTTTTGAGTGGTACATTCTGTCCTGTGCACATGATACTTGTTCCTGTATTAAGGCTTGTTGTTGATAATGCAGTTACGGTTGGTAGTAGTACCTTTACAACCAATGCTATAGTTAAGTATATTAGTTATAGCGGGTGTTAGCGTCTCCTTCTCTAGTTAGTTGGTATTTATTATTGGAGTTAATGTAAAAATATTATTTGCCTTACGTGGTATTCCTACTGCCCTTTCCTTGATGTGCCAGTCTACCCTCAACATAGAAGTTTCTCTCTGCAAAAGCCACTGATGCTGCAGCCCTTACTTGCTCAGTAGGCGAGGAAATGGTCAAATACACATGTCCAAGAAACGTTGTGAGCTTCTTTTTTGAGGTTCTCATGAATATCTTTTAGGTCGAGCATTCGAGACCTCTTGTATATACTTTAGTATATACTTATTATATACTTATATGTGTATGTACTATGTGGTCTCTGGAGACCAGCCCTAGGACTTGTCTGTTTTTCCGCTTAGGGACTTTTTTTCCTGTTCAACTGCCTCTATTTAAATGTTTTGATAGAAAACGACCAGCAGAGGTCACTAAAATACCAGAATGGCTTTCTGCTTAGAGACTTTATGTTTTTTTATTTTTCTGGTAACTGCCTCTATTTAACTTTCTTGAAAGAAAACGACCAGCAAAGGTCAGTAAAATACCAGAATCACTTTAGCATTCTCTAGATTCCAGTCCATAGAAATTGTCTTCCACGAGCACCCGTAGACGATAACATTTTTTTCAAATCTTGTATTTTCAGTGATATCACCACCGGATGGCTCTGATTTTATATTAAAAACAGAGCTTTGGACTATACCATTTTCTGCTGAAAGGCAATATTTCTCTCCATATGTTCCCATACCTGGCGTGTCACGCAGTCTGGTACTTACTTTCTCTCCATGTTAAAGAACAGTAGATGTTTCTGCACCCAGGCTAATGTGCTGCATAGCTAAATACATATAAGGCCCCAAAGGCGAGACCGATTGCATTGCAAATGCTTGTTATATAATACATCTATCCAGGTTCCCGTGTTACATTTTAGTGCTATAAGGCTTTGATATCCCTTGGAATAATGTGTTATGTGTATTATTTTATGGTATACAAAATCGAATTGAGAAATACGAGTTCTAGACGCAGTCCATATTGCACCTTCCTTCAGAGAGTGATTAATGCCACTTTTCCTATTGGTGCAAGCAAGTCACATTAAAGTGTTTGCTCCATTGAATTAGATAACTATCTTGAATGCTGGCATCTCTTAGCAGCTATGCATACTATAGAAAGAGGAACTATCTACAAGATAGCAAAAGGTCCAACAATTTAGGTTTTAACCATAGTATAAGCACCAGTTATTTTTAAGATGATGGTTACTATGTAGACTGACATACATATTTACTTGGCACTTTTATATACAATGTTATTGTTAATTAATAGATTTTAAAACTGTTGGAAAATGTTGAGGCGCACATTACCTTCTATTAAACATGGCATTCAGTTGTAAATAGAGCGAGCAGAGCCAGCGCTTATGGCACGCAGGGCTCATAACCAATCAGGTAAATTGGAGATTATTCTCTTAGGGCCTCATGTAGGAAGCCAAATACTGGTCGGTAACGGCCGATTTTCGGTAATTATACCGTTACCGACCGGTATTTTGGCTTTTGGTATGTAGGGGGACAATTTCTGTATTCGGAATTTACCGAATTGGTAAAATTACCGATTCGGTAATTTTACCGATTCGGTAAATTCCGAATACAGAAATGAGATGTAGGGGGAGTGTGTGGGTGATGTTTGGAGTCGGTATTTACCACCAACTAATAGTTGGTGGTAAATAAAGTATGGATGGTGAAATGCATTTTATAGCGCCTACAAGTGTGCAATGTGGCAGACATACATGCCCTTCGGGCATGTATGTGTGCCACATGTGCACACATGGCCGTTTCAGGGGTGCAACAGGGTGTCAATGTGACACCCTGCCACCCTTGCATGTGTTCCCCCCATTACCGAATCGGTATTTACCGATTCGGTAATGAGGCATACCTTCCCATCAATGGGGAGGTATGCCTCATTACCGAATCGGTAAATACCGATTCGGTAATTACCGAATTATTCCGAATCGGTAATATTTACCGACCAATTACCTACATATCATTTACCACTTCATAAATACCGAATCGGTAAAATTCGGTATTTATGAAGTGGTAAATGTGTCCCTACCTACATATGGCCCCAAGTGTTGAAAATGTGTAGTGGTATTTAGTTGGTTGGGTGAGGGTTAATCATGGATTGGTTGGGAAAACGGTTGTTGATTGCTTACTGGTTATAGGGCCTGTGACAGGGAACTGTCTCTTTTCCTTCTTTGTCCTCCTCTCAGAGATCCGGCCCCATATGTCACCCAGCGCACCTATGCGAGCGTGTGAATAACCTGCCACCACTTACATTGCCACATAGCCATAAAGACAGGGTTAGAAGTCAACAGGACTACAGGGGGTTTTCTAATGGGTGCCCAATCACATGACATTCCCTTTCATGGGCGCTCTGTGGTGACAGATTCTCTGCCTTCCTATGTGGCCATGCACCTCAGTGGGTCAGCAAATAGATGCAAAGGGGGATCACTCTCACACCACTTGGCTAATCTGGAAAGCCTTGGCTGGCTGGTGGTCATGGGACTGTCCAACTTAAAAGAATCAGGTGGGGGAGGCAGAAACATGTAATGCAAGATACACTCTACTTCCTGGGTTAGTGCAGGAGTAATCAAAAAGAGTGCACCTGTATCATTCTCGGTTATTGGAGTCTCTTCTAAAATGGTAGTGAGGCCCTCAATGAATATTTTCGTCAGTGGTATATTCTCACCACTGCAGTACTAATAGTAAAGTGTATCATCATCAGGTGTTGCCTCCATTAGAAGGTAGAGAACCTATGCTTCTTGGCACTGTTTTGTGACTTAACAATATTTGGCGAGCAATTAAGTGGTTGATGTTCATTGAAAGATGTTTCCCCTGAAGTGGTAAGATGCAAAACAAGTCCGGAGTTCAAAGCAAATGACTGTCAAGAACAAACCTAGTGTGAATAAAACAAGCACTGATGGTAACAATGCTGAATACACACACATTTGTGGTCCCAGTGATCTTAGCGACATGTAGGAAATTGGGTTACTGGTTGAGGGGGTGAAAACCTACTCAAGCAGCTACCACAATTCTTGTTAGGGTGAAACACAACCAAACCCCAAATTAACTTGTACTCAACCCTATGGTAGCTTGGCACAAAGCAGTCAGGCTTAACTTAGGGTAATGTGTAAAGTATTTATGCAGCACTTCAAACATTAAAAGAGAATAAAAACACAACACAAGAAAAACCCCACACCAATTTAGAAAAATAGAATAAAATGAATAAATTATTTGAGACCAAAATGACAAACATCCAGTTAGTAAAACCGAAGATATACAAAATTTAAGATTTATGTGAAATAGTGCCTAAAGGCACAAAGCGCCAACTGTGGTTATCTGGTCGTGCTAGACCAGGACATAGTCACAAGTTCAGGCCAGCTATGATGGAGCGTGGGCTGCTACAGGGACCGAGTTAGGTCCTCAGAACAAAGTACCTTAAATCCTGGTTGTAAAGTGATGCAGAGTCCCGCATCCAGGATACGTCGTGCCTCAGAGGCGATATGAGGTCCTGGTGTGGAGATGCATTGCACAGCAGCAGTTCTGGGAACCTGTGAGGCTGTGACGTGAGGTCCTGCATCATCGAGGATGCTCTTGATGAGTAGCTTGCGATACGACCTCCTGCATCTAGGATTTGTCACGCACAACTGGTTTCTGAAGAAGTTGCGTGGTTTGTGATGTGTAGTCCTGTGTTGGCGATGCTTTGCGCACTGGTTCAAATGTGGAGTTTTTTGATCCAATGCTAGGACCACAGACATGCTGGCAGAGCACCTTCAGGCCCACTTCCAAGAGTCCAGGACTGGGGTAGCACCTCTTGGAAGGGCATAACTCACAATCGGCTGAGTCCAGGTGCAGGGCTTAAGGTTGTTCAGTTCCTCAGGCTCTGATCAGGAGGCCAGCCTTTGAGTCACTCTGGTGGTCCTGGGTTCAGGATGCATGTCTTGCGCATCCCACTTAGATATCAGGGAACCAGGGCAGGAGAGTAGCAGGGCAGCTGAGTAGCTGCCCTGCTTGCAGCAGAGCAGCACAGTAGTCCTTCTGAGTCTTCCACAAGTCCAGAGGTGTACTGAAGAGATGGGTGTGAGGGTCCATTATTTATACCTCGTACCCACTTTGATGTAGGAGAAGAGTCTCGAGGTTTCCACCCCAAAAGGTGCTTGGCATTCCCCTCCTCTCTCCCATTCCTGGCCCCAACTTATCTGGGGTCATAATAGACTAGTGTCAAAACCTTTATGAGTGTGCTCAGGAAGAACCTTTGTGATGTGTAAGCATGGTAGGTGACAGCTCCTTCCCCTTGTTGAATTAAATTTAAAATGTTCCAACACCCTCATCAAGTCAGAGATGGCCCATCCTGATAACACATATGCTCCTTTATCTTATTGTCTGGGAGCAATATGCAAAGACCAACTGCCAGCTACACCAGTCATGTGACCCAGGAAACAGGCTGCAGGCACCAAATGGTTAGGACCAGAAAATGCCAGGTTTCTAAAGATCAAACGTAGGGTGCACCATTTGCGCACCCCACTGTCGCACTGCGAAGTGAGGAATTGTACCTCCATTAAACCAATTATAATCCATTTTTTTTCATTTTTTCAAATTCCTCTTGGTATCATTCCATTGTTTCACAACTCTTGTATTATAAATCATCACAGAGACAGCAATGTTGCCCTTGAATGCTTTATTCACTAGTTTCACGTGCCTCCTGCTGCCAATACAGGCTTTTCACAGCGACATGTTAGGTTAACCATACTTCCAAAGCATGAACTCATTTAATAACCCAATGCATTTCGAGCCATGCGGCGCTTCTTCAGGGGTTTGCTAAAACAAACAAAAACAGGACTGAAATGGCTACATTATTGCTGACATATTAATTTCATCTAATCACTTACTGACCCCATACCCAATAAAACTCCCTATCCAAACTGCATCATTACCATTATAAAAGTGCTCAAACACAAGCAACTTCCCCAGCCTTCTACCAACACCCGCTACCTCGCCCCAAACTGTTCTGTATATGTGAAAAATGTTTGTGCTTTTATCACCAACTCCTGAAAAACTCGCCATTATACCAATATAAACCCTTCCTATATCCCCTATAGCCCCAAACACTTCCTCCCACATCCCTTTCCAACCTTCCTTCACCATTTCCCTCTCAAAAAATACCAATCTCTATCCATTACCTTTTAAACGCCATAGCCGGCAATCTTAGCTCCATTAACAGCTTCACTTGCGATACGACAATCTTACATTCTACTCTACCGCTATATCCGTTATAAGGAAATATGCTCTCCCACGTGTATCCAATCACTCATGCTAATTCATAAACCCATATTAACCCAGTGACTTCGCCCTCATGTGACTGTGCTCTTATTTCAAATAACTTTATTTATCTAAACTCGTACTACCACAATGCACTCCGTTGACAAAACTAAACAAGAAAATGTTTGTGCTCCCACCCCCTGCTATCCCTAACAAATCAATGTTGCTTATCGAGAAAAACGTAAAAAATATACATTCCACATTGCTATCCAACAAAAAATTCATAATCACATGCACCAATACAGTAATAAATTACATGAAACATATGTTTGTTGAAAAAGCCATATGAGCAGACTAAAATACAGCCGAGTCTCTACTAGGTTTCTAAAGATGGCATTTTAAGAATTGTGACTTAAAATCCAACTTTACCATTAATGATGACTTTAAATTACAATTCTTTAAACACCAAACTCGATATTTCTACCTGCTCCCAATTGAAAGTAATCACTTATTACATGTAATAAGTTAACCCAATGTTATCCTATTCGAGAGGCAGGCCTTTTATTAGTGAGAAACGAATGGAAGAGTTTTTTACTACCAGAACATTTAAAAATGAAAGGTACATATCCAACTTTTTAAATACACTGTACCCATCACTATGTGATATTTCGGGCCTACCCAAGGGGTGACTTATATGTATCAAAAAGGAAGGTTTAGGACTGGGGTTAGACCTGGCACCATTGGGGTATGTTTCCCCTGTATTTTTGCCTTTGCCTCCTGTGTTTTTGCTGTGTGTTGGCCTTTGTTTTGCTGGTCTAGGTGCTTTGGTCACTTTGCCTCTGCTGTTCAGTGCCAAAGTGCAAGTGCTCCCTCTGTAATTTTTGTTATGGAGTGGTGTTTCCATAATTGGCTTATTTGATTTACTAGACAGTCCCTTATACAGTGCACTGAGTGTGCCCAGGGCCTGTAAATCAAATGCTGCTAGTGGGCCTGCAGCACTGATTGTGCCACTGATATAAGCTGTCTGTAAAAGAAACTCAGGCCTGCCATTGCAGTGCCTGTGTGTAGTCTAGTACTGCCATGTCGACTTGGCAAGTGCACCCACTTGCCAGGCCCTAACTTTTTTTAAAATGTCTTTTTCTAGAGTTTTATATGGCACAAACTAGACCTGAAGATATCAGGTATCAGAGCGCTTTACATGAGCACCAGTTTAGTTACAGATGGACACATTCATGTTTTGTTAGGCATGGGGAGATTAAGTGATTTGCCCAGATTCACAGGATGTTGAGCGTCATTGCAGAGACTCAAACCCGGGTACCCCTCTTTGAGGTCGACCGCTTTAGACGTAAGGCTACATCCCTTCCCTTTGTTTTACATGTTATTCACCCCTAAGGTAGGCCCAAGGTACCCCTGTGGGCAGGGTGCAGTGTATGTGAAAGGTAGGACATGCCCTGATGTGTGTGGCATGTCCTGATAGTGAAGTACTGCCAGTTTGCTTTTTCACTATTGTAAGGCTATTTGTAACCCATAGGATAGAATGGGGAGTTTGCTTATAACATCTTATAAGCATAACTGCCCAGGGGAACAAGATAGGAAAGTAAAGTTTGATATGCCTGAACTCAGAATGTTAAGATGCATCTTTTAGAGAGGGTGATTCTTTTACAGTCTGAGTTTGAAAATACCACTTTTAGAAAGTAGGTATTTTCTTGCCTAACCATGCAGTGTGCCTCTGCTAGGTTGTGTATTGACTGTCTGGCTTTGGAGTGATAGGGGCTGGGGATGTGCATTCTGTTCAGACAGCCACTTGGGGGATTTAAGTGTGTCCTGCCTTTCCAGGGTGAGTCAGGGCTGGGCTGAATTGACCTGGGCTGCATTCAGAGTAGGGGGAGGAGATTTATTTCACACCTGAATGGGCCTGGTCTGCCAAGGAGAATGCTGTCTCCACCTCTTGCCAGGAAGCGGCACCAGAGAGGACAGAACTGGTTTTGGCTAGGCAAAGAGCTTGTATGCACTAGAGAACAAAGAGATTTACTGTATAAAAAGAGGGGCCCAGATCCCAGACTTTTAGATCACTTCTGGGAATCAAAAGAAACCTTTGCCAAGGAGAAGAGCTGGAGAAACTCAGGAGGAATACTGCCCCTGTGCTGTTTGCTGTCTGGGGTTGGCCTGCACTGGCTACATTCTGCCAAGGCAAGGAGAAGGACTTTGCTGTTTGATGTGTCCCCTGCTTGAAGAAGATCTCCAAGGGCTTGAAATTGAGCTTGCCTCCTGTTCTGAAGTCTCAGGGACACAAACACTTCACCCCCAGCTCCCCTGAACTTTCTTTCTGCCTGCCAAGAGGTGCCTGTAGCTGTTCTGGGCCTCTGGAGGTTGTTCTGGCTGTTGGGAGCTGGAAAAGCAACGCAACAATGAAAAAGCGCAACACAATCGTACCTGTTTCCGACGCATCATCGAAGAAGCTGACACAGCGCCTGCCCGCGGCTCGAGAAATTGCTGCATGCCGCATCGAGTGCACCGGTCTCTGAAGTCTGAGATCACCGCACTGATTCCGACGTAAGCCCTGCTGTGCTGCTGCAAGAACCCACTCATCGTCCCAGATCTTCGCATCGCGGCACCAGCTCTGTCGCATCATTGGGGGACGCAGTAAGAAACCGATGCATCACCTCCCCGCGCAGTAAAAAACCGACGCATCACCTCCTCTCCGGTAAGGCACCGACGCATCAACTCCCCTGCGCAGCAGTAAGGAACTGACGCATCACTTCCCCCAGAGCAAGGAACCGATGCATCACATTCCCTGAGTGTAAGGAACCGACACTTCTCCTTCCCTGCGACCGTTTTTATTTGTGTGCGTGACGCATCCAAGGTACTTTGTGTGAAAAGTGTTGCATCTGCAATTTGCTTTGAACTGAACTATTTCTACCATTTGAAAGTCATATTTTTATTACAGTATTACGGATTGTTGACGTTTTAGATTTGTTTGCTTTAAATAAAGATTGCTTAAACTGGTGTGGTGTCCATTTTTAGTGTTTTCACTGTATTTCTGTATGTGTTTACGAATGCTTTACACACTGACTCTGTGACTGATAAGCCTGTCTGCTCATGCCAAGCTACCAAGGGGTGAGCAGGGGTTATTTTAGAAGTGTATCCCCCTTACCCTGACTAGAAAGAAGGGTCCCTACTTGGACAAAGGTACCTACCTCTGCCAACTAGAGACCCCCATTTCTAACACCTGACAAAATTGTTTTTTTACCAGGTTGCAATGGCAGTTTAAAACTGCAATGGCAGGTCGGAGACATGTTTATAAGGCTTCTTAAGTGGGTGGCACAATCAGTGCTGCAGCCCATTTAATTTACAGGCCCAGGGTACATGTGGTATCACTTTACTAGGGACTAACAAGTAGATTAAATGTGCTAATTGGGTGTAAGCCAATTTTACCATGTTAACAGGAGAGCGCACAAGGATGGCAGTGGTAAAGTATGCCGAGTTCTAAAAGCCAACATAAATGGGTTCAGGAAACAGGAGGGTGTAGGCAAAAAGTTTAGGGATGACCCTGCAGAAATGACCAAGCCCAATACTTGTATTTTCACCATCCTTACTGTCCTGTGAAATCAGGGCAAACACTTATACCACTGTTCAAGGTATCCACCAGGTGTGCAATGTGCATATCATTCCAAGTTTCAGGCCTCAGAATGGGGGGTACTAATCTAAAAGCATGGTTCCTCTCCCCTTCTGGCCATGTGCAAACTCAGAATTTCTTCATGTTACCTACACTTTTTGCACAATATTTTACCTGGTGTCACACAGGCAAAGGTCTGCATTGAGCTCAGTTAGCACATCAAATGTAATCCTGATTCAGGTGCAAAGGCAAGTTTTCTCCCAAACTGGGATTTGTGGGTAACTCTGATATAGAACCTGAACTGTGTGTAGAGTACTATTTGCTCATGATTAATGATATTGCATTAGCAAGGAGCAGCAATTTGAAGTAGACTTTAAAGAAGGTATTAATACTTATGGTAATGATGGGAAACAATTTGAAATAGACTTTAAAGAAGGTATTAATACTTATGGTAATGATGGGATTCAAGTAGGTTTAATTTATTGTTGGTCTAGATTTAGTTTATTCTAGATGAGCATTTTGCTATAAATCACAGCAGAATGTTTTAGAAAAACATTTTCCGCACTAAGGGTGATGCACAACCAGGCCCTGCATGTGTGTATGTAACGTGTGTTGGTAGATTTCCAGTTGCATAGTATAGTTTTTGTGCATGAGGTTAGGAGTAAGTCCAGTGGCATTTGGTCAGTGAGGGTCAATTTAAACACAGTTTATGCTATGTGGGATCCAGAACAGACTATCATTGGATTTTGTGCCAACTTGAGGTGGAATATATCTTCACAGTATGTAGTGATCTCTTGTTAGAAATGTCTGAATAATTAACTCCTGTAGAACTCTTTTATGTACTTGTACATGCCTTTGTGAATTTGCCTTAAAACATCTAAAATGGGAATGAAATGGAAATATTCAGGGAATATTCATATACAATTAGAAAGAACTGCAACCTCTTTGCACGTTTACTAATAAGGAGTTGATTGTTTCAAGGCTAAATGACAAAGGCATGGAGGAGTGTGTACAAGCATACTCCTTTAATACTACTTCTTGTACTCATAAATGCTTTTGTGAAGTGGTCTGCATGTGTAAAAGACCACTTGTATCCTGAAGCAAATTCCAAAATGTATCATTGCTTGTGAGGTGTAGCCTGTGTAATTTTGCCTGAGTTCAGTAGGCTTTATGTAGAAAGAGGAGGATTGTTTGTGCTAGATTTGCGGTGAACGTAGCTATATAAAGTGGTCTCCAAATTAAAGTCAATTGTGTTATGGGAAGGGATTATGAGAGGATGATTAGCATATAATTGTAATACTTTGGAGTCCAGATGTCCAGATGTTCTTGAAAGTTTAATTTAGTGAGCAATTTAGGAAATCTTAATTGGGTGAATAGTTCTATTTTAGTGAGAACTTCTTTGTTTTATAAAATTCTGTGTAATGTAGATTCAATTCATTCTATAGGGTTATGTAAATCACAGGGCAGGAACCAAATTCCTAAAATGTTTTATAATGTGGGGGGGCCTTTGTTTTCAATAGACTGTTTTGTCATCTCTTATTATCTTTTTGTAGTGCCATTAGGGCAAATAGTTTAACTACCCATTTTATTCATCTAGTTCATTGTTTAATTGTTTAAGTGCTTTTGTTAATTGCTTTCAAGTGTACAACATTACATTTGGAAGTAGTTAGTAATAATATGAGTGGTTAGTTATTGAGAAGGGATTGTTGAATAGTAAGCCATGTGGGGGACAGGGGCAGGAAAACCTGATTGGTATTTAGGGTGAAACCATAGAGATCCCTGTTGGATTAGAAAAGCCGTTTGGTAAAGTTGAAAGTTGCCTGATTGGGCACCATCCAATAATTTGCCTCACATTCAGAGCTATTCACATGCAAAAATTAGCCTACTTGTCATATGACTTAATAATCTTGGGGGTATCTAAAAACCTCAGGTGCATAGAGGTCTTCAGACTATAACCAAGACATCCAAATGCCACTCAGTGGCCACCCAGCCCTTCTCTGGTACAGCTCCATCTTTATGGAACTCCATATCCAAAGACCTCCATCATGTTGAAGACCTCCTTTAGTTCTGTAAAAAAACTACCTGTTTAAACTTTTTCTTGACCTATAAACTAATTTTCATATTCTCATTTTCCTCCTGTCCTGATCCCCACTGTTCACCTCTATTTAACTTGCCCCAAAACACTGACTCTTTCCTTTTCTCCTTTACTCACCCTCCCTCTCTAACTGTTTTTGCTCCTATCTATTCCCTCTAACATAACACCCACTCTGCCTGAATTTAATGTAAATTGCAGTGTTTGGTTCTGTGTCTTCCATGTGAAGAGATTATGATCACCACAATATTAGAGTTCCAGATCCTTGCCATTATTACAGATGTGAAGATCACTGGGATATCTTTGGAAAAGCTGTGCTAAATAAAAATGTCAAATAAAATGAATAAAAAATCTCTATGGCAAGGTAACTATCTCCTGTTTTTGTGAGTGCATGCTCTCTAGTGCTGATATACATGCAAAGTTTTCTTTTTGTGAAACGGTAATATAACAAGTAATATAACAAGTATTTATTATATAGATCATACTGCTACCACTTGATAGAGAGCAACTTTGCTCTGCCATTTGTAGGAATGCATTATAATCATGGTTAGTCCACATCCACATATATTCTGTTGTCGTATTAACATTAGGATATTAGAACGTAGATTGTAATACTGTGTAAGAGAAGTGTTAGATATTTTCTTCATGTAACTAAAAAATTAACAAAGGAAATCTGTGTATTTAGATGAATCATATATGTGTGAAGTGTATCCATGACTAATGAACGTTACACATTAATGGTTCATATATGTTCATATTTTAAACGTACGCATTGATCTTATGTTAGCCGAACTCGGTAGGCCTAACTTTCATTTCTCCCTGTTCACTGTTATGTTGAAGTTGTTAATTAGAATGTATATGTCTGTAGAATATTACCTTTTTCACTTTTCTGTGGCAGGTGCAATAATTTGTCCTCGTTAGTTAGAATAAATTCTTTGTTTCAGGAGTTAGACAGACATTGGGAGGAGAGGATGCTTTTGAATAAGCGGACCTGATAATGTAGGTGGATGTTTTTTGTGTCTGGAAAGGCCTGGGAGCCAAGGTCATCGAGCAAGAGCCTGGATGTGTTATTACTTCTTGGAAAGTTACCTACAAGGAGGTGTCCAACAGGATGAGGCAATCATGTGATTTATCTGCGGGTGTGATTTTCGACTTTTGCATTGGGATCAGGGATAGACGCCGGGGCTTCTGCCATTCCTGGAGAGAGGAGAGCATCTTAGAATGAGCACTCTAGCTTTACGCTACTTGACACATTCAACGTGAGTGCGCTTCTTAGGAATACTTCATGTGCTGACACCTTTCTGGGGACTTGTCTGGGAATGTGCTAAGTAGGGATGTCACTTTAGAGGTAGTGCAGGGACAGATTAATGCTTTTGTTTATGAACCGTCAATGAAGAAGGCTGTTGATGTGGTGTCTATAATCATTTGTGTCCTGAATCTGGAATAGGTTATTCTGTGCATATTGCACCATCTAAATGTTATTCGCAGATTTGGTTTTGCATTATTGCCCATGTATCTTTACACTCTCGTCTTGAGGTGTCTATATGTCTTACTTTTCTTGGCTTTATAATAAATACATTAAAATCTGGTTTAGGAGTCTGTGTTCCTTCAGCATCATGGGCAGTGGTAATGTATAATTGGCTAATGATTTCTCTCCCCTCCACACTTGCAAAGCAGGCACCAAGGATCATTGGCCAGGGGTTCCAGAGTAAGTCTAGAATGAGGAACCCGGCTCCATCAGTTGGTAGCAGAGTAGGATGCTTGCCTCTTGTAGTAAGGGGAGAATCCAGAAAAATCTACAATTGACTTAGACCCATAGACCCCAAAGTAGAGCCCAATGATTGAGAGAGGATAAAAATGGGCTTTGACGGAGACCAATGAAGATTGACGGTGTGGCAAAGACTGCGGTGCACAGTGGCTTGAGTATTAACAGGGCTGTGTGCATTAGATTGCTGTGATTTGATTGTGTAATGTCTTGCGGAGTTGGGATGATAGTCAAGTGAATGTGGTTTATCGGGCCAAATGGGCATGGTCCAAGAGGTTTCGTTTTGGTTTGGTTTATCGGGCTCAAGAGTAGACTAAGATCCCAGGATATATACATATTTGGTGTAGGAAACACTGACTTATTGTAATTGTCTGACCATTGGTTTGTTGGGAAGTTGTGGAGCGCTAATGACGACCTGTGAGTGGACTTTTTAGAATCGTGTGTGGAAAGCCTAGTGCGCAGGGGTCGACTATAGCAATTCCAGTGGCCAGCCCAGGTCGTGGATCACGGGGTGTGAATGTTCTTGAGTGAGTGGACTCTAGCGATCTTTTAGTAAGGCAGACAATTACTTGTTTTGTCTAATTGTAACTGTCCGGTCATTTGGAAGGCAGACAGTTACTTGGTTCTATGAGTGCGAGAGTGAATATGTATGGTGTGATTGTGAAGGACGGTGAACCGCTTTGAAGAGGCAAAGGTGACGTCAGGGTGCACCGTGCTGTGATAGGTTGGTTGGTGTAACACCACACTAAGATTAGTAGGTTGTTATCAAGAAGCCAAAGTAAGGAAAATTGTTATCTAAAAGAGTTTGGTTTAAAATGAGATGTTTTAGGGTATTATAAGATTTGTGCAGGGGATACTCAGGTGTAGTAACTCGAGTGGGTGAGGAAGCTCCGCCAGAGGTTACTCTGGCACACTACATGGCAACGAACATAGGTCTCCATACTATAGGTAGGGTTCAAAATTGGCACAAGATTACTGAGAAGGAGGGAGAATTGGCTTTTCCACGTTATGGGTCATTCCGATTGGATGTGTTATACCAGTTAAGGGAAGTGATGTGTTCATTACGACCCCCACCTAAACCATCACAATTTGTGGCATTAGATGCTTGGATGCGAGCAGCTCATGTAAAGAGAAGGGAAAAAGCTCAGGGAAGGATGAGAAAAACAATGATGGCATATCAGGAATCACAATGGGATGCCCTGTTGAAAAGTTGGAGAGGAGACACCATTGAGGGGGAAAGGTTGTACCCCTTATTAGTGAAGGAAGCAGACAATCAAAATAGGAATGGGAATGATGGAAGTGACACTGATGACAGTCTGTCAGACAAATTATTTGCAGAGTGTCCTCCACCCTATAATCCACATTCAGAGGAGGAAAGGTGAGAACTGTCAAGTGCAAGGAGTATAGAAAGAACAGAGGCTTCACTGACAGGCCCGAGTGCGAGAGTAGTGGAAGGGATTTTGGCGGGGACAGAAGGAACAGGGATGCCAGCGATTATAGGAGCTGAGACCAGTGGAGTTAACGCCGCCATACGGTTACCGGAACCCCTTACGGTACCAGTTACTATTGGACCTGTAGTCTCTGTGTACAATCCGAATTTGGGAGAAAGTAGTGACCAGCAGCAGATAGGACTAGGAGAAGTAATCAGCTCAGGGGGAAATGTCAGGATGGAGGGGAAAGGTCCATTTTTGGTACCCGTGGAAGCTAGCACTCCATTGCAATCAATTGCGAACCCTTCAAGGGTGCACGTCGGGTCTAATTTGGTGCTTTCAGATTCATTGGCAAATTCTGAGGCAGATTTGAGAATGTGGGAAGCTCCAGATAGAGGATCCATGGGAAGCATACCGGAGGTGGGAATGAGGCAGGAAGCTGCTGGAGATCAGCACGTCTCACAGAATACAGGGTCAGAAGATCGACGGAGGAATCAGAGTTGTGAAAGGGAAGGACAAACCAGTTTGTCAAGTCAGGTAACGATCAAGGCTGCAATGAAGTCAAAATTATTAGATGTGGTGAAATTGAAAGCAGAAATAGATGAGCTAGTTGATGGGAACTTGCCTTTGGAAAGGATAGAACTGTATGAGCAGAATGAGTTATTGTTTGTGGCAAAGGATATTACTCGTAAGGCAAGGCAAGCCCATGAGAAGTTGACCGAATTGGCACGGAAGTATGATGTGGACCCGACCAAAACCAAAATGCTGTAGGGAAATCATAAGTTAAACTACAGTGATCAGAAATTGGAGAAGAAATGATAATGAGGCTGAAAACACATATCCAAGAGTTGGTCATATGAATGCACACATGGAGCATGCTTGACAAGTGGAAAGGAAGGTGGTCTAAGAAAAAGAATGTCACGAAAGGCATAGGAGATACGCCACCTCCCGGAGGGGGGACCGAGCGGAGGGTATGTGCATGTGGCTTGGAGCAGGGGTGATTTAGCAGCGTTTACAAATGATTTTCCACGGCTGAGGTAGAAACTTGCTGAATGGTACAAGCAAATGAAAATTTCAAAAGAGTTGTGGATTCATTTGAATACCTTGTTTTTTGTGGTCCCAAGTGATTTGTGGACTGCATGTAAAATTGCTGTTGTTTGGCCACCTGCTGAACCAGAAAGATGGTTGCCCCACAGGATATTGATTGGCTTAAGATAGATTGAACTACCCAAGAGCCTAAGGAGTCAGTGCATGCCTACTACCAGAGGCTCTTGCAAGACTTCAAACAGTATAATGGGCTGGATACTTTAGACCTTAAGGATATGGGACAGTTTGTTTTTAAGTTTGTGCTAGGATTGAGACTAGAGATCAGTTTTATGATCCAACAGCATTTGATCTGCTGACAAAATAAGTCTGTGGATGAAATCTTATGTTATGGCAGGTACTGTTGTGATGAAGTGGAATCCAAGCATTGGAAGATGAAAGACAAGCTAATGCTGGTACAGTTGAGAAGTGCTGATAAGGCAGAGCAGACACAGATAAATGGAGGAAATGTAGGTCGGAGACAGGGGAATAGTCAAGGAGGGACCCAGAATGTGTCGGCCCCTATGGGACAGGGAAGAGGAAGAGGAACAGATC
This sequence comes from Triturus cristatus, assembly GCF_964204655.1. Classification (NCBI taxonomy): domain Eukaryota; kingdom Metazoa; phylum Chordata; class Amphibia; order Caudata; family Salamandridae; genus Triturus; species Triturus cristatus. The sequence goes on from NC_140582.1 coordinate 971,831,633, forward strand.
CCAAGTCAGGAGTGGACGTGGGCACTTTAAGGAGGACCACTGCCTGTCATTATTGTCACAAGATCGGGCATTGGAAGTGCGGGTGTCAAGAAAATACAGCAAATCAGATACAAGATGAGAAGAGAACACAAGTGCCTAATGTTATGAATACGGTGACAAGACCTAGATCCATGTATACGGGGTTTGAATCAGCAGGTGCAGGTACCCCAACCTCCAAGAATCCCACAGGGCAACTGGGTGTACCAATAAATGCATTTCATTGAGACTTTTGATGATTTTGATCCGGACCAATTACAATGACGGTGTCCGAGGGGGGAGGAAGACTGTGCTCTTGGAGCAGTCTTAGAGGTAGACTAGAGTGGACCATTTGTGGAGGCAGATGTTGATATTCACCCCATTACATTCTTGATTGATACTGGTGGTACCCGTTCTATAGTGAGATCAACAGTGGTCCATAACCTACCCCTCTCGGGACAATCGATCCAAGTTGTAGGAGTTGCCAACCAGAGAATCACAAATCCTCTGACAGATAAACTACCTGTAAAAATAGGAACATTCCAGGATCGACACCAGTTTGTGGTATGCAATTCGGGTTCAGTCTGTTTGTTGGGACATGACATTTTGTGTACGTTAAAAAATCTCTGTGCAGATATGTTTCCTGTGTTAATGGTGGATGAGTTGCCATACGACTTGAGAGTCTCTCTTGTGATGTGGAACTTTACTGAAGAAGAGATAGGGCTGATTCGAGGAGTCGAGCCAGTTAAGATACATACTAAGCCGAATGCTGAATTTCTGAGGACACCGCAGTACAACCTGACCCCGGAAAAGGTGGCAGGAATAACCCCTGTAATTGAGTCCATGATTGCGCAAGGCATTCTAAAGGAGATAAGAGGAAGTCCCTGTAATTCACCCATCATGGGATTGCAAAAGCCTAATGGCAAGTATAGGATTGTCCAGGACCTGCGAAGAGTCTACGAGATTGTGATTCCATGTTGTCCTGTGGTACCAAATCTAGCTGTGATCCTATTTCAAATCCCTTGTGAAGCAGAATGGTTTACTGTCATTGACGTGTGTCAAACATTCTTTTCGATACCCTTGCACGAGGAAAGCCAATTTTTGTTTGATTTCTAGCTGGAGAACCATGTGTTAATGTGGTGTCGTATTCCACAAGGGTATACAGAAAGTCCGTCCATCTTTAATCAGATCTTGAAAAAGAACCTTGAGAGTGTATTGTTGCAGCAGAATTCAGTACTTGTGCAATATAGCGATGATCTCCTGATTGCTTCGGAGACCAAGGAAGCTTGTAGGGTAGATACCATTGCTCTCTTAAATCTCCTGGCAGAAAATGGGCACAAGGTGTTTCCGAGCAAATTCCAGTACTGTTTACCTAAGGTTTAGTATTTGGGTCATCGTATCAAGAAAGGCAAGAGAAAGGTGTCACCGGATCACATTGAGGCGTTCATGCAAATGAATCCGCCTACTACACCAAAGGAAGTCCGGATGTTTTTGGGAATCATTGGCTACTGTTGATTGGCTACTGTCGACAGTGGATTTTGAATTTCTCACTGAAGTCGAAGTCTTTGCTGAGACTGACATGTAACAATGTGAGTTATCCGGTACCATGGGATAATGCCTGTTTGGTTGCCTTCCCGAGCTGAGAGAGAGCTTGTGTTGTGCTCCAGCTTTGGGAATGCCTGATTATCACAAAGCGTTTTTGCTCTTTTGTTGCAAGTGGGAGGGTTGTGCACTGCTGTACTCACCCAGACATATGGGCTGTCCGTAGACCAGTGGCCTACTTCTCAGCTTCATTAGATCCTGTAGCTTCTGCGTTGCCCTGAATTCTCAGATCCATTGCTGCAACTGGTGTCAGCATTGAGAGATGTAAACGTATTTTGATGGGTCATCTACTTACTGTTTATGTTCCACACTCAGTTAAGCTCCTGATTACGAGAACCAAAACACAGCATCTGACTAACAATAGGCATACGCATTATGAGCAGGTCATTTTAGCCTCAGAAAACATTACCTTGAAAAGATGCTCTATGTTAAACCATGCTACTTTGATGTGAAGATTGTGAGGACCATGAGTGTGTGAGTGTGACTGAACTTTCTGCCAAACCAAGACCTGACATTGCTGATGAACCATTGCCTGAATCAGACCAAGTCCTCTTTGTTGATGGTTCATGCATAAGAGACAATGAGGGTCATCTGAGAGCAGCGTTTGCTGCCTGCACTATTTCTGGAGTTGTGGAAGCTGCTTGGTTGCAGGGCGTACATTCCGCACAAGTAGCTGAAATTATTGCTTTGACACGTGCATGCCTTGTTCCTGATAAAATCAGAGTTTGCATCTATACCAATAGCCAGTATGGATTTGGTGTGGTTCATGACTTCAGACAGGTATGTTCACAGAGGGGGTTCCTAACATCATCAGGTTCTCCTATCAGGAAGCTTTGCAGTGGGTGAAGGAAGTGGCAGTAGTAAAATGTAGTAGTAAAATGTGCTGCTCATGGGAAAGAGAAAGATTTTGTCACTAAGGGTAACTGCTACGCTGATGAAATTGCACGCTTTTGCGCTGTACATGCTTGCATTTTAATGGGGACTACTCAGGAGAGGGCACAGAGAAGATCTAGCTCAGCATGATGCTAGCCATAGAGGACACTCGGGATGAGCTCAAGCGTCTGCAGGGAGAACTGTCAGAACAGGAAGAAATTGTTTGGAGTGAGGCAGATTGTGAGAAAAGAGATGACAGCATTTGGGTTACGACTGATGGTAGAGCAGTGTTACGAGATTGCTTATTGAGACCTATGGCAAGGCAGATTCATAGAGCAGTTTACCGTGGAAGAGATGCTATGGTGCGGGTGTGAGGAAATTAAAATATCATTAGGCCTATGTGTCCCCGTGTGTTCCCCGTCACTCATGTGCACATACATGTAACCTATGTATTTCCCCTCCATGGCCTGTCTATCATGATGCTTATGCTATAACGTGGCCTGCCATAATCCTGTCTCCCATGAGAGAAACGACAAATCTGCTCTGAGGCCTACACGTTTTGCATCATGTTTTCCCGCATTTCCATTATTGTGGCCCAGCCAGAGCCAAAAAGAGGTTTCAGGCCTCAGAACGCTCTGAAAGCTGCAGCTGCGTATCCTTGGCCTTGCACACTTGGGCCTCAGCCAAAGGGGCCCCGACCGAGGTGCCGAGACAGTATTGAGCACGGTTATCTGCTTACTCCTACCGAAACCACATTCCTGCCTGGGGAAGGAGGAATAAACACGACCCATCTGCAAAGGAGAAAGCCTAGCCTTTCTGTCTCTTTTCATGTGATTACAAAGCTCACGTCAGTGAAAAGCCCATAGCCCCCATGTAAGACTTCAGTAGTAAATGAAGAAATAGATGCCACATTGGCTCTTGGTGATGGGCAACCTATGTCACAAATCAGTCCCTGCTCCAGACTTTAGATATCAGATGATACAAGATGTGCTGGTCGCCCTGACACTGAAGGCCTCACTTCCAGACTCCAGACTCCCCGGTTGCATAGCAACCCTTTCACACGTCAGTTACACGTCATGCTCGAGTTGAGCACAAGTAAGGCAAAGTTCCAGTAAAGTTCCAGCTGATCACGCAACCCCCTCCAGGCATCCACCCACCTATGACACTTACCTATTATCATCAAGTGGACGCCCACCTTCACGCCTACTTACACACCCACATGCTCTTATCTCATTCTCTCTTGCTCCGCCTGAAGCACTCCTGCTTACGTATATTATTACAACGTATATATACTGTACTCTGTGAATAAAGTTGGAGAATATTTTGAGAATACTCTGAGAATTCCTGATCCCTTGTGGTGATGGAACTATTCTCCCTATAACTCGAGTTATTTGAATAAAGCCCTTTTTGAACCTGATACCACGGACTCAGCCTCTTGCTTCATGCATGATCATATTGATATATAGAAATTCCGAACGCGTAATATTTTATTTACGACAGGTGTTCAGACAGACGTGGTTCAACCCGAAGTTCTGTGTGTATACTGAAGCAGTGTACCATAGGTGTGTTAAATGTCAACAAATGAATTCTGGAAAGAAAACTGTGGTTGCTTTGAGTCATATTGGGAGTTTGGAAGGTCCTTTCAATAGGATCCAGTTAGATTTCTTAAATCCCTCTGAAGAGACAGCTCCTCTCCCTGAAAAATCAAGTGGGGTCACAAGGCTCGTGGAGAGAGCAAGCCAAGCTGTGGGGGTTCCTGACGAAGCTGGTTACACACCAGGTCAAGCTGAGGGGGGTCGAACTACACAAGGCCCAGGTATAGACTCTGAGGGAGATGGTAATGTTGTGAGTGGTACAGCGTCAGACTCACCAGAAGAGACTAGTGTGGGAAATGATCGAGTGCTGCGGAGAAGAACAAAAGCTGAAAGAGAATCGTGGCTGGTGAGACAAGGAATGCTAAACTTGAGACTTGCATCTGAAAGAGATCTTGCCCCAGTCTTTGAAATGTCTGAATGAGAGCAAAGCGACACATAGCAAAATCAAGGAAGTTTAAGAAGATCAAGGAGAGTAAGAGTACCATGCCAGATGTACCCTGTCCTGGAGTGGATGTATCTGATCACAGATACAGGGAACAGAGAGGTCTGGGAAACTGAGATCCAGATGAGTGAGGAGAGGAACCTCAGCGCTGATAATTGAAATTGAATTGCTGGTTCCTGTAGTAGAAGATCACGGGGTACTGACAAAGACTGTACCAGATCCTCCAAGGCAGAGTGGCTAGCAGAATCGGGTTCTAAGCGAGCTTTCATTTCCAACTTTTGGGCGTCAGCCTTCAGTTCAGGAGATGGCAGCATTCCATATGGAAATCTTGTAGCGTGTTGTTGTAGAACTTGGCAATGATCTCATACATGATGTAAATTGAATTGTACATAAAAAGCTGTTGCTCTAAGAAGATAAATTAGGTCTGAGTGGAAGAAGAATAAACTTAGGGACTTTTCAGTAGAAGAAGAAAGACGGCTAGGGAAGTCTTTGACCTGTGTAAATAATTGAGTGACATACTGAGTACGAATTAATTTCCAGGGCTCCAAGGCATTGCGTATGAACTTTATGTGCAACAAGTGAGAGGCAAGGAAGAGACTTTGGTTGATCCTCTTGCAAGTCACAATCCAAACCTGATTCAAAATGGAGTCTGGCAATTCGAACCGTAGAAAAAAGTGTGTAATAGGCACATTCATAGTAGGAGTCATCATAGTTATAGCTGTAGTCATTATTATATCCATTGTTGAGTCGCATGTAATGGAGGTTGAGAGGGTGGGAGTACTAGGGACATCCACACCTTCTACTTTGAGTACAAAAGAAGGTACATTAGGATCTGATAGTTGCATATTTCATGTAGATCTATATAAGGGTGATTACATGTTGGATGCGTATGCGAAGTTGCTATATGAGTACGTGGACTTGATGGATATGAGAGATTGTTATGTGTGCATGCAATTGCCAGCGTCAGGGGAGGAGGGGTTAAGATATCATCACTTACCTCTGACGTATGGTATTACTTGTAGTATATTGCTCAGCATGTTTTAGGGTAAGGGACATTATGAGGCACATGCATCAAGCTATTTTGCGATCACAAACAGTGCGAATCGCAAAATAGGCCATTTGCGATCGCAAAATAGCCCTAAGCAATGCATTATCAAAATATCTGTTTTCGCAATTTTAACGAATATCTATTTTGCGATTCCCAAAATAGCGAATCCTTATTAGCAAATCGCTATTTCTGCCTCACAAAGCAATGCATGTAAATTCGCAAATTGAGAAAAAATAGGGAATCACAATTTAGCACTTGCAAAAATACCATCAAAACCATTCAGGTGGTACCAGGTGAGATCAATCAAATCAGGTGGGAACCATTGGCAAATGATATAAACAGGCCCAGAAGGCCTCAGAATGTTTCACAATGGCAGCGTTCTGCGTCATGGAGAGGAGGATGAGGCTACGAGCAGCAGCACAGAGAAGAAGGAGGATACAGGAGTGCATATTTAGAGTGCATGTTACTTTGTTGGGGCAGACAGATGAAGAGATATATGACAAGTATAGGTTAAATGCAGACATGATCTATGACCTGATAGCTGAATTAGATCCCCTACTGCAGCTTCAGACTCGCAGGACACTGTCAAAGATGAAGCTGGGATGATGAACGTTGGAAGGTGTTCTTCTCTCTGCCGAACTCGCAGAGGCAGCTGGAACCCAACGATCCCCGGAAACCATCCAATGAGTACTGTATCAGAAAACACCCGTACTCTTTAGATGACCTCAAGGGAAGGGGGTTTGGGAACACACAATAAATTAAAATAAAGAATTAAAATAACAAGGTAAAATAACAGGTAACAACTGGTGCGCGTTCGTGCTGGTGGCGAATGCAAATGCTGGGTCACTGAATCTTCTTGTAAGATCCAGTCCTTCAGAGGAAAAATGGAGACCAGCTCCTGCACCAGAAAACTGTTGACCTTACTTGTGACAAATATTAAGGCATGCCTGATTCTTAGACATCTGGAGGTACTGTTGGCAGACACAGAATCCAGATAAATTACACTCAGAGAAAAAGTTAATACACTACAAACACTCTTCCACCCTTACACCCACTTATACATAAACACTCATCATAACCTATGAATCTGAGTAATACAGAGAGCAGATCCCCAAAAGGTTTGGAAGCGTTACCAACCTCTTTAGCCAAACAGGGACTGATATATTGTATCAAGGAAATATAATATGCAAATAAACAATAACGACTTCAATAAACATCTATAGTTTTTTGACAAGCCCCTGAATATTCATGACATACACAGGCTTAGTCTTGTGAGCCTCAATGCGATAATAATAACAAAAGAAGATAAAATAGTCACAATGTAATAAACGGCAAAGCCTTCCGGTGATAAGAAAACCCCCGTTACGCTGATCCCCAATTACTGCACGAGTGGGCAAGGCATGAATAGTATGCCCGTAAATAAAAGGATCAATAGGGGAATGTTGCATAAAGAACTTCGCTTTTGATGGCTGATCTCGCTCCCATCAGGAAATGCCAACCGGAACACCAACTGAAGGAGAGAAGAGCTGCAGGACCGCTCCGGGATTGTGTTGCGAAGAGAAGCAGTTGGGGCGTTGCGAGGCGGGGTTTAAATACCCGTAGCGTGAGCCTCAGCTGCAGCTGCTGTCATGGACGTGACTGAGACGCCTGGTCCAGCCACTAAGGGCCTGCTATTTCTGCCGATCGCGCAGCCCCAGCCGTACAGGGCCGGCAAGGATCGTCTGCAGCCGCAGCAGGCTGGGAGGAATGATAAATCATGGAAGAAAACAAATGGCAAAGATAGACAGACATATTCAAAGTCACCCATACTACAGGTGAGCCATACTTTGGTAGGAGGAACAAATATACATGGACCCCCCTATACCCTAAAGTTTTGACAAGTGTGAAATACTCCTAAATGGAAGAATGGGTCTCTATAGCTGGGGCCCAAGCTGTCCTAAGTGGCAAACAGTAGGAAAGGTGCTGCGGGTGCCCACGTCTGACGATTCCCACCCTGCTGGAGGGAAGATGTCTAGACGCAGCAAGGCGAATACTGACAGACACATGCCATCTCCACTCATGTGCAGGTTCTATGTTCACTTCACCTCCTAGCGTCAGGTCGCTTCCAGGGTGTAATAGCTGCAGCCTGAGGTGTATCAGAAAGTGCCCTAATGAGCTTTTTCAATTCATTCCTTGACTCCATGTTGACCAGGATACACCACCACATAAGCTTTCAATCAACCCCACAGGAATTGTAGCAAACAAAAATAGATTTCTAGCAGGTAGCCCAATTTTCCCACGTAATCGGTTGCATTGATGAGACGCATGTAGCCACTTGTCCGCCCTCAGTGAATGACTACATTTACAGGAACAGAAAATCATACCATTCACTGAATATACAAATCATTTGCAATCCCAAACACATCTGACTTAGTAGCTAGATTCCCTGGAGGTGCAAATACATATTCAGACACAGTGGCATACACACTCGACTCCTTGGAGGAGAATTTGGCGAAGGATACCTGCTTGGTAAACATATGTTACAATGTCTTGCACACTCTGGACACATGGTGACATATAGCAGTGAGTAATCTGTTGTTTTCAACCCTGTAGGTCACAGCGCATACGATGTGCGCTCTTACATCCTGACGCCATACCTCAACCCAAGTACCCCAAGTGAGCAGCTATACAATGCAGCGCACATCACCACCTGTAATGTCATAGAGCGCACCTTTGGCCTACCGAAAAGTAGTTTCCGCTGCCACCACATTACTGGTTGTGTATTGCAGTACCGACCAGATACCTTTGCAAAATTGTGCCCACTTTTGCCATGTTGCACGACATTGCAACCTCGAGAGGCAATACCCCTTGAACTGTCTGACAGTGAGCCTGAGGAAGACAACCAGCCAGGACAACCACTACAAGCAGCACGCGGGCAGAGCGCAGCTGAGGGGAGACAGAGACATGCAGAAATAGCACAGAATTATTTTAAGGTGAGTAATGATGAAACAAGACACTACATGGTTCCATCGCCATTTTGATTAATTCAAAAAATAATTAGCTCAGGTTGTGTTCATGCACACATACCAAGCAGAAAATGTGCACAATGTAAGTCTGAACGCAACAGGATGACTTTGCCATGGTACTTGTACATCAGCCCAGACAAATTCAGATTATGGTTACCTCACCAAATGAAATCCTGTGCTCATGTCCACACTATTTACGGTGGCCACGCAGTCCTATTGCCTGTACAAGGTACTCTGACACATCCCTATCTGAGCAGTCTGATGCAGGTTCTACAGTCCCAAAAAGCTCCCTAGTGCTGTTCTCCTGCAGTCTGCCTCCTCCTCCTCCCTCTCAGTACACTGGTAACAGCATGGGATGGCTTATTTCCTGTTTGTGACATCATCATCCTGCATCTGATTTACGGATTCGCTATTAGCTATTAGCGTATAGCGTATTCACTAAAAAAGCGACTCGCTATTATGAAATCGCTAATAGCGATTGCGAATAATACCGATTCACAAATAAATAGCGATTAATTTGCATTGAGTTTTGTGATTACTAAATTGCGATTTGGTAATAATCGCTAATTGGGAATTGCAAATTTTGATTATGAGACATGTACCCCTATGAGTATTATTTTTCAAATTATGATGTAGTGCTTTCAGAGGTTCCGGCTTACATGCACATAAATAATTATGATGATTACAAACAGGAAGAGAGAATGGCAAAATATTTTGTTCCAACTGTTACATTAGATACAGCTTATGTGCACAGACGCAACCTGACTTGTATGTTAACGACATAGAAAAGAAATGTGCAGTTCAGATAGGCAATAGGCAATAGGCATAGGCATAGGCAATCACAATTTAGGCCTAACACTAGAGATGGAAATATTGAGTGGACTAAAGAGGAGTTAGCCCATAAGGCAAAGGGAATTTATGGCTCAATAGCCTTAGATTTGCAACAACGAGGGTAACTTTGCATCAGACAGACACAGACATATTATGATAAAATATTTGTGGGACAGAGTGTATGTGATCACATTTTACTCATTGAAGACTCTGTAAAGAAGTTGTTACAGGATAAGTTACAGGTGTTGTTGAGTGTGTACTTTGTGTGTGTGAGGAATGTGTATGTTCAATTGCCACAAACTTTGTATGGTACATGTTATGTAGCTGTCTTATTTCCCAAAATTTATCACATGGAGGAATTTTGGCCATTAGCAGGGAAGTAGTCTCATCGAGAGAAACATGGTACAAGTGCAGGAGAGATTGTAGGATATGTGTTTGGAGCAATGATACAGAGTCTGGGAGTGGGTTTGAATGATGTAAAGAAAAGAAGTTGTCAACTATAGTGGACAAACTGTCAGTGAATACAGCTCAGTCTTTATTACTTGTGATGGAGAGATGGTCTTGATAAGGGCTATGGTGATGCAAAATCGTCTTGCCTTAGACGTATTGCTGACGAAAGAAGGCAGAGTCTGTAAAATGGTGAGGGTTCAACAGTGCTGTACTTATATTCCAGATCATAGTAAGGATCTAGGAAATATATAAGTAACATCACTGAGAAACATCATGAAATAGATACATTATCTGCCCACAGAGGGAATGTGGGATAAAATTGGCCAAGGATTTGGAAAGGTTGGAAGTTGGTTTTCAAATCTTGGGAAAGGATTTCTTGGTTACATCTTGAAGCCCATTATAATAGCTGTGATTTGTGTTATCATTTTATTAGGTGCCATCAGAGCTTGTAAATGGCATAGAGCAAGACAGGCTGAGAGTTCTCTTATAAGGCAGATAAGAAGAATAGAAAGACGGGAGGACAGTCACTATGAGAATTTAAAGAATCTGGAAATGTTTAGACAGGGAAGACTGGCTACAACTTCTGTTTAGGTGGGTCTTTTCTGCAGGGAGTCCTTTCTATGGGGAAAAGATGCTTGTTGTGTTGACACTAACCATCGGGGGGGGGGATGATAGAGCGTAACTTTGCTTTTCCATTTGTAGGGGTGCATTATAATCATGTTTAGTCTGCATCCACATATAATCTGTTGTCGTATTAACATTAGCATATTAGAACGTAGATTGTAATACTGTGTAAGAGAAGTGTTCGATATTTTCTTCTTGTAACTAAAGAATTAATGTAGTGAATGTGTGTGTTTAGATGAATCATATATGTGTGAAGTGTATCCATTATTAATGAAAGTTTCACATTAATGGTTCATATATGCTCCTATTTTAAACATATGCATTGTTCTTATGTTAGCTGAACTTGGTAGGCCTAACTTTTATTTCTCCATGTTCACTCTTATGTTGAAGTTGGTAATTAGAATTTATATGTCTGTATAATATTTCCTTTTTCATGTTTCTGTTGCAGGTGCAAGAATTCGTCCTCGTTAGTTAGAATAACTTCTTTGTTTCAGGAGACACAGGGAGGAGAGGATGCCTTTGAATAAGCGGAGCTGATAATGTAGGAGGATGTCTGTTGTGTCTTGAAAGGGATAGGGAACCAAGGCCATCTAGCCAGAGTCTAGATGTATTATTACTTCATGGAAAGTTGCCTACAAGGAGGTATCCAACTGGATGAGGCGATCATGTGATGTATCTGGAGGTGTGATTTTCGACTTATGTATTGGGATCAGGGATAGAGTCCAGGGGCTTCTGCCTTACCTGGAGGGAGAAGAGCATCTTAAAACGAGCTCTCTAGCTTTACGCTACTTGACCCATTCAACAAGAGTGCGCTTCTTAGGAAGTCTTCACGTGCTGACACCTTTCTGAGGACTTGCCTGGGAAAAAGCTAAGTAGGGATGTCACGTTAGAGGTAGTGTAGGGACAGATTAATGCTTTTTTTTTTACGAACCGTCAATGAAGAAGGCTCTTAATGTGGTGTCAATAATCATTTGTTTCCTGATTCTGGACTTGGTTATTCTGTGCATATTGCACCGTCTAAATGTTATTCGCTGATTTGGTTTTGTATTAGTGCCCATGTATCTTTACACTCTCGTCTTGAGGTGTCAATATGTCCTACTTTTCTTGGCTTTATAATAAATATTTTAAATTCTGGATTAGGTGTCTGTGTTCCTCTAGCTTCATGGGCAGTGGTAATGTGTAATTGGGTAATGCCTTTTCACCCCTCCACACTTGTGAAGCAGAAAACAAAGATCATGGGCCAGGGGTTCCAGAGTAAGTCTAAAACGTGGAACCCGGCTCCATCACACTTTAACTCCTCCCTTAATACAGACCACTACCTTAACTACTGTAGGTGCATCTTGATTATTTAAGTAGTCTTTAAAAATGAAGAGGATCCTTTCCATTTCCTGCCTGGTTCAATATGCTCTGCTAATGTTAACATGGGAATAGATTCCCACACAGAGAAGTTCCAAACCCCATGTTGTTTAGTGGTCTTGTTGCTCTCAAATGCCACTGTCCCATTTTCCAAAGCTTCCAGGCATTTCTCAGTCTAAACTCGGTATTTCTGTGATTCTTGTGTGGAGTGATGGTGTAATGGCAGGTTTTAACAGATCTCCCTTTAAGTGAGCACCTCCATAACCCCTTCAGCACTTGCTTCTGGTCTAAAACCCTGACACATACACAGCAGCCAACATGTGACATTTAACTTCCATGACATGGGTGAATATCACTTTTCTCAGCCACACAGGGAGGTTAATAGAACCAAGTGGGTGAAATCCATCTTGACAGTACCACTTTAGCTGTGAAGTGCTCTCACTCTGGCATTGTCACAGTACTAGAATCCCAAAATCAGAAAAAGGTGATAACTGCCAGGTTACCACTCAGAAGGCGGATATCCTCCACATTAACACAGAGAGTCTTTACTTTCTCTGTGTATGATGACTACCATATCCTCTCCAGCTGTTGCTTAAACATTTTCTGTACGTGTGAAATGTAGTCCCTTACAACAATTCCGAAAACATCTTGCAGTTTACCTATCTGGTCCTTTGAGCGTTACTTCATAGAAGAAATTGTATTACATTTGCAATTTTGCTTTTCTCTATTTGCCTATAGCGCAATTAAATCTGTAAATGTGGGGAGGTTTAGGCTCTTGAGATATTGGAGCCATTTGTCCAGATTGAGGTTTTAAATAGCTTTTGAAGAACTCAGCGATAATTTGCTTTTTTGTGTGTGATGACTTTTTTTTATCTTTTATAGCTGTAATATTTGAATGACAGTTTTTAAACTTTAGGTAGGAAACTACAATTATTCCAGCTCTATTGGATTCTCATGTGTTTATAAACATTTATTGGTGATTTATGTTTTTTGTTCTTCTTCTATGGATGCAATTCTATTCATATTCCCATTCTTTTATATTTGATAATTGTATTATGTTTTTGGAGGGGATATGTGTTGGTTCCATACATGTAGTGATCCCAAATGTTTTATTTCTAAGTCTAGTTCTGCTAATCTTTCATTTATCTGTCTATTCTTTTTGTATACTAGACTGATTACTCAAAGAATACCCTAAAGCACCAACCTTAATAGTCTCACTTCGAAGTTAGCATAGAGGAGTTATCAGTTTGTAACTTCATACTTGTCAATGGGGCAACTAGTATTTCCACAGTAAAAAATGACAATGCAGAGTTTTTACTGTCAGGACATGCAAAGCATAGAAACACATATCCTTCTCTTTAATATAATGCACTGTACCTTTAAGGCTCAATAGGCCAGCGTTAGGAGTGACTTGCAAAAATAAAAAGGAACATCTGAGCTTTGCCATTAGTAGAAATGTCAAAGTTAAGTTATCAGTTTAATAACTGTTCTTCCTGGTTGCTATGGCAGTCTGGGTGTCAAGTATTACCTGGTCAAACTCGTGGTGGCACAACCAGTGCTGCAGTCCATGAGAGAAACTCAACTTACCTGCCCTAGGGACACCTTATACCATATAATAGTGTCTTAAAAGTAAGTTAACTTATGCTACTTAGGGATAAGAAAATTAAACATATATCTTTTATGGGTTAGAGCACGTGCACTGAGGTCTGCTCAGTAGAGCCCAGTGCATCACAGAGCCATTATACCAGCACTAAATCCAACAACTGAAGGGCAAACAGTGGGGAGCAGAGCCTGCAAAAAGGGCATCTCTTCACAGTCACATCTTGGGATTTCTGCCGTTTGGGTGAGGAGCTCATAAGTTACACCACTATTTGCCAGAAGATCTACCTTCAAGATGCGTTGTACCACCCACAAAGCAATACATGGAACAAGACCACTTTTCATCAGGAATAAAATCACGAAATACACGCCGCTCAAGATTGGCACCTTGCTCAAAACCCAAACATAGAGGATAAATACCATGGGTGGTACATCTTTCTCTGTTCATGCAGCCAAACTATGGAATTCATTACCATCAAACATAAGAACCATGGATAACTATCTAATCTTCAGAAGACTACTCAAGAGTTGGCTCTTTCCTACATGACCACCACACTCAAAAACAAATGTACAGCATATGCTTGTGCATCTGTACATGTAAACATGTCCTGTATGTATTTATTTCAGATACGTGCATTTCTTTGTGCAAACATATATCCTACTTATGGTTTAAAAATATATAGGTATTCTTTAGATCCGCTTAACATATATCTAAATTACTTATGGTTAAAAAATATATACAAAATATATATCTATATATCTTTGTGCCATGGCTAAAAATACCTATATGATTTATGGTTAAAAATAGATATATAAATATATGTATAGATATCACCTCCCAATATACTGCTGTATTTGGGGCATCCAATAACCTAATCAAGGCCAGATATAATTGTCGTACGGAGTTTGCAGTTTATGTATTAAGCTGTACATGCAATTTCCAATACGTGGGGAGCACAAAGCTCCAGGTGCATGTACGCATTCTACAACATCTTAGAGCGATAGTCCAATTCTTACATGACATATCCTGTGGCCAGGCATTTCAAGGCAGTTCATATGAATAAATTGGAAGATCTCAAGTATTTTGTCATCTCTGCGTTTCCACCTATGAGAAGGGGGTGCAACAGGGAAAAAGTCCTTAGACAATTAGAATCCAAATTCATACTTGAATTGAATACTCGTACCTCGAATGGACTGAATAATGGGGAAGAGCTATACAATTTCCTATGAGGCCATGTCTTTTTGATGTTATCTCATTTTATTTTTAAAATAATTTTTCATGTTATAATGGGAGGGGAACTTTTTATATTTCATTTTAATGGGTTTTTGAAAAATGTCTTTTAAAATATTTATGCATTTCTTCATTTTAAGAATGTATTTCTATATATAGATCTTTTTAAAGGCTATTTATAATATTGTCAAAATAATTTAATCTAGTTTTGACAAACTCTACAAATTTCCGATAGATGAGAGGAAATTTATTGACATTGTAGTTGGATCCCCTTTTTTTCTATTATGATAATCCTTTTTTTATAAAAGCCATCGATTACACAGTCCCCACGTGCCAAATCATGCTTATATGACACCAATATATCAGGTGATCCATACATCGTGTCATTGTGGTCTTGGCTATCTTCCCATTCCCCGGTTCTTAAACCTTATCAAAAATTAAGAATTAATATAACTGTTGATTAAGATGAAGAATCTAGTGTGTTCTGATACATTTCTCTCTCAAGAAATCAATATATTTCTTGTAAACTGAGAATGTATTTATTTATTTAATGGGTTATTGAATCTTGCAACTTCCCTTTTTAACTCCCTTATAAAAATCAGGGTTATTAAGATAACCCGGATTTTTAAACTATGGTTTTTAAACACAATAAATATAATTGTGAGTATTTATTTGTTATTATTTTTTAGCACTTTAAAACACATTTATGATTTCATCATTTTTTGGAAATCTTCTTGCATGGGGTTGACTCTCTTTGGCTCATGGCTGTAGATTCAAGGATAATAGGTATATTCCACCTTTCCAATTTAAAAAATCAATGTCAATCAATGCCATGCATAAATGATGTTCTTGTTACATTGTGGTATTTGTACCTAAAAATGTCAACCATTCAATGACCAGCTATTTGCACATTGCACATTGCACTTTGTAAGATAGAAACCCGTCGCTTTCAAACCACCTGCGTCAGAGGTGCACGGGCCATGTTGGAAGTCTCCAGTAAAGTAAGTCACATGTGAAGCAGTGTCCCAGTCCCCCCCACTTCTCAAATTTTGGATTCTTCCCAACAGCCTGGCGTGCAGGTTAGGGTCGTCGGAATAGGCGCAGCTTGTCACCTGAGTGACTGCATCAACCATATTAACTCTCAAACCTGGGAGACTACTCTAAATTCAAGTGTGGGCGAGGCTTGGTGTGACGTGACTCTTCCCAGACCTTTCAGTTTCCAGCTTGCTAGAAAGTATCTTCATTGCTCCACAGTCAGTTGGACTCTGAGTCCACCTCCCCCAACAAGTTATTTTACTGTAGAAAAAACTTGGGTTTATTGTGTAAGTATGACATGCACTTTCAACCTAAAGGGTGCTTTTAGGAGGTGGTCGCATACAAATATCGACCGGGGCCTCACGGCTGCAGAAAAGAATGGTCATTTCCTGTAGAGGGGAAACAAACTGTGCACCAGGCACCAGCCTTTGTGCGCTACGTTGCAACCTTTCCAAGAGAAAAATATAAGCCATTTGATTCTGCTGTTTTACTTAAATAGGACTTGATCTAAAATAGCCCTTTTCATTTTTAACATGGCTTTGCTGTCTTTGTTTACTTTCACTATTGGTCATGGATCATTAAGGCAGCTCAAGAACACATTTTAAAGTGCTGTCTTATATTTCCGTTACTAAATTGTGTACTGTATAGAGGAAAAAATACTGGGGCAGATTTACAAGGAACTGACGCATCTGCATAGACGCGTCAGTTTCCTTACGCCAGTGCCAAATGTCCTTGCGCCACCATGGACCATGCGCCAGGACACCTACTTGGTAATCGCGCGCTTTACAAATCACCATAGCATAACATAACATAACATGGATGCGCTGTATTTACAATACAGTGCTCCATGGCGCAGGAATTAGCAGATGCATCAGGAATATTGACGCATATGTTGGCACAAAAATGATGCATTGCTGAAGTTGCTTGTGAAAGTGACACAACTCCAGCAATGTGCCACAACAGATGGGTGAGTCCCATACAAAAAGCCCTACATCATTCCTTACGCCTGGTCTGAGCAGACGTAGGGATTTTCACACAGTGAAGGCATAGAATGACGCAGTGAAATGCTGTGAATGTCACTGCGTCAGTTCTACATGGCTTTTTGCGTGGGAACACCCACCCTGCTTACATTATACCTGGCACAGTTATAATGTGATGTAGGCCTCTACAACGTGACGCATCTCCCTAGATGCATCACGTTGTAAATTGGTCGCATTGTTTGTGCCGCCGCTGCATCAAAAAAATGATGCAATGGCGGCGCAAGGAGGCGCAAGGGGCTTGTAAATCTTCCCCTCTGTCTTTAAGTGATTATCTTAATTTTTGTACTGATCAGGAGATAAAAAAGGCCATGCCAGTAATAAATTGGCCATCTCTTCAAGGGAGGTGCTGTGTGATCAGGCCATCAGATGGTTCCAGACACTTTTATGGTTGTGAGGGGAAGCAGTACATGTCTATCTGACTTACAAGACTCCAGTATAATCCGGGTCAATTTTGGAAATGCAGGCTTCTGAGCCCCAGTTGCCAGAATTCTGCATCAAAAAGTAATGTTGCCACTATGACCTCTGGAGCATGTGATGTTTATAACAAAGTTTAGGCTTTCATTTTTCTAGACACTACTTTTGCGGGGGGGAAAATAGTTCAAGAAAAGAAAACATGTGCGTTCCTTGCCCTTTTGTCCTACAAAAGGCCCAGCATACTCGTTGCACATTCACAATTAAATATGAACATCCATATACAGTTAAGCAATGCTTAATTTGAGCTGGTGGTTTCTGGTTCTTGGTACCAGCAATTAACTGTCAACACCAGCACTTATAAAATTGTGCCACCTGCTGGCAATATTTGTATAAATTAAAGATGAACACAACAATAGTTGTTTATTAATTCAATATACATTGAATTTTGGTTGGGCTTCTTTCCACCTGAGAGTTTTGGTGCAGTATCATGAACGATTAACTTGGTAAACTTGAAGCAGAAGTTGAAGGAAGCTCTCACTATTGTCAGACTACTTTTTAGGAATGCAGTGCTTTAATGTGCCTATTACTGTCAAAGCTTCTTTGTTAAAGAAATTTAAAAAAAAATACTTTTGAAGAGACTTTATCATATTTTCATTAAATAGCACAGAAGCCCATCCTTGGGCGTGTGTAGCCTTTACCAGTGGCACGTGAAGTAACAGAAGATGTTATAGCATCCAGGATAATGTGCTGCATGGCTAAATACCTATAAGGTCTCAAAGGTGAGACCTATTAGCTATGCCAATACATGTTATTTGTTGTTTCATATAGCATGAACAAGACCCAAATGGGTGGCAGAGCATTTTACAGAATGGCTACAGTGCAAAAGCACTTTAGGTTTTATTCTGTTTGAAGGTAATGAGGATAGGTGGCTCTAGGCAGTAATCTCCCATTGCCATAGAGCAGCCACCAGGCTTGCCTTTATAGATTTTATAAACAAGATAATCCCTGCAGGTTTCCAATGGAGTCACACCCCCCAACTCTGTAGTTCCAAATTAACTCATTGAAATAAATGTGTATCTTTTTAGTGCTACAATTCTTTATTGATTTTTAAAATCAGATGAATTAATTGAATAATAATAGTCATCCGAGGAATATCTTCAGTCCATAGTAGAAAATATAAAGTTATTGAAATAAATCACCATGCCAAGGGAAATTAGAAATAAAAAAAAATCCACCACTTAATATTTAGCACAGTGTGACTGACTACACTATAAAAATATAAAGGGCTTAAGGAACTAGAGTAAAGAAGGTCGAGAGAAAGAAGAGACGAGGTAGGGGATTCTGTATCATAGTTCAATGTGTTGATAAGAGGGAGAAACAGACATGGTATAGACTCCTCTCTTGTTTGGGGTCTGGGATACAGAGTGACAAGAGTAAAGGTAGAAAAAAGCTTTTCCTGCAGTGCTACCTGCAGTGCTAGCATGGTCATAACATGCATGAATAATAGTCATTTGGCGTGCAACGGATGAGTTTTGTCGATATAATGTTTGATGATATTATAATGTCCCTCACTTCCCTAGAGGTTGCTTATAAGAGATTAGTACCCTTTTTTAAGACAGGGATCCCATGAGAGATGTGAATTTGATATGAAAGATCCTTGATGATGATGGGTTCTCCTCAAAGATCTTATCACCCGTCCCAAAATCATCATTGATCTTTCAACTCCTATCACTCGCTTTCATGAGGCATTGTGTAGCATTTCCATCAACCATTCAGTTTTATTAAGTACAGCCAGTCATCTCCAGTGGCAAAGTATACAGATTTTGGGTACACCAGGGATGTCACTCTCCATCTGTGTGTGTGATCTGTTAATCCTGTTAAATCATGTAAGATACCTGGGTGTGCCAAAAGCGGTGCAAACAAGCGATTGGCAGAGGATAATGCTGCTCAGACATCTGAACAGAATCAGTCTATCTTTAGGTAGTGAGATAGGATATGTAATAAAGCACTTCCTGGTTGAGCACATCGCCAACAACTTGAGTAAGGGATCAAACCCACTTTGTGAAACCTATTGATCTCCAGTACTAATACTCTCTTTTAATAATTTTAGGAAAATTACTAGCTTATTAAGGTTTGCTACAATAGTCTAGAGTCCAATAGTCTTTGAAAATAAGTGGTATACAAACAGTTGTACAGCCCTGAAATGACTCCTTGGTATGTTTCTCAGGTCGTGGTAAATGATTTCAACTGCCCATGTAAGCAGAGCAAGTATTGTTAGTGTTTCCAACAGAATATGTTGTCTAATACGAATGATACATTTGATGCCTCAAGATTTCCACCTTACCCAGTTTATCCTGCTACCACAAATTCAAATACATACATTGTGTCACAAAAATGCATCAGCTTCTAGGAAAGGATCAACTTCCACTTTTTTGTGTATGGTTTTTCAGTTAGAGCAGCCATGAGAATGAGATAATCTGTTAATGATGGTGTGGTATGAAAAAGTACATGGTGGCTCTATATACTGAACAATGCTGTCTGCTCCGAGCATTCCGACAAAGGAGGCATGTCCGGCAGAAGCAATGGGCATGCTAGTAAAAGCAGATTGTGAGCTAGATAGCAGGTTTGCATGTGAGGTAGCCCTCACCCACCTGTAGTGGTATAAGGGTGCAGTTTTTAGGATTTGAGTCTTAGGCATGCACTGTCCATGATAAATAAATTGATTAAGTGCATGGTTTCTTTAATATTGTTTTATATATCAATAGATGGAGTATTCCAAAGACATAATCAAATTTGGGTGTGATAGTAATTGTCACTATTTGGATTCTATACCATAGGGATAAACTGAGGGAAACATATTTTATCCCTCAGTCAGAAGAGTGGCCTGCCTTTACAACACAGTCACTACCCTGATTGCAACATTACCACATGTTCCTTTACCCCGCAAGTCCTATCAAAGACTTGCTTTAGGGGGTGCGTTGTTGGACTAGTGTTGGATTTTAAGTCCGGCACCGTCCCTACTGTATGTACACTATATTTCAAACAGTAATTTATACTATTCCAAAGTCCAGCGCCCCCCTGAGGCAAGTCAGTGGAACGACTTGCGTGGTAAAGTAACGCATGGTAACGTTGCAGTCTGGGTAGTGACTGCTTTGTAATGGCATGCAGGGTAAATACATGCAGAGTTCCATCATACAACCATAAATTGAGGTGTTCCAGCTATGATGTTGGGATTTGTAGGCAAAGGACTTAGGCTATCTTCCACTATCCTATCTAACTCCCGGTTAATTAAGATTCACAGATGAAGAACTCTTTACATGGGCAGTGCCTCATATTTATCCCAGTTGATTTTATATCCGGAAAAAGCAGAGAATAAGCCAGTCATCATTAAAGAGGGAGTAATGCTTCAGTGTTAAGTATCACTAAAATATAATCCTCTTATATAAAGGATAGAACTAGTTCAAATTGAGTTGGATTCTTTCTATGTAGTTTTATATGCAGATTGCTGCCAATAGTGATTCAAATGCTAAGAGGAAGAGCAAAGATAACGATGGAGGCCCCTGGTATGTTCTCTCCTTGTTCAGCCTTATGAAGCGACCACCAGGAGATACGGAACAACAAGTGCACTACCCTAGCAGATCAGTTTGACTCGGCACTAACAGCAGTAAAAAACGTTACCCTCTTCAAACATTCACCAGCACCTCTTGCCACCTCTAGCAACATCACCCATTCACAAGACCTTTGCAACAAGCTCTCCAAGTTCTTGTGTAACAAAATTACCTCCATATAGAGCAACTTCAACCCTCTAACCATCACCATCGCAATTCAACTTCCCATCATGAATGAAGAGTGAACTCTAACCTCGTAGCCCAACGTCACCACTATTGAAATCTCTACTACTATGAACAACGACCATTTGGAGGGCCAATGTGACCCTTGCCCCCCCCAAGCCTTCTCCAAATGATTCCTGCCAATCAGCGAACACTAATACCCATCTTCAATGCCTATATCGACTCAACCACATTTTGGACCCATATCCCTCCTACCATATCCAATGAAGGTCTTAGAGAAACTAATCAACCAACCCATCACCGACCACCTCAGTAGCCACCAGCTCCTTCTCATCATGCAGTCCGCAACCACAGTACAGAAACAGCATTCATCACTGCCACACACACACACATAGTAGTTAAAAAAAACCAAATATAATATAAACTATATATTTTAATAATTGTGTCATATTTTATATGTACATATAAACATACACACATATATTTATGGGTGTTTATATAAGCATATATTTATATATGGCAATAAATATTGAGATTTATTTAATTTACAATATATATAAATGGTATGTATTAACATACTTAAGATTTACTACTTTAAACTATATATATATATATATATATATATATATATATATATATATATATATATTCACTGAAAAAACCATAGGTTTCACACACGTTATAGTTAGGAATTAGCATTTAAAAAACCTTGCAAATGCACTGAAAAAACCATAGGTTTCACACATGTTATAGTTAGCGGAAATTTTACTGATAAAAAACCAATGAAATTCCCCCGTTATAGTTAGTGCAGGCAACTATAACTCACGCGACCGCAATCTTCTGCTGATGCTAATACTGTATTTAGACACTTATTTGCCCATGTCTTCTTCCATACATTTTTAGCTATACATATATTACAAATATTTTTTTTTCATAAAGACACATATGTCATCAGCAGAAGATTGCGGTCGCGTGAGTTATAGTTGCCTGCACTAACTATAACGGGGGAATTTCATTGGTTTTTTATCAGTAAAATTTCCGCTAACTATAACATGTGTGAAACCTATGGTTTTTTCAGTGAATTTGCAAGGTTTTTTAAATGCTAATTCCTAACTATAACGTGTGTGAAACCTATGGTTTTTTCAGTGAATTTGTACGGTTTTTTAAATGCTAAGTTACTTTACGCCATTCGTGGCGTGCACGCCCACTTAACGCAGTTCGTTCCGTGCGCGCACGGTGCGCTTCGCGAGCCGTGCGCGCACAGTGAGCACGCGGTGCGCTTCGCGCACCGCGCGCCCACTTTACGCAGTTAGTGCCGTACACGCAAGGTGGGCACGTGGTGCGCATAGCGCACCGTGCGCACATGGAGGACATATTATGCGCTTCCTTGTGATAGGTAATCTGTTAAATTTAATTTGTAAGTGATGACAATAATACGCCATGCACAGAGAGTGTTTTTTTTTTTTTATTAAAATTTTTAGCGTAAGCGCACCGTACGCTAAGCGCTGTACGGTAAGCGTAATCGGCGAAATTTTCAAAAAATAAAAATTTACCGTTTTTGGCCTTAGGGGATCTTTGAGGACTCAACTAACATGGCTATGTGCATGGGCGCTGTCTAAACAGCCCCTTTATATGTTTTTTGCCTTTGTTTACAGCCCCCCCTCAGAGTGCGAGAGAGAAAATGGCGGCCGCCGCTTCCTGGTTTCGACCGATTCGAATGTTTACTTAGATGTAACAGCCAATCAGAATCGCGCTCGCGCACGCCACCGTACGCGTACGGTAAGCTTACGGTAAGCGTACCGTAAGCTGGCTCAGATATATATATTGATTTAAAGGCTATTTTCTTAGAATCTACTGAACAGATTTACACCAAACCTACAAAAGGCACTTCCTTGACCTAGGGACTACCTCTCTGCCAAATTTCTAGTAATTCTGTTCAGCCGTTCGGGCTGTAGCTCTGTCTAAAGGTCCTATGGAAAAATGCATGGGAAAAACGCGTTTTGGGACCCCCCTTTTATCTCAGCTCCCGCTTGACGAATCCCCCCGAGACTTTCAGGGTAGGAGCGGAGCGTAGCGCCCCACCTATTTTGAGAAATTCGCGAGGATTCGTCAACCGGCGCCAAAGTTATTCAAAATAGAATGTTGCGGATTTCCTATGGAAAAGGGGTCCTAACTATAACTACCTACTGGCGACCGCCAGTAGGTAATATATATATATATATATATATATCACACATTTGTAATCTCCAAAAAATCCGTAGAAACGAAGAATGGAAACCACGCAAATCCAGGTAAGGCACAAATGTTGTTAATTTATTATCAGCCGAGTTTCACCAATCTGACGCGTTTCGGGCATCCGCCCTTGCTCACAGACAGTCAGTTGGATAAAATTTGCCCCTTAAATACTATAAGGTATTTCATTGGTTACATTTTTTTCACTATTTTTTTACACCATGTGACTTTTAAAAAGTGAAGACACACTATTCAGAATTACATTAGTCTGTTTTCCAAACATATACATTTCAAACTTAAATGTATGTAAATAATTAAATAACAGGTTTAAATCCAAAATCCCAAAAGACATTCATCAAGTGCTCAATTGGTATCAAAACAAAGTTCTTATGCATATAATGCAAATGTTCCAAAAATGTATAACATGATGGTATCAATGTTCAATTGACTGTGCAAATAACGCAATAAAGTGCAAATATATCAGATTAAAATTCATCATATCAAAATGTGC
Source organism: Triturus cristatus (assembly GCF_964204655.1). Classification (NCBI taxonomy): domain Eukaryota; kingdom Metazoa; phylum Chordata; class Amphibia; order Caudata; family Salamandridae; genus Triturus; species Triturus cristatus. The sequence goes on from NC_140582.1 coordinate 971,855,327, forward strand.
AAATTACGCAAATATATAAACACAGGAAGAAAATTGTGCAAATTATGCTAATTTTATGCCTAACCATACATGTTGTACTAAAATTTGTCTCATATACCTGAAAGTATAATATATGTTATCAGAACATAGAATATAATGTGTGAAGCACTTGAAATGTTTGAATTTTAAAATCTTATAAACACAAACACTATAATTGAATTTAATGTTGATATTGATTTTTTAAATCTGGACAGACACATCACTGAATCTATGTCAAATACAAAAAAGTGAAAAAAAAAATGTTTGTGTATCCCTAATTTGTGCGATTAAGCACACATAGGAAAAAATAAAATGTAAAATAAAAGAAAAAGAGGAACAAATGGAAATTCATAATATCATTTTTACATGATATGTTATTTTTACGCGAACGCGGTCATGGCAATACACTCTAAAATAAATCTGACCCAAAATTTGACATGTCTTAAAGAAACACATGCAGATCCTCTGTTGTATTTAGCCCATTGGGAAATCTGCTGTCTAATTTTAAAATGAATTCAGACTCTAATCTTCTGAGCATTTTATCCCGGTCACCCCCTCTCCGAGGCGATAACAAAATAACTGAGGCATTGCAAATTATTGTTATGACAAACTTTAAAATGCCTTGCCACCGGAGAAGACGCATCATTATTTACAATAGCACGTAAGTGCTGAAGAATTCTAACATGTACTGGTTGCCGGGTACTCCCTACATATCTAAGATCACAGGTACACGTTAATATATAGACAGCAAATTCAGTTTTGCAATTAAAAGATCCATGTATATTAAGCGGATCAGGGCTAAATGGTGTGCAATACTGGGTGGTGTTTTTTCCAAATTTGCACGCTCTGCATGTGGTACAGCGTTTAAATCCCGGCCAGGATTTCAACCACTCCTCTTGTTTTTGAAGCTCAGGAAAATCATGACAAATATGCGTTTTTAAAGAGGGCCCCTTCCGGTAAGTTATCGTTGGCCTATCCGGTAATCTGGGTTTTAAGACTAAATCAGTTTTCAAAATTGGCCAACGTTCTTGAATAATAGATCTGATTTGCCTTGCCTGTTTGCTATAGGTTGTAATGAGCCTGGGGGATTGGCTGATGTTAGTGGACTCACTATCTAAAGATGTATTAGATGTAGATGAAAATAGTGATTCCCGAGTTCTGGCTTCTGTTTTAAGAACTGCTTCCCTCAAGACTGATTCCCTATACCCCCTCTGTCGGAACCTTTCCAGTGCCTCCTTTGTACACATTTCGAGATCACTCGCTTCACTACAAATCCGCTTGAGTCTCAATAATTCCCCAAATGGAATATTATCAATGATGTGTCTAGGATGCGCACTGCTGGCATGAAGAATATTGTTTCCAGCAGTGCTTTTCCGAAAGAGTTTAGTGGCCAAGTGATTGTGGTGTATAAACACTTTAACATCTAAAAATTCAGCTTCACACTTACTAATAGATGAAGTGAACTTGAGATTCTCCTGATTGATATTGATGGAAGTAACAAATTCAGTTGCACTGGCAAGATCACCACGCCATAAAATAAAAACATCATCAATAAAACGCAACCAAAGTGCCACATGTTTGTTGTAAATACCCTAGTGTGTTTGCCTGAGGACATGCTCCTCCCACCAGCCTACATGTAAACATGCATAGCTAGGAGAGAAGCATGCCCCCATCGCAACACCACGTCGTTGGATGTAGATGTCATTACCAAATAAAAAATAATTGTTGTTGAGACACCAATTGGTAAGTTCAATCAATAATTTGTTATGATTATAACAATTAATGGGCCTTTTGCCCAGGAAAAATTCCAAAGCTCTGAGCCCAGATGCATGGTCAATACTTGTATAAAGCGACTCAATATCTAAGGTGATAAATAGCATATTGTCACTCCATCCAGCATTTTTTATCTTACCAATAAAGTCCCCAGTGTCTCTAATGTAAGTAGGAAGATCCTTCACCAAGTCCTGCAGGAAGTAGTCAATATATTCAGTCACATGCTCCGCTACTCCTGCAATGGCAGAAATAATTGGTCTCCCAGGCACTGGAACAACTTGCTTGTGGACCTTGGGTAGAAGATACAATTTGGGTAATAGGGGATGTTCAACATGCAAAAAATCAAATTCCTGTTTAGAGATCATGCCTTCTCTCTTCCATTTCCACAGTAGCTTTTTTAGTGTCTCTTTGGCATGATTAAACTCTTTGATGGTACTCTTTGCATAGCATAATTGATTGTTAAGTTGATTCATTGCTTCTTTAATGTAGGCTTCTTGTGGCCAGATAACCACGTTACCTCCTTTGTCCGCGGTGGCCACAATAATCCTATGATCATCACCCAATTTTTTGGTTAGCAACAAATAATCCTTTTCTTGTTGACTTTTGTATCTTTTTTTGTGTTTTATCCTGTGATATAGTTTTTTAAGATCCTCCACAACAACGTCTTGGAAAACATCAATTGAATCCCTAGGCATTGTAGGAATAAATTTTGATTTTGGTTTGAATGGGCTTAGGTTTGCTCCCAGCTGCTCAACCGAGGCCATTCTCAATTCCTCCTGTGTGGATGTCATATCAAGATCAATCGTGTCATTTGTTGCCAGTTGATGCATTGCCAATAAAGTTTTAGTGTCTTTAGCTTATAAGTTCAAAGGGTTTCTAACAGCAACAGTGTTAATCGATGAATCCTTCTCATGTTCATTTTGGCCATCCTTAACACAAAAAAACTTTTTTAATTTCAGTTTCCTGATGTACAAATAAATATCAACTCTCGTTTTTGTGTAGTTGAAATCAGAAACCGGACAGTAAGTCAACCCAAGGCTTAAAAGTTGTTTCTCGGCTTCGCTAAGGGTGATCGTGGATAGATTTATAATTTCATTACTTGTTAATATTTTTTTCGCCAAAATTGCTTTTTTTGTTTTTTGGGCGATTTTGTGTTTTTTCCGACGTTCACCCCTCCTTTTGTTACATCTTGCTCTTTTTGCTGTTGAGCTTTCTGTGGTGGTTTGGTCTGAGGCCGTAGTGTTTGCAGCCTGTCTGACACTAAAAAATCAACCTCTTCTCCCAAATCCAAAACAATAGTATTGGGGTCCCATGTGCTACATCCTTCCTCATCCGACGAAGGCCCACTTGTCAGTGATTCAATGTCACTTAATTCCTGGTTCATGTTATTCACTGTACTCGGTAACAGAGCAGCTGAAGCCGCTGCATTGTTAACAGGCTTCGTTGATTTTATCTGTTGTGCCTGTTGTGCAAATTTATTTCTTTTGGCATTGTCAAACTTTCTAGCAAAGGTATAGATGTCATTTGAGATGTCATCAGTGATGTCATGAGTGATGTCACTGACCATGTCATGAGTGATGTAATATGTGACGTCATCAGCAGTGGATTGCAGGCGCGCGAGTTATAGTTAGCTGAACTAACTATAACGGGGGAATTTCAATGGTTTTTTATGAGTGAAATGTCCAGCTAACTATAACATGTGTGAAACCTATGGTTTTTTAAGTGAATTTGCAAGGTTTTTTAAATGCTAATTCCTAACTATAACGTGTGTGAAACCTATGGTTTTTTAAGTGAATTTGCAAGTTTTTTTAAATGCTAATTTCTAACTATAACGTGTGAAACCTATGTTTTTTTTTGTGAACTTGTAAGGTTTTTTAAATGCTAATTTATTTATATATTATTATATTTTGTATATATTTATTTTACAATAAACTACCTATGTATATAGTTATAGATTGACTGTATCCTGTAATATGGAATGGCTCAGCTCTTTTTTTTCGAATTTGGATAAAGTTGAACAGCATAGTTAATATCTTCTATAAACTTATAAACATTTTAAAATGTTTTTTTTTAAAGTGTTTTTCACAAATAAAAAGGCCTAGGACGTTAGGAGGTGTCTTCCGTTACTTGTATTCACGTTCTTAACTTTTCTCTTTGGCTATCTTCTGCCGAGGGGGTTCTTGCTCTGTGCGCGCATGCGTGCGTGCTCCGTGCGTGCTTTGTGCGGGCATGTGTGCGTGCTCCGTGCGCTCACGGTGCACGCACGGCAAGTCATGTGATTACAAAACAACACTTTTCATTGGTTCATAGTAGTTTCTGTTCCAGAATCTTCAAACACCACACCCACTCCCCTCACTATTTCTTCTTATTTCCTGGGAGAAGGTTGCTGAACAGCTACTCGAGTGAAATCTTACTTGAAAATGGCAGAACAGCAGTCAACTTCAGGGAGAGAGGAGGAGACCTTTGTGGAACCACCAAGGAAGAGCAAGCAAAAACACTCTTACATCTGGAATTATTTCACATTTCCAGAGGGCCAGAAGAAGGTGAATGCGCCGAAGGTGACATGCACTATTTGCGGAAGTGTCCTGTCTAGAGGAGATCCGTGCAAAAAATACTCCTTTAGTATTTATTCCATGCTGAGGCACTTCAGAACAGTGCATCCTACCTGCTATGCTCGAGAAACAACTAGAGAAGAAGGTGCACATACATTGCAATGTGTGCAATGCTGTTCTTTGTTATGGAGAGAGCAGCATTAATTTGATTGAGAACAAAATCCAGCAGCACACATGCTCCACCCCATCATTTTTTTCATTTATTGTTTTTGTTCCTGTTGAACAGTTTTTCATTCCCAGTTTTTTTTCTGGTGCTCTAAAAAAATTAAAAAAAAATACAAAATTGTTAAAAAAAAAAAAAAAAAAAGACAAAACAAAAAAACCCAGTTCTTTTCAGAACTGATTTCACTTCTCCAAGAAGAGCTATATTCCTAATATACTGTGTTGTAATTTTATTGAATGAATGTGTAGTGTATACATGAATGATTGAAATGATTGAAATGACTGAGTGAAGAGGAGGAAAGGACAGACAGAATGAGTGAGAAAAGGAAAGTATGATCAGTCATGAAAGGGAAGTGAAAGACTGACTGCAACAAAAGGACTAAGGGTAGAGGATACAGGTAAGAAGAGTGAATTAGTAATTGAATGGCAGTGAGTAATGGAGAGTGATGGAGGGGGAGTGAGAAAAGGGGAGTAAGGGACGGAGATAGGAAAAGGGAGTAACAGATGAAGAGGATGAAGTACAGCAGGGTAAAGGGATTGAAAGTAAGAGAAGTGGAGTGATGGTGAGATAAGGGGTATGAGGATTAGAAAAGGGGGTAAGGGAAAGTGAGAGATGGGGAGTAAGGGGATGGAGGGATTTAGGAAACTGGAGTGAGAGAAAGGGAGTCAGGATTTCAATGAGCAAAGGAGAGTGAGGGAGAGTGAAGGAAAGAATGCGAAAAGATGAAGGGGTGTGAGATACAGACAGGAGGAAGTGATGTAGGAGAATAGGAGTGACTATGAGTAAAGGATAATGACAGTTAGGGAAGGTGAGGGAAGGAGAATGACGGAGAAGGTTAAATAATTAACACAGATAGAAAATGAGTGATGGAGAGAGGAGGAGTGATAGAAACAAAGGGGCAGATTTATGTTAGACTTGCACCACTTTTACGCCACCATTGCGTCACTTTTGTGACGCAGCGGCGGCGTAAACCCTGCGCCACGTTGCGCCCTATTTACATCGTGACGCATCTATGGAGATGCGTCACGGTGTAAAGCCCTGCGCCACATTAAACCTGCGTCAGGTTTAATGTATGCAGGGTGGGCGTTCCAGCAGAAAAAGCCTCAGAAAAGTGACGTAGTGAAATCTACAAGATTTCACTCAGTCACTTTTCCGACGCAGCTGCGTCAAAACCTTGCGCCTGCTTGAAGCAGGCATAAGGCATGCCGCAGCATGTTAGGTATGGGCAGCCCTTAAACATTGCTGGAGTTGCGTCGTGCTTGCGACACGACTCCAGAAATGCGCTGCCCTTACGCCATCAGATGCGTCACGCATCTGTTTATCCTTGCGCCACGATGCGCTGCATTGTAAATGCGGCGCATCTGTGGTGGCGCAAGGATAAACTTGCGTGACGCATCTTTCCTGGCGCATCCCTGCTGATTTGCAGGGATGCGCCAGGAAACATAAATCTGCCCCAGAGATGTTAAGGAAATTAAGGGTAAGACAGACAAAGGGAGAGAGACAGAAACAGAGACAGAGAGCAAGGAACTGAGAAGGAGTAAGGCAGTTTCAATGACTGAGACATATGGAGACAGGGAGAGAAACATGGTTGAAGAAATAGTGATGGAGGCAGTAAACCTAGGGAAGTAGTAGAGAAGGAGTGAGGGAGTTACGAAAGAGCAGTAAAGGAAGAAGAGTGAACGAAGGGTAATGAGAAAAGCAGAGTGAGGAGAAGTGAAGAAAAGGGAGCATGAAAGTGAAGGGGTGAGAAATACAGATATTTTAAACTTACATGAACAACAAAATAACGTAATTAGAAAAAAATGTTTTTTTTTAATTACAAGAAAAATGGATTCAATTTCCTAAATTTTCTTTCTCGATCTGAAAAAAAAGAAAAAAAGTAGTAATATTTAACAATACGTTTTACAATACAGTACACATATTTTCATATTTAACAAAGTAATTTTTTGCCCTTTTTTTGCTGTTTTCAGAATATATTGAATTTCACTGAAAATAGTGATATCAATTGCATTCATCACTTAACGGCGGGCAAAAAAATAAACAATCTGAAAGATTGTTTAAAAAAGCCCTGAATCTATCCTCAGTAAAACATACCTTTATAGAAATGTAACATATATATTAAAAATATCTTCTAAGAACAATAACTATTTACAATAAATAACGTCTGTAAATCTTGTTGCTTAAGCACATACACCAAATATTATCTGTCAAAGAAGTCCACAATAGAAACATTTACCTTTCCATGAGGCCAAATGGTAATTTTTAAACCCTTTTTTGGTGAAATATCCAATGATAATCCTATAAAATCGAAATAATGGTTTCTTCAGATGCTGTAATTTGTATCTAAAATTTTGGTTTTAGAAAAATTAAGTAGGAATTTGGTAATTCTGCAGGCAAACGTTGCTTGAAAATCAATTGAGAATCATTACACAGTGTCCAGCCTTTTTCACATTTTAGATAAACTGTGCAATGACCAGAAGTTATAGAAGGTCCATCATGGAAAATTATTGCAACTGCAACAAAAGTCTTTCCTGATATTGATAATTGATTTCCTACAAACTTCTTTATAAAAGTGTCCAATTTTGTTCCATCAGCTCTACAATGTTGCATCATTAAAATTATATACTGTCCACATTTCTTTTAAAATAACGTTGATAACATTTCTGATTTACATTGAGAACATTCCATGTTGTGATTTGTATCTTTAACTAATTTACTAAAAGTCACTGATTTACTCTCTGGTAATGTTAAATGTATGAACCTTTCAGAATCAACATTAGTGCTGCATGTGTTCATACAGTTTTCACAACAATGTTCCTATTTATAAGAGAGACCAAACATATTTTCTATTTCTACCCCTTCATCTTCCAGTACCATAAGCATATACATTAAGAATTCCTGTGCATCTTGCTGGACATTTTCAGTAAACTGTGTACATCCAGAACATACATCTAAAAGATTTCTAACATCAGAAGCACTTTCTATTTTAGTTTTATCATTACTCAACTTCTCATAAAGGAAACTCAGCAGAGAACAAAATCTTTTTGCATGATTTAGTATTATCTGCTCTTGCAAACTTTCAAGATAAAATACAACATTCAGCACTACATTAGCGTACCAGAGCTATTTTCAAAATGACAACCAACAACCTCTTCAGCATTCTCCTTTTTCTTTTTGCTTGCAATCACATCACTCTCCTTTTGTTTTCTCTTCTGTACATCCTCATTACCGATATTCTCAATTCTCCTTTTCCGACAAACAACACGTTTTTCAAACACAGGATACTGACCTAAATGAGGAGCATAGCTTCTTCTTAATCTATTATACTCCTTTACACAATTTGCATCAGCACTAACTTTTGAGTCATCAAAGTCTATCATGAATAAACCAGATAATTTTTTCACTCGTGACAAAGCAACATATGCCATACCTTCTTTAAACACACTAGATCCAATGTTTACAAAAGCACTATCTACAGTTAATCTTTGAGATTTGAGAATAGTTACAGCATATGCTAGAGAAAACGGACACTGCTTCCTACGTGCATATAAGTCTTTCACAAGCAAAAAACGAACTGAACGACGACTAATGTCTTTAACCTCTTCAATCTGATCAAATTTTATTTTTAAAAATTCAATTCCATCTTTCTTCTGGTAGTTAACAAAACCCACAACTTTACCCATAGCTCCATTCACTAAACCTTTTTCTACATTCAAATTACGTCTTAAAAGTACTTGACAGTTCATACATACATAAAGATTCTTTTCTAAACCAGCTGTTTTCGATATGTTTTTCTCTAGAGAATCCAATTTAGTTTTCAATTTGCCTGTCAATGTAATAGTTATTCCTTCATGCTGTATTTTATCCACAGCTTCCATTTTCATAATCTCTTCATTTTCCAATTTCAAAAGTTCTTCATTGAATATAGAGCATTCATGTAGTGTTGGCATTAAGCAGATTACAGTATTTTTTTCTGCAATTTTCTTGTATATTTTCTCTGGAAGTATTTGTTCTGTTGGAAACAAATTACATAGTAATGGACTCTGTAAAGCTTTTCTGCCATTTTCTGTGAGTAGTCCAATTCTGATATCTTTGAGAATACTTGCATAATCATCATCATTTGCTTGCCGCATATTGGTAATGAGTTCTTTGTACTCAAAGTATGACCAAATATTCACATTACCTATACTTCCTAATGACTTTTTCGTGTCTTCATGTGCAAGAGTATTAAATACTGGTTGTCCTTTAACTGGAGTGAGCTGCAGTAGATCCCCAAAAACTATAACATGTTTTACTCCAAATAACACGTCATAGTCTGTCTTTAGAATTTGCTGCATTCTTAAATGCACAAAGGCAAGCATTAAGTTTGATACCATGCATACCTCATCAATAATGAGAACTTTGATTTTCTTCAACACTCTTGAAACTTCAAAACATGCTTCTCCTGTTAGCTTGTGGTATTCTATTTTGTTCTCATGCTCTACTGGTAACATTAGCAAACGATGTAGGGTAATTCCTTTTATGTTATATGCTGCTAACCCAGTTGGAGCAGTAACAACACAAGACAAAGTTGAATCCGTTTTTTTCTGTAGGTAGCTTCTAATTACTTTAATTAAGAAACTTTTTCCAGTTCCAGCTTGTCTACTCACATACATTCTGATTGGTTCAAATGATGTGCATGAGCACTCTTTATTTTCATGTAGTAATCCATGATCAATTTGTTTTGTGAATTCTTCATAAATTTGTTGTTGTTCATCATTCAGTTGTTGTTCCAAATTTGGTAAGTCTATTAAATCTTCCTGAGCTTGATTCATAGCTGGTTCCACTTCAGTCATGGCTATTGCAGCTTCATTTTCTACGATTGGTTGTCCTAGGGGATCTTGACTGTGCGTACCAGAACTTTGACTGTCTTATGAACTGTCTCTAGCTACTTCAGCTGCAATTGTAGCTTCTTGTTCAATTTCTTCATTTAACATTTGTACATAATTTGTGAAAGTACTGCATTCTATGCTATCTTTACATGCATTAAAGGAATCTTCATAGCTCTGAAAATCTCCAAGTAATTCATCCTCTGAACGCCATGGTTAAACAGCTGTAAAAGTGCTAAGTAGTAAAATTCCTTTTTGTCAGTAGTGTCGCAACTCAGCTTCCTGTGATCAATAAAACTTCCTTTTGTTTGTTTCACCAAACATCCTTCCTCACCAATGACTTTATATTTTCCATTGTTGATGTCTTCTGTGGCATTCCGTGTAAAAATGTAGTTCTGCAGCACTTCATAGAGACACATGTTCTCAAGATGATGACTTCTGTTTGGGTAATAAGTGTCCAACATATTTGTTTTCAAAATGTCTGTACTTTCTGGTTCGTTCTCTGCTAAATATTCAATTTCTCGAATAGATTTCAGTGCCCGATTTCGCATTCCTGCAAGGCCTAAACTTACCCAAATTATTCTTCTGGATTTGGAGTACAGACTTGCAGATGATAACCTATCTGAGCATTCGTATGACCCAATTTCTCGATGCGATAACATCTTTAAACTGAAACTGTATTGCTTTTTACTGACAGTCTTCTCGTGAGAAATCTCTTCCCACATTTCTTTCAATTCCGTTTTCTCAGATTTAGTGATGTAAGATGTGACATACCGAGCAACAGCAATAGAATTGTCAGCTACATACTGAATATCCATGTTAGCATTCCACATGGATAAAATGACTGGGTTGTAGTCATTTTTATATTTTGACTCTTCTTTTCTTCTTAGGTTATAGGTATTTTTCGGAGATTTTCTTGTAATGGTATGTCGCACAGCTGACATAAAACTGTTCACTCTTCCTTTTGAAAGAACAGGTCGTGGAAATCCAAATCGACATTTTGTGTAGAATTTATCTTTACTCTTGTACTTTCGTCGACAGTATTTTCCACACCGATGACTTTGGAAATGTAAAACTTGCTCTTTTAAGTTTTTTTCTTCTGTGCTTTTAGGTATAGCACATGTTGCATATTCTTCAATGAAAGATAAAACTGCATCATCAGAATCTGTTCCAAATTTTGGGGCATCCTTGATCCCCAACAGCATATGAATATGAGGAGCACCTCTTGCTTTTCTCCAAAAGAAATCCACAACTTCTCCAAGAGGTGGATTTTTTTTATTGCAGATGAAGGACATCATAGCCTCAAATCTATGATTGAAATATCTGCAAACATTAACCGGATCCAATGAGCACAATTCTCCTGCTGTCTTGTATTGGATGTTTTTAATATTTGAATTTGCCTCTCGAAGAAAATCCAGTAAATCATCCCAAGCGTACTCAGCACAGCTTAGGGTAAGGAACCATGTAGGAGTTCCTAAATTCCGTAACATACATTTCAATTCTCCATGGCGTCGGTACCAATATTCATTAGTTCCACGCTGACAAGCCATCAGATTAATCAATTGAGATTCCAAATGATCATCTCGCTGTTGCACTTTGTTCATAAAATCCTTTGCAGACACATTATGTAGATGTACTCCAGTTTTTAAAATGTGATTTACCCATAAGATAGTGCAGACAAGTCACTTTCAAATAAAAGATGGAACAAATAAGGAATACTTAGACGAAATCTTGGATCTTCTGCATATAATCTTGTAGTCCGATACTCAGAAGCAGGAATCTGTACTGGACGTTCATCATATCGTCCACCTTTTCCTGTAGGAAACAGCTGGGGAAAACAACGAGCTTCCAAGCTCTCCTCCCATACACTCACGGGAGTTCCTTTAGCTTTTTTCATCTGAAACAGATCAATAGTGTTTCCCATAACTTCTTTAGAATGAAGAGGATGTATGCTGAAATGTTCATAAATTTCTTCTTCTTTTGACTTATCTACTTTTTCAATTTGCCCAGTTGGTATTCCTGTGTCTGCTAGTAAAACTTCTTCATCTTCATCCATATAAATTGATTCATAGTACTTATTATTTCTTTTCAAATAGAAATATGCTCTTTGTACTTTTCGTACATCTACTAGCTCCTGCCAAATTTTCTTATTCTTTGTAGGTACACCATTAACCAGAATAACTAATGGTTCAGTTTCCAAACTATCTGCAGCAATTGTTTCAATATTTTTTTTCAAATCTAATGGCAAATAGACAACTCTTCCTTTTAAACCTCTTTGTAAATCTGAAGGAGGTAATTTACCTGTTTTGGGCTCCCTACGAACTATAGTCTGAAACGGATGGACACATTGAATGAGTATAGACTCATATTTAAATCACTAAGTTCTGCAGTAATATCAACCAATTCTTAATTATTATGTACAGCTCTAGCTGGCATTTTATTTTCTTCTAACTTGTTATAACAGTATTTACAATTACGCTGATCTTCACCCAAATCAAAACACTTTTCCAGAAACAAATATGTACCAAAATCCTTCCACTCATAATTATTTTCTTTTTCACTTTTTTTATAGAGATCAACATTCCTTTTTTGACTTTTATAATGGCTTCTCCGGCAACAAATACAAGTAATATTTGGTCTTTCATTAGAGATGATAGTAAATTTTGTCATTTGATCTTCAAAGTTTTTACTAACAGTGGGTTCTACATTCTCTTCCACATTTTCTTCAATAACTGTGTCATTTCCTGCACTTTCTTGTTCTGGACCAAAGTAACAAAACTGAATATCATCAGTAACCTTCTCTACATCTGATACAGATCCACGCAACAGAGCACTATTCAACTCATTTAACTTTAGTGCTGGACTTTTAGCAAAATACAATCTTCACACAAACTTTCTCATTTCAGTATGATGTACTGCCAGCATCCTAAAATGGTGAAAAACACTTTGACAAACTTTCCTAGAAAGAAAAGCCAGAGAATGTCCTTGCAAACCAGTATTCTTTCTCACCCTGCATGGATCTAGTCTTTGAAGCACCTTAATCTTCTGTTTAACACTTTTTTTTACTATATTCTCTTAGAAAGTCACATAATTTATCAATAGATTCTTGTCGTACAGTACAAATACTACTACAATTCCAAGTGTACACTGGGGCTTTAGGACGTTTCCCCATAACCTCATCAGCTAACACTTCTTCCTCATTTCTTGGAACCATTTTCTCCTTTTCCATTACACAACCATCTTTAACTTCATAAGTTCGACCACTGGTGTCAACTGCATACAGCAAACTATTACTTTGAAGATAACTCTCTTCATTAAAAAATGGTTCAGTACTTGAACTATACTTCCATTCTCCTAAGAACACATTACAAAAGTTATTTTTTTTCACTACTCTTTTCCTTTTGCTTTTTGACTTCATTACATTGACTATTTTATCTAATGTACGGATCCTGTTCAAAATTAAAATGAATAGTTTTCTTATTAAATCCAAAGCCTTTGCAACAATTGATTCAATATGTTTCTTTTTCTTATAAATTATTGCTTTCTTCCTATTCTTTTCACATCCTTTAGCAAATTGAACACCACTCTTCTCTGAAACATTTTTTTACGAATGTTTTGAAATTCTGTTTTTTTTTAAGTCATTCTTTCTTGCTTCTGATGCTACATTAGCATTTAGTATTTCCTTTCTATTGTCTTGTTGTTTTCTTCTTTAAACACTATTTGCAAAGGATATTTTTTCTATGTTTGAGGATATTTTTAAAAAAATCCTTAGTCTGCTTACCAGAAGACTTTTTCTTTTTTCTAACATGAGGATCTTCAACTAATTTTTGTTGTCCAGTTGTCTTCAAATATAGATGTTTTTACTGTTCTTTTCTCTTTCTTGATTTTATAGGCATGTTTAATTTATTTCAGTGTTGTTCAGCAATACCTAAAGGAAACAAAAAAAAAATACCTTTATGTAATTTAAATATATTACTATATTTTTTTGAGCTTTTCAAATCCTATCATATGAGCTGCCCCTTTCCTACGACTGCAAGTCTTACAGAACCAGAGCAACACAAATTAAATCTCTGACAACAATTCCTGTGTGCACACAGACTCATGGTGTGATTCTAGGCAGAAAACGATATTTGATTGGCAATTTCAAAGCACATTTACTACTGTGGTAGAGCAAGTGATAATTACTGTAACAGCCTGACACATTTTCCTTATAGTTTAGAGAGGCAGAAAAGAGCACATGTCCTAACAGCTACTTGAGACCATGAGCATGTGGAACCTGGGTGAGTGATTAGACTACAGCAAAGAAAATGAGCCTTGGTGATGTTGAATGTGTTAGCGTTACACACTGCTATCTGAAATACCACACAGTGCTGAATAGTAAGCATGGGAGTGCAGGAGAAGCAGCTGGCTGTGTGCTAAGAGTGTGTTTCTGGAGACTGTGTATTGTCAGGTGCAAGAGAGATCTGCATGGATGCTTGCACAACTGCATGAAGACTGCATAGATGTATGTAAGATCACCTGTGCTAAGGGTTAATTGCAGTTTTGAACATGTAGGAACTACCTCACCCATTGCAGGAGTGGAAGGAAAATCTACCCTGTTGTTTTCAAATGTGTTAGCATTTGCCTCGCATCTGTGAGATAGTGATTTTTGCTGAATGCTAACCATCACAGTTCAAGAAAACAAGCTGCCCCTTTCCTATGAGTGAAAGTCTTACAGAACAAGAGCAACACGAATTAAATCTCTGACAACAATTCCTGTGTGCACACAGACTCATGGTGTGATTCTAGGCAGAAAACAGTATTCCTGGGTGATACCAGTACACCTTAACTTATGGGGAAGACATACTCCATAATATCTTACAAGTTCAAGGCAGTTAAATATCTTCCAAAACATAAAATGTAAAACACAACTTTAAAAGAAGAAACAAATTTCTATTATTTATATCAAAATACACCACATACATCCCCTCTCAAATTCATAACTCACCTTTAAAAGTAGTTAGTTGAGAAAGAAATGTGCCACTCACACAGCAGATTATCAGAGCCAGAATCTCTGAGCTGTACTCCTCTCACCAAAACCACTAAATGGCAAAATGTCCCTCTCTTTTTTCACACATATACATGTTAACTTCAAATCACATTGCTTCCCACATTTTTTTAAATGGAAACACACATTTCTATTGGTTGCAAATTTCAACCCTTTCCAAATGATTCCTACCCCCAACATGACTTCTGCCTGCTACCATAGCAACAGATCATGGAACACTGGTGTGAGCAGAGAGGTCAGAAGTTCAGCACACAATGTTTCTAATCCAAAGAGCAAGAGTGCTTGACTTTTCAAACCTAACAGCATATCCAAAGTAATCTTCTGTGGGAACACATTTTTCTGAACCAATACCAAACATGCTTTTAAAAAATTAAACATACAGCCTAGTTTTTAGTGTTGAATGGTCTGAAACAGCCAATGAGCTCTTTTTATTAAAAAAAAAGTATGTAAGCCTCCATTTTACAACTATCTTTCTTTTCATATTGCCATTCTACTGAAAGACACCTTCTGAGTGCATCCAGATCTCCTTGAAAGATGTTCACAGTGTGGATTGTAGGTCATAGCTATGTCTACTGGAGTGAAAAGTATGCAGAAAAAAGAGGTATTGTGAAAGACCTTGCTTTGCCAAATGTAGACATTAAATGGATTGGTCAGAGAGGGTTAAAGTGGCACCAATTAATGCCTTTGGTGAAATTCTTTCTACATCTCCCACAGCCTGACCTTATAATTGTGCACTGTGGTGGAAATGACCTTGGCACTTTAACTGGGGTAGGTCTGGAAATGCTTGTTAAGGACACCTTTGTGCAATTGATGTCACTTTTTCCACAAACTACCTTTGTATATTCTAATATATGCCAAAGGCAAAAGTGGAACTGGTCCAACCAATATTGTCTGCAGTTTGAGAAAGCAAAAAAGCATGTCAATAAGTCTGTTTCTGCTTTCCTCAGAGACTATGGTATGGGTTCTATATACCACACCAACTTGCGTTACAACATGCAAGGCATTTATAGAGGAGACGGTGTTCATTTCACAGATAAAGGGAACAGAGTCTTCCTCTTGAACTTTAGACTCTGCATCGGTACTTACTTGTAGGTACAAAGAAACACTCAATGGACACAACAGCTCTTTTTAGAGCCAACCAACATCTAAACACTTAAACTTGATTTTTGATTTTTTTTAATGAATTTTTGCCGCCGTGCGTGCACCGTGCGCGCACCCCGCGATTTCTTGAAAAAAAATAAAAAAATGTTTTTCACCTTTCGGGATCCTTCAGGGACCCCCTGACAAAGGCTAGGGGGTCAGGAACTCTCTACTCTGCCCCCTTTTCACGTTCTCCACCTTTCTTTTAAATGGAAACACACATTTCTATTGGTTGCAAATTTCAACCCTTTCCAAATGATTCCTACCCCCAACATGACTTCTGCCTGCTACCATAGCAACAGATCATGGAACACTAGTGTGAGCAGAGAGGTCAGAAGTTCAGCACACAATGTTTCTAATCCAAAGAGCAAGAGTGCTTGACTTTTCAAACCTAACAGCAAATCCAAAGTAATGTTCTGTGGGAACACATTTTTCTGAACCAATACAAAACATGCTTTTAAAAATGTAAACATACAGCCTAGTTTTTAGTGTTGAATGGTCAGAAACAGCCAATGAGTTCTTTTTATTAACAAAAAGTATGTAAGCCTCCATTTTACAACTATCTTTCTTTTCATATTGCCATTCTACTGAAAGACACATTCTGAGTGCATCCAGGTCTCCTCCTCACTCCCTGAAGTAGACTGCTGTTCTGCCATTTTCAAGTAAAATTGATAGCTGTTCAGCTCCTTGTCCCAGGAAATAAGAAGAAATAGTGAAGGGAGTGGGTGTGGTGTTTGAATATTCTGGACCAGAAACTACTATGAACCAATGCTTCTGAGTGCATCCAGGTCTCCTCCTCACTCCCTGAACTAGACTGCTGTTCTGCCATTTTCAAGTAAAATTGATAGCTGTTCAGCTCCTTGTCCCAGGAAATAAGAAGAAATAGTGAGGGGAGTGGGTGTGGTGTTTGAAGATTCTGGAACAGAAACTACTATGAACCAATGCTCCTGAGTGGAATTTATAGAGGAGATGGTGTACATTTCACAGATGAAGGGAACAGAGTCTTCCTCTTGAACTTTAGACTCTGCATCGGTACTTACTTGTAGGTACAAAAAAACACTCAATGAACACAACGGCTCCTTTTAGAGCCAACCAACATCTAAACACTTAAACTTGATTTTTAATTCTATTTTTTTAATGAATTTTTTGCCGCCGTGCACGCACCGTGCGCGCTCCCCGCGATTTTTTGAAAAAAAATAATGTTTTTTTCACCCTTCGGGATCCTTCAGGGACCCCCTGACAAAGGTTAGGGGGTCAGGAACTCTCTACCCTGCCCCCTTTTCACGTTCTCCACCTTTGTTTTTCACTGTCACACACAAAATAGCGTCCAACACTTCCTGATTTTGACCGATTCGAATGTTGACTGACATCTAACCACCAATCAAATTTACGCTCGCACACGGCACCGTGCGGGTACGGTGCGCGCATATAGATATTTATGTACTTTTAACTGCAATTTTCTCAGAAACTACTGAACAGATTGACACCATATATGCAAAAGGCACATCCCTGACCTGAGGACTACCTCTTTGCCAAATTTCAAGTAATTCTGTTCAGCTGTTCGGGCTGTACCTTCGACTAAAGGTCCTATGGGAAAATGCATGGGGAAAACGCGTTTTGGGACCCCCCTTTTTTCTCAGCCCCCGCTTGACGAATCACCCCGAGACTTTCAGGGTAGGAGCTGAGCAGAGCTCCCCATTAGTTTTGAAAATTTCGCGAGGATTCGTCAACCGGCGCCAAAGTTATTCAAAATAGAATTTTCAGATTTCCTATGGGAACTCGGTCCTAACTATAACTATCTACTGGTGACCGCCAGTAGATAATAAAGAAACAATATTTTGTATGCTTCTTTGCGATATTAGTGTGAAATAATATTTCTTCTCGATATTTGGTACTTACCTTTATAAGAAAGGGAAATTATATTTTTGATTCAATATTTTTGTTGCACAATTTTGTTGGTCTCAATATTATGTCAGTGATCCTAATAAGTAGCCACACTCAATGTGAACAAAGAAAATCACTGTGTCGAGGGAGATGGTAAGGATTTCCCCATAGCTGCCGTAGAAAGTGGGCCAGGGTCTTCCATTGGTTTCTATAGGATCAACCCTGCACAAAACCGAGGTGTGTTGTATAACAGGGATTTGATCACTTTACTAAGCCTTGTGGCTGAGATTTTAGCTAAGATCTTAGGGGCCAGTTGCCAAATGGACCATAAAGGCTCCGGCCTGCAGTCAGAGTCTTTAGGGCTGTATCATAATGGGCTGGTCGGTTTACTTTCCAACTGCCTCATTATGTTGGAGTCAGTCAGAAAGTGAACCGGCCAGTCATTCCTGCTGGCTTCTGACGGACTCTGAGAGCCCGTCCAACAGTTGGAAGCAGCGTTTAATCTCAAGGGCAGGCCTTTCTTTGAGATTACAATGCATGGTTTCTGACATGGTTTCCATGTTGGAACGCGTGTTTGGAAGCCCACAGAAGGGCCCCCTTTGGTGAAAGGCCTCCAATTGGAGGCCAAGGGGGCACCTATGGTGCCCCCCTGTTGATCCCTGCACTTTGTGGCAGGCACCTTAAGGTGCCTGCCACAAGGTGCAGGGATGAACTGAACCTCCATTTCCGCAATGGGAGCTTGTGTTACGACCGGTTTACGGCCGTAACATGAGCTTCATTGAGGAAAGGGACCATGCGACTAAACTGGGTTCGGACACATGGAAATCAGTCGATCGGGACCGCCGACCGGGTGAGGGTCAGTCCCATGCCCGAGTCAGTGTCGGGTGGAAGTGATTCTGCCCAACATCATAATAAGCCCCATAGTGTTTATAGTTATTAATGGCATGAGACTCAAGTAGCTGCATTCTAGGGTGTCATTGCCCTCTTTCAGTATAGGTGTGGTAATGGCCTTGTTGGACAAGTGGCCTAGTGAACTCAAATGGCCTGATTTAATGTTCTGCAGATGGTGCTCTGTCCATCAGTGTAGCAGAGGACATTACCTCCGCCACCCTGACAGACACCGTCTGCCAAATTTAGAGATGACTGACTGCCTCGAAGTCATCTCTGTACATTGTATGAACTGCCACCACAGTGGCTCCTTTCATTGTACAAAATGTTTGGTGGGCGGCTGCTGATGGTTTTGACGGCTATTCACTAAACATTTCTTATGTTTTTGTTTTTCAGAAAGAAACTCCCAAAGCAGGAGTTTATTTCTGAGAAACGAAAATCTAAGGACCCTTATACTGCTGCGAGTTTTCTCACAGAGTATGGGGATCATTATTGTTTTTTCTGAGAGTCATCAAGGGTCATCCTTCTTAAGAAAGGTGTGTTGATGATCTTAAGAATATTTATTTTTTAAAGTGAATCCTAAGTGAAAACAACATATATTGAGCTATATTGCAAAGAGAGATGGCACCTAGAGCCAGACCAGCAAGTTAGACCTCTACATGCTGAACGTCTCCCAAGTTTAGCAAATTTTCATATTTCCAAAGACAAAAAAGAGGTCTATAAATTTTTTTTTTTAATTAATAGGATATTACTTTATTGACTATCTTTTCTTATAAAGATGTAATTACAACTTGGGTTCCTCAGTCCATCAAGTGAAAGATTTTAAGGCGAGGGAGACAAGTAAATGCATGTTTCATGACTATGTATAATAATTTGTGTCGCTTCTTCAGGGAAATGAAATAACATGAGCTACAATCTCATGCTGCAGATTCACAAAGCCTTACTTTGAGATCCCAACAAGACTAGAACGCTCATCCAGCGGCCATTATCCATTTTCCTTTCCTCCACAGAGATGAATTTCTTGCAAGAACGGCCAATTGAGTATGTTGCTGACTTGCACTCTTTGTTACTAGAGTCGCATTACGTGCCTGAGTCTTTTTAAAATGGCGTCTAGTATAAATCAGAACGTGCTCTTGGTAGGAAGTTTTGCATTTGCTGCATACTGCCTGATTGAAGCCGGAAGGTTATAATGCCCTAGTAGAGATCCTCCGTTTTTAATAATTGATGTAGCAATCAAACGTTTTACAACCCTAGTTGTTAATAATAAAGTCCCCTAATAGTACATTCTATGTTCTTATACCACTTTTAGATACCTGTGTTTCCAATATATAAACAAACATCCATACAGACACATGAGTAAAGACACACAAATAGGTGAGCTTTTTGTAGATTTCTGCTATTATCAAATGAGTGATACATTTCAAGATGTGATGCATACTGATTTTAGCTGTTTCTTCCGCTTTCCTTATAGTTAACAATCATGAAAATGCGATGACCAAGGAGCGAACATTTACCTGATTTCAATTAATGTAAATGAAAGGTAATGCAATCTACTAATCCCATAAGTATTATTTTTTTGTCTTATTTATGGGTTTCCATAAATTAATAAAGAGTAGTTTCGCTTCATTTTAGATCCAAACTGATATATAGAAGATAAATCAATATTATGGAGTTAAGTCTTAAGATGAGATGAAATCCACTCTTTGTATTATTTCCTTAAAAAGCACGTGTAAGAACTGAAAATATACTACATGGCATCTTTTCACATTGCTTACTAGTGCATGCTAATGATATCTCACCCAGAGAACATAAGACCTGATTTTAGATTTTTAATGACGACTACAGACCATACAGAACGCAGCAGTCAAGTTCCTCTTTGATCTCTCTAGACAAACCCACATCACCCCTTACCTCAGGGAACTCCACTGACAAAAAAAAATGCCACTTCAAGCTTCATATCCATGCATACAAGGCCTTACACAACGCAGATCTGCCTACTTGAACCACCACCTGAACTTCTATCAGTCCACCAGACACCTCCTCTCCATGTCCCTTTCTCTAACCTCACTCCCGTATCCAACATAGTAGATGAGGAGGTCACTCCATCTCCTACCTATCAGGGAAGACATGGGATGAGCTACACTCTTTCAACTATGGACCTCTCCATCTCTTCCAGAGTTCTGAAAGTCCCTGAAGATCTGGCTATTCGGTTAATCAACCGCACCCTGCCAGTGCCTGGATACCTTCACTGGTGACAAGAGGCTCTCTACACATCTACTGATTGATTGATTTACTCTTTTCTAAGGAATGGCATATGATAATTGCTTTCATTATCTTTTTAGAGACAATGTTTTCAATAATGACTATGTGTTTCTTTTTTCTTCTCCTCTATCATTTTATCCGTATTCAGTCTCACTCTCTGCTTTATTTTTTCATAACATTATGGATACTTTTGCTATTATTTACACTTTTATTATTGTTTGTAGATTATATTTCTTATTAATTAATTTGCCCTGATGAAGTGACACAAATATTAATTCATGAAACACATATTGGCTTGTCACCCTGTGTAGGAAAGTGCCCTTTTTGCATGCTTGCTCCCCCCACTTGTTGCCTAATGTTGATGTACTTTGACTGAGTTTACCCTGGGTTCCTGCCAACCAGGTACCCAGGGCCTATGTTCTTTCCTCAACCTGTGCTTTTGCAAAACCCAATTGGGAACATGTAAGTCCCATGTAAAAGGTACCATAGGTACCAAGGGCACTGTCACCAGGGAAGACCTCTAAGGGCTGCAGCACTTATTGTGCCACCCTTAGAGGCCCCGTACCTTTACACACACACACTGCCATTGCAGGCTGCATGTTTGGTGCAGAACAAAGTGAAGACTCGACATGTCACACATCCCTGTGTGCCATGCCTACAATCCACTGCCCTGGCATAGGTAAGCCATCATTCTAGCTGGGTGCACTCTACTAGTGGTGAGGTTACAGGCACATGAGCCCTGTACCCCTACAGTGTGTACATCACTTCTTAGACGCAGTAATGCCATAAAGAGTATATGGTATGGGAGTTTGTCATTACGAACTCCACAACACCATAATGGTTTTACTGAAAACTGGGAAATTTGGTATCAAACTTCTAGCCGTAGAGGGGGAATCAAGGAAAATTTTCGACCAGGGAGGAGCAGTGGCCATCATCCTACTTGACCTGAGCTCCGCCTTTAATACTGTCAACTATAACATTCTTCTTGACAGACTCAAAAGGGTTGGAGTCTCAGGTAATATCATGGCCTGGATCAAGTACTTTTTACTTGACAGATCATTTCAGATATTCGAAGGTAACAACACATCTAAACGTGTGCCACTCACATGTGGAATCCCCCAGAGTTCTTCAATGAGCCCCATTTTGTTTAGTGTCTATGTAAAACCTCTCGCTGAGCTAGTCCTGCCATATAGGATCCATATTGTCACATAAGCTGACGATACACAGCTAGTGGTAGCATTAAAACTTCAGAAAAACCTGCCAGCTAACTTAGAAACCTGTCTGGAAACAGTGACCAAATGGATGGACCAGTTGTGCCTCAAGCTTAATGAAAACAAAACCGAGCTAATGATCTTGGGCAATCATTCAATCTCTACATCAGAATTGGGCTGGCCTAACTGTCTTTGCCCTCCGCCAGCTCCTAAACGCAAGATCAAAAGCTTGGGAGTTTGGTTGGTTAGCTCTCTCAAATTTGATCACCAAGGAGTGAAGCTCGCAGCCCCCTGCTTTGGTATCATTAGATTGATCTGAAAAATTGAACCTCTTCTTCCGTTACCTGCTCGGAAAGTCATGGTTCAGGCGCTGGTTCTCTCTCGCCTGGACTACGGGAATTCCCTCTACTTGGGTGCCCCTAAACCCACTACAAGGAAACTGCAAGTAGTGCAGAATTGGGCAGCCAGGCTGCTACACAATAGACCCAAAACTCACTCTGCCAAGACAGCTCTCAAAACATTGCACTGGCTGCCAATAAATGAGTGCATAATATTTAAATCATTATGCATAGCTCATAAGACCCTCTGGGGGAACGGCCCCAAAATCAATCACTCCCTCATCACCTTCTACCGCCCCCTAAGATGTCTCCACTCAGCCAATTTTTTTCTGGCATCTGTACCTAAATTCAAGAGAGCCCGCTCCGGTGGCCGCTCGTTCTCTTACAGCGCCACTAGACTATGGAACACCCTTCCTAGTCATCTTCAATCAGCGGCCCATCACCTTTCCTTTCAAAAGCATTAGAAGACCTGGCTATTTCAGAATATGTCTTAGAACCCCTAACTCTGTCTGCTTGTTGTCACTAGCGCAGGGATGCCTGCCGGTAGCTATGCACTTAAAAAATGCTGATTAATAATAATAATAAACTTCTTAGCACATTAAACCCACACTGATGCCAGTGTGGGATTTAATGTAAAAGGCACTCATAGGGCACCTTAGAGCTGCCCCCTGAAAAATGACCTAACACTAGTGTCCTGGCTGAGTGGCTGCCTGACAGCTGCTACCACTAGACAGGTTTCTGGGCCCCTGGGTCGAGAGTCTACTGCTCTCGGGGTCCTGAGACAAAGCAAATCCTTGAACGAGGTGCTAAGCCTCTTCCCCAGGATGGACAGGGTCCACGAAGGGGAAGCTTCAAAGGCCTGCCACCTTTGTGAGCTACCCAAGCTATTTGTTGCTCCCAACAACTGGCCCCTACCGGTTCCGATCCCCGCTTTGTGAGGGAGAACTGTGGCAAAAGCAAGATAGGAAGAGAGGCGTGCCCACCTCTGCCAACCCCACCCCACATGAGGGGGAGGCGAGGTGAAACACAACTCTCAGTCCCTGCCATCTTACAGTTGGAGGAACCCAGCCAACCAGAGTGAGGCTCATTCCCCACTCCCACCAGAGGGTGGCATAATAGGGAGTGTACCCACCCCAAGGAAAGGACCCGGTGGTCCTGGCCTGTATTTATCTGAAAAGCCCCTAAATTTAGTATTTAGGGGCAACCCTGAACCTTGCCTCCTCAGACCAGAGCAGCCAAGAAAAAACAAGAAGCAGAAGGACCGAGCAGCTGTGCTGGAGGAAGAAGATGAGGACACCCACTGACTTGGTGTACCAGCCTGTCCCGACCTCAGACTCCTGCAGCAGAACCTGGGTGTGTCCTACAGCCAGCCCTCGAAAACTCAGAGAACCTGCCCTGCCTTCACAACCAAACAGACTATGCCTCCCGACTCTGACTCTGGCCGATTTCGTGAGTCTCCATCACTCTGCTCCCGGCGACCCAAGCCTGAGTGACCCAATACCCTAAGGCGGTTGCCCTGGCGATCCTAGCCTGGATCCCAGTGACCCCTGAAACTCCATAAGGTCCTAAACCCAACCTGCAGCCACTAACTGAAAGGTCCCCTCAACTGCGACCGAAAGTGACACCCTGACCGACTCCGTGACTGAAGCGGTCCAGAAGAGCCAACCGCGACCGTCTGTCCGACTCCATCTGCGAAAGCTGGCGGTCACAAAATGACGACTCACAAAGAGCCCATTCCCCTGCAGCCGCTGACCAACTCCGATGGACCCTCCACCAAATCTGCAGCATACACCCGGCCGCCTCTGTGCCGCTGGTGGCGTAGTTCTTGTGTTGGCCATTGGGCCCTACCGTGCTGATCCCAACCCCAGGAGCTTTTGGTTTCCCAAACTGGTGGTCTGCTCGCCGCAGCCCCCCCAGTCCTTGACCGTGCTTTGCCCGTTGGCTAACGTGCGGTCCCAGCACTCTACACCCGGGCCGCCTCTGTGCCGTTGGTGGTGCGACTCAAGTGCCCATCAGACCGAATCCTACCCACGGACCCGTAAATCCAGTTCTGTTGTCCCAGGACTAAGTGTGTATCGTGAGTAATACTGTAACCCTGCACTGAGCTTACAAAATGCATTATCTCCTTTTTCCTTCCTTTAGGAAATGTACCAGCCTAGTATCTAGAGATACCTGGCTGCATAAGAAGAGTAAGTGAAAAGTAATTCCGACTATTTGCGACTACAAAGTAATTATTCTGTAACCAGACCATTTCATTTTACTGCATTTGAACTGTATTCCAACTGCATTTTTTCTTGCAAAGTATCAGTCTACTTACCTGTACCAGGCCTGACTTGGTTGAAGGAAAATAAATATACCTAAATAATATTTTTTATACAAACAAACTCAGTCTTTGAGTGTGTGACATCATTTCTTGCCTGAGTGTGTACAATAAATGCAAAGCACTACCCTCTGATAAAGCCTTACTGCTCGCCCACACTACCACAAATAGAAAGCAGGGTGTAATCTACTTTTATCTCTGCCCACCTTTGGGGATCCACTGGACTCTATTCACCCCATACCTTACTTTGGTTTAGTATATACAGAGCCAGTCTCCTACACCCTCTGCTTAAAATCTTTCACCTAATGGATTGAAGAACCCCAAATTGAAATTGCTTATTTTTAACAAAAGGATTCAATAATGTAGTACCATTTTAACCCTATATAATTAGTTTGTAGACCTCATTTTTGTCTTTGAAAATTAGAAGGATGCATTCTTAGTTTTGAAGTTATTCACATGCAAGGCAATAGAGATCCTTACATATATGATATTTCTAAGACTTTTTTCCAACTACAGGTCCCATTTAGGGAGGTTTGAGAAAGGAAATATTATAGAACAGTGTAAGAGACCAAAGCAAATGATCAAGATTTAAATATCTGGTATACTGTTCTTTGTGTATGTATTTGTGTGATTTTAGAGTCTTGACCAGTAACAGTTGATTGATTTAGGACACAATTATACTGCCTTGTATAAGGCAGTGTGATGAATATCTCCAATCTCCTTGTTTCTCCTCCCACTATTGTATTCTCATTTGGGGTCTTGACAATTGTCTTGAGAGTCGCCAGGGTTGGGAAGGTGTAGGTTAAAATCAACCCATTATTGGAAGGGGCGGCATTAGAACTGAGGTTAGTGTTTGTGCCTTTGACAGCAAGGAACTGATGTTCACTAAAATGTGTTGAATTTGCTACAGTAAAGGACAGGCCTTAGGGTGGATCGGGTAAATAGGTCAAGGAGAGACATTGGCTTCAATATGGCTCAGTGTACTAGGTAGGAAGATGCAAGGGTGTTTGAAAAAAGGGTGGGACAATCCAATACTGAAACAAAGATGCAAGGAGGCGGGAAGGTCCTGTGTGGTGTTGGTTCCAGCACTAGAAACTGCCCTGTGGGTTGTATTTTATCTTCACAAGTCGAGTTTGCCAAGGATATAGATGCATAAGTATGCCCTATGGGACATTATAGGTGAGTTGTAATAATAACACGAAACTGAATAGCGCCAAATGCTAAGGCAAACTCAATCAGATATAATAAAAGGAATGGGCGTAGGGATGAGAGAGGGTAGTGAGATGGAAGAAGAAAGTAGGAGATGGTGGAAGGGAAAAGAAGGAGCTCCCCCTGCACTGCTGTTTGCTCTTGATTCTATGTTCATTGGCCAGTAGCAAATCTTAGGGATGGGTTAGAGAAGAAGATAGAAATAAATTACTTGAGGCAGAGGTTATGAAGCGTAGCACATTTTGGAGACCAATAGTGCTGACAACCTGTGGCTATACTACAAAAAGTTCCCTGGGGGAGACACAATGTGCATGTAAACTTGCTTCTGCACTTTGATACTACAGAAGGGTTGCATGGTCCCTTCTGTAATACTCATCACATCATCAGAACACATGTAGCGTCAGTGTGATTCTAAGGGGCCATTCCACATGCTAATTGAAACACTCTGACTCTATGTTATTTCATGGACGAAGACAAAGAGGCCGCCAGGAGTTGTACTGATTGGGTGCCTTATATGAAGTGGTGTACAGTCAGTGTGCCACCTGAGGTCGACATCTGAAAGGGAGAAAGAGGGCCTATGACCCCCTACCCCCGCCATTTCCTTGGAGGCAGGTGCATTCACTCACTGCACCCTCCTGCCGGGATTGGCTGATTAAAAGAGACCGGTCACTAATGGACGAGTTCACGGGTGCCCTGAGAGCAGATCTGTCACAGTTGCTGCTCTTTTTATATCCGGGTCGCCCAGCTAAAGGTATGACGTTGCACAAACAGGGACAGTTCACCCTATGTACAACACGGTCCCAGGAGGCTGCGCAGAAACAACAGTGTCGTAATGTATAACTTTTGTTCTTTTTTTTATTGCTCTCCCTTTGAGGTCATTAGAGTCATGTATATTTTTACATTTCAACAGACCTAATAAGTAATGTTTCATCCAACCAAGGACTTTATCAAGACATGTATTACTTTGTAGGCAATGTAGTTGATGACTTCAACAATGAGATCGTGGTCTGTACGTAGTATGTCACCCGTTTTCTGTATCGGAGAAGTCAAGCTGGCATCCTTTCTTCATTCCTCACACTGTGCGCTGTGTATCATACAATGTGGAATATGCTGAATATGAAAGGCAGTTCTCAGGTGTCTTCATCCCTGGGGAGCTGTTGTAAAGTCCACAATACCAGGACAGTGCCAAAGGAAGGCGCTATGGTAAACTCACCATGATGTACACAAACCCCAGCTCCTTGATTTCTGCTCACTGTCCTCCATTTACAGGAGCCGTCTCCTTTCTGCTCATAACCTGGTACCATTGTTTCTCAGCCACTGGGAAAAGTTTCAGAAGAATATGTCTCCTAAATCATTTTACAAAACCCAGCGCGGTGTCAGTTGATTGAGTTACACATAAGTGAAATAAATCACTCGAACCCGGAAACTCGTTCCAGGATCTGCTCCAGGGCGGTCTTGTTCCACGGTCCTGTACCTGATTTGATTACTGGCTGCTGGAGCATCACGGTCCATGCCAGGTTTTTTCATGTTTAAGCACATGAGTAGAAGGCAGAATGAGCAAACATTATGACTTGCTAGAAGCCAAGCTTGGGATTTCACAAAAGCACACATAACGTGATTACTAACTATGAAGGTACACTGTACCCTGTGCACGTTGCTTGCTGCTGTGAATTTGTGATTCTCCACTTCGCCCTTCTGAGCAAATGTATGTATTTTTTTTCAAACTGCAAGATAGAGAAAGAAATATATGGAGATAAATGTTTGTTCTATACCTCCTGCAATGCCTTCTTACACCTTGAAATTATTGCAAAATGACAATCAGTTCTATACATAAAAACCTCAATAAGTAAACAAGTAAATAAATAAAAATATCTTCTACAGTTAGCTTTATCGTTATCTGTATATAGTCAGGGCAGCGAACATTTTATCCATGTACATAAATTCGATATAGTATCTAGGGCCACAAACAGAACAATGTTGAAGGCATGATTTCAACTCTGCCACAAATCTGCCACAATCCATCGCTTCTTTGGCGCATGATGGTATTAAACCAGGAGCCTCAGTCAGCCCATGCCTTTCTGTGGGGGATAGGACTCCTTCACAAAGCAAGACCCAGGTGTTAAATGCTCAGATATGGATCTGGGTCCAGGTAGGAATGGTATTCCCCTCTTTGATACTCTCCGTTCCATATAAAAGATGACTGGGTGACATTTGTACAAAGGCTTTTTTAATAAGTTTTTGTAACTTTACACAGGTCTGGCTCTCTGTTAAACATGGTCATTGTTTGTCCATGGTTGAGTTATGTGATGGAAGCAAAAAGCCTCAAAAAAACAGGTTTGCTTGTCGTTCAATTTGTGCAAATAAAAAATATTATGTCCTTGATTGTCAGGTTGTCCAAGGCTCACATCAAAAGGCTGAAGCTTTTCTACTCTCTGCAGCTCTGTACTAACAAGCATTTGCAACGCAATAGGTCTCGCTTTTACGTTTGAGCTATTGGCATTGAAAATGACAATGACTTTTATTTATGTTTTGGTTTTTAAAACATAAATAAAAGGCTTTTACATTTACAATGCCAGTAGCTCAAACTCGCATAAATGCGAGACCTATCGCATTGCAAATGCTTGTTGTCAGGGCATGACATTCCTCTGATGGTTGTCTGCACTTGAGACTCAAGTAGACAGCGTGTATGACAAGACACGTATGCACGTTCTTACCAATGAAGTCGCACAACTGAAGAATGTACTTTCTTACATAAGGAGACAGACGTCAGACATATACGTTTACCCATTAGACCTAAAAGATGTTGAACATGGGCTACAGATTGCGCTATAAGAAGCTGTCTGTGCCTTTAGCTCCTAGGGTCCTTGCTATCTTTCGTGAGCTACTACGGAGGTTCGCGGTCCATCTAGGTCAACCACACAAAGGTGTCTTTGGGGTGAGATCATTATGTCCATGGATCCTTCAGGGAACATTGGTTTCTCTGTCCCTGATTGATGTTGGTAGCTGATCTGTGGACCAGGTCCAACACTGGAAGCTTGACTGCTCAGGCACAGGACTGTCTATAAAGTTGCAACACATTGGAGGTGACTCTCCAGAACCTGAGCAGGGATGACAGTCTGAGCCGCCACCTGTCTGCGCATGCTGTGTGATGGGTGCAAAGGCATCCATGGGAGCCTGTAGCACCCACAGGTGCAGAGCTTGTAATAACTCCTTACTCTGGAGCCTAGGGACATTGGTTACTCTGCAGTTTCTTGGCATTGAGTATATTCATGGAATTCTAGTTATGTGTTTTTTTTGTCCCATTATGATGTTCGTTTCACAAAAAAACATGTTTTAGGTTACAGAATGACACTTATGGCTAGGTAAATGGCTACATTCAATTGTCAACCACGCCACATCCTTTAGTTAAAGGCTGAACAATCTCACAGCAAACATTCGCAATTCAAGACAGCAACCATTCTCATGTTGTATTCATTTTGTGTGGCAGGCTGGTTGCAGGACGTTAGGTGGTAGAACACAATATGGTAACAATAGTTCTCAGCTGAGACTGTCAACCTGGATCTTGTCCTTCGGTAACACTAACATACCGCCACCACTAATGATGACACCTTAAATCTGTTGGTTTAACCCGCCACATCATTCATCCATCCATTCACTCACCAGCCTGTCCGTCATCCATCCCTTCCTTCAGCCGAGCATCCTTACATCACCGCACCCTCCCGGCCTCTGATTTAATCCCAGAATCGGAGTATTGAACCTCTGGACTTTTAGGCAGTGAGTATCCGTCTGAATCTTTTGTTTACAAGAGCCTAGGAAACATGCATTTATAGCGCTTTACGGAAATCGGTGCGCTTTATTACTGAATATTTAAATTGTATTTTAATCCCAGAACATGCACGTAGGACCCCGGCCCGAGTGTTTTTATAGAACACGACTGAGATCGTGGAGCTTTGTTACTGAATATTTAAATTGTGTAATTTAACGCGGCCCCCAGGGGAAGTGAGGTCGACAGACCAGTCTTCCCCTGGGAAGTTCGCGCGAGACCGGGACAGGGGGTAGAGTTAGTTTTGGGGGGTGGGGTTTTAGGTTAGGTGATAAAAGGGGGCAGGAGAGGAAGTTGTTCCTCTTCCTGTCCCCAGCGCCTCAGGGTGGGATAAGGGAAGTTTTTGTTGTGTAGGCGGTAGCGTGGCCCAGGCTGTCGGCTGGGGTCGGCGAAGCGGTGCCACTGGTGTCCCGGTGTGTACAGAAGAGTGACTGGGCAGGAGCGGTCGTGGTGAGGGGACCTCGGTGGCTCAGCGCGACTGCAGCGGGAGGCAGGAATGGTGGAACCTGATGCGGAGGTCGTGCGTGCCGCCTTGCAGGTGCTCGGCCGGGAGAACCGATCTCCTGCGGCCCGGGGTTTTAGAGCAGGCTTGGGTCAGAATGACCGGGACACCGAGATCGGCATCGGCGGGAGTGGCAGCGGCGGTGGTGGTGTGCCAGGAGGAGCCACCACCGCCGAGGACAGGTATGGCAGCGCGGGGGAGGGGCAGGTGGCAGGCAGACGCCAGTAAGCGCGGGGGACAACAATTGAGCCTCCCCACGCACATGCTTTGCGAAGCGGCAGCGCTCCCGGTGGTGCTAGGGGCAGGGGGAGGGGCTTTGGCATACAGACATTGCTGGGGGCCCGGGGGATGGCAGGAGAAGGGGGCAGCGGGAGACATTGGGCTCTGTACCCTTAGGGCAGGGGGTGGGGCAGTGCATGTCCAGTGAAGACAGTGACCAGGAGGGGGAGGGGGAGGGGGAGAGTGAGGACCAGGCTGGGGATGATTTTGCCTTGATACTTTCAGGCAGCGATTCTGTGGGGGTGAGGAGGGGGCCTGGGGGGAGCAGCCCATTGATCTGTCCAGGGGGGGTAAAGGGGGAAATGGGGGGTGGGGGGCAAGGGGAAGGGACCGTTGAAGGCAGCAGTGGTGCAGGGAGTGACGCTGGGGTGAAGTGGGGGTGCCCCCGGCCCTTACAAGGGTGAGTGGCTGGGCCCCAGAGTGGAGGAGGGGGCCCGTGGCGCAGACAGGTGGGATAGTATGATGCTGGAGGAGCGCATTCGTGATCAGCGGAGGGTTATTGAGGAGATGGAGCTCAGGTGGCAGGAGATGTGCGCAGCCAGGGAAACAGCAAGGGAGCTGGCGACAGGGCGAGGAAAGGGCAGAGGGCAGCCTAGGGCACAAGGCCATTGGGTCTGGGTGGATGAGGTAGGGACTGCCTTGACGTTGCAGAGACCTGGTGGCGCTGGGGCCCCCTCAGGCTCTGACAGTCTGGGGGGGTGTAAGCCAGTGATGAAAGCTGGGAGAGGCCGGGGTGGGCCAGCGGGGCGCAAGACGGCCTCCAATCGCCGGGGCGAAGCAGCAGGGGGGTCCGCGGCGGCCTGCCCTCCATCAAGGGAGCAGGCATCGTCAGTGCCGGAGTGTGAATTTGTGCCTGGTATGAAAGGAAAGGGTGCGAAGAGAGTGGTGAGTGAGGTGCGGAAGGTGCCTGTTGAAGAGGTGCATGAAGAGCAGCTGGATTATGATTCGGACAGTGAGGAACTGGAGGAAGGTGAAGTGCTTGAGGTGCCCAGGGAAAGCGGGAAGGCGGCAACGAGACGGATCGGTGTTTTACAGGCGCCGCAGGCCAGCAGCAGTGGGACCCAGACGGAGAGCGGGAAATCGCCAGTGATCAGTGGACGGGAGCGTGCGGTGCCAGTGAAGCTTGCAGGTGAGGGTGCTTGGTGGGATAAGGGGGACAGATGTGGCCGGAAGAAGGCCTGCCGGTCGGTGGGTGTTGGGGATGGGTCAGTGCGGGAGGCGGGAGCACCAGTCAAGGGGGCAGAGTTGGCGAGGGGGGGGAAACAGTTAGTGGGTGCTGGCATGCAGACTGACAAACCAGGGGAGCCGGAAGGGAAAGAGGAGGCGGGAGAGAAACATCGAAAAAAGTTGCCGTACATGGGCCTTAGGGTCGCACTTATCTGAGAAGATGAGGTCTAGGATTTGGAAGCACGAATATGTGGATGTGTTCAAATTGTTGCATAGAGAGATACAGGCCAAGGAGGGTTCGAAAGAGGAGGATTGGGAGTTGACTAGGCGGCCGAGGATACCGGTGAATATGGAGAATTGGACGTCAGCGTTTCTGATCTACGCGAGCATATATTGTGAGAAACATCAGGACAGGGCCATAGCGTTGTTGAAGTATATGGATATTATACGCAAGGCGCAGATGCACTTTGGTGGGTTTGCATGGCTCAGTTACGATGAGGAGTTCAGGGTCAGGATCAGTGTTAACCCTGACAAGCCATGGGGGGAGGTGGACCAGGAATTGTGGGTACAATGGATGTCCTCCACGCAGTCGTTGGCTTCTACGCACAGGGCCAGTGGGCTTCCGGTGGCCTATCGGTCCTTTCAGCCACATCCTGCCCAGTCTGGGGCGGAGGGGCAGGGTGCTACAGGGGGAGCAGGAGGACAGACCTTCCCCTCCGGGTTCACTGGGCAGTCGGCTAAGCTTGGGGGGGCCACCACAGGGGTGTGTTGGAACTTTAATAAAGGTTTCTGCACGCGACACCCATGCAAATTCAAGCATGAGTGCTCTAAGTGCGGCGGACGCCACCCTTTCATGCAGTGCTTCACGCTGGCCACTCCCTCTGAACAGTGGCGGATTACCAAGGGACGAGGGCAGGCTGGGCCAAAGGGCTCCTATGCCAGTTGATGTGGAGGCCATGGGTCCATGGCTCTCTAGGTACCCTGATAGGGAAGTGGCGTTAAAGATTTACTGGGGGTTTGCAGAAGGGTTTCGTGTGGGGTATCAGGGTCCCAGGGAGCGGAGATGGGTGGAGAACTTGCAGTCGGCTAAGGAGTTGCCAGGGGTGGTGGAGTCCAAATTGAGGAAGGGGGTGCTGGAAGGTAGGATTGCGGGTCCTTTTGACACATGGCCAATGCCAGATCTTATTATCTCTCCGCTGGGGGTGGTGCCCAAGAAGGAACAAGGGGAGTTTTGCTTGATTCATCACTTGTCTTGGCCAGAGGGGGCATCGGTGAACAATTTCATTGCAGTGGAGGATTCGAAGGTGTTGTACGCGTCCGTAAAGCGATGGGTTTGGTGCAGGCGTGCGGCCGGGGGGTGGAATTGGCAAAGTGTGACATCAAATCAGCGTTTCGCCTCCTTCCTATTCATCCGGCGGATTTCGCGTTATTGGGAATGCAGTTCGGGGGGGCGATTTTTGTTGATAAGGTTTTTCTCATGGGCTGCGCGGTGTCCTGTGCGCTGTTTGAAATGTTCAGTTCCTTTTTGCAGTGGGCCTTCATGGACAGAAGTGGGCACCGGTTGGTGTCCCACTATTTGGACGATTTCTTGTTTGTGGGACGAGGTCAGACGGGGGAGTGTGGGGAGGCTCTCCGGCAGTTTCAGCGACTAGCCTGTGATTTTGGCATCCCTTTGGCGCCAGAGAAGACGGCTGGGCCTAGCTGTTCTCTGACATTCCTGGGTATTGAGCTGGACTCCGTGGCATGGTCAGCGCGTTTGCCTAAGCAGAAGGTGGGGGAGATGCAGGAATTCTTGCTGCAGATTATGGGGGAATGGAGGATTGATTTGAGGTGGGTACAACGGCTCTTGGGTTTGCTGAACTTCGCGTGTCGAGTGGTGCGGGCTGGCAGGACTTTTTGCAGACGTCTCGGCATGGCCATGTCGGGGGCGGTGCTCCCTCATCACAGAGTCAGGATATCCATGGGCGTGAGGGCGGACTTGCGGATCTGGTATTGTTTCCTGGCCTATTTCAATGGTGTGTCTTTGGATTTTGTGGATGACAAGATGGTGTGGCAGGTGCAGATTTTTTCGGACGCTGCCGGTGCGAAGGGGTTCGGTGTTTTATGGGACGGGAGGTGGTGTGCGGAGCAGTGGCCGGAGCATTGGTTGAAGCAGGGCAGGAGCATCGTGTTTTTGGAATTCTTTCCTTTGCTGGTCGCGCTGCAGGTATGGGGTCTGGAGTTTCAGAACAGATCGGTCTTATTCCATGTGGACAACAGGACGGTGGTGGACCTGGTAAACAATCAAAAGGCGAGGGATCTGTGAGTGCTGCGCTTGCTGCGAAGTTTTATGCTGCTCTGTTTGTGTTTCAATGTGCTGATTCGCGCGCAACATGTGCCAGGCGCAAGCAATGACATTGTGGATGCATTGTCTCGTTCGCAGTGGCAGCGCTTCAGGAGGCTGGCGCTGGGAGCAGAGGTTTGCAAGACCAAGGTGCCGGAGGGTATCTGGACCTGGGGGGAGTGAGAGTAGTGGGCCTGGTAGAAAAATCTATAGCTGACTCCACTAGGCGCGCTTATCGCTTGGCATGGTCTGAATTCTGTGCTTTTCTGGGATGGACTAGCATGACTTGGCGTATGTCCTGGGGCAGCTGTGAGCGGGGAGTGATGCAGTTTGTTTTAGAATGTATGGACAGAGGTTTGTTGCAGGTTACTATTGCGGGGAAGTTGGTGGGGATTTCCTTTTATACCATGATGTATTTGGGGTTTGACCCCGCAAAGAGTGAATTGCTGAGCAGAATGCTGAAAGGCTGGGGTAGGGTGAGGGTAAGGTTGGGGGAGGGGCCCTGCGGGAGGCGATCACGTTTGATCTGTTAGTTGAAATATTGGCAGAGTTGCAGCAGTGTTGTTATGATGCTTGCGAGTTGGCATTGTTTAGTTTGTGCATGATTTGGATGTTTTTTGGGGCGTTTCGGGTGTCTGAGTTGTTGGGGGCTAGGGGCACGCCTGGCAGGCGGTTCGAGGAAGTGCGGTTGGATGGGTCACGCTTGGGTAACTGGATGGGTCATTCTAAAATGGATCAGGTGGGGAGAGGCAAGTGGGTATGGTTGTGTGAGAGTGGTTGGGCAGGGGCTTGCCCAGTTCGGGAGTGGAGTGCGTTTTGTCAGCAGGCTGGAACGTCGGGGGGAGAGATCTTTTGCCATGCTTCTAACAAGCGGGTAACGGCGTTTCAGCTGCTGGCGGTGTTGGGGATGGCATTGAGGCGTTTGGGCAAGGACCCTGCATTGTATGGGACTCACTCTTTTCGTGTTGGCGCAGTGACGGCGGCAACCCGGCTGGGGTGGTCTTGGGAGAAGATTAGGTGGAATGGAAGGTGGAGGTCTCGTTGTTGCGAGGGGTATCTGCGGAAGTGACGGCTGGCGTGTGCGCTGGGGTGCGCTCTAGGGCTGCTGGGGCGGTTGTGATCTGTTGCCTTGTACTAATCTCTTTTTCCTTCGTAGGTTGCGTTGGGGGTTCGGGAGCCAAGACGGTTACCTGGATTGTCGGACATTCTTTTGTGCACTGGGCGTCAAAATACGCGGACAGGC
Organism: Triturus cristatus; assembly: GCF_964204655.1. Classification (NCBI taxonomy): domain Eukaryota; kingdom Metazoa; phylum Chordata; class Amphibia; order Caudata; family Salamandridae; genus Triturus; species Triturus cristatus. The sequence continues at coordinate 971,890,397 of NC_140582.1, forward strand.
AGGTGTACAGTCGTAGCCTTGGCCTGCGGAGCAGTCACCATGAGGTACATTGGTGGGGCAAGAGTGGGATGAGCTGGGGAGCATTGTTGCCCTGGCTGATGAAAAAGGTGTCTCAGAGGGGCTGCCCGGACATGATTGTTATCCACTTGGGTGAAAATTACTTGGTGAAACAATCCGGGGTGTCTCTCCTACATCTGATGCAACGGGACTTAGAGGCTATGCGACGCAATCTGGCTGGCACCCGTATTGTATGGACTGAATTCGTACCACGCCGAATCTGGCGGGGGGCATTGAAGCCCGCAGCAGTTGAAAGAGCACGGAGGAAACTGAATAGGGCAATGCAAGTTTTTGGTGGAAACAATGGGTTCAAAATGATTGCTCACATAGGTTTACGGCTCGAGGAGCCCTTTCTCTTTAGGGATGACGGGGTGCACCTTTTGTACATGAGCAATGCTTATTATATGATGGAGTTGAGGGATGTCATCAGTGTGTTGTGGAATGAGTCAATTTGGTGCCGGCGGGTGTGAGGACGAAAGGCGCACTTGAGTTGGGTGGGGCAGGTAACCGCCATCCGAGGGTTCCTTGGTTGGCGGTACTTGGAAGGGGGGAGTCCATGACGGGCATACTCACCCTTCCAGGAGGGGGATACAGGTGCAAGGTGGGGGTGCGTCATGCAGGAGTGCAATGGCTGGAGAGGATGGAGGAGGTTGGAAGAGAAGTGAGGAAGCGACTGGGATAAGTGAAGAGGTCGCTGGGGGAGGTGGGAGTGAGTAGTTGGAGTGTGGGAGTGAAGGGAGGGATGAGAGACATGACGTTGAGGATTGTTGGGTGGTTTGATTGATGTTGTGTCATATGTTGTTCAACCCTGTCCTAATAAATGGCCTTTTACGCTAACTGCGTGGAGTGGTTTTTGCGCGATGCGGCCCCCAGGGGAAGTGAGGTCAACAGACCAGTCTTCCCCTGGGGAATTCGCGCGAGACTGGGACAGGGGGCAGAGTTAGTTTTGGGAGGTGGGGTTTTAGGTTAAGTGATAAAAGGGGGCAGGAGACGAAGTTCTTCCTCTTCCTGTCCCCAGCACCTCAGGGTGGGATAAGGAAAGTTTTTGTTGTCCACCCTCCCACCCTACTGTTGCAGGTGGAAGAAAAGGGTGTATGTATACAAAGCGTGCCAGTTTAGGACGGGTTGAGAGGTCGTGTTGGTGGTATTTGGGAGGGGGGAGTCCATGACGGGCATACTCACCCTTCCGGGGAGGGGTATACAGGTGCAAGGTGGGGGTGCATCATGCAGGAGTGCGATGGCTGGAGATGATGGAGGAGGTTGGAAGAGAAGTGAGGAAGCGAATGGGATAAGTGAAGAGGTCGCTGGGTGATGTGGGAGTGAATAGTTGGAGTGTGGGAGTGAATGGAGGGATGCGAGACATGACGTTGGGGATTGTTGGGGGGTTTGATTGATGTTGTGTCATATGTTGTTCAACCCTGTCCTAATAAATGGCCTTTTACACTAAATAACTGCGTGGAGTGGTTATTACACGATGCCGGAGCCGGAGCGTTGGACCCCGGCCCAGTGTGTACTTCCGCCTGATGATTGCGTTTACTAGAGCCTAGAAAACATGGTTTTATAGCGCTTTACGAAGATCGGGTATTTTATTACTGAACTTCAAATTCTAATTGAATGCCAGAGCCCGAACATTGGACCCCGGCCCAGTGTGTATTCGTCTGGTGCTTGTGTTTAAAAGCCTAGAAAACATGGTGTCACAGCCTGTACGAGATTTCTGTGATTATTATACATATTTACATTGTAACGTCATACCAGAAACCGGAGCGTGGGACCTCTGGGTCCGTGTGTATCCGTCTGATGCTCGTGTTACCAGAGCCAAAACAAGCATTTGCAATGTAATAGGACTCGCATTTACGCGAGACCCTATTGCATTGCATCACTGACAACGGGAGGGGGAGGGGGAGGGGGAGGGGGAAGGCACGGACAACAGGAGTGCGGGCGGGGGGAGGGCGGAGAAGTCATGGACAACGGGAGTGCGGGCGGGGGAGGGGGTGAGAAGGCACCGAAAAAAATAGTGCTGAAAGTCTAAATAACATGTACCTACCCTACCCGTAACAGTCGAAGTAAAGGGCCAGGAGCAATAGGACGGTACAAATGACAACATGACCATAATAAGGAGGGACTAACAAGCCTAATAATCAATCAGAAGACAGCATTTACAAGGACAAAGACAGAAGCCAATCAAAAATATGGGAGGAAAGTGGGGGCAGCTTGTCTCCCATACTCTACTACCGCAGTCTCGCAGAGAGAGCAGCGCATGCGAGCTGCCGCTAAAGCTCAACCTAAAAAAAGGTAGGTGAAATATGGCTACAAGAGAGACGTTCTAGAGAGATGATCTTGCAACTTCTGTCTTGAAGTAAGGAGCTTCCATAAGTAATTTGAACGAGTATTGTTCACTTTTCTGTAGCAAAATAGGGTCTGAGAGTGAGCGGACTCCTCCTCGCTCTAAAGAACCATGCATAAAATAGGTACATATGATACTAGTGTCTGCATTGGGTTAAGACACACAGAAAGGATGATGGAAGGATGCTGAAATATGGAGTTGCCTAATGACGTTTTAAGGGATGCAAGGAAACTACATATTTTCTTGATTAATACAACTAATACAGGTTGCAGTTTCCATTCTACATATTGTTTGAAATTGTCTACCTCAATTTTCAATTGTAATAACCTTGCATCATAGCATAGTAGCATATGTCAGCATTCAAGCTAAGGCCAATGTTATAGGTAATACATTTGAGATGGGTGCTGTGAATTAACATTCATTTGGGGCATATGTGATGAGCGGCCTTTATGTGGAAAGTATACATATATTACAAAAATCGCAATAAAGACAAGATGCCAAACAATAAAAAAAGTAAAATTAGATATCCAAAATGACACCAAAGTCACAAAAACCTAATAGGGAAATCCAGAAATATGATTTTTTAAACTCTTAAGTAGAAATTGTACCAAAAAGTTCTGACTGCGGTTGCAGTATACCCGACCTAATCACAGTTTCAGGCTGCCTTCCATGGAGCGCGACTCAGTAACACCCACCAGGTTCATCACAGTCAACAATTTTGCCATCAGACTTATGGCCTGAGTTAGAGTTTAGTAGATGGGTTACTGTGTTACAAACGTGACTCATATCCTGTCCACCTAATTACAAGTGCCATCAGATATAATGAACTTGTAAAATGGCAGACAGGGTATCTGTCAAATTTTTTATGGAGTAACCAGTTCGCAAAACTCTAAATCAGGTCCTTAGTCTTTTGAGTTCCAAATTTTCATGGTATCTCAAGCAGCTCCTCTGGGTCACTCCAGGACTTCAGGAGCAGCACTTAGGGGGCAAGGACTCACTCCAGCAGAGGCCAGAGCAAGGTCCAGCCCAGGTCCAGTTGCTAATGGCCAGCTGGACACTCCAAGGAAAAAGCCTCTTGCAGCTTGTTGGGTCTTTGCATCCACAAAAAGTTCAGGTTGAATATACTTGGTCACTGCATTGGTTGTTCAAGGCCTTTTTACGGTGCAGATATTTAAGCTGCACGGTTTTAATGGATGATTGTGTTTCAAGAAGGCTGTTGTGATGGATCCTCATAAGCACGCAGTTAAAGGGCATCATTCTCGCTGAGAAGATTAATAGAGAGTCATGGTGATTGGAAGAGGAAGTACTGACTTTGATCCTTCTCCAATTTTGTCCCAGACTCAAGCCTTGGCAAAGTTACTTAGAGAGACATTGCAGGGAGCAAGATGCAATTATGTGTCAGAGAGGCCTTTGAGAGACAATTCTAATATTTCCCCACCTTCTCACTTTTGGCCGAGGAAGCTTCTTTCCCATATTTTTAGTAACTTCCTGTCCATCTCTAGAGTATGTGTCAAATGAGGAAACTGACTCAGTGCAAAGAAGAAAGTTCAATGAATGAACAAACATACAGACATTGTTCTGATATCTGGCAAATAACCTGCATGTACAGATGGAAATGAAATATCAACTATCAGTGTGGGTATGACCCAGCAATTTTCTCCTATAAAATTACCAATAAACAATGAATTGAAAGAGTTATGTCTATGTGTATATAAGAATCCAGAAAAATTAACCATGCCTGGATTTTTAGCAAGGCTGTATCCTATAGTCAGAGCGGAATTGGATCTTCTTTTTTCTGTTCACTTGATCGAATGTTAACTGGTTTAGCAAGGTAATCATCCTTGGCATCAGCAGATATCTTTGTCAGTTATTCTCTGGACAAGTGTTTGGAGTCTACTCTTAAAAAGTGTTTACTGGACTGAACTTGACTACTAGAGCAGCCATTTATTCTGTGTATAACGCCCAGTCATTAGATGAAGATATTTAGGCACTCTCTAGAAATATTGGAGCTGGGAAAGATTGTTCAGAGCTTTTGGATCACAGGAAGGTGCAAGCTAAAATATTTTCAGATGTAGCTTTTGATGACCTTAGCAGTTTCTATTGCAACAGGTACAATTATTGCAGCAAGTACACATTTATTTGCCCTACTGGAAGGTGAAGGTGCACATAAAGCTGCTCTGGTTAAATTACCCTTTAAAGGTTCTTCGCTTTTGAGGAACATTTTGAATATTTGTTTTAAAAAGTGTTTAATATAATCACAAACATACTCAGTTGCTTAAGGTCAAAACCAGACCTGTAGAACAGTTTATGCTTTATTCAGTAAGACAGCAGAAGAGAAGATATCAGCAGAACTGAACTTTAAGAGGGTGTTTTCAGTCATCTTTCAAAATTCAGAATACTGATGAAAGTTCTTTTTCTTCTACAAAAGAACAACAGATATCCTGACTATTCCACTTCCTGTCTGTTCCATAAGCTGTTGGAAGGAGGTTCCCTCGATTTCTTCAAACCTGGGAAGCTTCTATAATAGGTGCCTGGGTTTTTTCATCATTATTATGCAAGGTTATCTTCTCGAATTCAAGTCAATTCCTTGAGATACAGGCACTGTTCACACTCTATGGCCATTGAGTCTACTAGAAAAGTTGCTCATCTTCAAGGGAGTTTTGAGGGGTTTTTTTGTGGAGTTTTATACAGGGCGAACTAGACCCGAGACATCGGGTATCAGAGCGCTTTACATGAGCACCAGTTTCCTTACAGATGGACGCATTCATTTTTGTTAGGCACAGGATAAGTGATTTGCCCAGAATCACAGGATGTTGAGTGTCGTTGCCGAGACTCATATCTGGTTCCACAGCTTTGAGGTCAACCACTCTAGCAGTAAGGCTACATCCTCAAGCCAAGTTCATTTAAAAAAAACAATGGCAATCTTAGTTCCGGAAGTTGAGATAGGTCACAAAGTTTACTCAGCAGTTTTTTGGCGTTCAAACCATTGGAGAAGTTCAGACTTATGAACCTGAACCCTTTAAATCACTATCTCAGAGCTATATATCTCAAAATGCAAACACTACAGCAAATATTTCCCTCAATAAATGTTGGGGAAAAGATGATGGTGGATAGACTTACAGGATACCTATCTTTATGTTCCAATCAGTCTATGACACCAAACGTTTCAAAAACTCTGTGTGAAGGTTATTGTTAGAAATTACCATCTTTTGCATGGTAATCCCCCAGAAACTTCTGGAGCTGAACCCACTTTTGTTGGCTAAAGGTCTCTGCGCACTTTACTCCTGCTAAACAGTGGTGAAGTGCTTGATCTTTCCCTTTTAAACAAGACATAATCATAGTCCCTAGTATGTGGTACATGTGTACCCAAGGCCTGTACATTTAAAGCTAGTAGTTGACTGCAGCACTCACTGTGCCATCCACTAAAGTTGCACTGTAAAACATGTCTATGGGTCTGCATGGGTGGGTAGTTTTAAATTGCCATTTGTGCCTTGCAAGATAAATCTTTTGCAAGGCCTAAACCTTCCTTTTTAATACTTATAAGCCACCCCGAAGGTTAAATACACATAGGACAGGGTGAATGGTAGTTTAAAAGTAGCATATGTATAATTAAAGTTTTACATGTCCTACCAGTGAAAAGCCTCCAAAATTGTTTTCACTGTAACTAAGCTGGCTGTCCCCTAGGGAAACACTGGGTTACCAATTTAACAATTTATAATGCTTTCTTTTGGTTAGGGAACAGAACAGCTAGAAAAATAATTCAAGATAGCAATTTAAAATCCAACTTAATGGTAATGCCAGATTTTATTTTACTTATTTGAAAATGAAACTTTTAGAAAGCTTTCACTTTTCAACCTAAGCCAAATGTACCATTCTGCCAGTGGGCATTGTCACCTGACTGGAGAATGGCTCTCCTGTGATGAGATGTGGATTGCTCCCAAATAATGGACACAATGCTTGTGTGGAGAGGTGTTTTTCACCTTTGAGAAGGATGGCCTGGGGGACTGTGCTAAGCCCCTCTCTGAGCTTCAAGGAGTGCCCACCCTGTCACTGGCAGATGTAGCTCACACCTAGACCTAACTCCTTTTGTCTTCCTAGTCAGCTTGGCTCCAAACCCAAACACAGTGGGAGCTGCCCCAGAACTGGTTTTGAGTGCCCACTAGTGAAGGTTTTCACATTATCCTAGCTATTCCTCTGGGTGGGCACAGAGAGCTCTTGCCAGGGGGAGAAGGGTTCTGCATGTGGAATTTAGGGGAGAAGGGCACTGTAGGATGGTTTACAGATACAGGAAGTGCTGCAACATTGGTTATGGTCATCACTGAGAATGTTTACCTCATTGGTTAGAGTGTGGTCATGGGTTTCCCCTACCCAAAGGATGACCCCGGGCATAAAAGTGGCAGCACCAGTATTACTCTCAGAACACTCCTGGACTTGTGAAGAATCAGAAAAATAACTGCCCTTCTGTATGAAGAGCCTGAAGAAAGACTAAACATGCTTGCCTTTAACCCATGACCCCAGAAGCAACTCCAAGCATTAGTTGGCTGAACTCCTGTTTAAGCTACAGGCATACAGCAACCTTGCAGAGGCCTTTTCCTGCAACTGAACAGTTCCCATTGGACCTGCCCTGGACCCTGCGTATAGCCTCTGTTTGAGTGAGTCCTAGCCCCAAGAGGTGCCTGTAGGAAGCTGGACCTCTCTTTGCAGATGTCCCCCAACTTTATGCCCCCATTTGAACTGCTAGATGCTGGTATTTGACTCGGACAGTGCACTGAAGCCTGCTAAACAGGCTCCAGTGTCAGTGTTCTTTCCTTAAAATGAAAAACTTAATTGTAACCCAATTGGCAAGGACTTTAGCACCCCTAGTAAATGGTACCTCTGGCATCCAGGCATGAGAACTAAGTAGGGTCTGCAGCATGTATTTTTCCACCCGAGGGGACCACACAACAACTGCATGCAGCCTGCCATTGCAGGATGAGTGAAATGGTGCAAATCATTTTGAAACCATGACATGGCACAATCCCTGGGTGCCATGCCCATGCACACTGCATATACTGTATGTAAGTCACCCCTACAGCAGGCCTTAGAGCCCAAGGCAGGGTGCATTATATTATATGTGAGGACAACAGATATGCCCCTGTGATGTCTGGTTCCCTGGGCATGACATTGCAAGTGATCAGGAGACCTTCTAAAACGTATGTACTTGGCACTGGTTTTTACAAGTTACCCAGCTACATAATGGCTTCACTGAAAATAATGGTGTTTGGAATCAAGCACCTCGTACTGATACATTCACACTGATACCAGTGTTGGATTTATTATGACATGCCCCCAGAGGGTACCTTAGAGGTACCCCCTGAAACCTACCAGTCATTTAGTGTGCTGGCTGACTGAACTCTTCCAGCCTGCCACAACAGATGAGTTTCTGATCCCCTGCTTGGGAGAGCCAATGCTATCAGAAGTCAGGAACAATGCCTGCTCTGGCAGACGGTGTTTAACCTCCTCCAGCAAGATGGCTAGTGATTAAGCATGTCAAGACCTGGAGAATGCCACCCCCTGCCCTGCGGCCCATTTGTCACTAGAATAGGCAGGAATATTAGCTTGTCAGTAGGCATGTTGCTCTTTCAGGCTAGGCACACCCCTAAGGTGGGCCATTTGAAGTGGACACTCAAAGAAGGGTTTCACCATCTTGCTTTTGGTAAAACTAGGAACTCTGGGTGAGGTTTATGCCCACTCTCCACAGGAAGTGGTCATTTAGGGTGTGTAGCCCCATTGGCTACTACCTGACGCTCCCTTTAACACCACTGAATTCAGTGTTTAGGTGGCTCCCTGACACCGGGAACTCAGATTCAAATACTGGGAGCTGACAAAGGATGAAGAAGGACCTACAAAGTGAGAACTGAGGACCTGCACCAAAGATTGCCCCTCCACAATTGCAGAGACTGACATCCAAAAGCTGCACATCCTCCCTAAACCCTTGGAGGATTGTCCATCATCTCAACAACCAGCAAATATCTCCCTTGGTTGGAGGAGCCACTCCCCTGCATCCACAGGGATCAACTGCATCTGACTGATACACGGTTGTGCTGACCACCGGGTCCACAGAGGGAGAAACTCACCAAGAGGAGGTCACTGAGAGTCCAGGATGTCAGCCTCACAGCTTCTCCAAGTCTTAAGATGCTGAGCCTTCCCTGAGCTTCCCTGCACCAATGTCCATGGAACCAGAGCCCTTGCAACTACCAGTCCAGACACCACCAATCAAACAACGACCTACTGACAAGGGAAATCAGGATCTCCAAAGCCATCACTGAGAGTGGCCCTTTTGTCTTGTTTTCTTCCCCTTCTCCATGATTCTGACACAAAGTGAGAGCCTCTAACCTCAGCGACCCGGACAAAACACCTCAGCATCTGAGCCCCCCAGCCTAAGGCCACGTAAACCAATTGTGTTGCTGTGCTACAGAGACCCTCAGGAGCCGAGACCCCCTTTGGGTTCTGCCAGACTTGTCCCCAAGTCCCTGCTTGCAGCCTTTCTTTCCACATGTACTCCTCCATAGAGTTTAACGGGTAGCGTTTGAGGCAACCGTCGCGACCAGCACCTCTGCACCCGGACACACCAGGGCAGGTAAACGCAAACTGCTGGTGGTTCTTTCAACCTTGGCTCCTAAGCACCTAAAGTCCAGGAGAGTAACCCTGAGAATTGTTTATAAATGTACCTATGCAGTGAATGTTTCTCTCATAGGATAACATTACAGCTTTCGAGGCTCATGCCTCAAATCAGACAGCTGTGATTTTCAACTGTTGTACCTGTAAATAAATCTATAACGACTACAGTACTTACTTGATTCCGATGATCTTAGTGTTAAAAATGATATAAAAATCTATGTTATCTTTTCTAAATTGGTCTAAAATTTCCTCCTGAGTGTGTATCTCATTATTGACTATGTATTCAACAAATACACCGAAGCACACCTTATCGTAACTCTTATCCAAAGCATAAGAGATCAATCTTTAAATAGAATTAATAATTATTCCTTCAGTGTTTCCCCTTTTTTGTGGTGTAAGACTCTTGAATCAGATTCTTCTTAATAGCTTTATTCCATTTCACAATGAATAGTGAACAGCAGCAGCCGACGTACGTTTCGCCCCCTCTGGGCTTTCTCAAGGCTGCAGAGAAACATATATACACTCTTTTTTATACACTGCGACCTAATATGGTCATAATAAAATACATATTAGACATATATGCCCTTTTAGAATATCATTGTGACCTTTCCAAGAAAGGTCTTGTTATACAACTCATAGAAGCATTTATAGTTAAAATCAGTAGTGCCCTTGTATATATCTACCTACTGAAGTGTCTCATTTATTTCCAATTTTATTTATAATTTTCAACCTTTATATATTTCTGAGTGAATTAATTTTGAGTGCCTTAAGACATAAGTGCGCCACTTGTGCCCAAAGATAAAAGACACATGAAGGTCAAAGATCACCGTGAAAAGGGTGAGCAAGTTAAAAGAGAACAGCACACCGGCATAAAGGGACAGACCGCTTTTCCAATGACTATATTTGAATTTTTCTCTTTGTGTTATTCCAAGAGTTACACGAAGTTGGTTTAGTTAGTACGTGTGACACCCTCCTTAACCATTTGTGGCCCCAGCCTGAGAACGATATGAGTCCTCAAATGCTATTTGGCAGCCTGACTCACTCATGTGTCACAAGCCTCACCTTTGAACGAATGGATGCCGATTATTCCTATGCTTCAAATTGTAGTTGCATCACTTCCATAATCAGGTTGTCTATAGAGAATAATTGGTGCACCTGGTAAATAAATCGGTCTTAAAGACTCTTTATTGTGATAATAGTAAAATACAAGACTTAATTTCGATTGTATCATGTAAACGAATACAAAAACAGAAAAGCGGGGTGTCTTACCTGTACAAATGTACAGGTTGATTTATCACTTCGATTGTTCATGAGTTTGAACCGCTTTAAAGGTGCGTGTTGTTCTTATCCAAGGCGTGCTTTACAGAGTCACCTTTTAGGTGAAGACCTTAATAAGTCTTATCTGTAAACAGAGTTAAAGACGAAATGTCAGGGTGACTCACCGAACTATATTGTCTACCCTATATATCTGAACAAATCCATCAAACAAGAAAATAATATAAATAAAGGTTCCGTTGCTCCCTTTACCTCCGTCATCTTGTAGTAACTGCTTCCTATGAACGCCACCAGCACACTGGCCGATCGCGAACGCCATATTTATTATGTTCCTCGTTTTGAGAATACATGAAAATAGAAAGCGGACTGTAGTTCGCTTATCATGTATTTGTGTGCATAAACAACAGAGGCACATGACCTATAAGGTCCCGATAATTTGTGAATTATTATATATACATTGAGTTAAAAAACATCAATGCCAAATTCTCACTTGTTGCTGAGAATGAAATAGATGCTTTTGTTTATGCCGATTGATGATGTCTATTGTTTACATCCATAGACGCCATCTTGGAATGATGACTGTATTGCTGTAGAAATATGAAGACTTCTGGATTACGTTTACAAGGGGACTATCCTTTAAAGTCCCAACGATTTTTGAAGCATTTGTATGAATTATTTAAAACAGTTAATCATTCATGTATTAAGCAATTATTGTTAAAAAATATACAGGAACTGCTTACATTGATGCCGATTAGCAGTGTTACTTGTCTAAATCGGTAGAGGCTATCAGAGTTTCCATAGTAAAGAAGAATATAAACAAAGTAGATCGGCATCGAATGGGAACAAGGGTAGACATAAGTTAAAGGTCTCTTCAATGCAACTGATCATGTCGTTGTATTTTGAAATCGTTTGTTCCAAAAGTTGCGGGTGTGCATGAGTATATTTCAAACCCAGCTATGTTTAACTACATGGATTCTATATGTGCCTATATTTGTGGAACTCAGCATATTGACTACATTTACATTATTTTGCTCATCCTTTTTACACACAGATGTGTATTCGATGAGATCCAGAGTTATTCCACATAAATGATGAAAGTATCATTTCATCCTGAGTTGTAAGAAAACATTTTAATTCAAAGTAGTATTCAGAGGAGAAGAAAATGTGCTGATCAAGCACTCCATTATTGTGTAACAAATGATACATGTCTTTTGTGCTGAATATCTTCAAATATTTTTGGTATATGCAGAAAATTGCTGTCTATTGTGCTGAACATCTCTAAACATTTTTGGTATATATAGAAAATTGTTTCTGTTAAATATCACATTACTTGTAATCTTCACCACTCAAGGGTTTTGGTGAAGTAATACTGTATTTCATTTCTGTAGCCAGAAGGCACTCTTAGGATCAGATTATAAGCAACAAATCTCAACATGACCACTTTCGATGACAATAGAAATGCCCTCATGGATGATCTATTTAGCCTGAATCTCATACGTAATAACATTAGATCTAGGGAGACAGGAAAAGAAGGATTAAAATCAAAATTCCTGAGACTGGAGAGGTTAAAGAAACAAGAGCTCTCCAGGTGGTGGGATGCTACAGTCCGACGTAAATATATAGATAAGGAACAGGTACCCAGGGGATTACGCATTTTAATATTTCCCTCTTTTGAGGACCTAGACAAAGGTCATCTCAAAGAATGGGAAAAATTATAGTTTCAGTCGTCAGTAGGAATAATAGACATACTAATTAGAGATGCAGATTTGAAACGAGAACAACTACTTCTTGAGATCTCTGCATTAGAGAAAGAGATCCAGGACATGAACCTACCAGAGGTAACTGAGCGTAATTTAGTTGTACTCAAAGATAAGATTCAGAAACACCAATTGTACTTAAAGGAGAAGAAATTACAAAAAATAAAACGAGATGAGAGAGACTACTATTGTGGGAGGGTCTATACTTTTGCTAAAAAGTTTGACAACATAAAATCTGGAGGACAAACTACATCAACAGATAGCAGACCCCCCATTATCGATCTGGTGGGTGCCTCTGACACTTCAAGTGTCAGTAGCATAACCAGTGGGACATGCCACAGGGCCAAGCCTCATCAAGTGGTGCTGATCCCTTTTTTTTAGAACTACAAAGGTTCAGGAAGGAAAACAAACAAGCCTTTCAGAAAGAAAGAATCATAAAAAGACCAGGAGGGGCCAATGTAGATTAAGAAAAGGGAAAAGTGGGAGTAACCACCAGATCAGGGACACGAACGCAACAAATGTGAATAATGGAATTTGTAAAAATGAAATTGTTAGACCTGGCATCATTGGCATGAGTCTCTCCTCCATTTTTTTCTGTTTGCCTCCTCTGTTTACGATGTTTTTGCTGGATTATTGCTTTGGGCACTGTGCCACTGCTGATCAGTGCCACAGTGCAAGTGCTCCCTATGCTAAATTGTTACGTTGATTGGTGTTACCATGATTGGCTTGGTTGACTTACTGTTCAGACCCTAGTCTAGTGCACTGCGCGTGCCAAGGGCGTGTAAGTTAACTGCTGCTGGTGGGCTTGCAGCACTGGTTGTGCCACCCACAGAAGCAGCGTGCAAAATGTGTCTCAGGCCTGCCACCGCGGCGCCTGCGTGCAGTCCCTGACTGCCATGTCGACTTGGTAAGGAAACCTACTTGCCAGTCTCTAAACCTTCATTTTGCCACCTTTCAGACACCTCTATGGTAGGCCCTAGGGCAGGGTGCATTGTTGGTAAAAGGTAGGTCATGCCCTGATGTGTGTGGCATGACCTAATAGTGAATTACAGCCATTTTCGTTTTTCACTATTGAAGGGCTACCTGCCTCCAATAGGCCAGACTGGGCAGACTGATTATTAACTCCATTATAATCTATCTGACTCAGGGAGCATGGTAGCAAGTCGAGTTTAGTATCCCTGAACTCAGAATTTAATAACACACCCTTTAGGATGGATGGTTTTTAAATTCTATGTTTGAAAATAGCACTTTTAGAAAGTGGCTATTTTCTTGTCCAACTATCTACCGGTCTCTGCTGGTTTGGTGTGTGTGTCAGGGGCTGAGTGGCTCCAGAGGTCTGAGTGAGTCAGTGTGGGGTGAATGGGGCGTTTACACGTAGAGTGAGGGAAGAGTAGCCTGCCCTGCCTGACACAATACTGGCCCCGCCTCCTGCTGGGCGACTGATAGCCCTGCTCCTACCAGTGACAATACTGGCTCCGCCTCCTGCTGGGCGACTGATAGCCCTGCTCCTACCAGTGACAATACTGGCTCCGCCTCCTGCTGGGCGGCTGAGGACTCGGCCCTGCTCAGTGAATAGGCCAGGTGCCTCTGCCTGGCAACACCCACAACAAACCTGAGATGGTGGGAATCGCCCGGCTTGGACAAAGGGAACAAAGGGAAAAAGGGGTATAAGAGAAGGACCCCTGAACCAAGAACTCAGATCACTTCTGACAAGGAAACCTGTACCAAGGACAAGAAGCCTGCTGATCTAAGGACTTGCCTCCCCTTTCTGCCAGAGTGCTGTTTTGCTGTGGAGGAACCTGAAAGCTGCTTCTTTATTTTTGCCAAGGAACAAGGAGAGAGGAACTTGGTGTGTACTCTCTGAACACTTGCTAGAAAATCTCCAAGGACTGGAAGAGTGCCAGTCTCCTGTTGAAGTCACAGGGCCAAAGGACTTCACCATCTACGGAATTGCTGAATTGCTGGAAAGTGTTGTTTCCAGTACACAAGGGAAAATCTGCAGTCTCGACGCCAGCAGCAACGCCAGTGAGCAGTGGGTATCGGCCCCGGCTCCAAGTGACCCCGTCTCGACGCCGGTATCGACGCCAGTGAGGAGTGAGTATCGGCTCTGCCTCCAAGCGACCCCGTCCCGACGCCGCTGCTGATCGCATCGACTCGACGCCCTTCTCGACGCCGTGAGCGCTGCTCCGGCCCGACATCCCTCGACGCCGCTGCGGATTGACCCGACTCTGAGGCACGATCGACGCCGACCTCGACGCCGACATCTCGACGCCGTGGATCCTCGTTTTCTTCGTTCTCAAGGTACTGTACTTGTGGGGTCTGTTGCGACTCCAGGCTCGACGTAGCGCTCCTCGCGGTCGACGCCGAACCTTGGGAATCTTGTAGACTCGACGTCGTGTGACTCCTGTGGGGGTTACATTGTTGCCAAAGAACTGTGCTCAGAAGAATACTTTGCTAAAGAACTATTTGCCAAGAAGAAACCTTACTTGAACTACTATTTTTCCTTCCAAAGAGTATTTATTAAGACTGTGGTATATTTTTGTCGTTATTTGGTCTTGTGCTAAGCCTTATATAAAAATACTATTTTTATAATAACTTCTGTGTCGTGTCCATCTGTAGTGTATCCACTTTATTACTGTATGTGTTCATAAATGCTTAACACACTGCCTCTGAGATAAGCCTGTCTGCTCTGCCAAGCTACCAAGGGGGTAGCAGGGGTTATCTGAGTGTGTAATCCCCTTTCCCTGACTAGAGTTGGTTGGTCCCTATTTGTCAGAAGTGTATACCTCTGCCAACTAGAGACCGCCGGTTCTAACATTGGTGGTCAGCGGTGAGGATTTGAACTTTGCATTTATGACTCATGTGCAGTGATTAGTGTACGCTACATAGTGAAAGCAGACCATAACGCAGCCACAGTCCGTTTGGTAGGATATCCTATTTTTGTTCTCCGCTTTCCTGGAGCTTATTTTCTTAAACACTGCCAGTTTTGACCATGGAGAATGCCGGAGCTGCTACACCTGTGGAGAATGTTGTGGGGGAATTTGATAAGGAGAAGATAGATTCCTACACGCTAAAAGATCTAAAAGGATTTTGCAAGCAGTTTAAAGTTCCTACCACAGGTGTCTCAAAGAAAGAGGGCTTCCTCAAAGCGCTGAAGGCCTGGTTAGAGGCCAGAAATCCCTCTGATCCGGTGGTGGTACCGGAAGAGGAAGAAGAAGAGGAAGAGGAAGAGCCCACAGGTGGGCCAGTGTCATCTCCAGGCAGTAGTGCGTCCTCTAGGAGCCTTTCCCCCGAAGAATTAGAAGACAGGGAGAAGGAGAGGGGGTACAAGTTGGAAATGGCAAAACTCAAATTAGGAGGGCAGTTGGAATTAGAGAATGCAAGAAGCAAGAGAGAAGCTGAAATGGAGAGCAAAAGATTAGATTTTGAGAGAGAGAAATTAGCGTTTGAACGTGAGAAGATGGTGAGGGAGATGGAGCTTAAAACTAAGAGTTTAGAGTTGAATCCCTCTGGTGGCAGCACTCCATCTGTGCCTGCAGAAAGTAGGTTTTATTTTCCTAAAGATGTGATCAAGGATTACAGTAAGAATGAAGATATTAGCCAATGGTTTAAAGCGTATGAGTTAGCATTGTTGGCCCACCGGGTCCCTGAGAAGGATTGGGGAACGGGGTTGTGGAGCCGCTTTACAAACGAGGGGAGAGATACCTTGTTGAGCCTTCCTGCTGAGGATAGGATGTCTTATACTCATATGAAAGACGCTTTAATGCTGAGATATGGCTTAACCCCAGAAAAGTACAGACAAACCTTTAGAGAATGTAAGAAGTTGCCTGGTACTACGTGGGTTGAATATGTGTCTTTTTTCTGCAGAACCATGGATGGTTGGATAAAGGGTAGCAAGGTCGATAGTTATGATGCTCTTTATGATTTGTTTGCTTGGGAGCACTTGTCTAATAACTGTTTTCCAGAGCTACGCCAGCACCTTGTTGACAGCAAGCTATCTAACCCTAGAAAACTTGCTGAGGAGGCGGACCGCTGGGTCAGTACCAGGGTCCACAAGGGTCCAGTGGGAGACTCAGCCAAGGGTGGGCAGGGTCCCCAGCAGAAGAGTGGGGGGGACAGGGGTAAACAGAGGGAGTTTCAGAAAGGGCCCCAAAGTAGTCCCCAAGGGAACCAAGGGAAGGGTTCCCAGCCTCCCCCTGTAAAGAAGCCAGAGGCCCCGACAGGTAAACCTGTTCACAGGGGCCCCATGACCTGCTATGCCTGTAAGCAGGTGGGACACCGTTATTATGATCCCCAGTGTCCCATGAAGGATTCGAATGCACCGCCGCGTGCACCCCCTCGTCAGGTAGCGAGTGTAGCCCTGGGAGGGGATGAGATGGGTGCCCCCGGTGGGTGGGGTCCCGCAGAAATGTCCCTGGTCTCTTTAGGAGACGTGGAAATGGTCCCTCCAACCCCTCTGCCTAGTAACACTAAGAAATATAGGCAGTGGGTGACCATTAATGGCCATAGGGTGGAAGCTCTCAGAGACACCGGAGCGAGTGTGACAGCTGTCAAGTGTCACTTGGTGTCCAGAGAGCAGGTGGTCCCTCATGCATTCTACCCCGTTGTAGCTGCTGACAACTCACAGAGTAAGTGTGAGGTAGCTCAAGTTCCTTTTGAGTGGGGGGGGGTCTCAGGTACTCTTCAGGTTGCTGTGAGGCCCGCCATGCCTGTTGATTGTCTCTTGGGCAATGATTTGGAGGACTCCCCTTGGGCTAAGGTGGAGAGAAAAGCGCATCTGGAAATGTTGGGTCTGCCTGAGTGGGTGTGTGCGACCACCCGGTCCATGTCAGTCAGTAAGGGTGTTGATGGGGGCCCGGAGCCTGAAAGTATGGCCCAGGTCCCAACCGTGAAGAGAAGAGGCAGGGGGCGCGGGAAACCGTCCCCCATCGTTCCCGCGGTCCAGGAGGGAGCAGACCCTGAGGGGGATGCCCTGGAACCGACAGGAGAACAAGTGGCCGAACTGGGAGACCTGCCCGAGCTGACCCATTGGCAGCAGGATGGTGGTCCGTCCAGGGAGGAATTTTGTGCTGAACAGAAAGTGTGCCCTTCTCTTGTGGGTATGAGGCAGCAGGCCTCAGCCCAAACGACAGGTGATCAGTCAGGATCACATTGGGTCTACTGGGAGAACGACCTCCTGTATAGCGAGCCTAAGGCTGCTGAACCTGGGTCAGCCCGTGTGCTGGTGGTACCCCAGCGCTTCAGAGCCTTCCTACTGGGGTTGGCTCATGACGTTCCGTTAGCTGGACATCTGGGGCAGGACAAGACCTATGACAGGCTTGTCACCCATTTTTATTGGCCTCAGATGAGAAGGGATTCAGATATCCATTGTAGGACCTGTCAAACTTGCCAGGCAAGTGGGAAAAGCGGGCGGAAGCAGAAGGCTCCCCTCCAACCTTTTCCCGTCGTCAGTACCCCCTTTGAGCGAGTGGGAATTGACATTGTGGGGCCACTGGACCCCAAGACAGCCATGGGCAACAGGTTTATCCTGGTCTTGGTGGACCATGCCACCCGGTACCCGGAAGCCATCCCTCTCCGTACAGTGACGGCCCCCGTGGTGGGACGGGCACTGATGGGTGTTTTCTCCCGCATGGGGTTCCCCAGAGAGGTGGTGTCAGACCGGGGCACCAACTTCATTTCGAATTATATGAAGTCTCTGTGGAAGGAGTGTGGGGTAACCTACAAGTTTACCACTCCTTACCACCCTCAAGGTAATGGGCTGGTTGAGAGATTCAACCGGACCCTAAAAGGCATGATCATGGGTCTTGAAGAACCAATGAGGCGTAAATGGGACGTCCTCTTGCCATGCCTGCTGTTTGCTTACCGTGAGGTGCCACAGAAGTCTCTAGGGTTCAGCCCCTTTGAGCTCCTGTATGGTCACCCGGTAAGAGGACCTTTGAGTCTGGTCAAAGAAGGCTGGGAGCAATCTCCCAGGAAACCTCCCCAGGATGTATATAGTTACATGCTGGCCTTTAGGAACCAGACTCGGCGCTTCAGAGATCTTGCTCAGGCAAATCTGGAGGCCAGCCAGGAAGAGATGAAGCGGTGGTACGATCAGAATGCCACTCTGGTTGAGCTTCAACCTGGTCAGAAAGTTTGGGTCATGGCCCCTGTGGAACCTTGTGCGCTCAAGGACAGGTGGACTGGACCATTTGAGGTTGTGGAGAAGAAGAGCGATGTCACCTACTTGGTGGACTTGAAATCTCCCAGGAACCCCTTAAGGGTCCTGCATGTCAACCGGTTAAAGCCCCACTTAGAAAGGTCCGAAGTGGGCATGCTCCTTGCCACAGATGCTGGGATGGAGGAGGAGAGTGAGCCTCTTCCTGACCTCCTGTGTGCAAAAGAAAAAGATGGGTCAGTGGATGGTGTTGTCCTCTCTGACACACTGACCCCTGAGCAGCAGCAAGATTGTCGCCATCTGTTGGTACAATTCCCTGATCTGTTCTCCTTGATCCCTGGTGTCACTCAGTGGTGTGTCCATGATGTGGACACTGGGGACAGCACTCCTGTGAGGCACAAGGCCTACAGGGTGACTGACAAGGTCAGAGCATACATCAAGGAGGAGGTCTCCAAGATGTTTGCCTTAGGGGTGGTTGAGTCCTCTAGCAGTCCTTGGGCCAGCCCAGTGGTCTTGGTCCCAAAGGCTGCAGCGCCTGGTGCTTCACCAGAACTTCGGTTCTGTGTGGATTACCGAGGACTCAATTCGGTCACCAAGACTGACGCGCACCCCATCCCCAGAGCTGATGAGCTCATCGATCGGTTGGGGGCTGCCCGGTACCTTAGTACGTTTGATCTAACGTCTGGGTACTGGCAGATCGCCTTGACTGATGGGGCAAAAGAGAGGTCTGCATTCTCCACACCAGATGGGCACTACCAGTTCCGTGTGATGCCCTTTGGGATGAAGAATGCCCCTGCCACATTCCAGAG
Organism: Triturus cristatus; assembly: GCF_964204655.1. Classification (NCBI taxonomy): domain Eukaryota; kingdom Metazoa; phylum Chordata; class Amphibia; order Caudata; family Salamandridae; genus Triturus; species Triturus cristatus. The sequence continues at coordinate 971,909,456 of NC_140582.1, forward strand.
GTTGGTTAACCAGGTATTGGCCGGGCTGGAAGATTTCAGCGCCGCCTACCTGGACGATATAGCAGTGTTCAGCGCCAGCTGGGAGGAACACTTGCGCCACCTCCAGGAAGTGTTGTTGGCCCTGCGCAGAGCAGGCCTCACAATCAAGGCTAGTAAGTGCCAGATTGGGCAGGGTTCAGTGGTGTACTTGGGGCACCAAGTAGGGAGCGGCAAGGTGGCCCCCCTGCAACCCAAGATAGATACCATCCTGGCTTGGGAACCGCCCAAAACCCAGACTCAGGTGAGAGCCTTCTTGGGTCTCACGGGTTACTACAGGAGGTTTGTCAAGGGGTATGGCAACATTGTGCACCCCTTGACCTCGCTGACTTCCAGGAAGCAGCCGAGACTTGTGATCTGGACTGACGCCTGTCAGAAAGCCTTTGACACCCTGAAAACTGCAATGTGTACAGCACCGGTCCTCCAGGCACCCGACTTTTCAAAAGAATTCATTGTCCAGACGGACGCTTCAGAGCATGGTGTGGGGGCTGTTCTAGCACAGATGAATGAGGAGGGCCGAGACTTACCTGTAGCCTTCATCAGCCGGAGGTTACTTCCCAGGGAACAAAGGTGGAGTGCGATCGAGCGTGAGGCATTCGCTGTGGTCTGGGCGCTGAAGAAGCTAAGACCCTACTTGTTTGGGTCTCACTTCCGGGTTCAGACGGACCACAGGCCCCTCAGATGGTTAATGCAGATGAGGGGTGAGAACCCAAAGCTGTTGAGGTGGTCCATTTCCCTACAGGGGATGGACTTTACGGTGGAACACCGCCCTGGTACAGATCACGCCAATGCTGATGGTCTGTCCAGATTTTTCCGCCTTAGTGATGAGGACTCCCTGGGTGAAGGGTAGTTCTCCCCACATTTCAGCTGGAGGGGACACGTGTTAGACCTGGCATCATTGGCATGAGTCTCTCCTCCATTTTTTTCTGTTTGCCTCCTCTGTTTACGATGTTTTTGCTGGATTATTGCTTTGGGCACTGTGCCACTGCTGATCAGTGCCACAGTGCAAGTGCTCCCTATGCTAAATTGTTACGTTGATTGGTGTTACCATGATTGGCTTGGTTGACTTACTGTTCAGACCCTAGTCTAGTGCACTGCGCGTGCCAAGGGCGTGTAAGTTAACTGCTGCTGGTGGGCTTGCAGCACTGGTTGTGCCACCCACAGAAGCAGCGTGCAAAATGTGTCTCAGGCCTGCCACCGCGGCGCCTGCGTGCAGTCCCTGACTGCCATGTCGACTTGGTAAGGAAACCTACTTGCCAGTCTCTAAACCTTCACTTTGCCACCTTTCAGACACCTCTATGGTAGGCCCTAGGGCAGGGTGCATTGTTGGTAAAAGGTAGGTCATGCCCTGATGTGTGTGGCATGACCTAATAGTGAATTACAGCCATTTTCGTTTTTCACTATTGAAGGGCTACCTGCCTCCAATAGGCCAGACTGGGCAGACTGATTATTAACTCCATTATAATCTATCTGACTCAGGGAGCATGGTAGCAAGTCGAGTTTAGTATCCCTGAACTCAGAATTTAATAACACACCCTTTAGGATGGATGGTTTTTAAATTCTATGTTTGAAAATAGCACTTTTAGAAAGTGGCTATTTTCTTGTCCAACTATCTACCGGTCTCTGCTGGTTTGGTGTGTGTGTCAGGGGCTGAGTGGCTCCAGAGGTCTGAGTGAGTCAGTGTGGGGTGAATGGGGCGTTTACACGTAGAGTGAGGGAAGAGTAGCCTGCCCTGCCTGACACAATACTGGCCCCGCCTCCTGCTGGGCGACTGATAGCCCTGCTCCTACCAGTGACAATACTGGCTCCGCCTCCTGCTGGGCGACTGATAGCCCTGCTCCTACCAGTGACAATACTGGCTCCGCCTCCTGCTGGGCGGCTGAGGACTCGGCCCTGCTCAGTGAATAGGCCAGGTGCCTCTGCCTGGCAACACCCACAACAAACCTGAGATGGTGGGAATCGCCCGGCTTGGACAAAGGGAACAAAGGGAAAAAGGGGTATAAGAGAAGGACCCCTGAACCAAGAACTCAGATCACTTCTGACAAGGAAACCTGTACCAAGGACAAGAAGCCTGCTGATCTAAGGACTTGCCTCCCCTTTCTGCCAGAGTGCTGTTTTGCTGTGGAGGAACCTGAAAGCTGCTTCTTTATTTTTGCCAAGGAACAAGGAGAGAGGAACTTGGTGTGTACTCTCTGAACACTTGCTAGAAAATCTCCAAGGACTGGAAGAGTGCCAGTCTCCTGTTGAAGTCACAGGGCCAAAGGACTTCACCATCTACGGAATTGCTGAATTGCTGGAAAGTGTTGTTTCCAGTACACAAGGGAAAATCTGCAGTCTCGACGCCAGCAGCAACGCCAGTGAGCAGTGGGTATCGGCCCCGGCTCCAAGTGACCCCGTCTCGACGCCGGTATCGACGCCAGTGAGGAGTGAGTATCGGCTCTGCCTCCAAGCGACCCCGTCCCGACGCCGCTGCTGATCGCATCGACTCGACGCCCTTCTCGACGCCGTGAGCGCTGCTCCGGCCCGACATCCCTCGACGCCGCTGCGGATTGACCCGACTCTGAGGCACGATCGACGCCGACCTCGACGCCGACATCTCGACGCCGTGGATCCTCGTTTTCTTCGTTCTCAAGGTACTGTACTTGTGGGGTCTGTTGCGACTCCAGGCTCGACGTAGCGCTCCTCGCGGTCGACGCCGAACCTTGGGAATCTTGTAGACTCGACGTCGTGTGACTCCTGTGGGGGTTACATTGTTGCCAAAGAACTGTGCTCAGAAGAATACTTTGCTAAAGAACTATTTGCCAAGAAGAAACCTTACTTGAACTACTATTTTTCCTTCCAAAGAGTATTTATTAAGACTGTGGTATATTTTTGTCGTTATTTGGTCTTGTGCTAAGCCTTATATAAAAATACTATTTTTATAATAACTTCTGTGTCGTGTCCATCTGTAGTGTATCCACTTTATTACTGTATGTGTTCATAAATGCTTAACACACTGCCTCTGAGATAAGCCTGTCTGCTCTGCCAAGCTACCAAGGGGGTAGCAGGGGTTATCTGAGTGTGTAATCCCCTTTCCCTGACTAGAGTTGGTTGGTCCCTATTTGTCAGAAGTGTATACCTCTGCCAACTAGAGACCGCCGGTTCTAACAGAAATCAATGTGGTTAATCTTTCCAGTCATGTGTTAACTGAAAATTAAATAAATCTATTAAGCAAAAGTCTGGGATTCTGTCCAAGCACACACCCGAATTTTACATCATTGCACATAAGCTGTTTTAAATTTACTAGAAAGTTAAAGCTATACAAATTCTTTGCAGAAAAACAATTTTCAACATTAAATACCATTACAGCAGAAAATGCAGAAAACACCCAGACTATTAAGGACATAAAGGATATACAACTCCTATTATCCCTGGATGGTCAAGATGCTTTACCATGTATTCATGCTTTGTCATCTGATCTTAACTTAGAAACACATGCTGACACAGACAGTGGCTTAAAAAACAAATCAAGATTCACGCCTTATCTACCAGGCCCCAATGTCATTGACACATTCCAAAATTTAGTTTCTCAAGATCTATATAAACTTGAGGATAAATTCCATTTAAAGAATGTGAAGACAAAACAAAATATCTCAATGGAAGAGAGGAAGGCTTTAGTCAATCTCAGCAACGACACCTCCCTAGTCATTAAAGAAGCAGACAAGGGAGGGAACGTGGTGCTTATGGACAAAAGGGACTACCTCCACGAAATTGATAGACAACTTTCTGATCAAACTACTTATATCAAACTAAACGACAATCCCATGAAAGAAACCATAACAACTATAGAAAACAAATTGAAACACTGGCGAGACCAGGGTCTCTTATCAGATTCAGAATACAAATATTTGTTCAATAACACACCAACTAATCCTTGTAAATATGCTTTGCCAAAAATCCATAAAGGAGGGGATTTTCCCCAAGGAAGACCCATCATATCGGGTATTGGATCACCAACAGAAAAGATATCTGAATACATTGACATATATCTCCAGCCTTTAGAAATTAATTTACCATCTTACATAAAGGATACCCGAGATATTTTGAGTAAAATCACAGATGTAGAGTGGGTGGATGGACATCATTTGGTTTCTATGGATGTATGCTCACTATATACGAGCATACCAGGTGAGCATGGGATAAAAGCTGTACAACATTTCTTGGGCAGTCGTCCAATCAATATGTATGACCACACAATCATGATATTAGATCTAATCAGACTAGTTTTGTATAACAGCATTTTTACCAATAATGGGGAATGGTTTCGTCAAGTAAGAGGAGTAGCAATGGGGGCCAAATTTTCCCCCTCTTTTGCGAAACTCTATATGGGTCTCTATGAACATCTACACATTTGGAGAATGTGCCCAGGTCATTTACTAGATAACATCCTTTATTGGGGACGGTTTATTGATGACATTTTGCTATTTTGGGCTGGGACAAACGATGCCCTTGAGGAATTTTTCACCTACATTAATAGCAATGAATATAACCTGTCCTTCACTAAAGATCAAAGCAGATACAATTCTTGGATCTTTCCATCGTAGTGGAAGGTAATCGTCTCAAAACTGTACCTTATAGAAAAATCACTACGTGTAATGCAACATTACACGCAAGCAGTGCACATCCTCCATCACAAATCAATGCGATTCCATATGGAGAAATGTTGTGCATCAAACATAACTGTAGTGATGACACCACACTAGACAAAGAGTTGAAAATTGTTGAAAATCGGTTTTTAGGCTAGAGGATATTCTAGATCGATAATCAAACAATCTATAATAAAGGCAAATACGGTTAGAAGAATTGATCTTCTAACCAATAACAACAAGAAAAAGATACAAAACATCAAAAGGAACAAACTTGCATTCATCACTCCATACACAATTGTTAGTACGGAGGTTTATAAGATTCTCAGAAAACATTGGCACCTATTGACCCATGACATTACACTACAAGGTACAATTGGAACCAAACCCATGATGGTACATGCAAGAGGGCGTATACTAAAACAACATCTATGTCCCAGTTTCATACCACCACCCCGGAGCTCCAATTGGTTACCAAATGCACCAAATGTTTTTTTTAGATGTGGCATTTGTGGGAAAATCTATATTGGGAGCACAATAAGAACACTAAAAGAGAGAATCCAAGAACATATTCGGGCCATTAGGAATAACAACACACAATATTCATTAGCAGTACATTTTAATACAATGCACAAATCTAGTGAATTATTAAAATTGGGCTTCCGTGGTATCGATGTCATGAATTCCAGCCCAAGGGGTGGAAATAGAATGTCTCAACTTCGAAAGATGGAGAGAACTTGGATCATTAAATTGAGGGCGGTGGAATGTGGACTAAATATTGACAAGGAGATGTGTGAATTTCTGTAAAAATCATGGATAAGTTATATAATCAATATGGAACCAACTGTAACTTGTATCTGTTTACATATCACTAATGAATATGTATTCATATTTGGATCAAATGTCATCACCAATCAATCGTATGCCAATTAGATGTGTGAATTTCTGCAAAAATCATGGATAAGTTATACAATCAATATGGAACTAACTGTAACTTGCATCTGTTTACACATCACTAATGAACATATATTCATATTTGGATCAAATGTCATCACCAACCAATCGTATGCCAATTAGTTAGTTACACCAAACTGCCTTTATGTGCACAACTAACATACACTAAGGAGGTCCCTCTTCCATTCTCATCTCCTCTGAATACCACTTTGAATTAAAATGTTTTCTTACAACTCAGGATGAAATGATACTTTCATCATTTATGTGGAATAACTCTGGATCTCATTGAATACACATCTCTATGTAAAAAGGATGAGCAAAATAATGTAAATGTAGTCAATATGCTGAATTCCACAAATATAGACACATATAGAATCCATGTAGTTAAACATAGCTGGGTTTAAAATATACTCATGCACACCCGCAACCTTTGGAACGAACGATTTCAAAATACATCAACATGATCAGTTGCATTGAAGAGACCTTTAACTTATGTCTACCCTTGTTCCCATTCGATGCCGATCTACTTTGTTTATATTCTTCTTTACTATGGAAACTCTAATAGCCTCTACCGATTTAGACAAGTAACACTGCTAATCGGCATCAATGTAAGCAATTGCTGTATATTTTTTAACAATAATTGATAAAAACATGAATGATTAACTGTTTTAAATAATTCATACAAATGCTTCAAAAATCGTTGGGACTTTAAAGGATAGTCCCCTTGTAAACGTAATCCAGGAGTCTTCATATTTCTACAGCAATACAGTCATCATTCCAAGATGGCGTCTATGGATGTAAACAATAGACATCATCAATCGGCATAAACAAAAGCATCTATTTCATTCTCAGCAACAAGTGAGAATTTGATATTGACGTCTTTTAACTCAATGTATATAGAATAATTCACAAATTATCGGGACCTTATAGGTCATATGCCTCTGTTGTTTATGCACACAAATACATGATAAGCGAACTACAGTCCGCTTTCTATTTTCATGTATTCTCAAAACGAGGAACATAATATATATGGCGTTCGCGATCGGCCAGTGTGCTGGTGGCGTTCATAGGAAGCGGTTACTACAAGATGACGGAGGTAAAGGGGGCAACGGAACATTTATTTATATTATTTTTTTGTTTGATGGATTTGTTCAGATATATAGGGTAGACAATATAGTTTGGTGAGTCACCCTGACATTTCGTCTTTAACTCTGTTTACAGATAAGACTTATTAAGGTCTTAACCTAAAAGGTGACTCTGTAAAGCATGCCTTGGATAAGAAGAACACGTGCATTTAAAGCGGTTCAAACTCATGAACAATCGAAGTGATAAATCAACCTGTACATTTGTACAGGTAAGACACCCCGCTTTTCTGTTTTTGTATTCGTTTACATGATACAATCGAAATTAAGTCTTGTATTTTACTATTATCACAATAAAGAGTCTTTAAGACCGATTTATTTACCAGGCGCACCAATTATTCTCTATAGACAACCTGATTACGGAAGGATGCAACTACAATTTGAAGCATAGGAATAATCGGCATCCATTCGTTCAAAGGGAGACTTGTGACACATGAGTGAGGACTCATACCGTTCTCGGGCCGGGGCCAAAAATGGTTAAGGAGGGTGTCACACGCACTAACTAAACCAACTTCGTATAACTCTTGGAATAACACAAAGAGAAAAATTCAAATATAGTCATTGGAAAAGCGGTCTGTCCCTTTATGCCGGTGTGCTCTTCTCTTTTAACTTGCTCACCATTTTCACGGTGATCTTTGACCTTCATGTGTCTTTTATATTTGGGCACAAGTGGTGCACTTATGTCTTAAGGCACTCAAAATTAATTCACTCTGAAATATATAAAGGTTGAAAATTATAAATAAAATTGGAAATAAATGAGACACTTCAGTAGGTAGATATATACAAGGGCACTACTGATTTTAACTATAAATGCTTCTATGTGTTGTATAACAAGACCTTTCTTGGAAAGGTCACAATGATATACTAAAAGGGCATTTATGTCTAATATCTATTTTATTATGACCATATTAGGTCGCAGTGTATAAAAAAGAGTGTATATATGTTTCTCTGCAGCCTTGAGAAAGCCCAGAGGGGGCGAAACGTACGTCGGCTGCTGCTGTTCACTATTGATTGTGAAATGGAATAAAGCTATTAAGAAGAATCTGATTCAAGAGTCTTGCACCAAAAAAAGGGGAAACACTGAAGGAATAATTATTAATTCTATTTAAAGATTGATCTCTTATGCTTTGGATAACAGTTACGATAAGGTGTGCTTCGGTGTATTTGTTGAATGCATTGTTCGAGCCTGTTGGTCAGCTCTAGTGTAAACACACCCTGGTGGGTGGGTAGTGTAACACCATGAGAGCACCCACCAAAAAATAATATGTTTTTCTCAATTTTGAAAATATGACTATGAATGGATGTGCTGATCATAGAGCAGACCCACAAAATTGTTGTAAACGTACTCATTATTGACTATGTATGTACAACAAATGTTCAACACTACCCTCTGATAAGCCTAAACTGCTCATCCATGCTACCACACATAGACCACCTGGGATTATTAATTTAAGACAAAAATCACAAAAAAAGAGACCAGGGAATGAGCCTTCTCTGACTCCCCTATCAATATCTATAACTCACAAAAAGAGAGAGGGACTAATAAAAACGGGGCCAGAGATATTGACCCAATTCAAATTACACAGTTCTTGTCCCCTCTACAATATAAGAATGGTTAATAAGCGAGAAGCAGGGGAAGAAGGCATTCTTCATCATAGGGCCACTGCAAACATCCAGGCGCAGACCAACGCACTGGACGGAGCGCTGTTTTTTTAGTGGTGAGGGTGAAAAGAAAACAAAAGGAAATTGGTGACAGGGAAGAATATTCCCTAAAGAAGGGGTCTTTAGTGCAGAGAAGTAATAGAATAAAACTGTCTAAGGAGATACCTTTGTAATACCTTTCTTCTTGGTTCCCCTTGACAGGGTTAAAAATACTGTGATCTGGGGATGTGCAGGAGGGGTAACTAACCCAAAATCCCCACTGCAAGTACCAATATGTTTCGGCCTTCCATTCTAGCCCCCATGGGTCATCGAGGTCTTCTACAGGGTGTAGATCCCTTAAATTAAGTGGTCTTGACCCACAATTTGGTCTTTGTCTTTGTATGCTAATATTCACCATCATTTGGGATTGCAGGCACTAGAGACTTTTCTCAATAAACGACCAGCTGAATATTATGATCATACCATGATGCTATTGGAAATGACAAAGAGTGTACTTCAAAATAATGTTTTCTTTTTGATAATAAATGGTACAGGCAATGACTCGGTACTGCGATGGGTTCCAGATTCGCTCTGTCCCTTGCCAACATATTTATGGGTTGGTTTCAGGCGGAGTGGATCTGGGGCCCAAGGGCAGTAAATGGATTGATAATATTTATTATTGGAGAAGGTTTATTGATGACTGTCTCCTTATTTGGACAGGAACTATTGGTGAATTAGAGGATTTGTTTGGTTTCTTGAATGATAATGATCGGAATCTCAGTTTTACTACACATTAATATACGAACCATATTGTTTTTTTAAATGTGGAGTTGTTTGTTGAAGACGGCAAATTGTGCAGTAAAATGTACCGTAAAGAGACTAGCTGTAATGCATTATTTCATACGGATAGTTGCCACCCTAGGAGCCAAATTAACGCCATACCGTATGGCAAGATGTTGAGGGCTAGGAAGAATTGTTCAGTCCAGAAGGACTTTGATAAAAATTTGTAGGATATGACACAGAGATTTCCTGCTAGAGGATACAAGTGTCAAGTGATTAATGATGCTAGAAAAAGGGCACAAAAACTGAATAGAGAATGTACTCTTGTGAACAAGAATAAAGACAAAAAAAGGGAAGTTACAGAAAAGGTTAGACTAATCACTAACTTTAATAGTGATAGTTATAAACTGTACTCCATAATAAATAAATATTGGCATTTGCTTAAAGTGGATAAGGGCATTTCGCCGTTTTTGAATGATAAACCCAGTTTGACTTTTAGGAAAGGGTTGACGCTAGCAAATATTGTTATTCCTAGTTATCTGAGAAAACGAGACAATGTGAACTGGCTTGGTAATAATTTTAAAGGATTTTACAAATGTAGAAGATGTAGCTCGTGTAGGTGGGCTAAAAATAATGTAACATCTTTCAATTACAATGATATGGGGAACACAAAATCAATATGTTTATTAATTGTGATACTAATTATGTCATATATGTGATAGTGTGTTCTTGTAAAATGATCTATGTGGGAAGCACTATCAGAAGACTATGTGATAGGATGCCTGAACATTTTAGGGCCTGGAAAAATGGAGATACTCGTTGTCCTATTGCAGCTCATGCAGTACAAAACTATGATAATAAGGATAAACATACCTTCAGCTTCCATGGCATTGATCATGCTCAACAGGACAAGAGAGGTGGTAATAGACAGTTATCACTTAGACGAAGAGAAGTGATTTGGATAATGAAATTGAAAGCGGTAGAAATGGGGATGAATATAGATAGCGAATTTCAGTATTTTTTGGGGCAGTAAATTATTGCAATGAAATTATCGTGAGATTTACTGGAAGTTATCCTAGTTATTACTATTTGTATATATGGAGGATTTTGTTTTGGTGAATATGTACTTAAAATCTAAGGAAGTTTTTTCCTTTTTTTCTTCTTTTGTATGCATATTATATTTACCTTTGAACTCGGTTGTGCCCTAGTTAATATGTATTAGTTTGTTTACAACAAGCGGTACTCCATTTACCATTGATACATGCGATTGTTATTTTAGCCACTGTTACTTAGAAGAGATATTGATTTTGACTTGTACATATTAATATTGGATGCATATTTGTTAACCAAATTATGTATGACTCAAGTTAGGGTAATATTAACGAAGATGTTATACAACCATAGTGTACACATGATAATGTTTTTTATATCTATGTTGATGAAAGGTGCTTAATTTTCTTGACTCCGGGGAAAATGATCCAGTAATATGGAAATACCATTAAATGTGGATATTATTGTGCTACTTCCTTTCTACTCTATCTTTCTTCTTTTTAATAACCTATTAATCAGACAAAACAACTTATCCTTTTTTGTTTTTTTCTTTCCTTGTTTAACATGGTGGAGATTTCATTGCTCTATAGATATGTGGATGCATGGGTGCACTATCCAATATTTTTAGGATTTGTTGTGATACTTGGAAATTAATTGGAATTTGAGATCTTATTGTAGATTTCACTATAATAATAGTGAGAGTTGAGACACAATGTCATTTCATTTATATTATATACGTGAACAATAAGAAGCAAGAATGACAAAATAGGTTTCAATTGCGGGTAAACATACTTAATACACTTAGTGCTTCTTATTATATATATTAAGATGGTGAAGTATTGGGTTTTACTTAGTTCACCAAACAAGGTTGCGCTCGTGTCAATTTTGGCATTATTTTTGTTGAAAATTAATAATTAGATATACATGAGCAGTTAAAATACGCAATTTTAGTAACAATGACGGGTGCACGTACAAATTGCATATTCCAAGATGGCGCCGGTGTTTATTTACCGTATAACGCTTTAGGCGCACTAAACGAGGTGATACTCGTGTTAATTTTGTAATTTAACGTTATTGACAAATTAATATATTAACATATATTAGCAGTGCTAAATCAAACTTTATTTAGTTTGGCAATACTTATTGAATATCTTAAGCGGGCGTTGGTGTTAATCTACTGTATGAGACATGAAGGCTCACGAAACGAGGTGATGTGTGAGTTAATTTCGATATTAAATGCTATTGATAATTAATATTTATATATGAGCTGTGCTTAATTTAACTTTATTTAGTTAATATTACGCAACTGCAGTAGAAATGACGGTTGCTAAGGACGAATTGCACATTTCAAGATGGCACCCGTATTTATTCTCTATGTAAGACATGGACAAAATGGCGCCCGAGTAGAACGCCGGTTTTCCCATTTGGATAGGATACGGATTATGATACTTGGTGAGTCGGTGAGGGTTTTCTGTTGGTTTTTACTATTTTGTTTGATTAATATGTCTTTCATATAATATGAGGAGCCTGATTTACTGATTGTGGATATCCGTTTTAGATTTTCAACTTTGGGATTGAAATATTGCTCTAGATACAAGATTACGTGGACTTGAACTCGGAGGAAACGGGGTGAGATAACTTTATGACTGACTGAGCGGTTTTTTAGTAGGAATCATTAGTTTTTCAGTCCGTGTACATATAATTATATGTATGCGCTATTCATTATGTGCGTTTAATACGTGTGCCTTAGTTGTATATTATTTGGGCTTGTGTTCTTTGTTATTTATAGAAACTGAAACTTTCAATTATACGGACGCGTTCCTTGACGATTATACTGTTTAATCCGTGGAGATACATCGGAATGATATAAGGGTAATATACTTTATACTGCAGATGAAATAATTAAATAGTACTAGTTTTGCATACATTATTTAAGTTGTTCACTATACATGGTTCATGTCTGGTGCTATTTTTAGAATTTGAAACCTTCCATTTGAGGAGATTGATAATTGCTAGCTGCATATATTGATTGAATACAGAACAATATGTTAGGAATAAAGAAAATACATTTTGAATTGACTTATTAGTCTTAAAATATGTGACAATTTGAGATGGGGTATCGATTATTTTGATTAGAACTTATATTTTTTATAGGGATTGCATTTGATGTTTGATTTTGATTCTACAGTGTAATAGTTGCACGTTGTTTTAATATTACGGATCAAGGCACAAGTTATGAATTTGGCAACTACATTTCAGGTGACTTTATGTTTATAATTATGAAATAATGACTAATGAATAATCTATTATTAATTTTGGCAATCATACTTTAATTAACATAATCTTTGCTCTTGGGCTGACTTCCTTTTTTCAGTGTTTAAACACGCTCTGTGTTTTGATTTCTGATGGATTTAAGGACCTTATACTTTTTATCACAGGGTGATGCCCTTTTTTTATTAAAACATGGTTATTGAAACTTTTCTGAATAAATAGGCTTTAAGAATTGTTTTATTAATGTGTAAAATAAATTATACATATTTTACATATTGTTCTATTTGGGTTTGCAGCCCTGAAGAAGTCAAAGATGCTTGAAATAGCATGACAAAACACGTGTTGGCTGCCAATGACATGATTTATGTTGGATGAATTTACTACATTGAATGTTTTGGACGCACGGACAAAAGTGCTGTACCGATTGAAGGAAATTTGATTTGAAAAGAAGATGAATAAATCTATGGACAGTCAAATATAATTTTGTGATTTGTGTGCTCAGGGAGGGTATATATTGAAATTGTTATCTGCTTTTGCAGGTTTAGGTAGGGTTGTTAGGTAACCAACTCTTCTTCCCCTAAGAGCACCAATATAGATTTATTATCAGTTTGATACTGTATTATTACAGTAGAGCGACCTTTTGTTCACCTGGTTACCTAACAACTATAGTGTGTTCCCTGGGTTAACACCTGATCCATCATTGGAAACCAACTTTCAGAGATTTTGAGACTTTAATCCCAGTAACTTGCAAAATAAAAAAGGCATTACAGATAAGGATGACCACAGTCTACCTCAGGACTGGGGTATCTTTGTTCCCCCGACCAGTAATTCTAAAAACAGATGCCAGCAACTGGGAATGAGGAGAAACTCTCAACTCCGTCTAGAAACATGAACTTTGGCTTCTGATGGAGAACCACCAGTCATCCAATTGTAGGGAGTTAGCAGCGATTTCGAGAGCATTAAGGTATTTTTCCCCTCTTATGCAGGATCAGACAGTGATGATAAAAATAGACATTACTGTTGGAAAGCCCTATATCAGTGGACACTTGTCTTTCACACAGGTTATTGGAGAAAACTGAACCTTTTGGCTCTGTCAGTCATTCATATCTACATTAGGTTATGTTGATTTGTATAGTGCACTAATCGCCTGAGAGGGTATCCAGGCACTTGGGCAGGTGTTAAAGTGGTTGGTCCCTAAGGTGTCTATACGAAGAGCCAGGTTGTCAGCTTCTTTCAGAACACAAGAAGTGAAGAGGAGGCTCCGATGTGTCGAGAGAGGTCATTCCATGTCTTTGGCGCAATGTAGGAGAATGAGCAACCTCCCGTTTTCCTTTAGCGGATGCAGGGAGTGTGCACGAGTGAGACTGAGGCAGAGTGTAGGTATCTGTTGGTTTGGTGAAAGTGTATGCAGCTGTTCAGGTTTATTGGTCCTGTGCTGTGTTGGGCTTTGTATGTGTGTGTCAGAAGTTTGAATTGGCTGTGCTTGTGAATGGGGAGCCAGTGAAGCTTCATGAGGTGTGGTGTGATGTGGGTGTGGTGTGGGAGGTAAAGTATGAATCTTGCAGTGGTGATTTGGATGGTCTGGAGTCTGTGTAGGAGTTCTTCTAGCATGTTGATAATATAGTGACAGATCCTCCGATGAGGGCCCCCCAACCCCATGACTTCTTTCTAGACTCCTGGATAGTCAGCCAGATATATTTAATGTTTTGGAGTCCATATGGATCTTTTTGAAAATGCCAAGAATGCTTTAATACCTTGCTTCCTATATCAGTTTCCCAAGGCGGGATCCTGAGGAGTGGCTGTGTTAAGATCTCAATGGCCTCCTCATATTCTGTAAATGCATTCCCTCCCTGTCCCCTGGTAGCCAAAGTTGGACTTGGCACTCTCTGCAGAATCACCTCTAAACTTTTGCCTGTAGAGCTCTCTACTTTTGTGCTGAATTTGCTTTTGTTGGCCTTTGAATTCTGTGCAATTTACTACTGCTAATCAGTGCTGAAGTGCTTGTGCTCTCTTCTTAAAAACATGTTAAGTTGGCATACACCCAATTGGCATATCTAATTTACCTATAGGTCCCTAGTAAAACGGCACTAACTGGCCTGTAAATTAAATGCTACTAGTGGGCCTGCAGCACTGATTGTGCCAACCAGGTAAGTAGATTTTTCAACATGTCTGAGGCCTGGTATTGCAGCCTGTGTGTGTAGGTTTATACTGCTATGTCGACCTGGCAAAGTAAACCTTTTGCCCGGCCCAAACCTTCCATTTTAATACATATACATCACCCATAGGATAGGCCCTGGACAGTGCAAAGGGCAGGGTGCAATGTATTTAAAGAGTAGGACATGTACTTTTAAGTTTTACATGTCCTGGTAGTGAAAAACTCTTACATGAGTTTTTCACTACTACAAACCCCACCTCTCCCATATGATGACATTTGAGCTACCTTATTGCATTTTATATGTCTAATTTTCCAATGAAAGTAAGTAACCAGTTCATGTTTGGTGTCTCTGGAATCACAGTTTAAAATCCTAACTTATGGTGAAGTTGTATTTTAAATTGCAATTCTGACAATGGTACTTTTATAAATTTGGCATTTTCTTGCCTTAGTTATTTTGTACCTGGGCCACATGACTGGGTGTAGCTGACAGTTGTGCTTTATGCATTCCTCCTAGACAGCCACACACAATTGGTGGCTTAGATGTGACTGGATGGATCAACCCAGGCAGGATGGGATGGAGTAGTTGAGCCAAGCCCACTTAAACTTGAATAGGCTGTGTCCTGGCTCCACACAAAGAGCTGCATACCCCTCATAGTTTGCCTGGAGCCAAGGACAGGGAGGCAGGGCATCTTTGTACTTCAAAGGCATGCCTCTAAAAGCTTCTCCCCACTTCAAAGGCACAACTGTGTATTAATATTGGACCTCAGACACCAACTCGTCAGTACACTTCAGAACCTGTGGATCTGCTGCCAGGAAGAAAAACTGCTGTGCTGCTACAAGAACTGCCACTCTGCTGTACTGCTGCTCTGAAGGAACTGCTACCCAGCCGTGCTGACCTGCTGCCGGCTATCCTTTCACCTTGGGAAGAACTGGATCTGTAACTTCATCTTGAAGCCAGGACCCCAGAGGGACTCAAAGGGCTAGTCTGCTGGCCTCTTAACCTGAGCCTCAGGCACATGAAAGGCTCCCCAACAGCTCCTAGACCCATCTTTACCAATTTCTTGACCTTCAAGTGGTGCCGCTAAGGTCCTCTATCCTGGGTGTGGCTCCGGAGCTCTTGAATTTAAGCTTTTGGACTCTTTGTGACTGCAAATGGGAATGTTTGCACAGGAACCAGGACGCTCGCACCTAAACCCAGAAGGCCTGCCATCAGCCTATCTCTTCAGACAGCAGCATTGACAGCCCGTGAGAGACCACCAGCACGAAGCTCCAGCCTGCCCAACTGTGACCTCCGGCCTGCTCTTCGAAACCATTCCAACCTTCCACTCTCCCCTTACTCCTTGTGAACTTCTCCAGCGTAATCAGGTCTTTTGCCACCTTCAGTGGCACTAATCTGGGACTCTATCTGACCTGCGCTCCATCGCGGTTGGCCTGAACTTTTGAGACGTTGGCCCAGTGCTCGCGACCAGATAGCCACAGATGGAGCTTTATGCTTTTAGACGCTATTTTACAGTTTATTCTTTAAAAATTATTAACTCCGGTTCTGCTGATTGGATATTTGTTGTTTTGGTCTTGTTTTATTTATTAAATTAATTAAGCTCTATTTTTCTAACCTGTTGTGGAATACTTTTTGTTTTGTGTTTTCACTATTTTATTATTTGAAGTATTGCACAAATACTTTACACATTGCCACTAAATTAAGCCTGACTGCACTGTCACAAGTTACCAGGAGGTTGAATGTAGGTTAATTAGGGTTTGCTTGTGCCTTACCCTAACAAGGATTGTTGTTGGTGCTTCACCAGAGCTCACACCAGTCAACCAGTAACCCAATTTCTTACAAATTGGAATTTGGAGTTTCTTTTTCTGTATTTTATGGACTCACCCGAGTTACAACCTATTCATTCAAAAGAACTGCTGTAACAATTCACCTGGAGAACCAGGAACCTCTCTTGGTCCCAGAGGAAATGGTCAGCAACCTGCAGCAGGAAGCACGCATAGAGAGTTAATGACACAGGAGAAACTAAAGAAATGGACTTGAAGATGCACAAGGAATAAGAATGGAACAAGTGTTTTTGATGAACTAACAATGCGGGAATCATACAACAGTCTGAAAGCTGACAGGTGCGGGAGACCTGCCCTGGCTCTCTTAATAGTAGACCAGAAATTACTGAGAGGTGTGGATTCCCACTCTGCATGCGTGTGACCTCCCTTCCAAAGTGCACACCATCTTCCACAAATCCTTCTGCTAGCACCACCTTGTTCTTCAAGCAAACACTGTGCACCCCTATTCTTCTCCTTGTGTCTGAATGGTAAGGTATGACAAATGGGGAATCCTGAAAAATCACTTGTTATCTTTGGGCATTCTTGTCTCAACTAGACTATTCAAGGCTTAATGGTGGGCCAGTCGAATGGTGTATATGTGACATAATGTAGGCAATCTTGACATGATTTTAGCAATTGCTGGCATTTTTGTACACATTATAATAAGGGCATTCTTGGCATAATTCTGGCTTTCCCTGCACATTGTAATGTTGGTGGAAATCCCTGTCATATGTGAAAGTATATGATCATTTGAGGGAGAATCCACTCACGTGTGTCACTGATCAATGTAAGTATGTGATTAAAAGGACAAGAGAACATTTTAGATCTAAATGTATATTGGCTCAAAATTAAATACTCATATTTTCTGACACAAATGTGTTTTTCCATTAAATCTACATGCTTTTCTTTTTAGAACTGAACTGATTTAGTTGAAATTAAAAGACTGTATTTGATTGCAAAATACATAGATTTCCAGAAACTGATAATCAGAGGTGTAGGGACAACAATTGAACATTTCAAAATTATTTTTCAGAAATATAGGGAGGCCACTTACTGCTGTGCATTTCTTCATAACTTGTGTTTATATTATCATAACTGCTATCTGACCATATACATTTGGTAATGCCAGCCTGCTGTCTGATCATGTCAGGTCTCTGTAAATTCAGCAGTTGCTCTACTGTTTGAGGCTGTCAGATGTGTTTAGTTATTGTGCCTGGACTCTGTGATTGTGAGCTATGTATTACTTTTTAATTCTTGACCCTGCCCATTTGAAATAGATTGTATATCAGATAACATGTTGGCGATTTCTGTAAAAACACGGTAGAAAAATTTGCGGAATTAAAATGTAGAAATGAATAAAGCTGAACTGTACTTTCTGAAAAATTATAGGCAATGTGAAATTGCATGCCCTATTTTTTTTTAAACTACTTCTAATACATAAAGCTGTTTATTTAAGTATATTGTGCTGAAAAATAGGCATCAGTTTGTCACAATTCTTCCAATGCTTTCTTGGGAATGTGAACGCCCAACAACCTCGGGCAAGGAAAGACTTGCCTGCACTTTATCAAATTGCAAAATTGTCTGCAGTACATTGTAAACACGGTCATATCGGCTACAACAGAACGATCAAAGCTATTGGCACGTCCATCTTGCGCCTTAGCTTAATTTATATGCTGTCCATTGTATTGCTTTTGTACTCTTAAAATATAAAAAATCTGAATATATATATATATATATATATATATGTTTTTAAGACAAATGAAATTACAAAATGTGTCTTTAGTGCCCCCTCAGGAACTTTGGATTTTAAGCTATTTTTTATTTTTTTTAAACTCTGTAAGATCGAGTATTTGGTCTAAGTTTTCTTTTTTATTCAAACCATCTTTATTACATTTATCAAGACATACATTTCCCCTCCCTCCCTCCCATTCAAGCATATACAAGGCAACAAATGCAAATACCAAAAATACAGGTTGAGGAAATAGCCGGATCTATATAAAAACCTACATAGATCCTGGCAGCATCATAACATATAAAAAAAAATATTACATAACACAAATTTCATTCCTGTCCTTGGGATATAAACCATTCCCTCAGAGGGGCCCAAATTTGAAGACCCCTTTTACTAGCTCGGACGCCTTTGTGTGCATATACAGCCCTTTCAATCTGATATACAGAGATTAGACGAGCCAGCCAATGACTAAATGGACGAGGTGCCGGATCTAGCCATACAGTTGCCAAGCACAGTCTCAATACCGCCATAGCTAAAAATAAAAACGGAGCTAAAGGTAGAGCCGTGGGAAGAACTTCTTGCTCATGGACTCCCAGCAAAATCAGTTGGGAGGTGACCTTGATCCGCAAATTTAATTGAGATTCAAAAAAGTGAGATATCTCATTTCTCAGATTTGCCAGACCCGGACATTCTGCAAGCATGTGCACCAAATCTGCTTCGAATGCCTGACACCGAGGACAGTTTGTGCTGGAGACTCCCCCCCTTTACAGATTTTAGCTGGGGTGATATATAGATTAAACCAGGTTTTGTAATGTTGGATCTGAAGATTATCAGATATAAGTGTTGACCGGGCCAATTCTAGGGAAGAATGAATGTCCTCCTCATTAGATTGTAATGACTTCACCCATTGAGCAGTGTGTCTATCTATATCGTCCCCCATCCTGTCATTTAATAGTTTATATATGTCTCCAATCTTAGGTTTGTGTCTAGCTAGCACATCTACAAGTTGACACCTGTTAAACCCTTCCCCACCTCCCCTTTTCTTCCCAATAAAATCCCTAATTTGCAGGAATTAAAAAAATTAGTTATTTCCTAAGGGGAATTTACTCCTCAGATTTTCGAAAGTAGCAAAACTATTGTCAGAAAAGAAATCCCCAAAAATAACTGGACCTGAATTTGTCCTCCATCGCTTAATATATGAGACATCAAATATATCAGGCAATAAAGGGTTGTCAAAAAGAGGGGTATAAAAACTAAAACGACCGATCCCAAGTCTTTTCCTAACATTAGTCCATACTTTGAAAACATTTATAAGAGTCTGAAACCTAACTTTTCTTTAAAAGCCAAATTCTAATTGCCGGAACAAGAAGCTCCGGACTGAAGCCCTGGTGGTTAATTCAAAGCATGAAAGGACCGTGTTTCGGCTGGACTCTTCATAAAGCGGATCAAACAGCAGTGGTGTTAATTGTTGTATGGCCGAGGCCCAGTAGTACAGGCGAAAATTTGGAACCGCCCACCCACCCCATTCCCTGGGAGGGGATAGGAACTTCAGGGATCTCCGGGGCCTGGCGTATGCCCAGAGAAACCGCACATTCATACTCTCCAAAATCTTGAACCGAAAATGATCTACCTTAAGGGGTATTGCCCTGAAAAAATACAACACTCTTGGAAGGAACATCATTTTGATTAAATTACACCTTCCTATCAGGGAGAGTCTAAGATTATTCCAACTTCACAACTCTGCTTTGGTTTTGTGAATTAGTGGGCCCAGTTTGCTCTTGACCACATCATCCAGATCAACACTAATATTAACGCCCAAGTATGCGTTGGGGACCACCCGAGTATCCTCACAGTGAATGTATTCATTTATAAGAATTTGGGTTTTGTCCCTATTAAGTCTGTACCCCGGGATGTGTTCGAAGCAGTCGGCCTCCTTCTCAATCTCCCTGACTGCTTCACTAGGCGTGGGGGTAACAATCGCAAGATCGTCTGCGTATGCCAGAATTTTC
The DNA here is from genome assembly GCF_964204655.1 of Triturus cristatus. Classification (NCBI taxonomy): domain Eukaryota; kingdom Metazoa; phylum Chordata; class Amphibia; order Caudata; family Salamandridae; genus Triturus; species Triturus cristatus. The sequence goes on from NC_140582.1 coordinate 971,929,672, forward strand.
GTCTCTGAGCCCCTAGTAACCATAGATAGAATAAAAGCATTACCTTGGATCCAAAGGATTAAACGGTCTATATAGAGGGCAAATTGTAAGGGGGAACACGGCCAACCCTGCCTCGTCCCCCGCTGGATCTTAACCATCTCCGACTCTCCCCCCATTTGAGAAATTTTAGCCGTAGGATTAATATACAGCATCTTCACCCAAGATACAAAATCTGCACCCAGACCCTTCTTCTCCAATATTGCCCATAGACAGGGCCAGGAGACCCTATCAAATGCTTTTCAGCATCTAATAACAGCACCATAAGGTCTCCTTGGAATTTAGCCGCGTCGAATAGCGTGATTATCCGGCAGATGTGGTCTGTAGTCCCCATTTCCGGGATGAAGCCATGTTGAACAGGTGAGACTATTATTTTGATAACCTGGGTAGTCTAGAAGCTAAAATTTTAGCAAAGAGCTTTGTGTCCGACTTAATCAATGTGATGGGACGATAGGATCTAAGTTGATTCACTGGTTTCCCCTTTTAGGGAATACTACCATCCTAGCTGAAGCCCATGAGTCAGGAGGAGGATTACCCCTGTGGATGGCCAAAAATACCTCTAATATAAAATTATTAAGAGTAGAAGCAAATATTTTATAAAATTCCCTCGGGATCAGATCTGTCTCAGCGGCCTTTCCAGATGCTAATCCTGACCCTGCTGCTGAGATTTCTTCAGTTGAAATCGATAAATCTAAGTGCTCCTGATCTTCCCTGCCCAGACTATCCATAGCCACTTGATTTAGAAATGACTGTATCCCTTCCAAGTCCGCTTCCTCCTCAGCATACAGTTTCTGGTAGAATCTTTGGAAGGTGGAGCTTACCCCCCCTGCTTCAGAGATGGGGCCCAGCTCGGGATCTGAGATTAGTTTGATATTGTTGTCTGTCGTCTGCTGTCTAGCGCACATTTCTAAGTTATGCCCCACCTTTTCACTCAATTCGTAAGCTTTATTTTTCCATACTGTGTATTTTTCGGCCGCTTTTTTAGCTAAGATATCCCCTATAGATGATTTAGCTAGTATAACCTGAAGTTGGGCTTTTTCGATAGCAAGGCCCCGGACGACAGCCTCCACCAGGCCAGCCTCCGCTTGTTTTAGATCCTGGTAGAGTCCCTGCAGATGGCGTTTTGCTTAGTTCTGCTTATTCCAGGTATATCTCGTGGTTTTCCCACGGATCCCAGCTTTAAAAATGTCCCACACTACCTCAATGGGAGCAAACACAAACTTTTCAGCAAAAAATAACAAAATCCATTCCCTGATACTAGAAATACACTCCTTATCCAGCAGAAGAGCTCTTTCAAATGACCATCCCACTTGGAGATGTGGAGATGTGTGGATTTCAAGTTCTAATACAACGGGGTTATGGTCGGACATCACCCGTGGGTATTTAAATATACGAGAGATGGAGACCAGTCTACTGGAATTAAAAAAGTAGTCTAGGCGTACATGGACCTGGTGAGGGGCGGAATAATACGTGTAGCCTGGATCTAATGGCTCTTTATCAGCCCATACGTCAAGAAGCTTGTGTATATTAACCAGCTCAGAAAACCTTGGGTTTTCGCTCTTGATACTCTGCTGTAATTAATAACAAGGCCTCCATTTTTAAATTAATGTTAAAGTCCCCAAATACTACCAAAGGCATGGGCCACCCCACCAATTCAACACTAATCCAGTCCAATAGTGCAGGATCATCGGTGACAGAGCCGTATATAGAGCAGAGTGTAAACCCCCCTCCATCATATCTGTATTCTACAATGGCCCATCTCCTGAGTTTATCCGCCTTGGATCTAATAAATCTAACCTTGCTTTTACGTGCGAGTATCGCCACCCCTCCCGTACGGGTGCCTTGCAGCGTTCTAGAAATAACTTGATACCCTGTGAGTTCCAATAGGTGTTTCTGAGATCCTTCCACGTGGGTTTCCTGGATACAGAGTATATCAGCTTTTAAATACTGAATGTCAATATTAACCCTTTATCTTTTCCGAAAGTTATTCAAGCCACATATATTAACTGAGGCAATTCTTAAACTACTCATTCTTTAATCCAAAGTATAACTGCTTGAAGATTACCGACCAGAAACTCAACCCCTGACCATGCTTTGACCCCCCTGCCCACCCACTTCTCCCCTCCCACCCCCTCCCACCCAACCCACCCTCCCGCTCTCCTCCCTTACCCCCCTCGCAAGGCAAAATAGGTTCCAGGACCCTTGTGATGCCTCCTGTATAATGCTGCTTCCCACCGCCACCCACCATCACTCCGCAAAAACCAACGTGAAAGAACAAGAGAACCCTCCATTTGTAATTAAATAACCGCAAATATAAAGTACAGGTAGAGGAGAGAGAAAAAGGCAACCAAGAGAGAGATATCAGACCAAACAGCCTTAATAGACAGGAGAAATTCTGCCTCTCTCTCTAAATTCTTTCTATTTCCCTGTCTCAGAAATCTCTCGAAGGTAATCTTGTGCTTGTATTTCTGAGGAGAACACTCTTATAACCTACTTGTGAATAACCTTAAGGCGTGCAGGACTAAGGAGATAAACCTCACACCCTAACTTTTAAAAAGGCGTGATTAATTGCCAGATCTTCCACCTTCTCTCCACAGTAATGTGCAGAAGTCTGATCCTACAAAGAAGGTATATCCTTCTGCGGAGCGTCTGGCTTCCGGTCTTGCCTTATCAAATACCGCTTGCCTGAGGAGAAAGTTTCCTTTCCTTTCTCTTCTTTCCTTTCTTCCTTTCTCTTTTTTTAGCATAAGTGGAAACCGGTGCACTTTCTGCACCTCTGTGTCCCAGTCCCAGTGTGCGAGCTCGGAAAACCTCCTTTTAACTGATGTCCTCTCCTTCCGCATTTTCTGGTATGCCCAAAAGTCTTAAGTTATTGCGCTGCTGGCGATTTTTGAAGTCTTCCAACTTCCACATGACATCCACCATCCTGGTCTCATTGGCCTCCACCTGTTGTACGGGCGCCTCAGCTCCCACCTCCAAAGCCACAACTCTGTCTTCCAGTGCAGTTGTCCGCTCTGCAATTTCTATGCATGTCTTGTTAACTTTCCTAATAGCGCCTTGAAGCGTCTTTGTTGCTAGATGAGCCCTTTTGTGCTCCTGTCTTGCTTCGAGTTGCATTTGCTTGAGGGTGGAATAAATTAACCCCATTGAGGGAGGTAATTCTGCCCATGTTTTAGACTCAGAAAGTTTTTTCTTTAACCCAGGTGCCCCATGCTGACCACCAGGTCCCTTATCGTCAATCAAAAAAGGCGTAGAGGGTCAATCCCATTTCAGCTGACTAGATCGACTATGATCTGCATCAGATTGTATTACCTTCATCTCCTTTCCCCTTTATTACTCCTTCTCCTTCTTTGAGCAGATAGCTGTTTCTGAGTACTAGGATTGGAGAGTTAACTGTCAAAGTCTGCATCTGAATTATCCAGGACCGATACATCAATCTCACTGATGTATAGCTTACAATCCTCATTAAGAGAGAAAAACTCCCCCCCCCCTCCGGGGTTCCCTGACCTTACATAATGTGTGGGACAGATTGGGATTGATTGCTAAGGCCCCCTCCGGTGCCTTCTCGCTCTTCTTCACCTCCTCATCATTGCCATCATGGTTATTATTTCTTAAGTCATTTACAGTGTTCCCCTTGTCTGCCCCCCAAAACTGCATTACTTTTGGCTATACTGGCCAGTCCCGTATTTATAGCATCCAAGGGGGAGGCTCAGTATTCACCGCTGCGATTTGCGGAAGAATCTCGCCAGCCAAAGTCTCCTTTTTGCCGTCCACCTTGCAGCGACCAGAAAACATCCCTGGAATGACTCGATGCTTGAAGGAGGTCTCCGGCTCCTCACTAGGATGCTGATCCTTAGGTTTCTGTTTCCCCGCCTCCACCTTCTTGCACCTGGCCGCTGGAGTAGCGTCTCATGATTTAATTGTGGCAGGCATCTTACGGGCAGTAGGGAGGAGATGCAGATTCCTGGCAGTTCCAGAGGTGCCATTCTCCGGACGGTCCCTCTGGGGTTTAGGCTGCTTTGGTGGCACACTGCTGAGCCGACGCCACTCTCCACCATTAAGCCAGCTGGCCACGGTATTCCAGACAGCGCGGATTAGCAAGTAAATTAGTTTTCCAAAACCAGACTGTTTTTGCCCAGACTTGATTCTCCAGGCGGTTGTTCTTTCACAAAAACTCCTCATATCATCCGTAGTGTGCTGGAGTGGTAGTTGGGTGGCTCCTGCAGCGCTTACACAGCCACCATCTTGCCTCCACACAGCTGCCCTGGTCTCAGTTTTCAATATTTTCTCAGTGCAGACCCCCTAAAAATCCATAAAGGAGCCAGGTTCTCTCATTTTGCTCTCTTGATTCAAAATGAGGCAGGGATTTACGTCCCATCACTTATTTTCCCATGGTCCTTACGAAGTAGCTGAAGTCACTGACATTTCGTTAGTAGCAATGAGTTGTTGATTGGCTAATTTCACTGTGAGATGGCATTTTGTCTATGCACATTGAATGTATTCCCACGTTGTTTAGTGCTAGGGCTCGTAGGCTAAAGTTTTCCTTCTATTAGCAATTTTGTTAACTTTTTTTGTGGGGGGCGGCAGATCCACGGAGATTACTACGTGGCCACAAGCTCATTTCAAAGGTACAGAAGAGAACTGCATCACGGGGTCCTCAAAGGTCCACTTTGGCTCAGCATCCAGCTGTTTGTGCTTTTTTCAATCTCACAACGAGACACCGCAGATGTGGCAAAGTTGCCCTTTATAGTCAGGGCTGAAACATTTTAGCATGCCTGCTCATCAGGGAAGAGCCTGGACCTTTGAAACGCTGAAGTGGAATTCCTACTCGCCCATCACGTGACCTTGCTGGAGTATACAGAAAAACGTCCTCACGGAAATAGCTAAATGTTTAGAAGAACAGAAAATAAAGAACATCATACAATAAATAAAACCGATTGTTGTCTGTGCATTACCGTCACATTACACCGTTTACCTCTTCTTAAACATAAAATGCAGATAAGGAGTTACTAGTTTTCACTTTATATATAGATGTGCGTGCCCAATTTTTTAAACTATTTGAACATGATATTTTTATTGAGCCCTCAATTTACTTGCTAATTATTCTTAATTGGCCAAAACAAAAGTATAATTGTATTTGTTTTTTTCCTCAGTACCTCTAATTTTACTCATTCCTTATTTTAAAAGAGGGTACAGTTGCGAGCTGTAGAGGGCAGTACTGAAAGACAGAATGTGAGCGCCATGGTGCCTCTATTCTTCGCCGTCCGTCATGATTTGACTGGCCGACAGGGTAATGTGGGAGTGGAAGAAAGGCTGGTCTGACAGGTCAGTGTGTGGCCGACTTGGTGGCTGTTTGTAGGATGTCCTTTTACTGCTGATTTCTCTGAAGTTACCACAAACATTGCCTAAAGCAAGCACGCATGCTTGCAGTCCCCCATACCTTGCAAAACACCCAGAAAGCGTGTCGTTACAAGTTCAAAACTGCCCCGATTTGCACATGTGGGCCACCTTTTTAGCTATCTGATTCATAAATGGGTGCCGAGGCCTATTTTCTGTCCGGGTCCTACTCTGATATCTGATAGTACAATGTACCGAGCCCTTCATTTAGCGCCTCTTCTGAACCTCAAAGTTCACCAACACTACTTGCCTGTAACAAAAAAAAATATTTTAAATAACTGTGCAGTTTGCCTAAGGTTTTTTTGTATGAATCATCATTGGTTCCACCCTTTTCTGTCACTCACTGCGTAAAAGCAGTTTGCAGGGAAAGATAGTCTAACACATTATCAGAGCGTTTCAGGCCTTGGTTCACAAGCTCAAGAGAGAGTCGTGAGTTATTCACCTCCCTTGGACTTGCCAGACAAACACGTTACACCGCTGTCTGCCCCCCCCCCACCCGTAACATGTCAACAAGAGGAGTTATACAAATGCACATGCATAATATTGAACAGACCACAGATAAGCAGAAGTGAATAAGCATATATGAATTCACAATGAAAGCTTATGCAATTCTAACCTCTATTCAGACATCGCCAGCAGGGATATAGCTATAGATGCTGGAGAAGGTGCTCTAGCCTTGGGATCCAGGGGTGTGAGGGATTTTCACCCCCATTACGGCTGTTTCTTTACTCTCAAAGAGGGGTCGGGAGGCCATTAGCCTTGCCCGCCATTGCTACTCCATTGATTCTCAGGCAGGTAGCATGGAAGGATGGATTTGTTTGAAAGACATTGGTTGATTCTTCAGTTCTTTTAAATAGGTACTCATCAGGTTTATAGGTGATGCTAAATTACTGTCTCCTGAGGTTCCCAACATTATAACATATGGCACAAATCGTATTATTCACTCAGTCCTTCACTGAACCAGCATAGTAAATGTGCTATGAAATTTACAATCTGTAATAAGCTTTGGAAGTGGAAGATTCAACTTGTGCTTCTGATAACCTTATAAGATGATGCTACAGCACTTGCCCGGATGTGTTCAACAATTTTCTTTTTTGCATAGAAAGCTAACTATGCAAAGTTTGATTGTTGTTTTAGGTCTTGGCTATAACTGAAAATGCGTCTTCACTGATTGGTGAGTTTGTGTGTTATGTGTGGTATTGAGGATCGGTGAACAGGGGAAGGTAAGAATGAGTCAACTGGGTGATGAATGGGTGTGTGTGTGTAAAGATAAGTGACATGCATGAGTTATTGATCTTCTAAACTTAGAAAATAATAAAGAGTGACTTTCATTTATAAGCCTGCCCTATTGGCTTTGCCAGTGCTTGTTACTTTTCATCTGTGCTTTTTTGTTGTAGTTACTCTAAGCAAAATTTATGATATTAATGGAGAGTACTTCAAACTTAACAAGAAAGGATAACTTATTTAGTATATTACAATTTATTATCACACAGTCTAACACAGCTTTTTCCCACAAAAATATGCTCAAGCTTAAAATCAGAAAGTGTATCAAATTCCAATCTGAATATGGCTATATCTGGCCAAATAGTGCAGGATCTATTCTTATTGTCCCAAACTTGTGATAAAATAACTAACAACCCCACTATATTAACAGTGTCTCATGGCTGCGGCTTAGGGACTCTGCAATGCTTGGAGATCCTGGCACTCCAGTTCAAGCACACCTCAGCGGCTCACCACACCCACTCCTGGATAGTCCTTGCCTTCCTACCCTCCCTTGATTGCCAATTGTTGACCCAGATTCAGATTCTGGCCCGTGGGATTTGCTCCTTCACCTTGGTCGCCCTTGGTGGGCCACCGACCCATGTAGCCCATGTAGCGTATATACGCCTGGTACTTCAAGACAAAAGAATTTGCACGACCCCTTGGGTCTGAGCTCTGATCTTACTTTGCAATCAATGCGGGTTCCGTGGCCGATGTGGGAACACTATGGGCCGCAAGTAAAGCAACAATGCGAGGCCTCACTAAGAGCTATATTAGGGCCCGAGAACACGACTGTTCGGCTCTCGATGCTTGGCTGGAGGCGCGGGAGGCCTCACTAAGAGCTATATTAGGGCCCGAGAACACGACTGTTCGGCTCTCGATGCTTGGCTGGAGGCGCGGGCCCTCCAGCTGGAGCAGCAGCTGGAGTACGGATCTCAGGTGGGCACCGCTCAACAGTTAAGCCTCATCCCTGAGGATATTCGGTTGCACTCCCTTGAGGTGGCCAAGCACCTCTGGAGGGACTCAACGGCCAGGATCTACGGCTGGGGGTACAAAAACGGAAAACTACTCTACTGGCTGGTCTCCCATCAACAGGCTAAGGTCCTTGATGCAGCCAGTCAGTCTCAGAAATCCCTTCCAGTGATAGCTCAGACTTTCACATACTACTACCGAAGATTATACGCCAAACCTGTGGTTAGGGACTCAATGGTATCTCTGGCTTATCTTGACTCACTCACTCTTCCCTGCTTGTACCCCTCCGAGGCCCTTTGGTTGGATAAGTTCCTTACTGCAGATGAGACTGTAGAGGCAATGTTCAGCAAGTCGCCGGGTAAAACCCCAGTCCCAGACGGCTTTCCCATGGATTACTATAGCACATTCCGGGAAACCCTCATCCCCTATCTTTTGCAGCTCTATCAAGAGGCCGGTCAGGTTGGGTCCTTTCAGGCGGAGGTAGACTCAGCCACTATAGTAGTGATACCTAAGACGCAGCCTCCCTCCACCTCGAGTGCCGATTACTGACTGATATCGCTCCTTAACTGCGAAGTTAACATTTTTGCGGAGATACTGGCGAATCAGCTTAGGCGGGTCCTGGTGGGACTGGTGCACCCGGACCAATGTGGTTCATGCTATCCCGAAGCACAAGAGACTGTATCCGACGGCTGCATGTGGCCCTGGCCCACCATCACCAACTGCCTCCGGATCTGGCTTTGCTACTTATCGACTTTGAGAAGGCCTTCGAGACACGGTGGGATGCGGCTATCTCCAGTCACTGCTAGCTCGCACTGGCCTTGGGCCGCGATTTTGGGTCCGGGTAAATTGGGTCCTGACCGACATTTTTCCCATAGAGCGGGGGACTAGACAGGATTGCCCCCTACCTCCCCTCATCTTTGCCTTAGCAATAGAGCCTCTGGCTGAACTCATCCGGGCGGACCCCCAATACACTCGTTGGATGTGGGGTGCAGGCCACGAGGACCGCATCGCGTTGTATGCGGATGATGTCCTGCTTTATCTTGCCTGGCCGGCGGTGAGTGGACCTAGATGTCTCCTGTTGCCTGAAAGGTTCCAGCAGGCCTCTGGTCTTCGGCTTAAACCCTCTAAATCAGTGTCGGTTCCTCTGATGCCATCTAGGGAATGTTTTGACATCCAAACGGCAATCCCTCTTTGTCGGCTTAGCTTTAAATACCTGGGCATATGGATCGCATTGCACCCCGAGCTCACCTGGGCCCTTAATCTCCAGCCGCTGGTTCAGAAAGCCAAGTCAAACCTGACTAAGTGGTGAACCCTTCCTCTCAACATCCTAGGACATCTTGCCCTCTATAAAATGATGATTCTCCTGTGCTGCCTTTACGTTTAGCAAAACGTACCACTTCACTCGACCCGAACTTGGTTCTCTGCACTTGATAGTGCAGCTAAAATTTTCTTTGGTGGAGCTCACGGCCACGCATTGCCTTTGCGCATTGTCAAAGGGAGCCCAATGACGGAGGCCTGGGCATGTCCAATCTCTATCTCGGTTGCTTGTCCTCTCATCTCCTTGTCCTACATGATTGATTTAATGGGGGGTGGTCAGACCCCACCTACCGTTTGGAACTCTCCTTCCTGGATATTTCACATCTCCAAGCCATGCTCTACGGGGCTCCAATCTCTCTCTCGCTGCCCCTGGTGACCCGGGTGGTGTTCCTTCTGTGGAAGGCGGCCCTATGGCATGTACAATGGGAGTCCACGCGAATGCAACAGACACCCGTCTGGCACTGCACTTGGTTAAAGGAAACAGATGCTCTTAGCGGCTTCTACTCTTGGGACCTCATCAGCATAACAAGCCTGGGGGATGTATGGTTGGGGGTGAATATGTGTTATGTTAGACTGAGCACCATTGGCGTGGGTCTCCCTTCCATTTTTTGCTGTTGCCTCATGTGTTTTTGCTGGTGTTAGATGCTTTGGACACTGTGCCACTGCTATTTAGTGCCACAGTGCAAGTGCTCCCTATGGTAAATTGATGTATGGATTAATGACTCCATGATTGGCTGATTTGGTTTACTTGTCAGACCCTAGTACAGTGCACTGAGTGTGCCCAGGGCATGTAAACCAAATGCTGCTGGTGGGCTTGCAGCACTGGTTGTGCCACCCACAGAAGCAGCCTGTAAAGTGTGTCTAAGGCTTGCCATTGCAGAGCCTGTGTGCAGTATGGTACTGCCATGTTGACTGGGCAAGTGCACCCACTTGCCAGTCCCTAAACCTTCGCTTTTCTTCATATCAGACACCCCTAAGGGCGGCCCAAGAGCAGTGTGCATTGTAAGTATAAGGTTGGACATGCCCTGGTGTGTGTGGCATGTCCTAATAGTGAATTACAGCTATTTTTGTTTTTCACTATTGCAAGGCTACCTGTACCCCATTGGCCAGAATGGGCAGTTTGATTATTACACCTTATAATACTAACTGAATCAGGGAACATGGTAGAAATTCGATTTTAGTATGCCTTAACTCAGAATGATAAAATACATATTTTAGTGAAGTTAGTTTTAACATTCTGTGTTTGAAAATACCACTTTTAGAAAGTAGGTATTTTCTTGTCTAACCTTCCAAGCCTGCCTCTGCTAGGTTGTGTATTCCTTGTCTGGAGTTTGAGTGACAGGGGCTGGGGGATTCCAGGAGACAGGGTGAGTCAGCACAGGACTGAATAGAGAGATCTGCATGCAGATGGGTGGGAGGAGTTGCACCTTGGACCTGAATAGGGCTGTGTCTTTCCTCCACAATGCTGGCTCCACCTCCTGTGGTGCGTCTGATGTCCCTGGCCTACACTGTGAAAGGAAAGAAGGAGTCTTGTCAACAAAGTGCTCCAGGACTGACCAGAACTGGTTTGCACTAGGCAAAGGCCTCTCTGCCTTCAGAGAACAAAGAGAAAATGAGTATAAAATGGGGGACCCAGACCCCAGAACTTTAGATCACTTTGGGAAACAAGAAGAACCTTTGCTGAGGGGAGGAACCAGAGAAACTGAGGAAGAGACTATCCCTAGCTGAGTGCTGTTTGGGGGATTGGCCACAGTGGTTGCCTGACTGCCAAAGAAAGGAGAAAGGAACTTTGTGCTTTTCAAATCAACTTGTAAAGGATCTCCAAGGGCTTGAGATAGAGCTTGCCTCCTGTTGAAGTCTCAGGCACAACAGGCTTCACCAACCAGCTCCCCTGCCTTCCCTTGCTGGGAATTGATGTGCCTGCTGTTGAGCAGGGCCTTCTGAGAGACTGTGTGTCACTGGGAGCACGACTCAAGACAAGGAAGCGTGTCGCTGTCGCAGCAGATGCCGTCGCATCACGGAGAAGAGTGTCGCTGCTTTAGCTGCTGTCGTCACATCACTGAGAAAGCGTGCTGTCGCATCGCATCACCGAGGCATCCTGCATCCCTGGAGAAGAGTGTCGACGTCGCAGCAGACGCCGTCGCATCACCAGAGAAGCATGTCGCAGGGCCTGTCGCAGCTCAGAAGATTCGTTGAGTCGCTGCACGGCCGTCGGGCGTGCACGCATTGTTGCCGCACCAAGAAGAAGACGCCATTTTGTTTCATTGCACCGGATCTTCATCGCATCACGGTGTTGCTGGTCACATCGCCATGGAAGCGCAGTAAGAAACCGACGCATCACCTCTCCACGCCGAGAAGAACCGACGCATCACCGTCTCCTATGCAGCAGTAGGGAACCGAGGCATCACCGTTCTTGCTTGTAAGGAACCGACACATCACCTTGCCTGTAACACTTCTGTTGTATAGCGTTACGCATCCAAAGGTACATTGTACTTAAAGTGTTGCATTTACCATCTTAAGAGAACTAAGCTATTTCTACCATTTTTAAGTACCGCATTGTGGATTTTTGTCGTATGTGATAAGTCTATATAAAGAAGACTTATTTTTGATATAAAACCTGTGTGGTGTCCATTTGTAGTGTTGTCACTGGATTACTCTATGTGTTCACAAATGCTTTACACACTGCCTCTGAGATAAGCCTGTCTGCTCGTGCCAAGCTACCAAGGGGGTGAGCAGGGGTTATTTTAGGAGTGTACCCCTTACTCTGACTAGACACAAGGTCCCTATTTGGACAAAGGTACCTGCCTCTGCCAACTAGAGACCCCCAAAACTAACATGTTCCTTTCAAGATCTTCGGCAGGCATACAATCAGACACATGCCAAGTTCTATAAATATCTTCAACTCAGGCACACCCTTCGTGCTCATTCCCTCCCAGCGGATACTCTCCCGGAGTTCATTCCCTTGGAAGCTAGGCTATTACAGGGGCACTTGGGCCAGGACAGGATTTCTCAGATTTACCGCACACTAGTTATCAATTCTCCCGGATCACTAGACCACCTTAGGACCCGATGGGAGGGTTGGATAGGCCCTGTGGAGGATGAAGACTGGTGGGACGCACTGATGGCCCTTCTGGAACTCACCACCTCCTCTAAACTGTGTCTTATTCAGACCAACTACCTTTACCCTGTATACCTTTCTCCACTCAGTCTGCATCAGGCAGGCTTGCGACATGCTCCCACATGTCCTTGGTGTGGAGCCGATCAAGCAGACTTTTATCATATGGTGTGGACCTGCGACATGGTGCTCCAGTACTGGACAAGGGTGAACTGGGAGTTGTCGGAGGTGTTGGGGTGGAAGGTTCCCCTTTCTCCCTTATTCGTTCTTCTTGGGGTGTTTGAGGGCTCTTGGGGCATGATGGCAGAGAAGTCTTTCCTGGGCACAGCTTTCCTGGTGGCAAAGTGTGACATTACCTCGCAGTGGATGGCCCCTGGATCACCTGCTCTGCCGAAGTGGAGATGAGGTGTTGATTGGTGTGTGCAACAGGAGCAGGTGGTCTTTAAAGCACATTGCTGCCTTCGAAAACATGCACAGGTGTGGGGGATATGGCTGGGGCAACTTGCTTAGTTGGTTATAACCTTGTGCTGGTGGATCTTTTGAGAATGTATTACCTTACTAATGCTGGATGTCTTCCTTGAACGGACTGTTTACCACTTGCAATGCTGTACCGTGTGAGCCATGTTGTTTGTTTCACCAGTGCAGGTGGTCTAAAACGCAATAAAAATGTGTTTATCAAAAAAAAACTGTGTCTCCCCAAATAATACCTAACCCAAAATCACTCCCAGGAACATGGAGACAATAATTGGAAGGAAAGAACCAAGAAGAGAATCTCAGACTAAATGAAGCACACAGTGATGCAGTAGAAACCAACTAGATTCAACAAAGGAACATTACTGGTGGTAGGGAGTACACCAATAATTGACATGCCTCAAAGCTCCAATGCAAATTGCTTAAGAAAACCATTTGAGACCTATGTAAGTAAACTGAAAAAATTGAAAAGATTATCTAAAATGTTTAAATAAGCTAAAGCTAAAGAGGCGTGCACTCCTGCTGCAAGCAAAGCACCTAGGACGTAAAACTTTTCAGATTTTTATGAACATATCAAAAGTTCACTCAGAGTCCTCCCTGCAGCCATCTAAACTGGCTATGGACAACCTACTATGGAAGCCATGCCTCCCATAATGGGTACTCTTAGCACTGACTTTAACTAAGCTCCCGCCTATAACGACTTAGCTCCTGAAACCATCTCAGGTAACAAGCTTGACAGCAACCTAAACCAAGGCAGTCAAAATCAAGGTGCCTATGATTTAAAAGAAACGCGTAAACCAGTGACGGCTAATCAAACTCTGGCCTTCAAACTGGTGCTCATGTACAGCGCTCTGATACCTTTTCGTTCAAGTTTGCGTATATAAAGTTCCCTCCACCCCCATAGAAAGCTTCTCTATGAATGAAGGGCGGACCAAGATGTATTAAATCAATAGAACCTATTACAAATAATAAGATCCTTACCAGACCTCAGCTCAGTGACCACAGCCGACCTTTTGACAGTTCGCTTTCTTGCAGATAAAAACAGCAATTTAGAGTCAACCCGAGCAACCTGGTCCACAGACGAGATTGCTCAAAAGATCTGGGTTAGGAAAGAAGAGCTGGGTGAGTAGGGCATCTCACTAGCACAAGTGGATAAAGTCTAGAATCCGCCTGTGTTAGCACAGTCTGAGGAAATGTATTCCAGCGAGAGCAACGTTAACCCCAAAAGAATAGCCACAAGAGCCCAGTTCACCTATCATCAGCACTCACATATTAATGATGAACCGCAATTTATTCAGGTTTGCTCATGGAACATTGCTGCTATTGCTCGTCACTTGAAAAGATCAAAACACAATCTCATCACTTTCCTAAACTGGTTTTACGTGATATGTCTGTAGGAGTCTTAGTCAAATTACACCTTTCGTCTTCTCAACTTTTTAACCTTCGAGAAAAAGGCATCAAGACAGGATTTGGCTGTGCATCTGGATGTCTACTTACAATAATTATTACCCAATTCAAACTTATTTCCATTTCGATTTCAACCCTTTCCAATCAAATTCTGGTTATAAAGGTGAGCAACTCCAGAAAGGAGCTGTTATACATTATAAATATCTATCTACCATACTGACAACTTTTATCGGAACACTGGATGCGTCAGAACATCTAAATCACTCAAACAATCAATCAGGGGAATGTAAAGCACACTACTCCCCCGTGAGGGTCTCAAGGCACTGGGGGGTGGGGGGAGAAGATCTAACTGAGTACAATGGAGACTCCCCATGTGTCTTTACATGAGCCTTTCTGAATGTATTCTCAGATTTGAACACTACAAAAGAAGGGCCTGATGAGCCTTTTTTTATTCCCCGGCTGATGTTTCAAAGAATCACACAGTGCTTTGCAGGAAATTCAAACCTCTGTAAACCTTCATGGTGGAATCGGGGCTTTGTTTCCTCAATTGATGGTTTCCCAATGACTAATCTACAAGAGAGCCATTCCTCAGGACAATTACGAGCTGTACAATACCCTTTACCATGAGTCATTTTTCATATTTTTACATGTGTGAAAACTGCTAAGTAATTTCAAGGAGAAAAGTCAATCCTAACCCGCAGGCAAATACCCTAAAATATGCATTTCATGCTTTCAGACACTGTCATCTCTGGCACTCCCTAAAGGCCCTAATAACAAAAGCATAGCGTGGAATGCAAAACCACCAGAGAGGTCAGCCTCAGTAGGGATAAATCGAACACTTGGAGAAGGCTAAATGAACTCAGCAGTCTCGATGGAAAGGATGGCACGTGGGGAGGAACGTGGGATAAAATAACCACATTACCATGGACCACCTGTCTTCACCAGACATCAGAACCTACTCACAACCTCGAGGAAGGCAGCTCCTTAGACCACCTAGAGAAGTATCGAATATAAAGAAGAAATATAGGAGATCTTTGATATGTTTACTTACTTTTCCACATGCCACATAGCATTCAAATGCCATTAGGGAATTCAAAGTAGTCTATAGGAAGTCCATAAAGAAGAAACAAATTGAGGAAGCCGTCAAAAAATGGGCCAAATTACATAACATAATTGCAATGAAAGATGCAAAACAATGTTGCCACTTAGTGGGATGGGCTCTTCCTCCTATAGGCTGGCAAAGGATTACGAGATTTCATCTGATACCTGGGAAACGTACCTCAAGTCCCATTATGTGTGTCACGATTGTTCACCTCGTACACTATATCAGTACCTTCATAAGGGGTCAGAAATATCAGAAAAAGAGCTAAAATAACCTCCTGAGCCCCCGGCCCCAAGTGAATTGCCTTAGTGAAACAGGATCCAATGATGTGGTTATGTTATGTTAAAAGCATTTCTTAAGCGTGCGTACACCAACGGTTTCATGGCGCTCAGGTAACGGTCGAGGCAGTGGCAGGGAGATAGCTTAGTCGTCATATGCTTGGGCGACCAACCAGGTCTTCAGCAGTTTTCTAAACTGTACTAGAGAGGTCAAAGACCTTATCCCGACCGGGAGGGAGTTCCAGAATTGTGGGGCTAAAACTGTAAACCTTAGACCACCATACTTCTTACGTTTAGACGAGGGAGTTGCCAACAGGTTCAAGTGGGAGGATCTAAGATCTCGAGAAGGAGTGTAGCGATGAAGTCTAGCTGAAATAAAAACCGGACTATTGCCATGAAGTGCTTTAAAAATGGTACAACCCAGCTTAAACGCACAGCACTTGATCACTGGAAGCCAGTGAAGGCTTTTCATAAGTGGACTAGCATGATGTCACTTTGGTTGATGAAAAATCAACCTAGCAGCTTGGTTCTGAACCAATTGGAGGCGTCTCAGTTGGTACGCGGGGATGCCAACATACAGTGAGTTGGCATAGTCCAGGTGGGAGATTACCAAGGCTAAAGTGACCAGAATCATGGCTTCCCTACTCAGGAATCTGCTGATCTTCTTTATTATCTGCAGTTGAAAGAAACCGGCAGAGACAACTGAACTAATCTGGGCTTTCATGGACAAATCATTACTGATAATAATCCCCAGACTTATGGAGGAAGCAGCTGGCACGAGGGGATTGCCCAGTAGGGGGGGCCAAAAGTTGGAGTGCCATGGATTTGCTGACCCACCCGTAAGAATCAGCTCAGTTTTGTCAGGATTCAGCTTCAAATGGTTGTTGTTCATCCAGTCACTTATAAAAATCATAGTGGCTTGAACGTTAGACACTGACAATGCTGATGAGTTAATGTCGAACACCAATTGATTATCGTCGGCATAGTTAAAAATTCCAACATTTCTTTCTCTCAGAGAGCAGATTAGAGGAAGAAGGTACAGGTTCAAAAGGAGCAGAGAGAGAGAGGAGCCCTGGGGAACCCAACAGGTAATTTCCCTTTTGTTGGATGAAAAATATTAAAGCCTTTGTTCGATCATATTCCGCTGTCAGGTGAGTTACCAGCTTCATGACAAGTGTCAATAATCCAAACATTAAAAAAAAGGGAAGCCGGAATATTCCAGCAAACTTCCGCTTTATAGCTCTTTTTGACACTGACGGAAAACTCTTGGCTAAATAGTAACTCTTACTCTTAACTGATTGGATAACATCTCACAAACTGGTTTTAGAGCAAGAGGTGCCATCTCAGACAACATAGTAGCATTGATGTTACTCATAGAAAAGGCACTAAACTTTAGAAAATCCATTTATGTTTGCTTTGTGGATTATTCTTTGGCCTTCAATAAAGTAAATCCCAATCGTCTTTGATCAAAGCGCTTAACACCGGGCACGGCTACACTGGATAATAGCTCCACACTCCAACTCTTGGATCTAGATCAAGCTGTAGGCCAAGCAGCACGTTTACCCCAAAATACCAACAAAAACGGACTAAACACATCTCTGATTTAGGTAACTACATTAAAAAAACTGAATTTCTACCACCAAAAGTGAGAAATTGTCCCGTCACCTACTTGACATATGCAGATTACCTAGTGATCTGCTCTCAGACCTCAATCAGACAGCAGCGCCAACTTACAGCACTTAATGAACATAACCAGATCAATGGTTTTTCAGCTGATATCAGTTAAACAAAAATATTTTGTTCAGGCGGGATCTAAATAAATTCATATGACAGTTAGGAAATAACATGGCAGAGTCAGTAAATTCATATGTTTATCTGGGCTTCCATCTGGATAAACACTTAACTACAGCACAGCACCTAAGTACTTGAAAAATAAAGGCCATTATTGTAACAAAAGCCATAAAAGGGTTTTCACAAGCATTCGGAAGGAGCCCCATGAGCCATCCATAACAGCTTTTGGGGCCAAACCAGAACCTGGGACGCCTCAATAGTGTAAACGAAAAGGAGGCTAACAAAATAGGAACAATTTTCATTCAAAATGCTCGCCTTCTTTTCAACTTACGAAGTTATACCCTACATGCAATGATCACACTCGAACTAAGTCTTCCATCAATCGAGGCATCTCACTGGACGTAGAAAATAAATTATTTTTGCGATTATGCCTCCGCAAATGCAGATTCCCTAAGAGGATTCATATATCAAGAGTTGACACTGAAATGTGGGTTCAGTTCGTGTCTCTCTTCTCGTGAATCTCTTGTTGGTCTCCAAGATCATAATTTACCACCTATAGAGGATCCTCCGTTAATGGTAGTGATAGAGCGTTGCTGATGCGAAAATTGTAGGGGTGCACCATATTCACTGTTAGTCAGCACCTGCATATAACTAAGCATGTTATCCAAGAATAATAGAAATGTATTCATTGAAATAGCCAAGTAGAAATGTAAACAGGCCTCGAGAGAAGTGAAAGGCCACCAGTTATTCTGAAATGTATTGGTGTATGTGTAAAGCTTAGTATAATAATGTCATGCATTAAGAGACATTAAGTCATGTTATGTTATGTTATGTTATAGGTACTTATAGAGCGCAAACAATCATCCCAGATAGGATATCACGGTGCTATTGTGGCAGTGAAGGAAGTGAAGGGAAGTACAAGATGGAAAAATTTTAGTCAGGTTTAGGGAAGAGAAATGTTTCAACTGCTTCCTGAAGAGCAGGTGGCTGTTTGTTAGTCTAAGATTCACAGGCAGCTCATTCCAACTGGTAGCCGCCAGGTGGGAAAAGGCTCGCCCGCCCATCTTTGTTGTTTTCACGCGTGTGGTTCTGGCTCTAGCTGTGGTTTGGGAGCGTAGATTCCTAGATGGGACATAGATTTTGACTTTGTTTTTTAGAATATCGGGGCCAGTATCATGTAGTGTTCTATGCGTTATGCACAGTAGCTTAAAGATAGCTCTTTGTCTCATTGGCAGCCAGTGTAGTTCTCTCATACAGCTCTTGGCTGAGTCGTATTTTCTTTTGTTGCATATTGCCTTGGCTGCAGCATTTTGTACGACCTGTAGTTTGGAAAAGAGGTTGTCAGCCATTCCTACGAACAGGGAGTTTCCATAGTCCAGTCTACTCATAAGTAGGGACTGAACCAAGATCTTTCTACATGCAATGGGAATCCATGGAAAGACTCTTCTGAGCATTTTTAGTAATGCAAAGCCTTTCCCACAGATTATTGACACGTGGGTTTTCATGCTTAAGGTGTTATCTAGTGACACCCCTAGATTCTTAGCCATCGATGTAGGGTTAGGAGGGGTGCCTAATGTTGCAGGCCACCAGATGTTGTCCCATAGCTGTGAATGTCTGCCAAACAGCATTATTTCAGATTTGTCTGCATTTAATTTAAGACAGTGACTATGCATCCAAGTGGCTAATTCCGTAAGGCAATTGAGTAGTCTATCCTTAGGGTCATCCTCCTCGTCCAGTGTGGAATGAAGAAGGTAGTTCTCTTACTAATATGAGACGAATAAATTGAATTAGTAATTGTACTATGTTTAGTTTGAGGCCTAACCATGTATGTAAAGTGAAGGCCTTCGTTTATTTTAGCCATGTTATATTAGGACGACAGGATTTTAGCAAAGCTTAAATTGCAGTGAAATGTGAAACCTCATGATGTTAGGGGTTTTTCTGTTCAGGTTTGGCTGCAGGTACAAGGCCATGTAGCTCGTTAGTTAGAATAAGTCTGTGTTCAAATGGAATGGAGACAGAAGGAGTAGACAGGAAGGGAGTGGATTGGAATGTAAAGTTGCAACTCCTGGTACAGAAAAGGCCTGGGACCCAAGGTCGAATTAGTGGAGAGGAAGATGAAAGGATCCAATTGGAAATCTACTGAAGGAAGAAGCTGCCTGAAGGGGTGTGCTGAAGGGCGTGTACAGCTTTTTGGGGTTTTGTATTAGGGACAGAGCCCCGTGGGTTGAGCAGACGAGACTTAGGAGAGGGACTGGAAGGAGCATTATAGATCGAGCTCTCATATGGTGAAGACTTCTTAGGAAGTTTCACTGCTGACACCTTTTATGCGATCCTCACCTGGAAGGGAATGTTGAGTAGGGATGTCACCTTAGAATAGAGTAGGGACAGTAATGATTTGATTCATGACTTTAAACTTCGATATCACAATTGCCATAGGGTACTTGATGCTTTTGGAAGCTGTAATCCTTTTTATCTTTAGTCGTATGCGGATACTTCGTAGACTAGCATTTGTATTAGTCCCCATTTACCTTTTGTGCCTTGTATTGAGGTGCCTATATATTCAGATGTTTTTGCTGATAATAAAAGGTCAACCTCCCAGATTATGAGTCTTCCTTTCTGAAATGTCAAATTGCGGTAAATACGATTTGATAATTGTGTTTCTTCCCTCTACGCTATTCTGCAAGTAAAAAGATCCTGGCGACCTGAGTAGGTTCTTGTAGATAATCAGATGAGATCAAGAACCGGCGTTCCCAGTTGGTAGCAGACACGGATGATTTATTTCTGATAGCGAGGGAAGATTGAGATTAGGATAAGTGATCCTTGAGGCCCATCAATGATAAGTGAGGTTGAATCATCGGAGGGCGAACGGCAGACGGCCTGGCGGATGGACGTAGATGGCGAGTAGCAGTGCGGCAGCAAGCAGAAGCTCGAAGAGTGAGTATGAACAGGATACGATGTTGTAGATTGCGGTGTTGTATTGTGTGAGATGTTTTGCGGAGTTAGAGTGAATGTTGTTTGATTGTGAGATCAGGCTGTGAGCGCGCGCAGCCCGGGAAAGTCTTAGGCGATGAGAAGCCTAAGCGAGAGGGTGTAGAAGACACCCCTGGTAGATTTTGTTGACCATTGATCGTGAGGTACCATCGATCACCTGGACCGAGATAGGGGGAGCGAACGTATGAGTGTGTGACAATCTGACGCTGGTCGTGGGTTGTTGTATGTGGAATTGAGTATTTGTAACCTATCAGAGGCGATCTGTCTGCCCGGCAGGGACAGACAGTAACCAACCGAGATCGACAATTTCGAGAGACTGTGGACGGACAGTCAGAGGCTGTGGACGGACAGCCAGAGGAGTAACTTGTTTGGGACAAACGGTTATTTCAGCGTGTGAATGGGACGAATGCAAGGGTGAGACGAGCGGTGTGCAGGAGGGGAACTGCTGCGAGTGGAGGAACAGTGACGTCAGAAGGTGTCGCGCTGCGATAGGTTGGTTGGTGTAGTTTGCGCTGTCATTGGCGGACAGATACCAGGAAGTAAACAGAGATCGTGTGCGTTTAGCATTTGGTCATTATGAAATGTTTCAAAGTTTTCCGAGAATTGTGTCGAGGGGATGAACATGTGGTTACTCAAGAGGGTGCGGAGGCCCCTCCTGAGGACACGCCAGCACACTACATGGCGAGAAATGTACGGTTGCATACCATAGTTGGGCTTGAGAATTGGCATAAAATGACTCAAGGTGAAGGAGAGTTAGCGTTCCCATGGTATGGTTCATTCAGATTAGCGGTGTTGTATCAGCTGAAGACTGTAATGGCAGCTTTACGACCTATGCCGAGGCCCACACAATTTGAAGCACTACATGCGTGGATTAGAGCAGCGCATGATAAGGAGAGAGGCAGAAATCAGGAAAGGGTGAAAAGGTCAGTCCAGGCTTTCCAAGATGCTAGATGGGATGCAGCGGAGAAAAGATGGAGAATGCAGGCAATAGAGGGACATAAATGATATCCCTTATTGGAGACGACAGGAAAGTCGAAGGAAAAGACAGTAGATCAGGAGGAAGACAGTGACACGGATGATAGCCTGGTAGAAAGGATGTTATCCGAGAGACCACCTCCATACAATCCAGATGCCTCAGAAGGCAATGAGACAAAGGAAGAAGAGAGTAGGGGAGCAGTACCCCGATCAGAGGTAAGAGTAGAAGGAAAGATCTCGATAGGAACCGAGAATACCCGGTATAAGTCAGTAGGCAGCTCAGAGGTGGAGAGAGGAGTGAGGTTACCAGATGCGTTGAAAATACCAGTTATCATCGGACCTATTGAGTCGATGGATGAGCTTGAGCCAGAAACGGCAGGGAGTTTAGAACAATCAGAGGGCAGGACGAGAAATGGAGTAGAGGAAAATGGATTGGTGAGGAGAATGGAGCGGATTCCGAAGCCTATAGAATGGAGTACGCCGATGCCAGCTACAGCAGACTCCTCAGGAGGACAGGGAGAATCGAGACCTACTAGACCAAGGTCTTTAGTTGAGTCAAGATCAGATTTGAGAATGTGGACACCACCGGTGAGAACTCAAAGTCAAGGTGTGTTAGACGCAGAGAGGGATCGAGGGATGATTGTAAATCGCTCTGTTCCCATGGGCAGATCAAGAGAGGGTAGGCACAGGAAAGAGAATGTGAGTACAATGACAGGGATGGTACAGCCTGCCGAGAAGTTCTGAGGGGAGCTTTGAGAGGGAAAATGTTGGATGTCGTAAGGATAAAGGCAGAGTTGGATGAGATAATAGGTGGAAATCTACCCCTGGAAAGAATACTAACCTACGAACAAGATGAGTTACTCTTTTTAGCGAAAGATGTGACTCGTAAAGCAGGCACGGCTCATGAGAAATTGTCAGAGCTGGCAAAAAGATATGGGGTGGATTTGTCGAAAACTAAAGCGTTGCAAGGAGATCACCGGCTACAGTATAGTGATCAGGAATTGGAAGATAAGAGACTCATGGGATTGAGAACCCATGTCAAAGATTTGATTATAGCAATGCGGGCATGGATCATGCTCGATAAGTGGGAAGAAAGATGGTCCAAGAAGAAAAGCTCTAGAGGAGTAGTGGGAGAGACGCCACCTCCGGGTGGAGGCACGACGGCAATAGGGAGTTTCCCTTTAAGAGGAGGTACAGCATGGAGGGCACGTACATGTACCCTGGAGTAGAGGGGACTTGGCTGCCTTCACAATGATTTTCCCCGGCTAAGGGAAAAGCCTGTGGAGTGGTACAAGCAAGTTGATCGCTTTGTCAAAATCTCGAAGGTATTGTGGATTGATTTCAATACTTTGTTTGACATTGTGGTCCCGTGGGATCTGTGGTCGGCATGTAAAGTTACGATTGAATGGCCGGCCTCAGAGCCCGACAGGGATTTGATTACACATGGCCCGTCGCCGAGAACGGGTAATTACTTGGTTGAAATCGAAGGTCTCACCTCAAGACACTGATTGGGTGAAGATAGATAGGACTGTACAAGAGCCTAAGGAGACAGTGCATGACTTTTACAAGAGGCTTTTGCAGGCTTTTAAACAGTACAGTGGTTTGGAGGCGTTGGATACCAAAGACATGGGACAGTTTGTGTCCAAGTTTGTGTTGGGATTGAGGCCAAAGGTTAGTTTAATGATACAGCAACATTTGATTTGTTGGCAGAATAAGCCTGTGGATGAGATTCTCCGATATGCTAGATATTGCAGCGATGAGATTGAGTCTAAGCACAAGAAATTGAAAGATAATCTGCTATTAGTACAGATGCAGACCGCAGTTCAGGGACAGTCTACCAGAGGAACGTTGGGAAGGAGGAAGGGAAATTATCAAGGAGGAGCACAGAATGTTCAAGGACAGGCGAGGCCGAGAGGAGTAGATCCTAAGACCGGAATAGATGTGGCAGTGTTGAAAAAGACCACAGATTGTCATCTTTGCCACCAGATTGGACACTGGAGACGCGAGTGTCCTTTTAATCCGTTAAATCAAATACAGCAGGAAGAAGAGTTGACCCATGTTCCAGTGGCAGACACACTCCCTGTAGTGACGCAACCTAGAATGACAAAAGGGGGGACGAATGTTCCGCAGGTGCAGGTTCCCCGACCGCTTAGAATACAGAATATGCAGCAGGGAGCTCGGACGTATGCATACATGCCTCTATTCGAAGTGAATGGGGAAGATGATTCCGATCCAGCAACAAGATCTTGCTGGGGAGGAGAAGATGAGTGTACGCTTAGAGAAGTCCTAGAAGTAGATCAGAAGGGACCCTTTGTAGAAGCAGAGATCGATGGCCACCCTACGACCTTTTTGGTTGATACGGGGGCTACAAGATCGACTGTAAGATCCGCAGTGATCCCGGATCTACCCCTTTCTGGCCAAACAATCCAAGTTGTTGGGGTAGCGAATAGGAAATTGACTAGCTCACTGACGGAACCAATACCGATTAGGATTGGGAACTTCAGTGACAGACACCAGTTCGTGGTGTGTGATTCTAGTCCAGTCTGTTTGTTAGGAAGAGATCTATTGTGTAAGCTTAATTGTACCATCTATTGCACCCCGAATGGAGTGGAAGTCCAGACAAGAGACGATGATGCGACCTTTAAGGTTGCGAACCAGCGTTGGTGCGTGGAAATGTATCCTGCACTCACGGTGGCGGAACTCCCTTTAGACCTGAGGGAGTCTGTGTCAGTTGATGTATGGGACCTTAGTGGGGAAGAGATCGGACTAGTTAAAGGCGTAGATCCAGTGAAAATAAGAGTCAAAACAAATGTAGAATACCCGAGAACTCCCCAGTATAAATTGTCACCGGAAACTATTGAGGGGATTAGACCCGTAATTGAGTCCATGCTTAGGCAAGGAATTTGGAGAGAAATCAGGGGTACTCCATGTAACTCGCCCATAATGGAATTGCAGAAACCGAGCGGGAAATTCAGGATTGTGCAAGATTTGTGAAAGAATTAAGGAGATCGTAATCCCATGTTGTCCCGTGGTACCGAATCCATCCGTGATCCTGTTCCAAATCCCATGTGATGCGGAATGGTTAACCGTGATTGACCTGTGTCAAGCCTTTTTCTCGATTCCTCTGCATGAGGAGAGCCAATTTCTTTTTCCGTTTAGGCTGGAAAATCGTGTGTTAACATGGTGTCGTATCCCACAGGGGTACACTGAATTTCCTAGGAGAGAATGGGCATAAGGTGTCTCCAAATAAATTACAGTACTGTCTGACTGAAGTACAGTATTTAGGTCATCGGATTGAGAAAGGTAAAAGAAAAATATCACCAGATCGCATAGATGCGATTTTGAGAATGCCCGTCCCTACGACTCAGAGGGCAGTTCGAATGTTCTTGGGAATGGTTGGCTATTATCGCCAATGGATCCCGAACTTCTCCTTTGAAGCAAAGCCCTTACAGCGGCTGACGCGCAAAGATGTGAGTGATCCGGTACCATGGGATGAAGACTGTTTAAGGTCTATTTTGAAACTAAGAGAAGCCTTGTGCTGTGCGCCAGCTTGGGGAATGCCTGATTACAAGAAGGCGTTCGCATTGTTTTGCTGTGAAAAAGAAGGTTGCGCATTGGCAGTGTTAACTCAAGTTCATGGGAATGTCCGTAGACCAGTTGCCTATTTTTCGGCTACACTAGATCCAGTAGCCTCTGCGTTGCCCGGATGTCTCAGATCCGTTGCTGCAACAGGTGTCAGTATCGAGAGATGTGAGAGCATTGTAATGGGTCATCCGCTTACTGTGCATGTGCCACATTCTGTTGAACTGTTGATGACCAGGACTAAGAAGACACAACACCTCACGAATAATAGATTGACACGTTATGAACAAGTCATCCTAGCTGCTGAGAATGTAACGTTGAAGAGGTGTTCTGTTTAAAATCCTGCCACATTGTTACCGATTCCGAATATAGATTATGAAGATTGTGAGGATCATGACTGCCTCGATGTGACTGAATTGTGCACCAAACCCAGACCTGATATTGTGGATGAACCACTTTCAGAGCCAGATGAAATATTCTTTGTGGACGGTTCATGTTTAAGAGACAATACGGGTCAGTTGAGAGCAGCCTTTGCTGTTTGTACCATTACCGGAGTGGTCAAAGCCGCTTGTCTAGAAGGAGTATACTCCGCACAGGTGGCTGAGCTTATTGCTTTGACTCGTGCCTGTTTGGCCGCTAACCAGATCCGTATAACGATTTATACGGACAGCCAGTACGGGTTTGGTGTCGTTCATGACTTCGGACAGTTATGGTCCCAGAGGGAGTTCATGACATCATCTGGGTCGCCCATTAGAAATGGAGATTATGTGAGACAATTGTTGGAAGCATTGCAAGGCCCAGATGAAATCGCAGTGGTAAAGTGTTCTGCCCATACAAAAGGAAATTATTTTGTGTCACTTGGAAATAATTATGCAGATGAGGTTGCTCGATTTTGTGCAGAACAGGGGTGTGACTTCACAGAACGACACATAAGGGGAAATGAAGAGACAACTGACTTCAGTGTGATGTTGGCGATGGCAGATACGTGGGAAGAGTTAAAACAATTGCAGGACGAGGTGTCTGACCAGGAACGGGATAGTTGGGTGCGAGCTGGATATGAGAAGGGAGATGTGGATGTCTGGGTTTCGAGTGATGGAAGAGCGGTGTTACCAGAATGTCTGTTGAATCCGATGGCACGATTGATACATGGTGCTGTGCACCTTGGTAGGGATGCGATGGTGCGAGTGTTTCGTCAAACATGGTACAATACGAAGTTTTGGGCAGCAGCCGAAGCTGTATGTCAGAGATGTGTCACCTGTCAACAAATGAATGTAGGGAAGAGGACAGCTGTGACAATGAGTCACATAGGGAGGTCAGGTGACCCTTTCAACAGGATGCAGTTAGATTTCATTGAGATGCCAAAATGTAATGGGTTGAGATACATATTAGTCGTAGTGTGTGTCTTTTCTAGATGGGTGGAGGATTACCCAACACGCAGGTGTGATACTCTAACTGTAGCTAAGTTACTGTTGAGAGAGGTCATCCCGAGGTTCGGGTTCCCGACCTCTTTGGAATCGGACAGAGGAACGCATTTCCACAGCAAATTAATGAAGTTGCTTTGTGCTGCCCTGAACATAGACCAAAGGTTACATTGCAGTTATCGACCAGAGGCTTCTGGGATAGTAGAACAAGTTAATGGGACATTGAAGGCCCGAATGGCAAAAGTGTGCTCCTCAACTCCTCTGAAGTGGCCAGATGCCTTACCTTTGGTTCTGATGAGTCTCCGAAGTGTGCCTGATAGGAGAACTGGATTGTCACCCCACGAAATATTGATGGGGAGAGCGATGCGTGTGCCAGCAATACCAGCCTCTGCATTGATAAATATCACTGATGATGTAATTCTCGACTACTGTAAAGGCCTGGCTGATGTGGTTCATTCTGTGTCCCAGCAGGTGCAGGCGGTAGCTGTTCCAGCCGCAGGTGATCTGTGCCACGACCTGTGCCCAGGGGACTGGGTGTTGATACGAAAGCACGTGAGGAAAAGTTGCTTGGATGTTCGCTGGAGAGGCCCGTACCAGATTATTCTGGTTACAAATACAGCGGTGAAGTGTGGGGGACTACCGAACTGGGTGCATGCCTCCCATACCCGTAGAGTTCCAGCACCCTTGGAAGATACAGCCCCTCTCGTGAACGAAACCCCAGCTGAGGTGGCAGGGCCATCTGAGAGGGCAAGTCAAGCTGTAAGGGTGGCGGACGCAGCTAGTTGTGCACTGGAACAAGCTATAAGCAAGAGTGAGAGAAACTCCGAATCAGAACCAGAAGCGGAAGAAGGTGCAGTAGGCGGAGTGGAGCCAAATTCTGCCGGGGAAGAAAGCAGTGCACAGGGTATCAGAAGGGAGAGCAGGGGTGTCCCAGAAGCAGAAAGAGTTTGGCCCGTAAGTCAGAGACGGATAAATTCAAGAGGAACACCGAGAAGAGATCTTGCCC
Organism: Triturus cristatus; assembly: GCF_964204655.1. NCBI lineage: Eukaryota > Metazoa > Chordata > Amphibia > Caudata > Salamandridae > Triturus > Triturus cristatus. Next base: position 971,956,793 of record NC_140582.1, read on the forward strand.
CGGTATCGGAGGTGACAGAGTCAGAGCAGAGTGAGGAAGATCAAGATCCGGAAGCTCCCAGAAGGTCGAGGAGAGCCAGAGTGCCGTGTCACAGGTACGCTTCACCTGAGTGGACGTACGTAGCAACGAATGCTAGGACCGATGAGTACGGGGAGGCTGAGGTCGATTACTCTTGTCAGCGGTCCACTGGCTCTGAGGGCGGAAGTGTTGCTGAAGATCCCAAGATTGGAGATCGAGGGAGTACTGACTCTCCATATTCCAGATCCGCCGCTCCTGAGTAACATTCGTGGTTTGATTTTGGATACATTGGCTTTCCCGAACTTTGCTGTTGTACCTTCTCCCCAAGAACTGAAAACTCTCAAACTTGAAATTTTGCAAGGAGTCCTAGAGTTGTTGGGACCTGCAGTTATTTTGGATTAGAGAGGAATTTTTTCGAAAAAGGAGCTAAAGGAAGGAAGCCTTTGCTGATACGAAATAAAGTAGAGAACTGAAACGTTAGAAGAGAACATTAGCTACAGAGGACAATTGTTGCATTGAGATACAAGCCTGAATGAGGAAGAGACTCTCGCTCATTGTTATTGAACTAGATTCTGAGCGTGGAGGAAAAATGGTGGAGCCTAGAAATTCACACCGTAGGGCGAAGACAGTGATAGGTACACTTTTGGGAGTAGTCATAGGTGTTATATTCGCAGTAGTCATAACTTCGTATGCAGTGGCCCACAGGGAAGAGGGGAAGATGCTGGGAACACCTACACCTGTTACTCCCAGTACCAAGAAGGATATCTCAGGAGATAAAAGGGCGATGATGCTAGAAGAGAGTCGTATGCTACACATGGATTTGTCGAGAGGTGATTTCAAGCTCAATGCATATGCGAAATTGTTGTATGAGTACGTTGATGCGATGGATGCGAAAGATTGCTATGTGTGCATGCAGTTGCCTGCTTCTGTAGATGAGGGTATTAGATACCATCACCTTCCATTGACTTATGGGATTTCTTGCAGTCTATTGCTTAGCCTGTTTTACGAAAGGAAACAGTTCGAGTATTATTTATCTGATTATGACACAGTACTTCCTGACGTACCAGCGTTTAAGCATTTGAATAAGTATCATTATTATAAGTCAGAAGAAAGACTTCGGACTTATTTCATACCGACTCAAAGTTTGGATACAGCTTATGCACATAGACATAATTTGACATGTTCAGTGTCAGACACTGAAAAGAAATTCATTGGCCAAGTTGAGGACAGATATAGAAAATTAACCCAAGATAAGGATGGGGGAAAGAAATCAACAGATTGGACAGAGGAAGAGAAACTGCATAAGTCAAGGGGAAGTTATGGACCTATAGCTTTAGATCAAGTACAAAAGGGAAATCTGTGTGTTGCTCGTCCGCAGTCCGACAGGGACAAGATCTGTGTTGGACATAGCACATGTGCCCATACCTTTACTATGGAAGATTCAGCTAGGAACTTTTTGCAGGGTCAGATACAGGTCATCCCGACAGTGTATTATGTGTGTGGAAGGAATGCATACGTGAGGTTGCCTGAGCAGTGGTACGGGACTTGTTATTTGGCTGTTTTTTTCCCGAAGATATACCATGCCGAGGATTTGACTCTGCTAGAGACAGGACACCACTCTAGAGCATGGAGAGATGCAAGTGAAGGAGTTGTGATTGGTGATATCTTTGGAGCAATCATACCCGGTCTGGGTGTGGTTTTGAATGATGTGAAAATACAAAAGCTAGCAACTGTGGTTGATGAGTTGTCAATGAATACGGCGAAGTCATTGTTGTTGGTGGATGGAGAAATGTTATCGATCAGGACAAAATCGTCTTGCATTAGACGTATTATTGGCAAAAGAGGGCGGAGTCTGTAAATTGTTGAAGGTTCAAGAATGTTGCACGTATATTCCAGACAACAGCAAGGAGCTGAGGAAATATATAGTCAACATTACCACACTTCATGAAGAGGCTGCAATATTGGCAGAAGAGAATGTGTGGGAGAAGATTGGGAAAGGATTTGGACATGTGGGAAGCTGGTTTGCAGATTTAGGGAAAGGAATTCTCGGATATGTGCTAAAACCAATCCTGATTGTGGTGGTTTGTGTGATCTGTTTGTGGGGACTTGTGAGAGCGTACAAGTGGTACCGAGGAAACAGAGCTGAGAGGATTCTCAGGGGATATGAAAGACGAATGGCGCATATGCAAGATAATCAGTATCAGGGCCTAAAAAGAATGGAGGGTTTCCGACATAATGGGATGGTTACCACCTCTGTATGAATGGATTTGTGTGATGACACTGTTGTCATCAAAGGGGGGAACTGATAGAGCGTTGCTGATGCGAAAATTGTATGGGTGCACCATATTCACTGTTAGTCAGCACCCGCATATAACTAAGCATGTTATCCAAGAATAATAGAAATGTATTCATTGAAATAGCCAAGTAGAAATGTAAACAGGCCTCGAGAGAAGAGAAAGGCCACCAGTTATTCTGAAATGTATTGGTGTATGTGTAAAGCTTAGTATAATAATGTCATGCATTAAGAGACATTAAGTCATGTTAGAAGAATGAAAAAGGTAGTTCTCTTACTAATATGAGACGAATAAATTGAATTAGTAATTGTACTATGTTTAGTTTGAGGCCTAACCATGTATGTAAAGTGAAGGCCTTCGTTTATTTTAGCCATGTTATATTAGGACAACAGGATTTTAGCAAAGCTTAAATTGCAGTGAATTGTGAAACCTCATGATGTTAGGGGTTTTTCTAATCAGCGTTTGGCTGCAGGTACAAGGCCATGTAGCTCGTTAGTTAGAATAAGTCTTTGTTCAAATGGAATGGAGACAGAAGGAGTAGACAGGAAGGGAGTGGATTGGAATGTAAAGTTGCAACTCCTGGTACAGAAAAGGCCTGGGACCCAAGGTCGAATTCGTGGAGAGCAAGATGAAAGGATCCAATTGGAAATCTACTGAAGGAAGAAGCTGCCTGAAGGGGTGTGCTGAAGGGCGTGTACAGCTTTTTGGTGTTTTGTATTAGGGACAGAGCCCCGTGGGTTGAGCAGACGAGACTTAGGAGAGGGACTGGAAGGAGCATTATAGATCGAGCTCTCATATGGTGAAGACTTCTTAGGAAGTTTCACTGCTGACACCTTTTATGCGATCCTCACCTGGAAGGGAATGTTGAGTAGGGATGTCACCTTAGAATAGAGTAGGGACAGTAATGATTTGATTCATGACTTTAAACTTCGATATCACAATTGCCATAGGGTACTTGATGCTTTTGGAAGCTGTAATCCTTTTTATCTTTAGTCGTATGCGGATACTTCGTAGACTAGCATTTGTGTTAGTCCCCATTTATCTTTTGTGCCTTGTATTGAGGTGCCTATATATTCAGATGTCTTTGCTGATAATAAAAGGTCAACCTCCCAGATTATGAGTCTTCCTTTCTGAAATGTCAAATTGCGGTAAATACGATTTGATAATTGTGTTTCTTCCCTCTACGCTATTCTGCAAGTAAAAAGATCCTGGCGACCTGAGTAGGTTCTTGTAGATAATCAGATGAGATCAAGAACCGGCGTTCCCAGTAGATTCAACCCGTAAAAGTGTCCTCAGGGAAAGGCTTCAGGAGTCCTTTCGTATAAGACACTTAACAAAAGTATCAGGATATAATAAACATTAAGAGTTACTTATGAAATCTTAGTTTCAGCCGAACCCGCAGTATTTTGACCCTAACTTAGAGGCATTACCAAAACAAACATTTTAAACATTCTACCTACTATGCATTCACCTGAAAGAGTTTGAAGGTGCCTGGAATTCTATATCTAGTGCCCCCAACTGCAGACTTTGTAACCATCATAATAAATCCTTACAACACAATATCTGTCTTTTTTCGCGGCTCATCAGCGATAGATTGCTGCAGCAAGCACTTCCTTCCTTCAGGAACTTATCACTGTGCACTTTAAAGGAGTTACTTTAGCATGTTTCTTGACATATTCAAACGCTTTTACTGGAAAACTGATAAGAATTATGGACATAACATGACATGACAGACTCAAATTAAAAGACATTGTAATACATGTGCCCGAACAGGCAATAGAATAAACATCCTGCACTTTCTACAAAAGCACTTTAGTAGCTGAAGAATGATAGGCCACCCTTTTATGAATTTTAAGGTTTCTCCCGAATGTTTGTTATGTAATTTAGTGTGTCTATTTTATTCAATAATGTTTATATGTTTTTATTGTCTTGTGTAAAGTAATAGATACTGTACAGAATGTTTTTATTTCTATACAATAAAATAATATTTTATTTCTTTCCAAAAATTCACATTGGTCTTCTTTATTATATTCATCTCTTCCTCACCTTCCCTAGGTACTGCATCTTCAGATATTGCTGGGTCAGCTGTGCAATACATGGAAATTTGAGACGTGCTCAATTCTCACTTTTATACAAAATAATGGGGTAACCCTGTGTCCCACAGAACCTGGGTATATGTATTATATGGATACAATGGTTCTGTCGGGGAATTACAATTGCTTTGGGATGTTCACAATATAAATGCATTACATGTAACATGTATCCATGATTTAGGAAAAGGAATGACAACACCCAAGCAATACTTTTGAATCGATATTTTTAAGAAAGAATAATTAATAATTAGGGCTACAAAATTACAATTGACAGAAATGTGAAGAAGAAGTGACATGTAAAGGTGAATACAAACGATACACTTAATATAACAAATACAATTGGGTAGAAGTAATTTTTGATAATTGAGTCCATATGCTTGATCACATACGCATCCTGTTCATGTATGAATTGGTTTTGGAACTGAGACGTTGTGTGGACTCATAGTGTACATCGACGTTTCGACCCTATGTTAGGCGCAAAATTTAAAAAGCGTCACGGTGGGTCTTCCTCGGGACGAAGGGGTAGAAGTGTAGCCCTGCGCAAAAATCAATCACTGCGCGTGAATAGGGCTTCTAATTAACGAAGGTCGGTATGAATTGACCTCCAGAGTGACACGAGTCATGAAAGTCTGGGAGGGTTGCCAGGTGATTAAATCCTTTAAAGCCAGTCGAGTAATTTTACATGATCTGGTGATTCAGTCCGATGCAGTCGACGTACACTATGAGTCCACACAACGTCTCAGTTCCAAAACCAATTCATACATGAACAGGATGCGTATGTGATCAAGCATATGGACTCAATCATCAAAAATTACTTCTACCCAATCGTGTTTGTTATATTAAGTGTATTAAGTGTATCGTTTGTATTCACCTTTACATGTCACTTCTTCTTCACATTTCTGTCAATTGTAATTTTGTAGCCATAATTATTCACTATTCTTTCTTAAAAATATCGATTCAAAAGTATTGCTTGGGTGTTGTCATTCCTTTTCCTAAATCATGGATACATGTTACATGTAATGCATTTATATTGTGAACATCCCAAAGCAATTGTAATTCCCCGACAGAACCAATTCTCACTTTTGGCAGGCAATGTAGTGAACAGTGCATTATTTACTACAGCAAAAGCAAAACGCAAGAAAGGAGTTTTCCATTATTTCCTGAAGGCCTGTCACCCCTTGATACTTTCGCCTCTCCCTTGCAGCTGGTTTGGTGCTTTTAAATACATAACTTTACTTTAATCCACAGATCCCTGACTTCGAATTTTAAATCATTTTCTAACTCACATTAGTTATGTGTTTCTTGCTTTCACATCTTACCCGTTTCCAAATGTATCATTTTCTCCCTGCGTTTGCTTTTCACTGTAATCGTTTCGAGCCCTTGAGCCCGTATAAACACCTGATCATTTCCCAGATAACCTGTACGCTCGCGCCAAGCCTAAAGCTGCCGGTGGCTCGAGCGCGCGCACCCGTTACACACTGCGCCATGTTTCTTGACATCGTTTTAGACGACTAGACATATGAAGAGCTGAAAAGTGTTAGACAGCAAAACTAATTTGAGAAAATAGAGTTTCATATATTCAGTCCAAACACCAATTAACACTGCAGCGATATTAAACTGGCGTGGTAACGTGCTCCAGTGAGCCAGGTGACGGCGCTTGTTGGCGCGCACGGGGCATGCATTTGCATTTCAGCGATGATTAAAATAGATTTGATTGCATTTATCTGAAGCTTTAGAAGTGAGGGCCCATCTGCCACTTTCAATGTGCTCTGGTTTCCTGGGAGTAATGGAGTGTGTGGAATCAGTGTGAGCCGGGTTTTAACACCCCGCCCCCTTCAAATCTTCTCCCTTCTCTGGCAGCCCGGAATCTCGCGGAACCTGCTGTTGTGAGCTAGGGTTGTTTGGGAGCCCCTAAGGTTTGTATGATGAAGAAGTAATGCCCTGCATTGTAGTATGAACTCGGAAAATACAAACTGATCTGCTGCCAAAGGGAGGGCCTGGCACATTTTGCTGATTGACACAAGGGTCTGTATGGCTGGGTACGACCTGCTGATGGTGTAGGCCTTAAACCCCTTTACTCATAGAGGTCACGAAGCACGAGCCCCTGCAGAAACCTCTAAGGGTTAATTAAGAGAATCGTACAATTGAAAATTAAATCTTAAAATACCTACTCCGCTGCCAAACATTGGTGTAAGGGACAAAAGATCAGACTGGTGACATCTCTCTTTTACATTTTTTTTAGGTCTGGCTTTAGCCAATTCCTTTGGATTTTGCTCAAATGATAATCTTAATCTAATTTATGGGGGCTTTCAGCCAGCACATCTTTACTCACTGGTCTGTTGCGTCATTCACATTTTACTTCCACCCACAACAGCATGTAACATGGGGCACTGGGTCAGCTCACCCATTGGCTGAATTCTCTATGAATGACAACATTCTGCTCTTTCACAAAGAGCACATCTGGTCCCCAAGTGCAACAGACCACCTTGCTTTTAGTCTGTGTACTCCGTGATAAAACAAAACAAGCATTAGAAAAACTACCACACCAGACCTATTGGATTTGATAATGATTGTTATTTATTTACACTACGATATGTATGACAAAAACAAAAGAACTCGAATACCCAATTCCAGTATGGAAAACATAAATCAACATCTGTACGCACATGTAGGTAGTATCCTGAACAGTAGTAACTCCACAACGTAAAACGAGACAGGCTACACCATATATCCTTTGACAACATGGGTTCGTTCCCTTCTCAAATATGAACGATCACACAGACACCAAAATCAGGATTCTAGCAGCGTCCCAGGTTCTGAGCAAGAAGGTAAAAAACAATTTACTAGGCTGGAAGAATGAAAGAGTGGGGACTATGCGAGAATGGTGTAACTAAGAATTGGGGGCGGGAGAAAGGTAACTAAACCAAAGAGAGTGGTAAGGATCCATGGGCTGATTCCCCTCAATGATGCCATTACATTAAAGGGATGGGCACAGGCATGGAGATGAGAGGAAGGTATAGCAGATGTGACGGGGTAGGCTTTGCGAGTGAAGAGGAGGAGAGTGAAGAGAAGGCATGGTCAAATTATTTCAAAATCATGCTAATGGCTTTGGTCCCATATGTTCCATGACAAATATGTTCTCAGTCCAGATATCAAGTATCGTCTCTCGGATCATGTTGGATGAGCCCCAGAAGACAGACAATTATTCTTGTAACCAGCTTGTCTCTCTGAGCCATTTCGCCGTTTTCGCTTGTTGAAATAACCTTTCTTCCCATAACTGACACAGCTACACCTCTTCACATTGGCTACCATGGCTCTTGCTCCTTCTAAACACTGCCATCTAGTGATGTTCATATTAAACAGAGGGTTGTCTCCAGGCACTATCCATGGGAAACGTCTGGAACCATGCGTGCCATTCCTACGCACGTGCAACCACGCTTGCCTGAACCACGCACCTGCCTTAACTGTGCATATGCGTGGTTAAAGCAGATATCACAGTCTAGTGTCTGGATGGGCGGGGAGAGGAAGAGAAACTGTCGAAACAGGAAGCTACGGATGTGGATAGGTAAGTAGGGCTGGGGCAGGGTTTTGAGAGGTAGTTTTTAAGGGTTGGGGGTCAGATTTAGGGTTCAGAGCAGGGGGAGTTTGGGCCGTTTTTTTTAAAGGGGGCAGGTATTTAGGGCTCAGAGCATGCAGAGGAGGTTGGGGTAATTTTAAGGGCAGGGCAGGGGTAAGTTTCAGGGCAGGGGTCGGTAGGTTTTAAGCCTCAGGACGGGGGCAAGGTAGGGGGATAGTGTTGTAGATGATACTAGAAATTTCAAGATGATATTCTGATTCATGCCAGTACCATAGAAGAGCACAACAAAATTCTACACAAATTGAATAAGAGAGGCATGACTGTTGCTGAAAGTAAATGTACATTTATTCAAACTAAAGTTGAATACTTGGGCCATATCTCGAGTGGTAGTGGGATCAAACCTAATATTAACTTAGCCAAAGCTATTTCGGATGCTCCTAAACCTGAAGATAAAGATTCACTGAGATCTTTTTTGGGCCTCAGTGAATATTATTCACGTTTCATTGAAAACTACTCTGATATTGTTGATCCTTTATGAATGGTACTGCGCAAGGGTGAAAAATATGTGTGGTCTGAACTTCAAGATTTGGCCTTTTCAGAGATTAAAAATGCCATTGTTAAGGCTTCAACTTTGAAACCTTATGATCCAGAAGGTACCAATATCATTACGGTCGATGCCAGTTCAGTTGGTATCGGTGCTGCCTTTACACAGAAAGTTAGAGGTAATGTACATACTATTGCCTTCATACCCAGGCGACTGCATGATTCTGAAATTCACTACAGTACTATAGAGAGGGAGGCTTTAGCCTGTGTGTGGGCGGTGGAGAAGCTCAAAATGTACTTGTGGGGTAAACGATTCGAGTTGATCACAGATCACAAACCGTTAACTTTCATAATGGATGGATATGGCAGGGGTAACGGCAAAGCCTCTGCAAGGTTGGTGAGGCTTTTAGCAAAGCTTCAAGAGTACAACTTTTCTATAAAACACATTGCAGGCAAGAATAATGTAAGAGCAGATTTTCTGTCACGTCTACCTTTAAACTCTTCAGAACCTAAAGCTGAAGAAGATACAGAATGTGTGGTGTCTTATGTTTTTGATTTTAATCAATCGGTACATGTTTGCAATGAGTCTGAGTGGTTGAGCCTTATAGACAATGATCCTATTCTTATCAAAGTTAAAAAGTATATCTTGAATAGGTGTCCACCTATCAGAAATGTATCTTCTGACCTCAAAACGTATGTTCAAGTCGCTGATGATCTTAGTATTGAGAAAGGTTTTCTTTTAAGAGGGGATCTCTTGATTCCACCTACCAAAGTGAGTAAGAATTTAATTGAATTGGCTCACAATAGCCATTTAGGTTCCACCATGACCAAGAAATTGTTAAAAAAATATTAATGGTGGCCTGGATTGGACTCAGATGTTAATTTATTTGTGGATAGTTGTGTAGTTTGGTTAAAGTTAGACAAACACTGGAAACCCAGAGTGCAGGAAATGCAGTTAGTTCGCTTTCCCAATTCTTCTTGCAACAAGATTTCTATAGATTTCGTTAGTCCGTTCAACATTTTAGATCATGACTCAAAGTTTTTAATTGTATTGAGTGACTATTATAGTAAATGGATTTATATCAAATTTGTGACAACTATAGATTCTAAATGTGTTATAGAATTTTTGGAGAATTGCTTTTCTTTAGAAGGTCTTCCACAAATATTAGTATCTGACAATGGTAAACAACTTACCTCCGAGAAGATGGTTGCATTTTTAAAACACAATGGCATCCAGCAGGACAAAACTCCCTTTTATTCACCAAAATCCAACGGACAAGTTGAGAGAGTCAACCGTTTCCTACAAGATGGTATTCAACTCGCCATAGCGTCTGGTTTTCCAGTGAAAGAATTCATTCAGGAGAGAGTTGATACATACAACAACACAACCAACAGCATAACTGGACATTCTCCATTTTTTCTCATGAGAGGCAGACAAGATAACACTAATATCACTCTAAAATTTGCTATTTCCAAGGAAGGAAGTTCTAAATTTGTTGAACTTAATGATTCTCAGCTTAAGGTGAAAGAAAGAATCCTAGAGCACCAACTAAAGTCGAAGGAATACCCTGACAAAATTAATAGGGCTACCATTAAGGATATCCACAAAGGCGATTGGGTTATTGTCAAGAAGCCTTTTGTCAAGCAGAAAGGAGAATCCAAGTACTATGAACCGTGTGAAGTTGTGGGGGTTTCTGATAGTTCAGTTTGTTTGCATAATCTAGGGTGGAGGATCAAAAGTGACGTCATCAAACTTAAACATGGACAGAAAGATCTTATAGTTGATGCTAGAAATGAAATGGTAGACTCAGAAGGAAGTTACTTTTGGTTTGATTCGTGTCCCAGTAAAAATGCAGAACTCAGAACCTATGACCAATCTATCTATGTTGAACCCACTGTTTGTGATGCTTCCACCAGTAGGGAATCAATTCCTCTGGCACAGTCCAGTGCCGAAAAACTGATTGAATGTAACAGACAAAGTACAGTTCACCCAAATGGTCAATATGGCAATTTACCAAATGTTGATGTCATAGATCGCAATGCTGCAGTAGGTAGTAATGCATCTTGTACAGATTTTTATGAGGGTAAATGTACCAGTTCGGAAAGGTTATCTCGTTTTCCCAACATGTACAGAGAATATGTTATGTATTAGTTTCATCTTTTTAATTGAAGGGAGATGTTGTAGATGATGTGCTAGAAAGCTTAGTGCTGCATAGTTTGTTCTCCTCCTTGTCACCCATTTGCCAGTTTCCTCCCTACGTTACTTAGAATCCTCACTACCTATTTAACCCATGTCATTGTTGGTGTATGCATTCCTTCACCAGCTGTTGCTTCACGGTCACACCTCCTCCCAGCTGACTGTGGGCCTTATTTTACATAATAAATACATATGTTAATTACATACCTTTGTACTGAATTATTCCGACATCATTGTCACTTCACATAGAATTCGAGGGCTTAGGGTGGGTGGTGGGGATAGGGGTAGTGGCGAATTTAACCACACATATCCCCTTACCAAACATGCCCCCCAACAATGAAATTGTGTGGTAAAGGCATGTGCTGTAAAGAAATGTATGGTTAAGTTTAATTCGTGGTTTGGGCTGCGTGGAAGAAGCACGTGTGGCTTAGCCATGCGTGCCTCTATCACACAACCCTGTCCATCAATGTTGCCCGTTCAACTGGTTAACCAACAGCAGTTCTATCAAATGAATTATGAAGTAACTTGCCATTGCCTCATCTATGTACCCATACCATAAATTGCTCTCTTTCCATCACATGGATTTACAAAAACCTAAATTAATACAGAAAGAAAATCTTAGCTTACAAACCTATTTCATATATGTGTAGGTTCATGCCTTTATGTTCACACGCCCAGTTTGCCAATACTATAGGCCTTGTTACGTTCTGGCAGATGGGATACTCCGTGATAAACATGATAGCTATCCCATCCCCCATATTACAAGTTCCATTATAATACTATGGAACTTCTAATACCAATTTAATGTCAAGGTATTTGAAAATACACGACTAAAGAAAAACTGGGTATAAGAAAGCTTTTAATAGAGAAGGAAAGAAAAGTTAGTAGCAGAAGAATAACCCTTTATTTGTTCAACTAAGAAATTGATAGTATAATTTCATTTCAGAATTTCAGAGCATTTTCATTTGTACCTAAATTTTTTGTAAAAAAAATCGGAACTATATATGTGTGTGTGTGTGTACGGTTTGTGCAAGCTCATTTGTACTTGTAAGTTACCCACAGTAATAGGTTCATCAGTTCTCCGCTAATAACACAGTTTTATGATTTCACAACTAGGCAGGTAACATATTTATATTACCAAGCACTAGCAAAGATAATATGCCATGATTCCATTTGAAGATGCCTCTTCATTAATTAGTGTGTTTGTATTTTGTGTACTTGGTGTGTTTGTATTTTGGAGGGGTGAGTGAAATTAAGAAAGGGTCAATAGGTGCGTGAACATGCATGATTTTAAAGATGGGTGAGCAGCTGCATGGATATTAAGTGGCCGCCTGGATGGATGATTGAGAGCAATGAAAAGGTACTTTTGGTTCTAAGTATAGTACCAAGTAACTCTCAATGGGTAGACATATCAGAATTACAACATGAAGTGACATATACAAAGTTATTATTATTTCTAAATTTAACATTATAGACTTACCCCACTCAATGTTAATAACCATCATTCCTCAGTATTACTAAATGAAGTAGATGTTTTTGAAAGGGTGCACCAAGCCTGATTTTCAGGATACCTTTTGACTATGTAATTGATTATCATTTAAGTTCATTCCATGTATAGGTATCCCATGAAGATGTTTTGAAAAAAGGACCAGACTGGGAACCCAAAGCAGCCCTGCCAAATGTTGTCAGACCAGCCCCTGTACCTTGAGCAAGACTGACCACTACGAGGGAATCTTGGTGGGGTCCCCCCCAAGAAGATCTGGCAAAAATATTGCATTCTGAAACACATTTTTAATGATATATTTTTGTTTTCGCTTTTAAGGCATAGGAAATGGTGACCTTTCAGGACATGAGGATACCCAGTCATGCCCACAGACACTTTCATAGAGAACACAAAAAATAAGATGTCAAGCATGAAAAAATGAATTTAAATATAGCATAATTGCACACATTTACTGTTAAGTGCAGCCAAGAAGCTGAGCACACGATGCAAATCATTTTGAGACGTGTTAGAATCCTCCACCCCAATAAGCCTCCTGGCGGGGTCAGCTTAGGTACTGATGGCGCCTCTCATACCAGCGTAGGTTATTGGAAACCTTTAAATCACACCCATATACAGAGGCAATGAATCGTATGTGTGTAAATTAGTGTATTGAATATGCTACATAAGACAAAGGTGGCTGCAAGGTGTAGGATTAAAATGCCTTCCATACTGGTGGGCATTTTTAAGAGTGGTTGGGTTGGTCTGGAAAAGCACAAACTCTGGATTCAAAACATAGCACAGTGGTTAGGGCTAGCTTTATTAATAATAATGTATTTCTACTGAAACGAAACCTTTTTACCAACATTAGGATAATGTAAGACTGGGGAAAAACATAACTTCCTAACCTGCCTCATGCAGTTTGCTTGCAACTCTTTAATGGCAGTTCATAGCTCACTCTGCTATATTAGGAACTTATGAACTGCAAGTAACAAAAGGATCTCTTTGACAAAAGCAGTAACCCACTGAGCTATCCACATAAAATGCAATATCTGCATGGTGCTCGTTCTTTGCAGCAGGCATTTTAACCCTCTGTGCTACTTCAGATGAGTCAAAACTGCCACTAGGCAAACTCTGATCCCTCTCCAGCAGAATTTGTCAGTACCTCAAAGTCTGTTTATTTCGTATTCATAAGCCATAGAACAAGTAAAACATACAGTCTCTTGAAAATGAATAACATTTCACAGACATTAGATCACTCATAAAATATTAGAAAAAGCTAGAAAAAAGGACGCTCATCAGCAGTTCAGTATGGTGTGCAAAATAGCAAAGTTCCGTGCATCCATAAAAGAGGTAAGATACGCAATCTCTTGAAAAGGTTATAATTCGTATAATATCGGGCCACACACAAACTAGCAATTAAAAAAGGTCCAGAATAAAGTGCATTGGATGCGAATTCAGTAGAGTGAACAGATCAGCAAAGTGCAGAGCGGTGCCCTCAGCAGCTATGACAGGTAGGTAGCCAATACCATAGGGGACCCTAACTATGTAAAATATGCGGATCAATACACATTCCAATGAGGGTAAGACTGTTAAAGAGCACCCACCACAATGTCAATTGCTACCACAGGAGCTATACCTCCGACACTAGCAAGGTCTCTTTTGTGTATGAGCCATGCAGGGAGTAACAATTAGAAACACTGATAACAATGACACCCCTGGTATCTGAGCTCAAGATTCTTAGTACAACTTCAGATGTCTGAATCCTAGCAGTTGGCACATAGGTTTAATCCACTTCTTGCGTGGTGTTGTATAAGCGCTACGAAAGAGAAAAAAAGTGGCGCAAAGTTTCAGACTCCAACTTACATGATGGGCATAAAGTGTTCGAGCAGGTGTTTTTCTCCAGTTAGCAGTGAATGTATAACTAAGTAGAGTCCAGAATCTGCATTTTAAGTACAGCTGTTTGCATAGAAGCCCTGAGATAGGGTCATAAGATGCTTCATATGCAGGGATATTTTTGTGATTTAGAAAACTGTCAGCCAAGCTGCCCGTCTCACAGCTCTTAAATACCTCTCTCCATAAATACTCCCTTAACCTTCCTGCGATCGATTGTTTGGGCTTTGTACAGGCTCCATCTGGGGAATCCAAGAGGAGATGGAAGTGTAAATTGTGTAGTAGTTTTTTAGTATAGGCATGCAAAGGAATTCTTAGAGGTCCCCGGGAGCTTCATAATTCCTTTAGTGAGAGTCTTCAGGCTTCTCGTTCCTTAAGAGATGAAAGTCTATGCCTGTACAGCAAGGGTCTCAACTTCAGGCTAACAGAGACGGGGTACACTCCGTTGTTTGATAGCAATGGAAGGCGGGGAGTACTCAGTGGAAGGTTTCGTAGGGACGCAAAAAACCTTTTTTTCACCATAGTGAGTCCATTATCTTTTACATGACCCCACCGTTCCAAGCCATAACGGGCTGAACATGTAGCTTTACAATTATACATTTCAACATCTGGGGAGAGGATTCTAGAGTGAATTCTCTTTGCTAGTTTAAGGACGGACCCTGTTTCCTGCTGTAGCTGTAGCATGCTCTTACTCATGTGTGGCAGCCAGCTGAATTTGTGTGACAGTCTCACCCCAAAAGAAACAACATCTTGAAGTCCCTCAAGTGGTATGTTCTGCACTGTAATGCTAGTTCTCACAGCTTTAGTGCCATAAACTTGGTTTTCATAACATTGAGCTCAATCCCTATCAGCAAAGAATACTAAAAAATGTTCTAGCATGGCCTGGAGCCCTGCAGGAGTTTTAGAGATAAGGAGAGTATTGTCCATGGACACCAGCGTGGGAATTTTAGTGGCACCTATTTTCGGAGTATCATTACTGGGGAAATCTAAGAACTGGGTTAAATCATTAATATATAGAGTTAAGACGAGTGGGGCCAAAACACAGCCCTGTCAGACTCCCTTCTCGATTTTAAAATAATTGTATAGCTCTCCCTTGTTCCCATACCTGACGTGCATAGTTGACTTCAGGGAGTCTAATTAATATCGCTAAGATACATTCTGGGACCTCCATGAGGCCCAAGATCTCCCATAACCTGTGGCGGGGATTCATATTGAATTCTGATTCTAAATCAACAAAGACCACTTACAAGTGGTCCTTTCCCAGTACAACAGTTTTCCAGTAAATGATTCAAAAACAGAACAGCTGGTTAATTGTGCTGGTTTTTGATCGGAACCCCACTTGGAAGTATATTAAAATATGGTTCTCTGCAAACCATTCAGAAAGTTTCCCCAAAAGTTCGCAACAGAATTAGTTCTGTGGTCCATCAATTGGACTAATGGGTTTATAGTTCCAGGGATGGTTCAGCCAGCCCTTCTTATGTATAGGGACGATCCCGGCACTCTGCCAAGGTTTTGGTATGGGACATCCATCAAACATTGTGCGGGACGGTAGATTGAGATATGAGCCCCATATGCGTGGCTCAACAACATATATGTCAGCTGGGATAAAATCTAGACCAGGATCCTTCCCTGGGGCTATGGTCTTTAAAGTTTTGTAGGACTCCTGGATAGATAAGTCGAGAGGTACTAGTTGTTCGTTTCAGTGAATAGGCCCCTGAATGTAGCCTCACTTTGAATGGCTCCCCTTTCAGAATGGAGCATCTCAAAATGCTCTATTCACACCTGAAGTTGGATATGGTAGTCCACTGCTGAAACAGCATGATGGCTACCATGTGAGATCATACACCAGAAAGTCTTTGAGTCACCTAGTCTGGCTGCATTCGCCTGGTCACTCCAGATCTTGACCTCCCAATTCACTTTAGCGTGGGCCAGCTCCTCTTTATACTTCCTCCGTGCCATGGGAATTTCTCCATGATTTCTGGCATTTATGGACTTCACTAAAGCGGCATTTGCCAGCCCGCACTGGTTATTAAACCATGGTTGTTGGGCAGCCTTTTTATTTGAGCTTTTAGGCTCTCTAGATAGCAGGTCTCACAGGGTGGCGAATGAATCCTCATGGTGTGTGAGCATCAAATTGGGGTCTGCTCCTTGAGGAGCTGAGTTGCTCATGATCTCCGGTGTCAACTGGCTTGGTATAAACCTGTTTCATTAAATTGAGACATCCAGATACAAACTCCCATTTTAGTGCCTTTTTATTATTTGTAAGACTGACGTTAGCCAGGAGCCTAGCTTTAATAGCCTTTGGATTAGAGGTCTTAAACCCTTTTAGATGAAGTTTCAAAGAGTTGTGATCACTGTTCTCCCGCTCCATGACAATCATATCCCCCATAAATAGCCACAACTGGAGGGATAGTAATAGATAAATGATTCTGCTAGATCGATTTAGCCTCTTTGAAGGTATGAGCACCACCTTGTTCAGACATGGATCGGCCATTGCAGGCTCTAAAGCCCAAACTCTGGGTCAAACCCAGCAATTGGTTAGATAGGACAGAACGTCTTCTGACTTGGTAAAGATGTAGCTGTGGAATGCGCCATGCTGTATCTTCTTCGTTGATTCAGCCAGCTTCTGAAATATCAAGGGGTGGGAAGGTTATGTAAAAACCACTAGCTACTATTGATAGCTCACCTGGTGGTAAGTTACCTATAAAATGCTCAAGTGTAGTGAGAGTAGCAAACTCCTTGTTCTGTCCTAATGTTCTATTATACACATTAAAAATATAAACATGCTGGTTGCCCTTAGAGAATGAAAGGCCAAGTAGGTCAGGCGAGTTCATACAAAGCTTCCTAACTCTGCGATTTAAAGCATTCTTCACCCATACAGCTAAGCCATCCGCAGGCGGCCTCTCCCTTGTGTGGTGGCTAAACAGCAAAAGTTTGTAAAACCTGTCCTGAGAAGTGACTCTATATAAAATCTGAAAATAAGTACTATATGGAAATCAGTGAAGGGATAGGTGTGCACAGCAGCCTAGTGGCACCTGAGGTGTGACAACTTCCGCTGGTCTGGAGTTTCTATCTGCCATCAATTTCCTGGCTTTTAAGTTGAGGTTAATGATGATACAAAGAACACTGTGAGTCCTTAAATGTGAAGTTATGTTGGGGAGGGTGTGGCGAGGGTGGATGTGTGTGTGGTGTGTGTGCGCACGTGTGCATGTACGTGTGTTCTGTTACTATCAAATTGGTATTCAGAGGTTTGCTTACGAATTATCAGCGGCCAGATTTGAGCCCATATGTCAGCTCTGACATCTTGATGTCATCCGGATATTTTCAATGCGATTGAAGTATATGCACTGAAAGGGAAAAACCTTACAGTTACTTTGAGGCCACATGGTCTGGGGCTGGGGTGTTGCTATCAATTAGGTGGCAGGCATAGTGGCCCTGGGGCCAGAGGCATGATAATCCCCCTGTCCCCAAATTATGGCTGATTTTTACCATCATTCTGGAGAGAGGGGTTCATTTTCCTTACTTCCATTAGTGTCCATAGCACCCTTGCTACACCACTGGTCGGAGGGGTGGCTGGGGGAAGCCATAAAGCCTTGAGCTTCAAGATAGGGGCTCCTGCTTCCATGGTACCAGGCACACCCCATACACAACGACCTTCAGTAACCTCTAAGAGTTCTCTGCTCCCCAGTACACGGGTCTGAGGCTCTACACAAGCACATATGACTGACAGCAGCAGAAAGGTGAGACTAATGCTGTTGCCTGTGCATGCTCTGATATGCACTCACTTTACAGATGGACTTCTAGTACTCACACCGTGAATGGGCCGCATAATGTCCCATGAAAGGCAGGGCCCATCCAGACCTGCTTTCTCCTCCTCCTGCTGACTCAGCTTAAGAGCTCGAGCCCAGATTTAAAGTGGCTGTTGCTTGATAGGTCAAAACAATACATTAACATCCATGGTGATGGGGTACAAGGAGGAATGCATCCGGGGCATCGGCATAATATATCCGACGGCGCTCCACTGCTTTATGGCTAGGCTTGCACTATAGAAATTCCACAAACATACAAACAAAAAAACACCAGTTTTCTTTTGGATTTCACTTCAGAAAGAAACATATATATGGTTAAATTATACATTTGTAGTGTTGTGCTTTCAGTCGGCATGATACACGACCCAGGCAGGAAAGGTGGAAGGCATGCACATGTGTTACTATTCTATTTTCTGGATACATTTGCAGAGAAGGGCACTGCCGACACTCCCACAGTGGCTTCTGCCACACTGACCATGGAGAAGACGCGGGGCTGCCACTGGGAGCCTGCAGTCTCCGATGGAGCGGGGGAGGGTAGTGAGGATATGGGCTGCATCATCGTGTATGCTCAGCCATGTCTCCCTGGATGAAGCTGGCAGCAGAAACTTGGTATTAAGAGGAGTGGTGGAGGATGCAGGACCCTGGGACTGGTTTCAGAGTGGGAGTTGCTTCTCAGAGAGAAGCCGAGGTGGACAGGGGCATAAAGGGAGTTGCTTTAAATAACACCTGTTTTGGGCTGTGGAGCATCCAGACGATTGGAACAGAGGACTATGTTTCCAATCATCAATTATGCATGAAAAAGTCAACATAGGCAAAAATACCATGGGTTGATTCACAATGTTAAGAACCAGAAAACAAGCCAGTGGAGAAGGAGACTGACCTAAAGAAAGCAATGACTAAAGGGAACTGGCCTCAAGCTACTTCCTTTGTATTTCATGATGTTGTATAATACTATATAATATTATATATAGCATGAATGTATATTGTATTGCATATGTATTGCTGATATGAGGTCTGTCAAGAGCTAAGGCTGTCAAGTTAGACCTAAAAAGGCAATGATTTGGACAAGGTCACAAGGTTTCCCAGGGCAACACTTTTCAATTAGTACAATCAGACTCCCACCCCCTCCTCCTATCACCACTAGCCTAGTTGGCACGCTGCAAAAAACACTATCCGATGCAAGTTACTCCTGTAACCACACGAGTCAGCTACAATCGGCCAACAGGAGTCTTCAGCTGTCCCCCAGAGGCCTCTGTCTCCACCGAGATTCTGGCCCTCACACCCTGCTGGCCTTCTCCACTGGAATTGTCTTTCTTTTTCACGACAGACAGCCAGCCCCTCGATCCAGGATTTATAATTTGCCCTACAAACCCCCTGGGGGCGCTGCGATGCAAAGGTGAGTTGTGACCTCCCACATTCCTCCCACCCTGCAAATATGCAGATTTCACGTATTTTGTGTCAGTTGAGTGTCTGCCTGTTTTTGCGTTTTGTATGTTTGTAGATGTCATTTGTTTTGCATTTTTGGACATATGAATTCGTGTCTTCACTGCTCATACTCGCACATTGTGTGTGCAGTTCTGTTATTCTAAACCTTTTGTTATACCAAACCTGGGTTTCTGGTAACCACCCTCCCGCTCGGGATGCCATGTCTGTTGTAAAAGTGAGTTTGGTAAATAAATAAAGTAGAAAATTGACTAAATATTTCTAATTAAATCTTTTAATCACCAAGAAAAGGCTTTTTTCTGTTTTTTTTTAACATTTCAAACTGTCGTGAAATGTGCTGGCTCGCCGCGGCAGGTGAAGATGAAATCTGTTTTCTTGACTCAGCAGGGCCGTCCGGCTGACTGGTTGATGACCTGCGAGGCTGTAATCAAGCAGGTCACAGATAAATGCTTCTATTGATCCCTGACGTCTCAGGGGGCCCCTCTGTCGGATGGAGCGGTCACCACGGCGCAGCGCGCCTGACACTGATTCACTGGCCTTGCACACGAGGCCTCCCAATGTGGAGTTAATCTTCAGCGGCTTGTCGTGCCCAAGAACGAATTTGTTATGCAAAATACATTATCAGCCTACAACTTTTTTCTCATTGTTCTCCTTTTGTTCATTCTACTCTTTCTTGTTATCTTTCTTCCTGAAAAGTATCTTCCTCTTTTCTGCTCTCTACCAGAAATAAGAGAAGATTTTTTTAGAAAGCTAATAATTAACTAAGAGCCGTTATCACACAGAATCGTCCGAGCTTAACTCGACCATAACTTTGACGCCAAACTCCCTGGTTATTTCAGGTCTATCTTTGGCCGCTATTATCTCTTTTGGAGTAATGAGGGGCAATAAAAATTGCATACATTTTTTAAAACTATTTTCTACACAATATTAGCCATACCGCACTGTATTGTCTTTGCAAATTCCTCAGGGTGAGTCGTTCATCTAATTTTTCGGGGAAAAAACGGGAGTGAACGTTATTTGCGATAACGATAGAATGGGTGCCAACTGAAAATTGGGAGCGTAAAGCATTTTCGCGCGATTTTACACCTTCTGGTCAACTCGAAATGAGCTCTAAATTGGAAATCTGAAACATGTATATGTACAGTGCTCAAGAATGAATATTTCTTCGATTGAACACATATCTCAAGGGCGTTCCCGTGCCGTAGGTTTGCGCTGTACACATCTGCTATACACTTAACCTGAATCCATATCTTCAATTATTGGATGGGATCCTATAACAGGACCAGTGACTGGTTTATGGCTTTGACCTCTCACTTGGGACCACTAGCAGCCATTAAATCTCCTTTGAATTCTCCGTGTAATCCCCTTGTCTACTTAAAATTCATACTAGGCTAATGAAAATGGAAGTCCTACCTGGAAAGGTCAAAGTATGAAATTGCTTTTCGCTTGGCTCTGTTCTCTTCTCTTTTGAATTAGCTGTGTGCCTTTTCCATAATTGTTTTTGTTTCCTAAATGTGTGCACTATTTATTTTTCACACAGCATTTAGCCTTCTACTCCCATTGCTTATTTACACCACACAAACCACATTGTCTGTAGTTGCTTTAACAATGGGTAATACGTTTACCCAACTCAATTGCACAGAACTTAAGAGGAACCTACAAGGTTGAAAGTCTGTTGTCTGCAGCTTGGTGCTCAGCCCTCTGAGGGGTTTTACTGACTTTAAGAGCCTGATTTAGATCTCGGAGGTCTCAACAGTGACGGATATCCGGTCCACCGAAGTATAAATCCCATAAGATATAATAGGATTTAAAATTTCAGCGGACGGGATATCCGTCACCGCTGTGACGGAGTAACCCCTCCACCGGGTCTTAGTCAGGCCCTTAGTTTTAGACTAGAGTTGGTATTAGTGACCAAAAATGGGTCTCCTTAGGGAATTGAGTGGAGTCCTATGACAAGTGGTAAATGGCAAAATCCCCTCAGTTGTATCACTTTCAAGGATAAAGCGCTGCTACCACCTGTATCATTACAAGAAGTAAGACCATCCAAAATGTTAGCATTTTTGATGGGGAGATCAATTCACCAGGCACTTTGGACCCGGGGATTCATTGACAATACTTGTAACAAGTATTTTTGCTTGTTGCTCTTTGAACCTTATGAGCTAGGGACTATTGCTCAGCTTGTTGATATGTCAAGATCCTACTATGTGGGCTTTTGAAGGGAGGAAGCAAGGAAGCGAGGTTGATCGATTAAGCATGGACATCATCTGAGATAGCCAAGGGTACCTGCTACCTCTGATTTGACCTGTGATTGCCTTTGCTAACCCAGCTCTCAATTGTCAGAAACCCAGCACCTACATCAGAAAGCAAATAGGGGTATCTAAGTGATGTAAATTTTCTTTTGTTTCTACTTCCTGCACTTCTTCTAGCCTCTCTGCAGCAAACAGGAGGCTACCATAGAGATACAGGAAGGGCAATGTGGTCAAAACTGTGATGTAATCAAGAAGAAAATGCATATATACACTACCACTGACAATCTTATGCAGCAATATCCAAGCTTCCTTCTGGGGGCAATATTGGTTTAGAAACTCAAGCACAGTCAAAACATATACTAAGCACATTGATAATCTCCTGGTTCCACTCACAACCTCTATAGCGGCGCTCACTCGCGGGGAATGCGGGCTATCGGCTGAGCACGCCGCAAACCACTCCCCTCCCACCATGTCAGGGCAGTACACATGCCGCCGGCAATGGCCACGGCAGAGATCAGAGGGCAACTTGGGGAAACGTCGTGCCTTGTAACAGGCTGTTAGAGATCTGTGCTGCATCTGCTTTGGTGCTTCATTGCTGGGAGAAAGCAGGACATTGATGCCTAACCCACGTACAGTCCATTGTTTTGACCTTTTTTTTTTTTTACTGCTCTGAAACCAAATAACTTCCTTGAGGTTTTGCCGGTTGCAATGCCTGTCCCTTCGCTTCCTTTCATTTCCCTCTTTTTTTTTTTTTTTCTCAAGCGGAGAGAACTCTTTTGGACTGGGTGTTTCCCTTAGTACTTATTCACTGGCCGGTAGTTGCAGGACAGATCACACTACTTTCAAGGTTGCGGCTACAAGAGACACGGCATAGGTTAGAGGAAGCTGATACACTTTTCTAGCAGGTTGTGCTGCCCTCCTCTCCTCCAGGAGCAGACTAGTGACGTATAAGGAAGATGTGGAGTCCTTCTCTTGCAGCAGACCACCATGTTTCTCGCCGGGGGGTAAGTGCACATGCTGTGCTGCTGGTCCTGGCAAAGTGTTGAGGCGCTACCCCGTAGAGGGTACTGGGGGGGTCCCAAGCACGGCAATATATGGTACCTAGCTCTCTGTATTCCTGCACTCTTACAATCGCGTCAAATAGTACATAAATCCCTATAAAATCCTGAGTCTGTGATTAACCTTCAGTGGAGGGGGGAGAGGAGAAGAGGAGGAGTGGAAGAGACAGGAGAGTGAAAGGCAGAAAGTAAAATTGACTGGAGTAAGTCTCAAAATGCGAAACTTCTCTAAAGCTACTGATGCAACTTATCTAGATTCTGCTGTCCTGGCTCAGAGGGTCAATAAGTGAGTGGGACAGGCTGCAGCCCGGGCAAACTGTGCCGCTTCTTCAAGGAAAGATCTAGAAATGCCCACAGAGAATCCAGAAACAGTATAACAGCCCCAGAACTCTCTCAGAAAAGCTGTCAGGGGGAGGCTTCAGCTGATTTGGAAATAAGCCTTGACTCTGCCCCCAGTGATTCACTGGGGGGGAATCCTCTCCTAACCAGATACTCGTAGAAGAATGAGAGAAGGCCAACCCTGTACATGAAGCTGAGGCCGTAAAATCTAATGAATTCAAAGAATACCCCCTGTTCTCCAAGGCTAAATCTGGCTCAACTTCTGGTATAGATAGGTTGGAGAACGTCCAGCCGGAAGGTTCACAGCCTCTCTGCCCAACAGAAGACACACATTTTAGCGGTGACATCAACACTTCATCGCAGCCTTTGGCGTCTCTCTTAGAGAGGTTGCTGGGACTGTCAGTGCCTGGAATTATAGAGAAGGCAGCTATAGGAAGGGCAGAAGCGCCAGCAGCACAAACCAAATCTGGGCCTGATCCGTTTCAGGAGGGTTCCTCCCATATCACGCGCCTTTTACTCTGCAATGGGATGCTGAGAGCCTGCTCAATCTAATTTTGGAGGAAATTCGGGAGCATAAAGCCTCTCAAACCATGGAGATTGCAGTAATACATGCCCGGCTCACAAAAATTGAAGATACTATGGCTCGGATTCCAGAGAGATTAAATGAGGCTGAACCGAGAATATCGCATAAGGTAGCTGCTTTCCAGAGCCAAAAGTCTATTATGGAACATAAGTTGGAGGAGTTGGAGAATCATTCTCAGTGCTCTAATCTTCGTATTCTTGGCATTCCGGAGGACTTGACAGCAGACACTCTAATGAATCAACACCTTTATTAAAAAATATGTCCTCTCGGATTGTACCGGGATTTGACTCTCATGAGGGCCCATTGCGTGCCGACATATTTACTTCCAAACTCCACATTTCTTCGGACGATATTGGTCAACTTTGGAAATTACCATGTGAAAGAACAAATTCTATCTAATGCTGTTAAGCAGCGACAGTTTATTTCACCTGAAGTTCCACTATGCGGTATCTTTCCAGATATGTCTGCCTCAGTTGCCAAAAGACGGAAAGAGTTTGTTAAAATGTTACATTTGTTGAAGGAGCAGGGGGCACTGGCAATGATTGCACAGCAAAGTAAACTGAAAGTGCTTGGAAAAGGAAGATTTCATATCTTCTGTAACGTCCCTGAAGCACAGGAGTTGCTGCAGCACATATCTAATAAGTCCGAAGTCCAGTGTTTTCAGTCTGACCCTATGTTATCTGTGCATTCTTTGGTTTTTCCCCTTTTCCTTTTTTCCCCCTTTAGTTCTTTTCTGGGTCTTCCTCTCTCTTTCTGTCTGCATCCTGAGGAGGTGGGAGATGGAGTGGACAGGCCGATAACTCCTGGCACAAGGTCAAGATGCCAGTTTTGGGGGTGGGATAAATCTATCAGGTGTGTGTGGGATGGCAAAGCACTCACCACAGCTTTTGGGAGGGGTGAGCATGGGGGATAATGGGGGGGTTTGGTGGTGGTGCTGGGGAATGGGGAGCAAGGGAGTAAAATGAGATCCAACTTCACAGTCTACTGTCAAACACAATTTCACGATCAGTATTCTATGAGTAACTGTGCTCATGCACCCAGGAATATTTGGGGAGAGGCTATTTTGAGAAGTCTTGAGAAATGGACACCATACATTTTATTGTCTGGGATCACTGTTGTGTCAAGTGCTTTATTAACCAGCGGAGTGTTAGGGGCATGCTCTGTAAGCTAGAGGGCTTACTTAAACTCAAAAATGTTTATTATATCAGGACTTTCAATAGTCAAGTTATATATTGTGCCATACAGACAAGATGAATATTCTTAAGGTGGTCTCCCGAAATGTTAACAACCTAAATATTAAAAAGAAAATGCGGGCCATCGAAACTTGGATTAAAACGGAAAGTCCATCTGTAGTTCTAATCCAAGAGACTCATATACCGGTGATGAAGTTAGCGGAATTCTCCATGTTTAGATCTTGGGGCAGAATACCAGGGCTTTTCTTCTTCCCAGGCAGGACTTCAGGGTACTGCGACCTTTTTGGGCAAAAAATTGGAAGTAGATTGGCAAATTTTGAAAATGATAAAAATGGAAGGTGGTGCTGGGTGACCTGCAGGTCAGGGTAAAGATGCCTCACTTTTGCTAACATTTATGCCTCAGTCGAAAATAATATTGCGCCATATAAAGAATTATTCCAATCACTAATACAAATTCCAGGTGAAGTAATTATAGGGGGAGATTACAATTTCTTGCAAAATCCTAAAATCGATTCCACAGTCAAATTTAAAAGGCAATTAAAACCAAAAACCTTTAAAATTATTCAAACTTATAGTAAGACCCTGGGGTTACTTGATCCCTGGCGGGAAGCTCTTCCTACTAAAATTGCGTGTACCTGCTTTTCGGGCAGATTTCGCACGTCTTCCCGTATAGATTTCTTCCTTGTATCTAAGACCCTGATTTCTACCAAACAACAAATATTATCTAACCGATTTTCGGATCATGCAATGATTGTCCCTGAGGCCGAGTTAGGGAGAATTTTAGTACATCCAAGGGGTCCTTAACAAATAGTACTTACAGGAGGAAAACTGGGTGTTATTTTGCAAAGGAATTTCTGGCAATAAACTACGGGACGGCTCCCCTTTATATTCTCTGGGACTTTCTAAAGGCATATATTTGCGGGTTGGGAATAGGTAAAGATGCAGAAAATTTAAAAAGAGATAAAGCACAAAAGCACACCTTAGAATGGAGCCTGCAGCAGAGCTATGAACGTTTACTAAGCAGGCAGTCGGCTTTTAATCAACGAAAGCTTGATCAGGCCAAACAGGCGTTAAGTGAGACATACTATCTTAAATGTGAAAACCCCAAACCGCACTCCTCGGTAGAAGGTATATGAGGAAAGTAATTTTACAGGGAGGTTCCTTGCATGACAGGTTCTGGAACAAGCTGCGAGTAATCGGATACATGCATTGAAGTGCCCTGTTACCCGCATCCGGAGTGAGGAACTGGCTAACATTGGGGAAATAATGTTAGAACATTATAGGCATATTTACAGACAAAAACAGTCTATTAATAATGTGTCCCTTGATTCATTCCTTGGGGAACAGAATATCCCGGTATTATCTGAGACTGAGAAGGCTAATGTTATCTGCCCCTTTTCTAAAGAAGAACTGGCGGAGGTTATTAGGAACTTCCCCAATGGCACCCGACGGTCTTCCGGCGGAATTATTCAAAGCTTTCTCAGAAGACCTACTTGGATACTTTCTATTAGTCGCCAATACAATGCTAGAGGGGGCCCCCATACCAGTGCCATTTCATAAATGGAACGTGTTAAGCTTTTTAAAAAAGGGGAAGGATGGTAAGGATCCTAACTCATACCGTCCAATTATATTACTGAATTCAGATTACAAAATTATCACAAAACCTTTAGCCAACAGATTCAACATGATAGCACCAAACCTGATTCATTCTAATCACAATGGTTTTATCGCACACTACGTAGCTGAAGCATTAGATTACTTTGAGACCAAGAATATACCGGTCCTAGTACTCTTGCTGGATGCTGAGAAGGCATTTGACCTCCTGGCCTGCAAGAAGTTAGTTCGTATCCTGTCCAGATACGCCCCCTCCAGATCAAGGGACAGATTCACAGAATGTACCATAATGCAGTAGCCAGCATAATTGTTAATACTGCTGAGGCAGGTAAAATCAGTGTTAAGCGAGGAACCAGACAAGGATGCCCGCTGTCTCCTGTTTTATTAGCTTTTTTCATCAAGCCACTTCCCATTGCAATTCGAGGCAATGTAGACATCGGCCCCCTTTGCCATCTATGGGGAAATTAAAACTATACGCCAAAGATATTATGTTACTCCTTGACTGTGATAAGCGGGTTCAGGTGAAACTTTTGAGATTTTCGCACATTATGAAGGTCTCAGCGGGTATAAAATTAATAAAAAGAAAACAGAAATATTATTATGTGGATGTAAGTCAGATGATCTACATACAGATATTGCCTTGTGCAAATCTTCAACCCAAAAAATATTTAGGAATTAAGTTCTCGCCACGGATTGCGGACTTGTACGATTTAAATTTCTCTCCGTTGCTTTTAAAAGTACAGGAGTTATTATCACGCTGGAACTCTCTTCCATTAACTATTATGGGAAAGGTCTCACTGATCAAGATGTCTGTTCTCCTGTTATTCAATTTTCAATTTCAGCCATTCCGTGTGTGTTAACTGCACCCTTCTTTAGAAAGCTTGAGCCCATGTTTACGTCCTTTCTGTGGAAAAAAAAGCCCCCCTAATCGCATTAGGCACTTTATATGAGGATTTGGAGAAAGACGGGTTAGCGCTCCCTAATCTTAGGGACTATTATTTCGAATACTGTGCACAATATATGTCTAGGTTTATACCAGAATCACATACAGGAATATTTGTGAACTATTTCATGTTGTTAATTTACACAGAGCACCAGATATGTAATCCGCTAAAAATTACGAAATCTCCCCCAAAAATCCATTATAAGAGTATGTAGTGTTTTTGTCGCAAATGGCATGATTTTTTTAGAAGACATTCAACTAGAAGATATTCAATCCCTGTTACCAATATTGTAACCCCACGAACTTGTTCCGGAATCAGGGATTAAAGTTTCATCTGAAATAATCCAAAAATTGGTCAAAGCTGGGTTTAGGAAAGTTTCTGACTTCATAGTGTTAGAAAGGTGGCTTAACATTTGCGAAATCCACACTTTATTTACAAATGATGCTATATAAATCTCTTAGTAATTTGGATCTGTTACAGATAAATGGAAGTGAAAGTATGGTGCTTGTGCTATTTGAAGCAGAAGTAGATAGGCGACCCGGGGAATGGAAACAACTCCTGGCTTCTACAAAAGTCCCGGACCTCACTCGAAAGCAGTGACAAAAGGGGGAAAACATGAAGGGCTGGAATTAACGGCTAGGATGTGGACTGAGGTTAATAAACTTAATTTCAGTGTGCTACGCGGAGCTAATTGGCACCGGATGCTATTTGTCAGCAAATGGCTGCTATACAGAACCCCACCGTTTTTATACCAGATTAACCCTAACCAGCATAATTATTGCTTCCGCTGTTTAAATCAGTCGGCAGCTAACTGGATGCATATTTTCACTCAGTGTCCTCTGGTTCATGAGTTTTGGAATGAAATATTTCGGTATTTGGAGGTTGAATGCCCAATCAAACTGGCATTCATTAGCTGGCTGAAAGTCTTGGGATACGAACCATCTCTTCGCCTGTCTGATGAATGGGTAAAACTAGTCTACATTGCAATGGTAGTGGCCATGTGTCTCCTGCTCCAAAAATGGTGATCACGTCAGGTTCCAACAATGTGCGAGTGGGTTCGGAAAATGAAGCAAGTCAGAAATAGTGAGCGGCTATATGCAACACAAAATGGGGGGATGAGGAAATCGGAAGAACTGTCGGAGGGGTATTTTGTTTAAATACTATCAATCAATCAGGGATTTGTGAAGTGCACTACTCACCCGTGAGGGTCTCAAGGTGCTAGGGGGAGGGCAGGTTCGAGCAGCTCCACCTCATCCGAAGCCCCAGTTCTTGAAGCTCTTCCTGAATGCTTGCAGTGTGGAGGTTTGTCTGATGCTGAGGGGGAGTTCATTCCAGGTCTGTGCCGTGATGAAGGAGAATAATCTTCCTCCCATTCTGGCTCTGCGAATGCATGGGATTTCAGTCAGGGCAAGGTTGGCGAAGCCTAG